>NC_057804.1:360847495-361482767 GCF_018294505.1 Triticum aestivum
GTATGGACCAGGCGTCGTTCAAGCAAAGTTTTGCCTTGCCGGGAAGCAAACGACAGAAAAGCTAAGTTGCCAAAGTTTGAGCAATCAATTTTTAAATTTTTTGAGTTATCTTCCTCGAACGACCCTGCTTTGTATGGAAAACCTGTGCGCGGAGGAACCAACTCGTGGCTAGTTGCGCCCTTACTTTGTTTCGAGTCCGTTCAACAACTTAAGTGTGCTGCATCTAGTCGCGACAAGGTTTCTTGTCGGAAGCAGCGCCGCCAGCAGGCTGCTGAAGTTCCGCACTCAGCGCTCGCGTCTCGGGTGCCTGCGCCAACAAGTTCCCTAGAAGCGTAGGGTAAAAACATACAAAGGAAGGAATCTAGTAGAGGAAATAACATAGCAATTGATAATAGAAATAAAGTTATATTACAAGATAACTTGTCGCAGCTCTAACAGAATGTTTTCATAACATGATTAGCAGCGACAAGGGAAAAGAAGAAATGGGCGGCCTAGTCTATGCGTCCGCCCTCGACCCTCTTGATCTCGCTCACCTTGTCCACAATGGGTGCGACAAGGACCTTGAGTGCGTCCCGATTGGCGTCTGGCGGCAAGGACTTGAGGACGTTGGTGAAGCTGAGGCCTGGATTGCGGAAGGCCACCTTCATCAGCACCTTCTGGAGAACCCCGGCGCAGATTTTGCGCGACTCGTCAGCCAGCTGCTTTGGGATCCTTTCCTGGAGCCGCTGGAGCACCGTCGCCACGCCCTTGAAGAACAGGCTGAGCTTGGCGCTGGGTTGGAGATTCTCGTCGGAGGGATACCCAAAGTCCTCCATCCCCAGCTGCGCCAGCTCCTCGTTGATGACTGCGGCAATATTCACCAGACCCTCGGTCCAGTGCTCCATAGTGTCTCTGAACAAGTTCTGGGTAACTGCGATGCTCTCCAGCAGCGCCTTGTCAGCTTTGACCTTCTCCGACAAGGTCTTCTCCCGCTCCTTGGCGGCCTCCAGCGTCTGCATCAGCGTGGCCAGCTTCAGCTCCAGGTCTACATTGGAATCCTTGGCGGCGCTGAGCTCCTTGCCCCTCTCAGCGAGAAGACCTTGCAGCTCACTGTGGGCGGCAGCATCCTTCTCGCGCTCACGCTTGAGCGCGGCAAGATCCTCGCCGCTCTTCCCAATGTTGACCTCCAGCTGCGCCACCTTCTCCTCCAGCTCTTTCTTGGCGGCCTCTGCGATCGCGGCAGCGTCCTTTGCCTCCTTGAGCGCCCCGCCAAGTGCTTGCTCGCGCTCGGCAAGCTCCTCCTCGTAGCTGTCGAGGTTGGCCTTCCACTGCACAAATTCACCTTCTCGCGCGGACTGCTTCTCGGCGGCCAGCCTTTGATCCTCCTCAGCTACGGCCTTCTCGAGAAGGAAGGCCGTGCGCTCCTCGTCGAGTCGCTCCCGCTCCTGTGCCAGGGACCGGAGAGCCTCTTGATTGTGGCCCCGGAGCTCCTCCGCGCACTTCTCCATGTCAACTCCCGCCTTCGCGACAAGCGCTTCCGGGGAAGCCAACTTGGCTTGCCGGGCGCGGTAGAGTGACAGCAGCTTCAGCAGCAGCTGCTCCTCCTCAGGCTCGCCACTGCTGCTGCTGGGCGCGTCGACCAACGACAGTCCAGCAGAGGCGAGTACCTCCCCATCGAAATTTTCCCCCTCGACCGGTGCCCTGGAGCTCGACGCCCAGGGTAGCTTGATGAAGATATCGTCGCCGGCCTTCAAGTAGGCGCCAGGCTGGGGCTCCTCGGAGCCCGGCTCCGCAGCAGCGGCAGAGGGATCGGAGGTCGGCGCAGTGCCTGGCGCTCCTGCAGCCTCAGGGTCGTCAGTGCAATCGCCCGACCCCTCGCCGCCCTCTGCGGCGGCAGCCTTGGCGGCCTCCTCGCCGGCGGTCTCATCAGCACCAGCCCCTTCCTCGCCGGCGCCCTCTGTCTCCATTGGCTCAGCCGCAGATGGGTCTGAAGAACGAAGAAGGGAGGAAAATCAATCAAAAATCCAAGAGAAGAAAATCAGAAGAAGAAGAACCCAAGGGAAAGTTTTTGGACAAGTGAATTACCTGTGCCAAGATCTGCAGTTGCGGTCTTGGCCACCGCAGGATCAACGGTGCTGCCCCTTGCCAGAGAGTTCTCCCTTGCCGAAGAGCGTTCCCTTACCGGGAACCCCTCCCTTGGCGGCGTAGTCGAAGCAGATGGCACTTCGGGACCAGCTTCCGGGCGCTCCTGATGTGGCTGCTCTGCTCCTACACAAGTCAACAAGCAAGATATCAACAAAGGAAAAAAAGCACTCATGCGCGCTTGACAGCAGAAAGCTAACTATGAACTTACGCTGGGGGCTGCGCTGGGGGCTGCTTTGAGGAGTGATTGCCGGGTCCGTCAAGGCGGTCTCGGACCCACCTCCTGCTGACACGGTGGGGTCATCCTCGATGACAATCACCGCGGCCTTGGCCCTCTTCGCCGCTCTCTGGGCCAGCGTCCTGAAAAGAAAGTAGTCCAGATTGAAGCAAGTCAAATACAAGATATAAACAGCAAGATTGAAGAACTACAAGAGCACCAAAGAAACTTACTCTTCTTCCTCCTCGTCGGAGCTGAGCGCGGAAAGATCAAAGTCCGGCCCTCCTCCAGTGTGGCGAGGCGGAGGAGTAGGATCCCTTGCCTGCTTGGCGGGGGCGGTGGCGGTGGCCCGGGAAGATCCCGCTGCAGTTGCCGCTGCTGCGTGGGGCGCTCCCGCGGCAACATTGCTTGCCGCGGTAGAGCGCGTCGCACGGGTCGGCGGCTGTTGACCCGGCTACCGCCCCGCTACGTCCGCGCCCCTGCGAAGACGCCTTCTTGGCGGGGCCGGGGGCTCCGCCTGCGGCAAGTTTTCTGAAGGCTCGGGCTCTTCCTCGCCGGCCTCGCTCGGTTCAGCTTCAGAACCGGCAGGCTCTTCCTCACCAATGAACTCCACGCGCTCGGCAAGGTTTGCCGCCTCTTCAGCCTCCGCCTCCTCCACGGTGAACCCGAACACGCCCGCAGCAGCTGCGGCCGCAACCTCTTGCGCCCTAGTGGTGATGCGCTGCACCTCCTTGTCGGTGGTGTCACGAGTGAGACTCTTCTTCTCGTCAGCGTGGACCGGCACTTCTTCCAAGTTGTCGAAGAACGCTTGCACGACGTCATCCGCAGGCTCTTGCCAAGTTGGAACGATTCCGTGTGAATCACACAACGGCATCATGGCGCGGATCCGGTCAAGCGAAGAATTGTTGCATAATGGGACGACGCCCCTCGGCAGCATGAATGGGTGCTGGGGGTCGCGTTTGAACAACTCCAGGAGCATTGCATCCAGCTCCAAGATGGTGAAGTTGTAGTTGAGGCCCGACCGCAGCCTCATGATGTCCGCCGAGTTCTTGAATTCCCAGGCGGGCCTCCCCCTCTCCTGCAGGGGGGCGATGCGGTGGCGGAGGAAATCTGCGCCTACATCGCCTACAGTGAGCCCGGCAAGCCTGAGGCGAAGGATCCTAGTAATGGCGATCTTCAACCTCTCGTCTTCCGGGGCCACGTTGCTCCAGTCATTGCCGCGCACTATCGGAGCTTGGCGCACGACGGTGAAGGGCTACGGATTCTCCTCGACGATCCAGCACCACTCCGCTCTCCACTCATCCCACTTGCTGCGGAGCTCACCCTCCAAGTACGCCTCCTTCTTGCCGACTCTCGAGATCCAGGCGATCCCTCTGGCAAGCGGCTCTCCTCTCTCTACCCGAGGTATGAAGAAGTGGCGGAAAAGGGCAACATTGGGGTGGACTCCGACAAAGTTTTCGCACAAGTGTGCGAAAACTGCCATGGTCAGAACGACGTTGGGGGTGAAGTCAAGGAGGCGGAAGCCGTAGGTGTTCATGATATCGCAGAAGAACTCCGAGAAGGGCGGGCAGAGCCCGCAATAGAAGAACAGTGCGAAGAATGGGTACCCGTTTGGAGCCAGTTCCGAAGCAGCGGCCGGGAGTACCCTCGTGCGCGGATGCGCCCGCGTCTCCGTCGCCCAAAAGAGGTAGAAGTACTCCCTCAGCTCCTTCACGCCGAGCTGGGGGGAGAAGATCGCCCGCTCCTTCGGCAGCGTCGCGAGCCGCTGCGCCTCGGCCGACTTCACGCCCTTTCCCTTGTCGGCTTTCGGAGCCATGGCGGAGGTGGTGGGGGAGGTCGACGGCGTTGGTGGTGCTGGTGGCAATGGGGGGCGGAGCGCTGCTCTCTCGGCTTCGGGAAGAAGGGGGGGAGCGACGGAGGTTCGTGAAGATGGAGTAGTAGCAACTAGCGAGGGGGAACGAACTGCCCCTGTTTCCTCTGCTTATAAAGAGGGACGGGGCGGACGTTTCACCCTTCCGAATAAAGAACCACCCACGATCTCTCCCACAACGCCGCATTCAACGCGTGTCGTTAGGGGAGAGCGCGGTGGATACGGAGCGAGATTCGGCGTGGCCCAGTCCGCGTGTGCCCGAGCCCTGTCTTGGGCCTGGCCCAACAGCGCTCGGCATCGTGTCTGGCCCAGGCCCGGGGGCTCCTGTCGGTGTACTAGAATAGGGGTACCCTAGTACCCCGAACTTGTGCACGGGCAGTTGCAGCACCCCGCGGCAAGGCATGCCGGGCTAACACCAAGATCCTCCGTGGTTCCCTTGGAGCCATTCAAGAACAAAGTATTTAAGCTCAGGAGATAAGGCCCCGGCAAGAGGAGCTTGCCGGGAAGGCCAACCAAGGTACTTCAAGGAACTTGCCGCGACGCGCCACGCGCTCCGGCAAGGCAACAAGGCCCCGACAAGAGGAGCTTGCCGGGAAGACCAACCAAGGTACCTCGAAGCCCGGTGAGCGACAAGCTTCCGGACCCGACAAGATAGCAGCAGCAGCAAGGCGCTTGCCGCGGCAGGCGGCCACTCTGTGCCCACGCTCCAGCACATCCGCCAATGTGTCGCTCTGGGGGCCTCTCCAGGCGCGCGTGGCGGGAGGCTGTGCAGCCAGCGGTGCGCTGTGGCATGCGAAGCTGACAAGATCGCCATCGTGGCGAACGGTGGCGCCCCTAACGGTCCTTTTCTGCACTGTTTGGGTGATTCAGACGGGCATTTAATGGCCTTGTCCCCTGCCGTCAGGGTTAGGTAGGGTGCACTGTACAAGTAACTGTACCAACCACATCACTTTTTACATTTGTACCCTTCGCTGCGTTGCCACCTGTCGGTGACCCCTTTAGTGTATAAAAGTAGGCCCATGCGCAACGTAGAGAAGGTTCGGGGTTCGGTTCGACTCATTCGTAACCCAGAAAGACACTATGCTCTCTCTCTCTCTCGGGAGCAAGAACACAAGATAATACAATCAGACAAGCAGCAGTAGGAGTGTTATCTCTCCGGAGAGCTCCAAAGCTGGGTAAACTGCTCGTGTGCTTCGCCTCGATCTGCTCTTCGTGCGATCTCCGCCCCCCGCCGAACCGAAAGTGGCCCAGTCCGCCGGCCCCATAGGTGTTCGTGGATCAGTTTCCCCGACAAATACTTAGTCCTCGTCTAATCACTCTGGTAAGTCTTCAAAGGAGACTTCCAAACCTTCACACACTTCGTTCACCGGTAATCCACAATGACTCTTGGATGCTCAGAATGTGACGCCTAACCGGCTGGAGGATTCACAGTCCTCAAGTGTAATAAGTCTTCAGATCACGCAGAAAGAAAGACTTGAGTGATGCCTAACACTCTTTGGCTCTGGGTGTTTTGGGCTTTGTCCTCGCAAGGATTCGCTCTCAAAGGCTTCGGAGGTGGGTTGCTCTCAAACGACAAAAGCCGTGCACTAATTCAGAACAGCCACCAATTTATGGTCTAGGGGGTGGGATATTTATAGCCAGGAGGCAACCCGACCTGATTTGTCCAAAATGACCCTAGGTCACTAAGGAACTGACACGTGTCCAATGATCAGATTTCAAACACACGCGGCAACTTAGCTTGGGCTACAAGCCAAGCTGACTCATCCAACTCTGGATAAGATTTGCTCTCATTGTCTTTGCTCGAAGACATAGGTTTTGGTTGAGCATCACATCAGTCACTTTGACTTTGTTCAATTGGACCCCACTTAACAGTGCGGTGGTTCCTATGACTCAACAAAGAAGAAAAGGAAGCTACTAAACAACTATGTCTTTGCACTCCATAGTCTTCACGCGATGTCTTCTCCAGTCATATTTTTCAATGTGAATGTCTTCACACACCACCATTGTCTTCAATGTCTTCACACATTTTTAGGGGTCATCTATGGTAGGTAAACTGAATCAATATGGGACTACTACCTGTGTTATCCTGCAATTCTCACAAACACATTAGTCCCTGAACCAACTTTGTCATCAATACTCCAAAACCAACTAGGGGTGGCACTAGATGCACTTACAATCTCCCCCTTTTTGGTGATTGATGACAAACTGGTTGAAGTTTTCAACGGGGATAAAAGTATGTGAAAGTTTAGTGTTGTGAGTATTGTCTTCATACATACGATGAGGCTCCACCTAAAGATGTGCATATAGATGATTTGCGTTTGAATGCAAATGCACATGGCAGGTTTTGCTTTGTGGAGGCCATCATCAAAGTTTGAAGACAATGCATTATGCAGATAAGTAAGTAAAGAAGATAATGATATGCATAATGAAAAATGGACGGCTGCAGAATGACTTCATGCGGAATTTATCATCGCGTCACAGAATAGGAGAAAAAGTAACAGATGACCATCAAGTTTAAGTGTTACAACTCAGACACCCAAATGTTTCAAAAGACAAGAGTTGTAAGTACTTGGCAAAATAATGCAGCCATCCATAAGGACCCGCTTGAAGACTATCAACTCATATTCTTCTCCCCCTTTTGTCAGTAATGACCAAAAAGGTTTGAAGACATAGAGCATGTACTCGTTCACATAAGGAGCAGATGGTGGAGCAGGGTCGTTGTTGGAGTTTGGTGGTGCAGAGGGGCCTGGCGCAGAGTCGATATGCAATGCAGTCACGGTTGGTGAAGTGGTGTCGTCTTCTTCATCGACGACATTCGCAACAACAGTTGCGGCCGAAGATGAATACTCAGAGTCTTCAAGTGAGGGAGTATGGCCCCAGCTTGCATTGGGTGGAGGCCTGGAGTCAAACTTGAAGCTTTCAGTGAAGCCATCTGCACGAAGATCATCTTCAGAACATAGCAGAGTTAGGCTCTTCTAGGACCGCCGTGCATTTTCATGGGCAACAAAAGAGTTTTTGGTGGCCAGATTGCGAATGCGATTGACATCCACCAAGATACTATGCATCTGACGCTTCAGCCAGTCATGGTGCTTATCCTGCTTCTGATGTAAGGCCACAAGTAGTTCTCGGTCATTGAGGACACGAGAATGCTTCTGAGGCCTTTCAGCGATCGTACTAGCATTGGCTTCGGTATTTGCATGGTGAGGCAGACGCACATTGCCAACAAGTGGATAAGCAAGAACTATAGCATTGGGAACATGAACTCCTTCAATGGGCTGCGTGAAGCTTTGATGATCAGCATTGCGAAGATATATTGGCTCCTTGGAAGGCTCGGGATAGATGGCTTCAACAGATAGATCTATTGGGGAACGTAGTAATTTGAAAAAAAATCCTACGCACACGCAAGATCATGGTGATGCATAGAAACGAGAGGGGAGAGTGTCGTCCACGTACCCTCATAGACTGTAAACAGAAGCATTATGACAGCGCGGTTGATGTAGTCGTACGTCTTCACGATCGACTGATCCTAGTACCGAATGTACGGCACCTTCGTGATCTGTACATGTTCAGCTCGGTGACGTCCCACGAACTCACGATCTAGTAGTGCTTCGAGGGAGAGTTCCGTCAGCACGACGGCGTGATGACGGTATTGATGAAGCTACCGACACAGGGCTTCGCCTAAGCACCGCTACAATATGACCGAGGTGGATTATGGTGGAGGGGGCCACCGCACACGGCTAAAGACCAATGATCAACTTGTGTGTCTATGGGGTGCCCCCTTCCCCCGTATATAAGCAAGTAGAGGAGGGGGAGGGCTGTCCCTCTCTTGGGCGCACCATACGGGAGTCCTACTCCCACCGGGAGTAGGATTCCCCCCTTCCAAGTTGGAGTAGGAGAGGTAGGAAAGAGGAGGGAGAGAAGAAGGAAAGGGGGGCTGGCCCCCTCACCCAATTCGGATTGGGCTTGGGGGGGGGCTCCTAGGCTTCCTCCTCCTATACTCCACTAAGTCCCAATAAGGCCCATACACTCCCCGGCGAATTCCCGTAACTCTCCGGTGCTCCGATAAATACCCGAATCACTCGGAACCTTTCTGATGTCCGAATATAGTCGTTCAATATATCGATCTTTACGTCTCAACCATTTCGAGACTCCTCGTCATGTCCACGATCTCATCCGAGACTCCGAACTACCTTCGGTCATAAAATCACATATCTCTTAATATAAATCTTCACCGAACGTTAAGCGTGCGGAACCTACGGGCTCGAGAACTATGTAGACATGACCGAGACACATCTCCGGTCAATACCATTAGGGGAACCTGGATGCTCATATTTGGCTCCTAAATATTCTACGAAGATCTTTATTGTTCAAACTGCATAACAACATACGGTGTTCCCTTTGTCATCGGTATGTTACTTGCCCGAGATTCGATCATTGGTATCACCATACCTAGTTCAATCTCGTTACCGGCAAGTCTCTTTACTTGTTCCGTAATGCATCATCCCGCAACTAACTCATTAGTCACATTGCTTGCAAGGCTTATGGTGATGTGCATTACCGAGGGCCCAGAGATACCTCTCCGACAATCGGAGTGACAAATCCTAATCTCGATGTATGCCAACTCAACAAGTACCATTAGAGACACATGTAGAGCACCTTTATAATCACTCAGTTATGTTGTGACGTTTGATAGCACACAAAGTGTTCCTTTGCTATTCGGGAGTTGCATAATCTCATAGTCATAGGAACATGTATAAGTCATGAAAAAAGCAATAGCAATATACTAAACGATCAAGTGCTAAGCTAACGGAATGGGTCAAGTCAATCACATCATTCTTTAATGATGTGATCCCGTTAATCAAATGACAACTCATGTCTATGGCTAGGAAACTTGACCATCTTTGATTCAACAAGCTAGTCAAGTAGAGGCATACTAGTGACATTATGTTTGTCTATGTATTCACAAATGTACTAAATTTTAGGATAATACAATTCTAGCATGAATAATAAAATTTTATCATGATATAAGGAAATAAAATATCAACTTTATTATTGCCTCTAGGGCATATTTCCTTCAGTCTCCCGCTTGCACTAGAGTCAATAATCTAGTTCACATCACCATGTGATTTAACACCAATATTCACATCTGTATGTGATTAACACCCATAGTTCACATAGTCATGTGACCAACACCCGAAGGGTTTACTAGAGTCAATAATCTAGTTCACATCGCTATGTGATTAACACCCAAAGAGTACTAAGGTATGATCATGTTTTTCTCGTGAGACAAGTTTAGTCAACGGGTCTGTCACATTCAGAGTCGTATGTATTTTGCAAATATTCTATGTCTACAATGCTCTGCACAGGGCTACTCTAGCTAATTGCTCCCACTTTCAATATGTATCCAGATTGAGACTTAGAGTCATCTGGATCGGTGTAAAATCTTGCACCGATGTAACTCTTTACACGAACTCTTTTATCACCTCCATAATCGAGAAAAATTTCCTTAGTCCTCACTAAGGATATTCTTGACCGCTGTCCAGTGATCTACTCCTAGATCAAAATTGTACTCCCTTGCCAAACTCAGAGCAAGGTATACAATAGGTCTGGTACACAACATAGCATACTTTATAGAACCTATGACTGAGGCATAGGGAATGACTTTTCATTCTCTTTCTATTTTCTACCATGGTTGGGTTTTGAGTCTTACTCAACTTCACACTTTGCAATAGGTCTGGTACACAACATAGCATACTTTATAGAACCTATGACTGAGGCATAGGGAATGACTTTTCATTCTCTTTCTATTTTCTACCATGGTTGGGTTTTGAGTCTTACTCAACTTCACACTTTGCAACACAGGCAAGAACTCCTTCTTTGACTGTTCCATTTTGAACTACTTCAAAATCTTATCAAGGTATGTACTCATTGAAAAATCGTATCAAGTGTCTTGATCTTTCTCTATAGATCTTGATGCTCAATGTGTAAGCAGCTTCACCGAGGTCTTTCTTTGAAAAACTCCTTTCAAACACTCCTTTATGCTTTCCAGAAAATTCTACATTATTTCTGATCAATAATATGTCATTCACATATACTTATCAGAAAGGCTGTAGTGCTCCCACTCACTTTCCTATAAATACAGGCTTCACCACAAGTCTGTATAAAACTATATGCTTTGATCAACTCATCAAAGCGTATATTCCAACTCTGAGATGCTTGCACCAGTCCATAGATGGATCATTGGAGCTTGCACACTTTGTTAGCACCTTTAGGATTGACAAAACCTTCTGGTCGCATCATATACAACTCTTCTTCAATAAATCCATTAAGGAATGCAGTTTTGACATCCATTTGCCAGATTTCATAAAATGTGGCAATTGCTAAAATGATTCGCACAGACTTAAGCATTGATAGGAGTGATAAAATCTCATCGTATTCAACACCTTGAACTTGTCGAAAATACTTTTTGCGACAAGTCGAGCTTTGTAGATAGTAACACTACTACCAGCGTTTGTCTTCCTCTTGAAGATCCATTTATTTTCGATGGCTTGCCGATCATCGGGCAAATCCACCAAAGCCCACACTTTGTTCTAATACATGGATCCCATCTCTGATTTCATGGCCTTCAAGCCATTTCGCAGAATCTGGGCTCATCATCGCTTCCTCATAGTTCATAGGTTCATCATGGTCTAGTAACATGACTTCCAGAACAGGATTACCATACCACTCTGGCGCGGACTATACTTTGGAAGACCTACGAGGTTCTGTAGTAACTTAATCTGAAGTTTCATGATCATCATCATTAGCTTCCTCACTAATTGGTGTAGGAATCAATGGAACTGATTTCTGTGATGAACTACTTTCCAATTCGGGAGAAGGTACAATTACCTTATCAAGCTCTACTTTCCTCCAACTCACTTCTTTCGAGAGAAACTACTTCTCTAGAAAGGATCCATCTTAGCAACGAATATTTTGCCTTCGGATCTGTGGTAGAATGTGTACCCAACAGTTTCCTTTGGGTATTCTATGAAGACGCACTTCTCCGATTTGGGTTCTAGCTTATCAGGTTGAAACTTTTTCACATAAGCATCGCAGCCCCAATCTTTAAGAAACGACAACTTTGGTTTCTTGCCAAACAACAGTTCATAAGGCGTCGTCTCAACGGATTTTGATGGTGCCCAATTTAAAGTGAATGCAACTGTCTCTAATGCATAACCCCAAAACGATAGTGGTAAATTGGTAAGATCGCACCATATCCAATAAAGTGCGATTACAATGTTCGGACACACCATTACGCTGTGGTGTTCCAGGTGGCATGAGCTGTGAAACTATTCCACATTGTTTTAAATGAAGTCCAAACTCGTAACTCAAATATTCTCCTCCACGATCAGATCATAGAAATTTTTATTTTCTTGTTACGATGATTCTCCACTTCACCCTGAAACTCTTTGAACTTTTCAAATGTTTCAGACTTGTGTTTCATTAATTAGATATACCCATATCTGCCTAAATCATCTATGAAGGTTAGAAAATAACGATACCTGCAACGAGCATCAACACTCATTGGACCGCATACATTGGTATGTATTATTTCCAATAAGTCACTTGCTCGCCCCATTGTTCCGAAGAACGGAGTTTTAGTCATCTTGCACAAAAGGTACAGTTTGCAAGCATGAAATGATTCATAACCAAGTGATTCAAAAAGTCCATCTTTATGGAGTTTCTCAAGCTCTTTACACAGATATGACCCAAACGGCAGTGCCACAAATAAGTTGCACTATCATTATCAACTTTGCATCTTTTGGCATCAATATTATAAATATGTGTATCACCACGATCGAGATCCAACAAACTATTTTCATTGGGTGTATGACCATCGAAGGTTTTATTCATGTAAATAGAACAACAATTATTCTCTGACTTTAAATGAATAACTGTATTGCAATAAGCATGATCGAATCATATTCATGCTCAACGCAAACGCCAAATAACAATTATTTAGGTTTAACACTAATCTCGAAAGTATAGGGAGTGTGTGATGATGATCATATCAATCTTGGAACCACTTCCAACACACATCGTCACTTCACCCTCAACTAGTCTCTGTTTATTCTGTAACTCCTGTTTCGAGTTACTAATTTTTAGCAACCGAACAAGTATCGAATACCTAGGGGCTACTATAAACACTAGTAAGGTACACATCAATAACCTGTATATGAAATATACCCTTGTTCACTTTGCCATCCTATTTATCCACCAAATATTCAGGGCATTTCTGCTTCCAGTGACCATTTCCTTTTCAGTAGAAGCACTCAATTTCAGGCTTTAGTCTAGCTTTGGGATTCTTCACGGAAGTGACAACTTGCTTGCCATTCTACATGAAGTTCCCTTTCTTTCCCTTTGCCCTTTTCTTGAAACTAGTGGTCTTGTTAATCATCAACACTTGATGCTCTTTCTTGATTTCTACCTTCATCGATTTCATCATCATGAAAAGCTCGGGAATCGTTTTCGTCATCCCTTTCATACCATAGTTCATCACGAAGTTCTACTAACTTGGTGATGGTGACTAGAGAACTCTGTCAATCACTATCTTATCTGGAAGATTAACTCCCACTTGATTCAAGCGATTGTAGTCCCCAGACAATCAGAGCACATGCTCACTGCTTGAGCTTATTCTCCTCCATCTTTTAGCTATAGAACTTGTTGGAGACTTCATATCTCTTAACTCGAGTATTAGATTGAAATATTAACTTCAACTCCTGGAACATCTCATATGTACCATGACGTTCAAAACGTCTTTGAAGTCCCGATTCTAAGCCGTTAAGCATGGTGCACTAAACTATCAAGTAGTCATCATATTGAGCTAGCCAAACATTCATAACGTCTGCATCTACTCCTGCAATAGGTATGTCACCTAGCGGTGCATCAAGGACATAATTCTTCTGTGCAGCAATGAGGATAAACCTCAGATCACAGACCTAGTCCGCATCATTGCTACTATCATCTTTCAACTTAGTGTTCTCTAGGAACACATATAAAACATAGGGAAGCAACAACGCGAGCTATTGATCTACACCATTATTTGCAAAATACTATCAGGACTAAGTTCATGATAAATGAAAGTTCAATTAATCATATTACTTAAGAACTCCAACTTAGATAGATATCCCTCTAATCATCTAAGTGATCACACGATCCAAATCAACTAAACCATGTCCGATCATCACGTGAAATGGAGTGGTTTTCAATGGTGAACATCACTACGTTGATCATATCTACTATATGATTCACGCTCGACCTTTCGGTCTCAGTGTTCCGAGGCCATATCTGCATATGCTAGTCTCGTCAAGTTTAACCCGAGTATTTCTATGTGTGCAAAACGGGCTTGCACCTGTTGTAGATGAACGTTGAGCTTATCACACCCGATCATCACGTGGTGTCTCGGCACGGCGAACTTTGGCAACGGTGCATACTCAGGGAGAACACTTGTACCTTGAAATTTTAGTAAGGGGTCATCTTATAAAGCTACCGCCAAACTAAGCAAAATAAGATGTATAAAAGATAAACATCACATGCAATCAAAATATGTGATATGATATGGACATCATCATCCTATGCCTTTGGTCTCCATCTCCAAAGCATCGTCATGATCTTCATTGTCAACGACATGAAACCATGATCTCCATCATCTTGATCTATATCAATGTGTCGTCACGTGGTCATCTCGCCAACTATTGCTCTTGCAACTATTGCTATCGCATAGAGATAAAGTAAAGCAATTATTTGGCTCTTGCATCTTATGCAATAAAGAGACAACCATAAGGCTACTGCCAGCTGCCGATAATTTTAACAAAACATGATCATCCCATACAACAATTTATATCTCATCACGTCTTGACCATATCACATCACAACATGCCCTGCAAAAACAAGTTAGACGTCCTCTACTTTGTTATTGCAAATTTTACGTGGCTGCTATGGGCTGAGCAAGAACCGTTCTTACCTACACATCAAAGCCACAATGATATTTCGTCAAGTTAGTGCTATTTTAACCTTCACAAGGACCGGGCGTAGCACACTCGATTCAACTAAAGTTGGAGAAACTGCACCCGCCAGCCACCTGTGTGCAAAGCACATCGGTAGAACGAGTCTCGCATAAGCGTACGCGTAATGTCGGTCCGGGCTATTTCATCCAACAATACCGCCGAATCAAAGTATGACATGCTGGTAAGCAGTATGACTTGTATCTCCCACAACTCACTTGTGTTCTACTCGTGCATATAATATCTACGCATAAACATGGCTCTGATGCTAGTTGGGGAACATAGTAATTTCAAAAAAAAATCCTACGCACACACAAGATCATGGTGATGCATAGCAACGAGAGGGGAGAGTGTCGTCCACGTACCCTCATAGACCATAAGCGGAAGCATTATGACAACGCGGTTGATGTAGTCGTACGTCTTCATGATCGACCGATCCTACTGCCGAACATGCGGCACCTCCGCGATCCGCACACGTTCAGCTCGGTGACGTCCCACGAACTCACGATCTAGTAGAGCTTCAAGGGAGTGTTCCGTTAGCACGACGGCGTGCTGACGGTGTTGATGAAGCTACCGACGCAGGGCTTTGCCTAAGAACCGCTACGATATGACCCAGGTGGATTATGGTGGAGGGGGCACTGCACATGGCTAAAGATCAATGATCAACCTGTGTGTCTATGGGGTGCCCCCTTCCCCCGTATATAAAGGAGTAGAGGAGGGGGAGGGCCGACCCTCTCTTGGGCGCGCCATAGGGGAGTCCTACTCCCACCTGGAGTAGGATTTTCCCCTTCCAAGTTGGAGTAGGAGAGGTAAGAAAGAGGAGGGAAAGAAGAAGGAAAGGGGGGCCGGCCCCCTCACCCAATTCGGATTGGGCTTGGGGGGGGGGACTGCGCCCCCTCCTAGGCTTCCTCCTCCTCTACTCCACTAAGGCCCAATAAGGCCCATACACTCCCCGGCGAATTCTCGTAACTCTCCGGTACTCCGATAAATACCCGAATCACACGGAACCTTTCCGATGTCCGAATATAGTCGTCCAATATATCGATCTTTATACCTCAACCATTTCGAGACTCCTCATCATGTCCCCGATCTCATCCGGGACTCCGAACTAACTTCAGTCATCAAATCACATATCTCATAATATAAATCGTCAACGAACGTTAAGCGTGCGGACCCTACGGGTTCGAGATCTATGTAGACATGACCGAGACACATCTCCGGTCAATAACCAATAGCGAAACCTGAATTCTCACATTGGCTCCTACATATTCTACCACGATCTTTATCGATCAAACCGCATAACAACATACGTTGTTCCCTTTGTCATCGGTATGTTACTTGCCTGAGATTCGATCGTCAGTATCACCATACCTAGTTCAATCTCGTTACCGGCAAGTCTCTTTAATCGTTCTGTAATGCATCATCCCGCAACTAAGTCATTATTCACATTGCTTGCAAGGCTTATAGTGATGTGCATTACCGAGAGGGCCCAGAGATACCTCTCCGACAATCGGAGTGACAAATCCTAATCTCGATCTATGCCAACTAAACAAGTACCATCGGAGACACCTGTAGAGCTCCTTTATAATCACCGAGTTATGTTGTGTCGTTTGGTAGCACACAAAGTGTTCCTCCGGTATTCGGGAGTTGCATAATATCATAGTCATAGGAACATGTATAAGTCATGAAGAAAGCAATAACAATATACTAAATGATCAAGTCCTAAGCTAACGGAATGGGTCAAGTCAATCACATCATTCTCTAATGATGTGATCCCGTTAATCAAATGACAACTTATGTCTATGGCTAGGAAACTTAACCATCTTTGATTCAACGAGCTAGTCAAGTAGAGGCATACTGGTGACATTATATTTGTCTATGTATTCCACATGTACTAAGTTTCCGGCTAATACAATTCTAGCATGAATAATAAATATTTATCATGATACAAGGAAATATAAATAACAACTTTATTATTACCTCTAGGGCATATTACCTTCAAGATCAACCTTAGGCAAGAAGAACAGATGGTTGCGTGCTAAAGGTTGATAGTTGACAGTTGAATGGAGCTTGATTAGGCGCATCACCCATGGAGCATAAAACATCAAGCCAAAGAGATCAATCCCAGATGCAGCAAGTTGTCTGATGAAGAAATCCTGGGAGTTGAACTTGATGCCATTAACAATATAGAAAACCGAAGTCTTCATGGCGCCTTCAAAATTTGGCTTTAGAAGAATGTCCCTTGATTGGCCATAGAGTACGCCTCAGGATATGATAAACTGTGCGGGGCAAGTGAGGGAGTCCTAGATTAAGGGGTCCTCGGACAGCCGGACTATATACTCTTGCTGGACTGTCGAACTATGAAGATACAAGATTGAAGACTGCGTCCCGTGTCCGGATGGGACTCTCCTTTGCGTGGAAAGCAAGCTTGGTAATTTAGATATGTAGATTTCCTTCTTTGTAACCGACTCTTTGTAACCCTAGCCCCCTCCGGTGTCTATATAAACCGGAGGGTTTAGTCCGTAGGACAACAAATCATAATCATAGGCTAGCTTCTAGAGTTTAACCTCTACAATCTTGTGGTAGATCAACTCTTGTAATACTCATATCATCAAGATCAATCAAGTAGGAAGTAGGGTATTACCTCCATCGAGAGGGACCGAACCTGGGTAAAACATCGTGTCCCCTGCCTCCTGTTACCATTAGCCTTAGACGCATAGTTCGGGACCCCCTACCCGAGATCCGCCGGTTTTGACACCGACATTGGTGCTTTCATTGAGAGTTCCACTGTGTCGTCGCGATAAGGCTCGATGGCTCCTTCAATCATCTTCAACGATGCAGTCCAGGCGGAGGTTTTCCTTCCCAAACAGATCTTTGTATTCGGCGGCTTCGCACTTCAGGCCAACTCGCTTGGCCACCTGGAGCAGATCGGTAGATAAACCCCTGGCCATCAGGTGAGGTTTGGAAGCTTGAACTATACTGTCGATGTCCGCGGAGACTTGATCTTCGACGGATTCGAGCCCATGTCAGGTACGCTGAACCGTCACGACAAGCATGACTTAGATCTGCCATTAGATAGTGTTCGGGAGATCGCACCTACGGCGCCCCGGGAATCAATTCGGAGTAGATCGCGCCCTCCGAGGATGGGTGGATAGACCCCGCCATGGAGTCCACACACTCATTGGAACACTGAAGCCACCTCCTATGAGGGTGGTGTCATCGGACCCCCGGACTCGTCTCTGGCTACAGGATCCGAACCGTGTACGTACGTGCCTATCAAATCTGATTGGGCACCGGTCATGGAGTTCACCTCTGCGGACATTTTTTAGCACTCGCCCATGGGTGATGTGCTAAATTCATTAAGGTTTCTCTCCTTGTCAGGAGATTCCTGGCCGAACTATGTTCAGCTCGAGTGGGAAGCGGATGACGAAGAAATTCGTTCCCCACCCACCACCCACTTAATAGCCACTGTCGATGACTTAACCGACGTGCTTGACTTCAGCTCCGAAGACATCGACGGTATGGACGACGATGCATGAGAAGAACAGGAACCACCGCCTATAGGGCGCTGGACTGCCACCTCATCATATGATATATATATGGTGGACACCCCCAAAGAAAGCAATGGTGATGAGGCAACGGAAGATAACCCCTTGGAGAAGCAATCTAGGCACCGGCGTCATAGGCGCCGCTCCAAACCCCGCCATAGCAAAAATAGTGATACCGGCACAAGAGATGATAACAATCCGGATGGTGCCGAAGACGAAAACAATCCTGCCCAGCCAGGCTTCGAGCAGGCCAAGCAAGAGAATGGGAAAGCTATCCCTAAGGAACATGCAATAGATGGAGAATCTGGGGATGGTAATTACATGCCTCTTTCCGAAGACGAAGTGAGCCTTGGCGATGAAGAATTCATCGTGCCTGAGGATCCCGTTGAGCAGGAGCGCTTCAAACACCGGCTTATAGCCACTGCAAAAATCTTGAAGAAAAAGCAGCAACGGCTTCAAGCTGATCAAGATCTGCTAACTAATAGATGGACCGCTGGCTGCCGAGGAATACGGACTCGAGCGCCCTACAAAAAGTTACCCAAAGTGTAGGTTGCTACCTCAACTCGAGGAGGAAGTGTTAAAACCCACACTACCAGCGCATGATGCGGCCGACCGGCCACCCCATGGCCGGGACAAGGTGGCATACCAACCCGAAGTCTAGACCGCACCCCGTCTCCAATCAAACAATAATACTAAGGCCGAGGGCTACATGAAGGACCTACGAGACGTATTGGAAAACAAAGCAGGACAGTCAAGATCGATCTACGGATCATGGGGGCGTGCCACAACACGTGACGATGACCGTCACGCCGGATACAATATACATAAGTCCGGTTGGGCCGAATACAATAGACCAGATTCATTTGAACTACGTCAGGATGTAGCTCAGCAAAGAGGCGTCGCACACCCCCTATGCTTCACTGATGAAGTTATGGATCATGAATTCCCAGAAGGGTTTAAACCCGTAAACATTGAATCATATGATGGCACAACAGACCCCGTGGTATGGATTGAAGATTTTCTCCTACAGATTCACATGGCCCGCGGCGATGACTTACATGCCATAAAGTACCTACCACTTAAGCTCAAAGGACCGGCTCGGCATTGGCTGAATAGCCCGCCAGCAAGCTCCATTGACAGTTGGGAGGACCTAGAAGACGCATTCCTTGACAACTTCCAGGGCACTTACGTGCGACCACCGGATGCTGATGACTTAAGTCACATAACCCAACGGCCCAGAGAGTCAGCCAGGAAATTCTGGACTCGGTTCCTAACCAAAAAGAACCAAATTGTCGACTATCCGGATGCTGAAGCCTTAGCAGCCTTCAAGCATAACATCCGTGACGAGTGGCTCGCCCGACACCTTGGCCAGGAGAAGCCAAAATCCATGGCAGCCCTCACGACACTCATGAGCCGCTTTTGCACGGGCGAGGACAGCTGGCTGGCTCGTAGCAACATCACACCCAAAAACTCCGGCGATTCAGACGCCAAAGATAGCAACGGCAAGCCATGACGCAATAGACACAAGTGTCGCAACAATGGCGACAACGCCGAAGACACGACAGTCAATGCCGGATTCAGAGGATCCAAATTCGGACAGCAGAAAAAGCCATTCAAAAGAAACAATCGGGGCTCGTCCAGTTTGGACTGCATACTTGATCGCTCATGTCAAATTCACGAGACCCTGATAAACAAGCCAACCACACCAACAGAGAATGCTGGGTGTTTAAACAGGCCGGCAAGTTGAACGCCAAAAACAAGGAAAAGGGGCTGCATAGCGATGACGAAGAGGAACCCCACCGGTCAAACACAGGAGGACAGAAGAAATTCCCTCCACAGGTGAAAACAGCGAATATGATATACGCAACCCATATTCCCAAGCGGGAACGGAAGCGTGCACTAAGGGACGTCTATGCGATGGAGCCAGTCGCCCTAAAGTTCAACCCATGGTCCTCTTGTCTGTTCACTTTGATCGCAGGGACCATCCTACCAGTATCCGTCATGGCGGTTCGGCCGCATTGGTCCTTGACCCCATCATCGATGGATTCCATCTCACACGAGTCCTCATGGACGGTGGCAGCAGCCTGAACCTGCTCTATCAGGATACAATGCGCAAAATGGGCATCGATCCCTCAAGGATCAAGCCCACAAAAACCACCTTCAAGAGTGTCATACCAGGTGTGGAGGCCTGTTGCACGGGCACAATCACACTAGAAGTGGTCTTCCGATCTCCGGACAATTTCCGAAGTGAGGAGTTAATCTTCGATATAGTCCCCTTCCGTAGTGGTTATCATGCCCTACTAGGACGAACCACATTTGCTTGATTCAATGCGGTACCGCACTACGCATACCTCAAGCTCAAGATGCCAGGACCTTGCGGGGTTATAACAGTCAATGGAAAGACAAAACGCTCGCTCCGTACGTAGGAGCACACTGCAGCCCTCGCAGCAGAAGTACAAAGCAGCCTTCTTAGGTAGACCGCCAATCCGGCGATAAAGCCCCCGGACACCGTCAAGCGAGTCCAGAGTACCCTGGAACAAGATCATCCGGCACGCCCAGAGCTCGACTAGCAATCCGGCCTCCGTCCTGGTCCCAACCAAACAGCAAAATCTATGTCGCGCGTACATAATTACGCACTAAAAATACCATGGGCATGGGCGGAGGCACCGCCACGACGCGGCTCAACCGCCACAGGACCCGTATTCCTTCATCATTTTCTTTCTTTCAGGACCCTACCTTATAGAAGTCCTTTCAGGTATCTGGATTATTGGACTGCTCACCGGAAGGAAAACCTAAGAAGACAAGAAGCTAGGGCATATAAGGGAATATTCAGGTGGTCTCTGATAACGATCGTTATACCTGTTTTGCATACCCACGTGCAGCTTACCCTTGGCTAGGACATGTCAAATAGTCCCATCTTTCTTATTTCACTACTTGTATACATACGCTTTGACGTATTATTTAAATAACAATGGTAAAATACATGGCGCCAGCTTATTATTACACTTTCTTTGTGTTTTTCCTTGGCGGCTTACTTACGACAAACCGCACCCGTACACTTTGCTACGTTTAGTTTGCCAGGGGCCTCAGCGTACCCCATAACATGGCAAGAAAAGTCCAAACACTTTCGACAGTGCGGCACTCCGAACTTATAGCATTATATGCATCAGCTCCGAATCATGTCTTGGGTCAATAGTTGGGTTTGCCAGGCTCCTATGTGTTGGTACCTTACGTTCCGCTATATCGGCTAAGGTAGCGCAGGGAGAACTACTGCGATTGTGTCCCAGTTCTTCCGGATGAGCACCTCAGTAGAGAAAGCCAAAAACTGACTGTCATGATAAGGCAAGAGCTGGTCACTGTTCGAGAGGTCTCAAATCCTTAAAGATTTTTTCCGCTTTAGGAGAGGAATCAGCCTCGTCCGATTTAGGCGTGTATAGCGCCCCGAGTCCGGCCTTCTGGATACTAGGGGCTTCGCCAAAATTTAAAATTGTAGACTAATATGGCCAAGTGAGTGTGATAAAGTTGTATAGTCTGATTGCCGTGTTCGCTGCGTTAAACACCTCCTTAAAAGTACCAAAAGTTTGGATAAAGAGTGTTTATATTTATCCCAAACACCCCAGTACTATTTACATGGGGGCAGAAGCCGACGACTGGCCAACTCTCAAGATTTTATAAACGGCCGCACAGAAGGTAATATTTTAAATTAACAAGCGCCAAATAGCGCAAATAAACTCGTTTTCATATTATAGGATGATATGAGTACATTCATTCAAATATTACATCCTTAGCACATTTATCCGCCACAAGGTGGGCACCCTTAATGACATTGTCATAGTACTATTCGGTGTGGCAACTCTCCTTGCCCTTCGGCGGCCCCTCTGCCACCAGCTTCTTGGGATCCATCTTCCCCCAGTGCACTTCCGCACGGGCCAAGGCCCTGCGCGCACCTTCAATGCAGACGAGACGCTTAATGACTTCAAGCCGCGGACATGCATATACCATCCGCTTGATAAGGACGAAGTAGCTGCCGGGAAGGGGCTCGCCAGGCCACAGCCGGGCTATGAGGTCCTTCATGGCCAGTTCGGCCGCCTTATGAAGTTCGACTAGTTGCTTCAGCTGGTCACTCAAGGGCACCAGGTGTTCGGTCCCAATATACTGGGACCAAAACATCTTATCCATCGAGCTCCCTTCCTCAGCTCGGTAGAACTCTGCGGCATCAGAAATGCTGTGCGGCAGATCTGCGAATGCTCCTGGAGAGCTCCGAATTCGGGTAAGTAAAAGGAAAGTTTCCTTCACATGCTTTCTTTGCATAATGAAAGTTGTCACACCCTGCATTTTGTAACATTTCATTTGCATTAATAAAGCATAAAAAATTTGGACCAACAAAAACTTTTGCAATATTTGGCTTTTTATGTTGGAGTTGGTTTTCTCTCTATGATTTTCAAGTGCTCTTTAAAGTCAACTACTCCACCTTCTGTACTTCATCTCTTTGCCCCAAACTTCTGCCCAATGATCATGCCATGTGTATAGTGCAATATAGTGTTTTCTTACAAAAATAATCTGGCCAAATAGTATTTTCAAAAATTAGTTTTCCAAAAACCCCTGAATTGAGGTTTGCACTACAAGTACTTGATTTGGGGTATGAAAAATATTTCAAAGAGTATATTTGAAACCTATTAGATATAGGATTCCCATAAACCACAAAAATATAATTTTAAAAGTTATTTTCCTATTTTATTGAAAAGCTTTTTCTTAAGGCCAGAAATGGTCTTTAATAGGGAAAAATTATTTTATTGTTTTAAAAATATTTGACAAAAATCAGGGAAACTCAGTGGGCATATATTTCCCCCATATAAGAGTTTCAACACATGGTCATGTTCAAAATATTGGACAAAACCTCCCAAAACCATTTCTGCCCATTTCAAGTATTTGAAATATTTGTACATGAAATATTTTCATAAAAATCCAAGGAAAATCCAGCAAGTCACAAATGCATATTGTGATCACCTTGCAAAGCCTCATGTCAATCAAGGTCATTTTGGTTTACGAAAATGCCCCAAAACCCTATCTGACCAGAATCAAATTTGAACAACTTTGTACTACCAACTTTCTCTCCTTGACCCCAACTTTGTGAGAATGTTCACATGACCAAATGAGGCCACTACACCAAGTGGTTCATCAAGGGGAAGTGATTTTCTCAACTAGATCTACACAAGTTCATTTCTGCTAATGGCAGTTGGAAATCATCTGGTGGCCCAAACCATTATCAAACACCTTCTGCTACTTTTCAAAAATCACGTTTTTGACCACTAACACTATTCTCCTTGAGCTCAACTTTTTACCACAGCCCCTCAGAGTCCCCTTGCACTTCTAGTAACTCTTCCCTGGCCTCAACTCAATGATTGAAGGGTGAAACATCCCCATTTACCCTACTGGACAGCAACATTCTCCTCCTTTCTCACCTCCCTCCTCACTCTAGTGGCCACCGAGGGCATCCAATGCCCCTCCCCCATTCTTTACTCCCCCTAGGACCACCAGATACCTTTGGCCGTTCCCACATTGCATAGAAAATGGCCATGCCGGCCATTTGGGTGCTCTGGAGCATGCTACAGTGCGCTCGCGCACAGTAGCCGCCCCCTGCCAAGCACCTCCGGCCACCTCGAGCCTCCCCAGCACGCTCGACGATGCTCCTCGATGTCCGCAACACGCACAGCCTAGTCCCCCTCCTCCTTCTCCCTCGTGTCGCCCTCCTCGCACGCGCACCGGCCGCCCGAGAGCTCCAATGAGCGGCCTCACATGCGCGGCATCTCTGGGCTTACCCCGCTCTCTCCCTTAGCTCCCCTCGGTGTAGTCCATGCCCAACAACACCCCAGACATGGCGCCAGCTTCTCCCGAGCCCCGTGGCGACGAGCAGGAGCCCACCGGCGCACGAGTCCACGGCACCCCACCGTTCACCTATTTAAGGGCCTCCCCGAGCCCTACTCTCATCACCACTCGCTCTCTCACTCCCCTAATCACCCCCAACACCGCTCACCCCTCTCCAGACAAGCCCGAGCTCGAGCTGCGCCGCCTCGGGTCGCCGTAGATCTCAGGGTATAGGCCCTCTGCACCGCTCCTCTTCCTTGATCTGGAACCCCCCCGGCTCACTGATCATTTCCCCTTTCTCCCCTGCTTCTTTTGCAGCCGGAAACGGCCGGAACCGATGACACCCGAAGCTCCTCCACCGCGAGACCTCGTCGCCGGTGAACCAGGCCACCCCGGTGACCACAACCACCTCCACCCGAACTGTGACTCGACGCTGAGTCCAGCCGTACCCTCGCCCGAGCTCGTCGTGCCCTGCATCGATGCCAGTGAGCCCGCCGGCCCTATGTCGCAGGGTTAGGGATGACAGACGGGCCCCGCGTGTCAGCCTCTCCTCTCCATCGCCCCCCTCTCTCTCGATGACGCCTAGGCCCCGCCCGTCAGGTTTAAACCTGGTGTGCGTGCGTGCACCAGTGCGCTGGGCTGCCTCTCTGGCTGGGCCTGCTGCGCTGCGGCTGCTCTGGCCCAGCAGGCACCAGCCCTTCTCCTTTTTATTTTTTGTCAAACTTGCAAAAATTCCTTTGGACTTAATATTAATCCAAATGAAATATTTCCAGTTCCTAAATTCTTGTAAAAATCCCACCTATTTAATGGTATAACTTTCATTCACGACCAACCAGCTTTTATGTACTGTTCATATTCAAATGCAAATTTGAATATATTTAAACCCTTTTGAAAATCCATTTCTTCTATTCTGCTACTCCAAATCCAAAACTAGGAATTTTCCCCTTCTTAGTTTTCACCCTAGTATTTAGCAAAAATGAGTTGACATTTTTCTGAGCACTTTGGTTTTTCTGTTTTATTATTGCCTTATATTTCTTGTTGTTATTTTGCGATGATAGATTGTGTTGCTGACTAAGGAGTTGGACCAGAAGACTTTGAAGACCCAGAAGACTTTGTTGAGACAGGCAAGCAGCCCTTTGACCATGTCTATGAAACCCTTTTTATGCATGTCATATAGCACCATATTGTTGTTGCAACGGAATCATGATGAGGTGGTAACCACTTTGATGGTTTGCCATCGTACTTCCTCGTTGATACTTGCATTGTGCATGACCCTACCTTCTTATGAGGGTTATGCCGGTGGGGGTAGATACGATGCTAAAGTAGTGCTACGCAAAAAGGGAAGGGAATATGCATGGTGATGGAGACAAAGTACTTTGAAAAGCCTTTTCAAAAACCCCATCGGGTTCCACTAATGCCTGGGGGAGATGATGAGTTGGGTAGATACTTGATGACGAAGTGGTGTACCGAGGCAAGTGTGTGTTGTTTTCAAAACGGATTGGTTTAAGTTGCGACCGTTATTCCAACCTTACATGCACAAGCACTCTACCCTTGTATGGGAAAGGGCATTATTGATTACCTAAACCGATACTAGCTTGGAGCCTGCATTACCAGTGACGGGGGTGAGTTAGTGCTCTCTCTCGGGACGGGGCCGTGCCAGGTAGGGCGGCCATGAGTGTTTTCACAGGGCACTGGATACACCGTTGTGTCCCCTCTCGGATGTTATGATCTCGAGTGAGTCTCGTATGATGTACATCGAGAGGAAATGAGACAGTGAGTGGACTCCTTGCTAGTGTCGTCTAGGGAAACATACTGATCGGGTGCATACCCTAGGTGCTTGAGGTACCACGGGTCGTGGATGACACGGAAGTTCCCCGGATCTTGTGGGTAAAGTGTGCAACCTCTGCAGAGTGTAAAACTATTCGAATAGCCGTGTCCACGGTCAAGGACAGTTGGGTAACCGCTCTTGGGCTATGTCCACATGTGTACAAACCAGTATGTGTTTGGATAATTGGGGAGAACTAGTTGGGTCAAGTCAAGGGACTTGACATGATTGAGTTGGGTTGATGCCCACTCTATTTATGTTGATATCTGTAACCTGTCCTCATGGTTTCTTGAATTCTCCCGATGCATGTCTTACAAGTTGTTGAACATGTCATTGCACTCAAAACTAGCTTTCTGCAAAAATTTACCTATATCATGCATTGTTGCATCTTGGACCAAAACATGGGTTGCTTGCGAGTACATTCAAAGTACTCATTGGCTTGCCACTGGTTTTTTAATTGGCCAGGCATGGAAGAACATGAGTTTGAAGAAGAGTTCTTTGGAGACGAACATGCGAACTAGGACGTTTCCCAGTCAGAATGCCTGTAGGGTTAAGGCAGATGGCATGGGTTCTACTTATCGATGAAGATTTCCGCTGCTTGAGATTATTTGGTATTCAGCCCTTGTGGTTTTATCTATTTAAGACTTGACCATAATGGTCATAATTTTTGTAAGACGGTATGTATGGATGTAAGACTCTTGTCATTCAGCTTTTGTGCATTTAGTGAGCATTGATCTCTAGGATCACTGTCCATGTGCATTCGGTGATCACGACTTATGGGTCGGGGTCCCTACAGAGCTGGTATCAGAGCCATCCCGACTGTAGGAAGCCTTAGTTAGCATGGGCGTTAGTTAGGATAAAACCCGTTTTGCAAAACCCTCTATACTCCTATTCTTTTCTAAGCTTACCAAACCCAAGATATATTTCCATATTGACCTCTCCGACTCAACCTTTGTAGATGGCTGCCGTACCCGAAGACTTCCTGACCACCGATTTTCCCGTGCTTCTCGAGGATAGCCTCAAGAAGTGCCAGTTTTACCGAGCCCCCATTTTCACCTCCCATGAGCATTGGATCAATGACACCGAGACAGAGTATCATGTGGAAGTGATCATGAAGGCTAATGACTCTCCAACAAGCTGGTTCTTCAAGGGACCCTAGATGGCAACACTGGTTCTTGCCATCAAGACGGCAACCCTCAAGGCACTCACCCGCCTCCGAGACCTTCTTCTAGAGATGGCAGACGAGTTGGCAACCAGCTTCTTGCCTTATCGGAAGGAAGGTGAGGATGAGAGCAGTGCACCAGCTCCACCATTAGAAGAAGGACTTCCACTCCGATTCTAGACCTACTTCAGCCTTTGTGCCTATAGTTTGGCACAACACTTGGCCTCGGAATCAATGGAGCTCCGAAAGGAACTTCATGAGACCAAGGCGCTTCTTCTCCAAGCACAAGGGAAGACAGATAGGATCAAGAAGGAGGGTGCTCCCCCTGGATAGCCCACAATTGCACACCGAGGCGGAAGACCCCCAAAGGATGGAGGACCCCCACAGCAACACCGCATGAGTGCAAGAATACCGCAAGCTCTTCACACCACGGGCAAAGAAACGTCGTCTTGAGCTCCTCCACTCCCCCACCCCTTCAGGTGAAGAGGAAAGTCAGGATGCTGATAATGAGGAGGAAGACCCAGAAGAGCCAGACTACGTTTCCGAGCATTCCACCACTTAGGCATCATTCTCAACTTGGATATGCCCGTTAGTAACCCCTATGGTAGGATAGGTCGTGTACCCCTATGCGAAGTCGAGTCCTTGTAATGGTTCATATGAAACCATGTAGTGTTGTGTTTGCTTTTAATGTGTTTGATGGATGTCGTGCTTTCCTTCGGGAACTTGTAAGCAACTACATCACCCATTTAGACTTTAATGAATGTGTTTGGGCTTTTGGCCCTTGCATGAAAACAATTAGTGTCATACCAACCCCCTTACTAGGCATCCCATCTATATTGCTTTCCCCATCTTTCCTAATCATGAGACCTTGACTGCTCCAACAGGATGCCTGTTGTAACACGTACTGGTACCTCTACCCAGCAGCAAGAAGCCGGAGCATGAGCCAGTCAGGACCAAACCCAAGGACAAGCTCCACCACCGCCACCACCTCCAAACATGGACATGGCTCAGGTTCTCCAAGCCTTCCGAGAGGAACGCCTAGCCAACACTACAGACCTCCAGATGATTGCTCAAGCTGTCAATCGCCAGCCGGCGGGAAACGACAATGGAAGTCCACGTTGGTGGAGTTCAAGAAGCATGCACCACCCACCTTCATCGAGACTGCTGAACCCCTGGATGCAGACGATTGGGTCCGTGCCATTGAGGTTCTGCTGGAACTAGTCGGATGCACTGAGGACCGTGAGAAGGTGGTGTTTGCTGCTTACTGTCTCGGGGGCAGTGCTAGAGCTTGGTGGGATGGATTCAAGGCCATGAATGCTGAGAAAAACATCACTTGGAATGACTTCAAGGCAGAATTCCGCAAGGCCTACATTCCTTCCGGAATCATGGCCATCAAGAAGTGTGAGTTCCGAGCCCTGAAGCAAGGAAGTAGCACTGTCAAGGAGTACATGCAGAAGTTCAGTGTTCTCTCAAGGTATGCTCCTGAGGATGTCAGCACTGATGTTGCCAAAAGGGAGCGCTTCATGGAAGGCCTTAACCAGACTCTGCAGTACTTGCTTGTTGTGTGTGACTGCCCGAACTTTCCTGATCTGGTGAACAAGGCACTCATGCTTGAGGACAAGCGACGTGCTTTGGATGAAACCCATAAGTGCAAGATGATCAGCAAGGGTAGCTCCAGCAAACAGAAGCCTCGCCCGTGGCAGCCAGCCCCAGTCAAGCCAACCTATCAGCAGCGAAGAGCCCTTACACCCCGCACCAACTATCAGCCTCAGCAGTATGCCAACCCGAGGCCAGCTTACAACAACCCCAATAACAATGCCGGCAAGAGCAGCAACCCCAACCAAGTCACTTGCTTTGGATGTGGTCAGCCAGGACACTTCTCCAAGAATTGCCCCAACAAGAAGCCCGACGCCCCGCGCCCCAATGCACAAAACCCAGGACAAGGCCGTGGAATGCCACCAAGGAACCAAGCTCCCCGCAACTCGCCCAACAACGGCAAGGGTCGTGTGAATCATGTCACTGCAGAAGAAGCCCATGAAGACCCGGACGTCGTGCTGGGTACGTTCCTTGTCAACTCAGCACCTGCAACTTTCTTGTTTGATTCTGGAGCCACGCATTCATTTGTCACCCAAAAGTTTGCATTAAAAAGTGGCATGACCCCTACACCCCTGAATAACCCTATGGTGGTACAAACCCCCGGAGCAGAGATGAGAGCCAAGATAGGATGTAAAGGAGTCGGGATTGTCATTAATGGGGTAGACTTCCTAGCAAACCTTATCATCTTAAGATCGCAAGGCTTGGATGTGATCTTAGGAATGGATTGGCTCATCAAGCACCAAGGCTTGTTAGATTGTGCCAACCGGACTGTCACTGTGACCAATGACCAAGGAGTCGAAGTTAAATTTGCCTCCAACCCCTCCTCTGCTCAAGCCAACCAAGTCAACTGTCTGACTGAAGTTGGATTGGAGCAAGTGCCGGTAGTATGCGAATACCCCGATGTCTTTCCTGATGAGCTACCGGAATGCCTCCTGACCGAGACATTGAGTTCATCATCGAGCTCATACCCGGAGCAGGACCCATCTATAAGAAGCCGTATAGAATGGGATCGGAAGAGTTAGCAGAGTTGAAGAAGCAACTGGAAGAGCAGTTGAGGAAGGGATTATCCGCCCTAGTGCCTCCCCTTGGGGATCACCTGTTCTGTTTGTGGCAAAGAAGGACGGTACCATCCGCTTGTGCATTGACTACCGCTCCCTCAATGAAGTTACAATCAAGAACAAGTATCCACTTCCCAAGATTGAAGATCTGTTTGATCAACTCAATGGGGCCAAGGTGTTCTCCAAGATCGACCTCAGATCTGGGTAATACCAGCTGAAAATCAGACCCCAAGATATTCCGAAGACGGCATTTGTAACCAGATATGGCCTGTATGAGTGCACGGTCATGTCCTTTGGATTGACCAATGCCCCAGCTTACTTCATGTATCTCATGAATAAGGTCTTCATGGAATATTTGGACAAGTTTGTCGTTGTCTTCATTGATGACATTCTTGTCTTCTCGAAGATGAAGGAAGAGCACGAGCAACACTTGAGGATGGTCCTAGACAAGCTTCGAGAGCACCAACTGTATGCCAAGTTCAGCAAGTGCGAATTTTGGCTGCGTGAAGTTGGATTCTTGGGTCATGTTTTAACCGAAGAAGGATTGTCGGTCGATCCCGCTAAGGTTGAAGCCGTGACTGAATGGCAATCCCCAAGCAATGTGAAGGAAGTCAGAAGCTTCCTCGGACTCGCAGGATATTACCGCAAGTTTGTTGAAGGATTCTCAAGCATTGCCCGAGCCATGAATCATCTCTTGAAGAAGGACAAGAAGTTTGAATGGACGCCGAAGTGCGAAGAAAGCTTCCAGGAGCTGAAGAAGAGACTGACCACCGCCCCAGTTCTGGCCACACCAGATATACACAAGGAATTTGTGATATATTGTGATGCGTCAAGAACCGGACTGGGAGGTGTTCTGATGCAAGAGGGTAGAGTCACAGCTTACCTTTCAAGGAAACTACGGCCTCTTGAAGAGAACTATGCTACTCATGACCTCGAGTTGGCAGCTGTAGTTCATGCCCTAAAAATATGAAGACATTACCTCCTAGGGAAGCGGTGTGAGATATACACGAATCACAAAAGTCTGAAGTATATTTTCACTTAGAAGGAATTGAACATGAGGCAGAGAAGGTGGCTAGAGTTGATCAAGGATTATGACCTCAGTGTTCAATACCACCCTGGGAAGGCTAATGTGGTAGCAGATGCATTAAGTACGAAGGCTTGTTCCTTGAATGCTATGCTTAAGGAAAGGCTACCCGCCTTGTATGAAGAACTTGAAAGCTTCGGGTTGGAACTGGTTGCACCAGGATTCTTGGCCAACCTCAAAGTTAGGCCTACCTTGAAGGATGATGTTAAGGAAGATCAGAGGGGACACGAGAGTCTTGAAGGCATCAAGAGGAAGATTAGGGCAGGCAAGGCCCCAGGATTCTCAGAGGATGAGAAAGGAATTGTGTGGTTTGGAAATCGCATTTGTGTACCCAATAAGATTGAGCTCAAGAATTTGATCTTGCAAGAAGCTCATGACACCCCATACTCCATCCACCCCGGAGGAACCAAGATGTATCAACACCTAAATGAAAGATTCTGGTTGCATGGCATGAAGAGAGAGATAGCCACTTTAGTCGCTAAGTGTGACATATGCCAAAGCGTCAAAGCTGAACATCAGCGACCCGCTGGATTGTTACAGCCTCTCAAGGTGCCTGAATGGAAATGGGATAAAGTCGGAATGGACTTCATCATTGGATTACCCAGGTCAAATAAGGGACATGACTCCATCTGGGTCATAGTCGACCATTTGACCAAAGTAGCCCATTTCATTCCTGTCAAAACGACTTACAAGGGAAACCAGCTAGCCAGCCTCTACATCAACAGAATAGTAAGCCTTCATGGTGTTCCCAAGGAGATTGTGTCAGATCGAGGAACCCAATTTACCTCAAGGTTCTGGAAGAAGTTCCAAGAGGCCATGGGGACCAAGTTGTTCTTCAGCACTGCTTACCACCCACAGACCGGAGGTCACACAGAATGAGTGAATCAGATACTCAAAGACATGCTCCGAGCCTGTGTCTTAGCATATGGAGCTAGGTGGGAAGATTGCCTCCCTTTCGCTAAGTTATCCTACAACAACAGTTATCAGTCAAGCCTTCAGATGGCACCATTTGAGGTGTTATACGGACGGAAGTGCCACACACCCCTCAATTGGTCAGAGACCGGAGAAGGACTAGTCTTTGGGCCCGATATCCTCTGTGAAGAAGAAGAGAAAGTCCAGCTTGTCAGAGAGCGTTTGAAGACTGCCGAGTCAAGGCAGAAGAGCTAAGCTGACTCACGTCATAGAGACATGAACTTCCGAGTTGGAGACCATGTCTATCTCCGGGTCACACCTCTCAAGGGAACCCAGCGCTTCCATGTCAAAGGAAAGCTCGCACCAAGATACATCTGCCCCTTCAAGATCACTGAACAACGAGGAGAAGTGGCTTACCAGTTGGAACTGCCACCTGAACTATCCGATGTGCACAACGTATTCCATGTGTCACAACTCCGGAAGTGTCTCCAAGTTCCAAACAAGCCTGATCTTTACAAGGACGTCAATCACCAAGCCATTGACCTTCATCCTGATTTGACTTACCGTGAGAGGACCATCTGCATTTTGGATGAGGCTGAGCGACACACTTGAAGCCGCACCATCAAGTACTTCAAGGTCCAGTGGAGCAACCACACGGAAGCAGAAGCAACTTGGGAACGTGAAGACTACCTTAGATCCGAGTTTCCGTATCTCTTTAAAGCCTAGTTTGGGAATCTCGGGGACGAGATTCTTGTAAGGGGGATAGGTCTGTCACACCCTGCATTTTGTAACATTTCATTTGCATTAATAAAGCATAAAATTTGGACCAACAAAAACTTTTGCATTATTTGACTTTTTATTTGAGTTGGTTTTCTCTCTGTGATTTTCAAGTGCTCTTTAAAGTCAACTACTCCACCTTCTGTACTTCATCTCCTTGCCCCAAACTTCTGCCCAATGATCATGCCATGTGTATAGTGCAATATAGTATTTTCTTACAAAAATAATTTGGCCAAATAGTATTTTCAAAAATTAGTTTTCCAAAAACCCCTGAATGGAGGTTTGCACTACAAGTACTTGATTTGGGGTATGAAAAATATTTCAAAAGGTATATTTGAAACCTATTAGATATAGGATTCCCATAAACCACAAAAATATAATTTTAAAAGTTATTTTCCTATTTTATTTAAAAGCTTTTTCTTAAGGCCAGAAATGGTCTTTAATAGGGAAAAATTATTTTATTGTTTTAAAAATATTTGACAAAAATCAGGGAAACTCAGTGGGCATATATTTCCCATATATAAGAGTTTCAACACATGGTCATGTTCAAAATATTGGACAAAACCTCCCAAAACCATTTCTGCCCATTTCAAGGATTTGAAATATTTCTACAGGAAATATTTTCATAAAAATCCAAGGAAAATCCAGCAAGTCACAAATGCATATTGTGATCACCTTGCAAAGCCTCATGTCAATAAAGGTCATTTTGGTTCACCAAAATGCCCCAAAACCCTCTCTGACCAGAATCAAATTTGAACAACTTTGTACTACCAACTTTCTCTCCTTGACCCCAACTTTTGTGAGCATGTTCACATGACCAAATGAGGCCACTACACCAAGTGGTTCATCAAGGGGAAGTGATTTGCTCAACTAGATCTACACAAGTTCATTTCTGCTAATTTCTAGGGTTTACAAAAGTTGCATTGGCAACTTTGCCCAAATAAGCTCCAAATTGGTGGAAGGCCTATATGTGTCATTTCACCCTGTGGAGTCTCATGGCAGTTGGAAATCATCTGCTGGCCCAAATCATTATCAAACACCTTCTGCCACTTTTCAAAAATCACCATTTTGACCACTAACACTATTCTCCTTGAGCTCAACTGTTTACCACAGCCCGTCAGAGTCCCCTTGCACCTCCAGTAACTCTTCCCTGGCCTCAACTCAATGATTGAAGGGTGAAACATCCCCATTTACCCTTTTGGACAACAACATTCTTCTCCTTTCTCACCTCCCTCCTCACTCCAGTGGCCACCCAGGGCATCCAATGCCCCTCCCCCATTCTTTACTCCCCCCTAGAGCCACCAGACACCTTTGGCCATGCCCACATTGCAAAGAAAATGGCCATGCCGGCCATTTGGGTGCTCTTGAGCGTGCTATAGTGCGCTCCCGCATTGTAGCCGCCCCCTGCCAAGCACCTCCGGCCACCTCGGGCCTCCCCAGCGTGCCCGACAATGCTCCTCGACGTCCGCAACACGCCACAGGCTGGTCCCCCTCCTCCTTCTCCCTCCCGCTGCCCTCCTCGCACGCGCACCGGCCGCCCGAGAGCTCCAATGAGCGGCATCACACGCGCGGCATCTCTGGCCTTACCCCGCTCTCTCCCTTAGCTCCCCTCGGTGTAGTCCATGCCCAGCAACACCCCAGACATGGCGCCAGCAACACCTGAGCCCTGTGGCGAAGAGGAGGAGCCCACCGGTGCACGGGTCCACGGCACCCCGGTGGTGCCCTATTTAAGGGCCTCCCCGAGCCCTACTCTCCTCACCACTCGCTCTCTCACTCCCCTAATCACCCCCTACACCACTCACCCATCTCCAGACGAGCCCGAGCTCGAGATCTATTCGAGCTCCGCCGCCTCGGGTCGCCGTTGATCTCAGGGTACAGGCCCTCTCCGCCGCTCCTCTTCCTCGATCTGGAACCGCCGCGGCTCACTAATCATTTTGCCTTTCTCCCCAGCTTCTTTTGCAGCCGAAAATGGCCGGAAGCGACGACGCTCGAAGCTCCTCCACCGCGAGACCTCGTCGCTGGTGAACCAGGCCACCCCGGCGACCGCAACCACCTCCACCCAAACAGCGACTCGACGCTGAGTCTAGCCGTACCCTCGCCCGACCTTGCCGTGCCGTGCATCGACGCCGATGAGCCCGCCGGCCCACTATCGCAGGGTTAGGGATGACAGGCGGACCCAACCTGTCAGCCTCTCCTCTCCATCACCCATCTCTCTCTCGCTGACGCCTGGGCCCCACGCGTCAGGTTTAAACCTGACGCGCGCGCGTGCACCAGTGCGCTAGACCGCCTCTCTGGCTGGGCCTGCTGCGCTGCAGCTGTTCTGCCCCAGCAGGAACAGAGCCCTTCTCCTTCTTCTTTTCTGTCAAACTTGCAAAAATTCCTCTGGACTAAATATTAATCCAAATGAAATAATTCCAGTTCCTAAATTCTTGTAAAAATCTCACCTATTTAATGGTATAACTTTCATTCATGATCAACCAGCTTTTATGTACTGTTTATATTTAAATTCAAATTTGAATATATGAAAACCCATCTGAAAATCCATTTCTTCTATTTTGCTAATCCAAATCCAAAACTAGGAATTTTCCCCTTCTTAGTTTTCACCCTAGTATTTAACAAAAATGAGTTGACATTTTTCTGAGCACTTTGGTTTTTCTGTTTTATTATTACCTTATTTTTCTCGTTATTATTTTGCGACGATAGATTGCGTTGCTAACGAAGGAGTTGGACCAGAAGACTTTGAAGACCCAGAAGACTTTGTTGAGCGAGGAAAGCAGCCCTTTGACCATGTCTATGAAACCCTTTTTGTGCATATCATATAGCACCATATTGTTGTTGCAACGAAATCATGATGAGGTGGTAACCACTTTGATGGTTTGCCACCGTACTTCCTCGTTGATACTTGCATTGTTCATGACCCTACCTTCTTATGAGGGTTATGCCGGTGGGGATAGATAGGATGCTAAAGTAGTTCTACGCAAAAAGGGACGGGAATATGCATGGTGATGGAGACAAAGTATTTTCAAAAGACTTTTCGAAAACCCCATCGGGTGCCACTTATGCCCGGGGGAGATGATGAGCTGGGTAGCCACTTGATGACGAAGTGGTGTACCGAGGCAAGTGTGTGTTGTTTTCAAAACGGATTGGTTTAAGTTGCGACCGTTATTCTAACCTTACATGCACAACCACTCTACCCTTGTATGGGAAAGGGCATTATTGATTACCTAGGCCGATACTAGCTTGGAGCCCGCATTACTAGTGATGGGGGAGAGTTGGTGCTCTCTCTCGGGACGGGGTCGTGCCAGGTAGGGCGGCCATGACTGTTTTCACAGGGCACCGGATACACCGTTGTGTCCCTTCTCGGATGTTACAATCTCGAGTGAGTCTCGTATGATGTACATCATGAGGATATGGAACAACGAGTGGACTCCTTGTTAGTTTCGTCTAGGGAAAGATAGTGATCGGGTGCTTACCCCGAGTACTTGAGATATCGCGGGTCGTGGATGACACGGAAGTTCCTCGGATCTTGTGGGTAAAGTGTGCAACCTCTGCAGAGTGTAAAACTATTCGAATAGTCGTGTCCACGGTCAAGGACAGCTGGGTAACCGCTCTTGAGCTACGTCCACATGTGTACAAACCAGTGTGTGTTTGGATAATTGGGGAGAGCTAGTTGGGTCAAGTCAAGGGACTTGACATGATAGAGTTGGGTTGATGCCCACTCTATCTATGTTGATATATGTAACCTGTCCTCATGGTTACTTGAATTCTCCTGATGCATGTCTTACAAGTTGTTGAACATGTCATTGCACTCAAAACTACCTTTCTGCAAAAATCTACCTATATCATGCATTGTTGCATCTTAGACCAAAACATGGGTTGCTTGCGAGTACATTCAAAGTACTCATTGGCTTGCCACTGGTTATTTAATTGGCCAGGCATGGAAGGATAGGAGTTCTAAGAAGAGTTCTTTGGAGACGAACATGTGAACTAGGATGTTTCCCAGTCAGAATGCCTGTAGTGTTAAGGCGGATGGCATGGGTTCTACTTATCAACGAAGATTTCCGCTGCTTAAGTTTATTTGGTATTCAGCCCTTGTGGATTTATCTATGTAAGACTTGACCATAATGGTCATAATTTGCGTAAGATGGTATGTATGGATGTAAGACTCTTGTCATTTAGCTTCTGTGTGTTCAGTGAGCATTCATCTCTGGGATCACTGTACACGTGCATTTGGTGATCACGACTTATGGGTCGGGGTCCCCAGAAAAGCTTTACCCGCCGCTATCTTCTTGGCTGCCTCAATCTCCTGGAGGGCCTTCTGGGCTTCCACCTTGGCGTCTTGCATGCTCTGACAGGCCTTCGCAAGCTCCGACTCTTGCGTCTTGGAGTTACGCTCCAAGGACTCGAATTTTTTGACGAAATCCTGGAGCTCTTGCTGGACCTCATCAACTCGAGCCTCTTGTTTTTCGCGCTCGGTGCACTCCCTGGCCGCTTTGCCTTTGGCCTCGGACAGCGCCTTCTTAAGGGCCGCCACTTCGGTCGTGGCCCCTACTAAAATTCATCATGCTTCTATTAGCATCAACGATTTTTTCCTTTATATAACATTCAAACGGGGTATCACTTACCTTTGTTCTCCTCGAGCTGCCTCTTCACGAGGCTGCACTCTTCTTTGGCCCGCCCCAGGTTCTGCCTCAGTCCGGAGACCTCCACAGTGGCGGCGGCGGCAGCCAGCAACGATTAGGCTCCTGGGAATAATATTTGATCCTCTGTTCAGCCTTTCTTTCCGAACACCAAATAGAGCATGAGGGGATACTGTCTATACTGTGATACTTTCTCATAATTTAAATTACTTACCTCAAAGCCTGTCAGGAGGCTGGCGCAGGCTTCGGTCAATCCGCTTTTGGCGAACTGAACCTTCACAATCACCATACTCATAAGGGCACGGTGTCCGTCATCAAGGGAAGCGCTCTGAAGCGCTTCCACCAAGTTATCCGATGCCTCTGGATGGACAGAGGTTATCGGCACAGGCGGCTCGCCCCCCTTGGCGAGGGGCTGCCTGCCTGAATCCGGAACCACTGGAGGTTCCGGTGCAGTATCCGGCCGGGGGCCAAGCTTGATGCGACCCCTCTCATCAGAATCCATGGGGATCTTCCCCCCATGAGCCCGACATCATGGGTTTTGCCTTGAGGCGCCTCCAGAACTATCTCTCCCTGGCCCGGTATCCTCTGAGATAACACCTCGGTGGCATCTGCGGGCCGGGAAGTGGAGGCCGTCGGGAGCGAATAGTTGTTCATCTCCGACGAGCTCAAGGACCCATCCGAGGAGGATAAGTCGATGTGGGCTTTGGACGTACTGCACAAACGTATTTTTTGACATAATAAGAAGCCACAAAGCTAGAACATGCAAGAAGTATTATGGTATCCGGATACTTACGACTTCGCCAGGGGCTTGGCCCTAGGTAGCCACTCCTCGTTGCTGTAGGCAGCTGTTGTGGAGTGGTCCGGAGGGAGGGTCCTTCCCTTCTTGGACTCTTTGGCCTCCCCGGAAGGGGCGGCCTTCCTTTTCTTCTCCCCCTCGGTTTGGGGGAGAGGGTTTTCCTCTTCCTCCTCCTCGTTGTCGTTAGAGGAGTGTGCCTCGGTGTCTTCGGACAATGAGTCCAACACAACCTTGCGCCGGAGACCTTTCCTGGTCCCTGTGGCCTTCTTCTTGGCCTTCTTCTCCGGCACCTCAGAGGGCGCCGGAAACAACATCTCCGTCAGGAGAACGGTTGCTGGATCTTCAGGCAATGGAGCTGGACAGTCAATCCGCACCGCTGTCTCCACATAGTCCTGTTAAATCAATATGATGGTTTAGATTCCTCCCATGAACATACTGAGGAAAGGCATATATTGTGAAATATAGAGAGCTTACCGGATTGGCGGGGCGCTTTGCGCTGAGTCCACGGTCCTCGATGGTGGGAGGAGGTACTTCGGCGGCCTTGAATAGGACCTTCCAGACATCTTTGTGCGTCATGTCGAAGAGCTCTCGCAGCGTCTGATGTTTGGCCGAATCAAACTCCCACAGGTTGAATGCCCGTCTTTGACATGGGAGAATCCGGCGGAAGAGCATGACATGGACCACATTGACAAGCTTGATCTTCTTGCCTATCATATTTTTGATGCAGTTCTGGAGTCTGGTCAGCTCCGCAGGCGCACCCCAGGCTAAGCTCTTCCTTTTCCAAGAGGTAAGCCGCATGGGGATGCTAGATCTAAATTCGGGGGCCGCCGCCTAGATGTAGTCGCGCGGCTCAGTGATGTAAAACCACCCCGATTGCCACCCCTTCACGGTCTGCACATAGGAGCCTTCAAGCCAGGTGACGTTGGGCATCTTTCCCACCATGGAGCCTCCGCACTCAGCTTGCTGGCCGACCACTATCTTTGGCTTCACGTTGAAGATCTTCAGCCACAGGCTGAAGTGGGGCTTGATGCGGAGGAAAGTCTCGCACACGACGATAAACGCTAAGATGTTGAGGATGAAATTAGGGGCCAGATCATGAAAATCTAGCCCATAGTAAAACATGAGCCCGCGGACAAATGGGTGGAGGGGGAATCCCAGTCCGCGGACGAAGTGGGCGAGGAACACAACCCTCTCGTGGGGTATCGGAGAACGACCTGCCCTGCGTCTGGGAGACGGTGCGTGAGTTCTGCGGCCAAGTATCCGGCCTCCCGGATCTTCATAATGTCCTCCTCCGTGATGGAGGAGGCCATCCACTTGCCTCCCGCTCTGGACAAGTTTGGAATGGCTGTATAGAGAAGGTGAGAGCTGGGGCGCTGGAGCTCGAGCGTGCGAGAATGGATGAGCGAAGGAATAAGAAGGCGTGGGTGAAAAAGGGGAATCCCTATCTTTTTATAAAGGCGGTAGAAACTGCGCGCCTCCCCACTTGCCCGTTGAAATCACTTATTCCCCAAGCGTCACGATTGATGGCACGGTGGGGTTACACATGCCCATATTGATGAGAATCCCGCGATAAGGGGACACGATCTCTGCTTCGACAAGACGTGTCAAGGAAACCGCGTCGCATTATGTGCAGTAGCTGGTTGTGAAAAAGGTTCGAATAAAGACTGGGCCGTGGCGTGGCATCACGTTGTGAAAAGTTGTCAGCAGATTAGATGTGTGGAATATTGTGCTCTCTACGGTGGTATGTGGATTTTGTATTGCAAAGCCAGACACGATTCTCGTGTTCAAAATCTTATATGGAGTATTCGGAGAAGGAACCCGCCTTGCAATGCCGAAGACAATCTGCGCACCAGACTCATCGTCATTGAAGCCTCGTTCAGGGGCTACTGAGGGAGTCCTGGATTAAGGGGTCCTCGAACAGCCGGACTATATACTCTGGTCGGACTATCGAACTATGAGGATACAAGATTGAAGACTTCGTCCCGTGTCTGTATGGGACTCTCCTTTGTGTGGAAAGCAAGCTTGGCAGTTCAGATATGTAGATTTCCTTCTCTGTAACCAACTCTGTGTAACCCTATCCCCCTCCGGCGTCTATATAAACCAGAGGGTTTAGTACGTAGGACAACAACAATCATAATCATAGGCTAGCTTCTAGGGTTTAGCCTCTATGATCTCGTGGTAGATCAACTCTTGTAATAATCATATCATCAAGATTAATCAAGAAGGAAGTAGGGTATTACCTCCATCGAGAGGGCCCGAACCTGGGTAAAACATCGTGTCCCCTGCCTCCTGTTACCATTAGCCTTAGACGCATAGTTCGGGAACCCCTACCCGATATCCGCCGGTTTTGACACCGGTAGCAAGTACTCGAGGTCCTGGACAAAGAATTCCTTTGGATATTCTGCATCTTGAGGCAATGGCTTCATCATGCTGAGCCTCCGACTCAAATTGGGTTCAGGCCACTAAAAAATGCAATGCATTCCTTCTGTGTGGTGCTGACAACCAGGCTCGTGCAATTCACCTGGAGTGGATAGGGAGGTAAGCTCAATGATGTCCTTATCTTTGGCTTCATGGTGCACATCACCTGTCATCCACACAAGGATCCATGTCTGCGGATCCCTGTTGTATCCACGTATGTGAAGAGTAGCATAGAACTGCAATAGAAGCTCTTCATTCTAGTGCTCTTTGGCTGTGACGAATTCCAGAAGGCCAGCATCACAAAAGCAATCCATAGCTTCTTCAAGACAGGGGAGCCCAGCCATAGCTTCACAATCAAGGCGCATGTTGTCGGTGTCAAAACTGACGGATCTCGGGTAGGGGGTCCCGATCTGTGCGTCAAGGCTGATGGTAACAGGAAGCAAGGGACGCAGATTTTTACCCAGGTTCGGGCATTCTCGATGGAGGTAAAACCCTACTTCCTGCTTGATTAATATTGATGATATGGGTAGTACAAGAGTAGATCTACCACGAGATCGTAGAAGCTAAACCCTAAGAGCTAGCCTATGATGGTATGATTGTAATTGTGATCGGCCTTCTAAGGACCAACCTCTCCGGTTTATATAGACACCGGAGAGGGCTAGGGTTTACATGGAGTCGGTTACAAGGAAGGAAACATAATATCCGGATTGCCAAGCTTGCCTTCCACGCAAAGGAGAGTCCCATCCGGACACCGGCCGAAGTCTTGAGTCTTGTATCTTCACGCTTCAATAGTCCGGACGTTGTAGACAGTCCGGCTGTCCGGATACCCCCTAATCCAGGACTCCCTCAGTAGCCCCCGAACCAGGCTTCAATGACGATGAGTCCGGTGCGCAGGCAGGTTCCTCCTCCAAATACTCCAAAGTAATCATCGAACACTTAGACCGTGTCCGGCTCTGCGAGATGATCTTCATATGCCACCGTAGAGAGAATGATATTTCACAAATGCAATCTGCTGACAACTTTTTCTGATGACGTGACATGTTATTACGGTCGGATAATTATTTGAACCGTTTTCCCACAACCAGCTAAAGCGCATATTGTGAGGCGGTTTCTTTGACACGTCTTGTCAAAGCAGAGATCGTGTCCCCTTATCACGGGATTCTCATCAATTCGGGTATGGGTAATCTCACCACGCCATTAATCATGGCGCTTGGGAAACAAGCGATTCTCAATGGGCAAGTGGGGAGGCGGACCGCTCTCGGCTCCTCTATAAAGGGATAAGATTTCTCCATTTTCACCCACGCCTTCTTCCTCCTTTGCCCACTCTTGCCCCCTCGAGGTCCAGCGCCCAAGCCCAAGTCTTCTCCGCACAGCTAAACATGTCGGGAGCAGGAGGCAAGTGGGTGGCTTCCACCGTCAAGGAGAAGCACATCACAAACCGTGCGGATATAGCGCACCGTCTACCAGACACCGGGCAGGTCATTCCGACCCCAGGACCCGACGAGAGGGTCATATTCGTCGCCCACTTTGTCCGTGGACTGGGATTTCCACTCCATCTCTTCGTCCGCGGGCTCATGTTCTACTACGAGCTAGATTTCCATGATCTAGCCCCAAATTTCGTCCTCAATATCTTGGTGTTAATCGTTGTATGCGAGGCCATCCTCCGCATCCGGCCTCACTTCAGCTTATGGCTGCAAACTTTCTGCGTGAAGCCAAAGGTTGTAAGTGGACAACAAGCAGAGTGTGGAGGGGCCATGGTGGGCATAATGCCCAATGTCACATGGCTCGACACCTCCTTTGCGGAGACCGTAAAAGGATGGCAATCGGGGTGGTTCTATATCACCGAGCAGCGTGGCGCCAACTGGGCGGCGGCCTCCGAATTCAGATCCGGAGCCCCCATGCGGATCACCTCCTTGGAGAGGAAGGGCCTGTCCTGGGGCGATTCTACAAAGCTAACCGGACTCAAGACATCCATCAAGAGCATGAAGGACAAGAACATCAATCTTGTCAATGTGATCTAGGTCATGCTCGTTCGCCGGATCCTGCCCTGCCAGAGGCGAGCAGTCAATCTTTGGGAGTTCGTCCCGACCAAACACCGGACGCTCCTGAAGATCTACGACATGACGCACAAAGGCGCATGGAAGGTGCTATTCAAGGCCTCTTAAGTACCTCCTCCCACATCCGAGGACCGCGGGCTTCACGCCTCGCGGCCTCCTAGTGAAGTGAGTTCTCAAACCGCCACCGGACCCGGTTCTTTCCAATATATTCATGGGAGAGCCTTAAGTAATTATGCATGTTTGCTTCAGGATTACATGGAGACAGCGGAGCAGGTTTACTGCCCGACTCCACTGCCAGAAGGCCCAGCAGATGCTCTCCTGACGGAGATGCTGGTCCCAGCGCCGTACAAGGTGCCGGAGAAGAAGGCCGAGAAGAAGGTCCCGGGGATCCGAAAGGGTCTCTGGCGTAAGGTTGTGCCGGAAGCCTCGTCCAAAGATGACGAGGCGGACTCCTCCCATGAAGGGGAGGAGGAAGCAGAAGAAGACGCCCCATCCGAAGAGGATGAGGGGCCCGGGGAAGCGGACTGGGGGGCTGGGGAATCAGGAAGAGATTCTACCTCCCCCCACTCGGGGGAGAAGAAGAGGAAGGCCGCCCCCGATGGGGAGGCTCGGGCATCCAAGAAGGGGAAGGGATCCCTTCCGAACTTTTCTTCCACGGCCGCTCACAACGAGAGGGGTGGCTGCCCAGGGGAAGCCCCTAGTGCGACCGTAAGTGTCCGCATTCTATCATGATTTCACTTCATAGTTTTTGTATTTATAATGCCGTACATATGTGCAGTCCGGCGAGGGATCACCCTGAGGTATCTTCCTCCGGGTCACTGAGAAATTCGGAGATGAATTCGCTTCCGACGGCCACTACTCCTCAACCCGTGGACGACACGGAGGTGTTGTCCCAAAGGCTCCCAGAGCGGGGGGAGGTGACTCTGGAGACGCATCGAGGCGGGATCCCAGACGTCGGACATGCGGGGTTCAAGATCTCCACGGATCGTGTCCACGAGAGCCATGGCCAGCCGGGCTCTCAGCCAAACACAATTCCGGAACCTTCGATGGTTCCGGACTTAGGCGGGCGACCCGTCGTTAGGAAGGGCGAGCCATCTGTATCAAGGACTTCCGTTGTGCATGAGGTGCCGGACTGTCTGCTGGAAGCGCTTCGCGGCGCTTCCATGGATGAAGAGCATCATATTCTCATGAGTATGGTGATTCGGAAGGTTTTGTCCACCAAGAGCAGACTAACCGAAGCTTGCACTAGCCTCCTGACAAGCTTTGAGGTAAGTAATAAATATGTGCAAAATTACCACCCGATAGGTAGTAGCCCCTGATACTCTGTTTGGTGTTCGGAAAGAAAAACCAAACGGAGGGTCAATAATAATCCGCAGGAGTCTAACAATAAATATTTGTGTGTGTAAGCAGGCAGTGCTGCTTGCTGCTGCTGCCCGTACTGCCGAGGTTGCCGAACTGAAGCGGGACCTGCAGCAGGCGCAGGGAGAGCTCGACCTCACGAGGAGGCAGCTCGAAGAGAACAGGGTTAAGTGATTCCCCTCTCTTATGTGTTGGAGGATATACCAAATTGGCCAGTCTAACGCCGAAGCGAAGTGACTGCGAAACAGGGGCCACCGTAGAAGTGGCGTCCCTAAAGAAAGCGTTGTCCGAGGCCGAAGACAAAGCAACCTTGGAATTCAAAGAGCACGAAAAGCAAAGTGCTAGAGTAGGCGAGGTACAACAAGAGCTCCGAGACCTCGTTACGAAGTGTGAGTCTGTGGAGTATGATCTGAAGGTGAAAGAGGCCGAGCTTGCGAAGGCCCTTGTAAATTTGAAAGACGCCAAGGCCGAAGCCGAGAAAGCACAACAGGAGATCAAGGAGGCCAAGAAGATAGCAGCGGGTAAGAAGTTCTTTATGCAAAGCAAACATGTGGAGGACGCGTTTCTTTTACTTACTCAAATTCGGAGCTCTCCAGGGGCATTCGCAGATCTGCCATGCAGCATATCAGACGCTGCAGAGTTCTACCATGCCCAGGAGGGGAACTCAACGGAGAAGCTGTTCTGGTCCCAGTATGCTGGGGCCGAACACCCGATGCCTCTGAGTGACCAACTGAAGCAGTTGGTCGAACTCCACAGGGCGGCTGAACTGGCTATGAAAGGTTTCATAGTCCGGATGTGGCCTTGTGAGCTCATGCCCAGTAGCTACTTTGGCCTGATCAAGCGGATGGTGGATGCCTGCCCGCGGCTGGAGGTGATCAAGTGCTCCATTTGTATCGAAGGTGCCCGCCGGGCCTTTGCCCGCGTCAAGGTGCATTGGGGCAAGCTGGATGCGGAGAAGCTGGTCAAGGACGGGCCACCGGAGGGCAAGGCGCATCGCCATCCCGAGATGTACTATGATGGCGTTATGAAGGGTGCTCGTCTCGTGGATGATGAATGTACCAAGGACACCATTTTTGAATCAATTCACTTCTGTCATGTTTGTATTTTAAGGACGAAGTAACTTGTGCTATGTAGCACTTTTGTTATTTAAAATATTACCTTCTGTGCTGTTGTTTATAAAATTCTGAAAGTAGGCCAGTCGTCGGCTTCCTCCCCCACGTAACTAGTACTAGGATGTTCGTGGAAAACCCGGACACTCTTTACCCAAATGTTTGGTCCCTTAAGGAGGTGTCCGGCACAGCGACAAGGCATTCAGACTATGCGGCTTTATAACTTTCACTTAGCCATAGAAGTCTACAATTTTAAATTTCGGCGAAGCACCTAGAATCCGGAAGACTGAATTGGGGCGCTATACACGCCTAGATCGGATGAAGCCGATTTATCGCCTAATGCGGAAAATCTTTAAGGATTTTAAGACCTCTCGAACAGCGACCAGCTCTCACCACATCATGTCGGTCAGTTTTCGGCTTTCTCTACTGAGGTGCTCGTCTGGAAGAACCGGGACACAATCGCAGTAGTTCTCCCTGCGCTACGTTAGCCGATATAACACAACATAAGGCACCAAAACAAGGGAGTCGGGCTATCCCAACTGTAGACCCAAGACATGATTCGGAGATGATGCATATAATGCTATAAGTTCGGGGTGCCACACTGTTGAAAGTGTTTGGACTTTATTTGCCATATTATGGGGCGCCATGAGAAGCCCCTGGCAAACTGACAGTACCAAGGTGTACGGATGCAATACCAAATAAACATTTACAAGAGAAGAAAATGCTCAAATAAGGATAATAAGCTGACGCTATATGTAATCTCCCATTGATGAAAAATATGTTTAAGCATATGTTTGCAATGGATGCATTAAGCAGAGATAAAATAGGACTATTTGACATGTCCTATCCAAGGGCGGGCTGTGTACAGATAGATAAAGCAGGTATAATGATCGTAAACAGATTCCACCTGGGTATTTCCTTCTGTGCACCACGTCTGTTGCCTCCTTGGATGTCTCTCCCATATGAGTCCGGCAATTCGGCTCTTCTGAGGATGCTGCACTAACGCGGTGTCCTGAAATGTAAGAGGGAAGGAGTATGAAGGTGTTTGGCGGTTACCCGCACTATCGACTGAGTTGTTGATGCGCCTCCGCCTATGCCCATGGTATCTTGAGTGCGTAATTGTGTACACGTGGCATGAATGCTGCTTTGAAGGGGCTTGAGCAGAGGCCGGACTACTAATCACGCTCTTGGCGTTCCTGATGATCCTGTTGCGGGGTGCTCCGGACTCGCTTGACTGTGCTCGAAGTTGTCGCCGGATTGGTTTGTCGGAGTAGGCCGCATTGTACTTCTGCCGCGAGGGCTGCCGTATGCTCTTTTGTTCAAAGGGAGCGGTCCATGTTTCCATTAACAGTGATGACCCCGCGCGGTCCTGGCATCTTGAGCTTGAGGTACGCATAATGTGGTACCACATTGAATCTAGCAAATGTGGTTTGTCCGAGCAGTGCGTGCTAGCCACTGTGGAAAGGGATGATGTCACAGATTAACTCTTCGCTCCGGATGTTTTCCGGGGATCCGAAGACCACTTCTAGTGTTATAGAGCCCGTACAGCAGGCCTCTAATCCAGGAATAACACCTTTAAAGGTTGTTTTAGTGGGCTTGATCCTTGAAGGGTCAATGCCCATTTTGTGCACTGTGTCGTGATAAAGCAGGTTCAGGCTGCTGCCGCCGTCCATAAGGACTTGTGTGAGGTGGAATCCGTCAATGATTGGGTCTAAGACCAATGCGGCTAAGCCGCCATGACGGGTGCTGGTAGGATGATCCCTACGATCAAAGGTGATTGGACAAGCTGACCATGGGTTGAATTTGGGGGCGACTGGCTCCATCGCATAGACGTCCCGTAGTGCTCGCTTTCGTTCCCGCTTGGGGATATGGGTGGCGTAGATCATGTTGACCATTTTCACCTAGGGGGGAAATTTCTTTTGTCCCCCTGTGTTCGGACGCCGGGGCTCTTCGTCATAGTCGCTATGCAGCCCCTTGTCCTTGTTTTCGGCATTTATCTTGCCGGCCTATTTGAACACCCAACAGTCTCTATTGGTGTGGTCGGCTGGCTTGTCTGGGGTGCCATGAATTTGGCACGAGCGCTCTAGTATGCGGTCCAGGATGGAGGGTCCCTGATTATTTCTTTTGAACGGCTTTTTCCGCTGACCGGACTTAGATCCACTGAATCCGGCGTTGATCGCCGTGTCTTCAGTGTTGTCGCCGTTGCTCCGTATCTTATGCCTGTTACACCGCGGCTTGCCATTAGCATCGCGGCCGTCCGAAGTGCCAGAATGTGGCGTGGTGTCGCTGCGAGCCAGCCAGCTATCCTCACCCGCACAAAAGCGGGTCATTAGGGTTGTGGGAGCTCCCATAGACTTGGGTTTTTCCTGGCCGAGGTGTCGAGCGAGCCACTCGTCACGGATATTATGCCTGAAAGCCGCCAGGGCTTCGGCGTCCGGACAGTCGACTATTTGGTTCTTTTTAGTAAGGAACCGAGTCCAGAATTTCCGGGCTGACTCTCCTGGCTGTTGAGTAGTGTGGCTCAGGTCATCGGCGTCTGGTGGTCGCACATATGTGCCCTGGAAGTTATCAAGGAATGCGTCTTCTAGGTTTTCCCAACTGCCAATGGAATTTGCTGGCAGGCTGTTTAACCAGTGTCGGGCTGGTCCTTTGAGCTTAAGGGGAAGATATTTGATGGCGTGTAGATCATCTCCGCGGGCCATGTGAATGCGGAGAAGGAAATCTTCGATCCAAACTGCGGGGTCTATTGTGCCATCGTATGATTCGATGTTTACGGGTTTGAACCCTTCTGGGAATTCATGATCCATTACTTCGTGAGTGAAGCAGAGGGGGTGTGCGGCACCTCTCTGCCGGGCTATGTGGCTATGCAGGTCGGATTGGTCTGGGTTGCTGTGTTCGGCCCGGCCGGACTTGTTGATGATGTATCCGGCGCGACGGTCATCATCGCGCGCTGGGGCGCGCCCCCATGATCCGTAGATCGATCTTGACTGTCCTACTTTATTTTCCAGAATATCTTGCAGGTCTTGCTTGTTGGCCTGAGCCGTAGTGTATCGGCGTGGGGGTGCGGGCTGGTATCCGGGCTGATATCCCGTTTTATCCCGGCCACCAGCCGTTTGGCGTTCGAGTCCATATTCCTCGTCTGCCAGGACTTCAATCCATCTATCTGTGAGCAGATCTTGATCATCTTGAAGTTGCTGCTGCTTCTTCTTCAGAATCCTCGCAGTGGCTATAAGCCTGCGCTTGAAGCGCTCCTTCTCTACGGGATCCTCAGGCACGCCGAATTCGTCGTCGCCGAGGCTAATCTCGTCTTCGGAGGGGGCATGTAGTTATCCTCCTCTGGGTATGCATCCGTCGCCTATTCTTCTGGGCTGTTCTGCTCATCTTCTTGTTTGGCCTGCTCGAAGGTGGGCTGGTCAGGTTCATATTCTTCTTCGGCGCCATCCGGATTATTTTCGTCTCCGGGGCCGGTATTGCTGTGGCGAGGCTTGGAGCGGCGCCGACGACGCCCATGCTTTGCTCTTTTTCGTGAGGGGTTGTCCTCCGTTGCCTAATCGCCATTGGTTTCCTTCGGCGTGTCCACCATATATATATATATATATATATCGTATGAGGAGGTGGCCGTCCACCGCCCTGTGAGCGGTGGCTCCTGTAATTCTCCTACATTGTTGTCCATACCGTCGGTGTCTTCGGAGTCGAAGTCAAGAACGTCGGTTAGATCATCGATCGTGGCAATGAAGTGGGTGGTGGGTGGGCAACAAATTCTGTGGTCGTCTGCTTCCCACCCAAGCCGGACATAGTTCGGCCTAGAGTCTCCTAACAAAGAGAGAGACTTCAATAAGTTCAACATGTCACCAAAGGGCGAGTGCTGAAAAACGTCCGCCGCGGTGAACTCCATCACCGGAGCCCAATCAGGCTCGGCGGGCCCGGGGGCGCGCGAACTGGGACCTACAACCAGATATGAATCCGGGGGTCCGGAGTCACAGGCTCCCTCAAGAGTGAGGCATGTGTTCGGCTCCATCGCCGATGAGGGTATGGCCTGCGGGGCAGGGTCCATCCCTCCGTCCTTAGGCAACGCAATCTGCCCCAGATTTAAGTCCAAGGCTTCTGCCGGGGTGATATCCCGAGCATCATCTGACAGCAGGTCTAAGCCATGCTCATCGTGACTGTTCGGCGCTCCTGACGCTGGACCAAATCCGTCGAAGATCAAGTCTCCTCGGATATCCGCCGTGTAGTTCAAGTTCCCGAACCTGACCTGGTGGCCGGGGGCATAGCTATCGATCTGCTCCAGTTTGCCAAGCGAATTGGCCCGCAGTTCGAAGCCACCGAACACGAAGATCTGTCTAGGGAGGAAAGCCTCGCCCTGGACAACGTTGTTGATGATGATCGAAGGAGCCATCAAGCCTGATAGCGACGACACAGAAGAACTCTCAATGAAAGCACCAATGTCGGTGTCAAAACCGGCGTATCTCGGGTAGGGGGTCACGATCTGTGCGTCAAGGCTGATGGTAACAGGAAGCAAGGGACACAGATGTTTACCCAGGTTCGGGCCCTCTCGATGGAGGTAAAACCCTACTTCCTGCTTGATTAATATTGATGATATGGGTAGTGCAAGAGTAGATCTACCATGAGATCGTAGAGGCTAAACCCTAAGAGGTAGCCTTTGATGGTACGATTGTAATTGTGATCGGCCTTCTAAGGACCAACCTCTCCAGTTTATATAGAGGCCGGAGAGGGCTAGGGTTTACATGGAGCCTGTTACAAGGAAGGAAACATAATATCCGGATCGCCAAGCTTACCTTCCATGCAAAGGAGAGTCCCATCCGGAAACGGGCCGAAGTCTTGAGTCTTGTATCTTCATGCTTCAATAGTCCGGACGTTCTACACAGTCTGGCTATCCGGATACCCCCTAATCCAGGACTCCCTCACATGTGATGGAAGATACTCTCTTGGTTGTAGAGAACACAAGAGTAGTAGTTGCGCTATTGATGACTCCAGAAGGGATCTGAGGAGATCCTTGGCTTCGAGTAGCGATTCTTTTTGTCGGCGTTCTGGGAACGGGGGTACCCAGACTTGCCTGCCTGCGGCCTGCGGCGTGGCTCAGGGAGTGGCCCAGTATGGCCCATCTACATCAACACATGCTCAAGACCCTCGCGAGGGGCCAAGCCTCGTGGGGCGGACGACAGGAGGCTTCCTCGGGCACAGCCTCGTTAGGCTGGCTCGCGAGGAGGCAGAGCAATCAAGGCGGGGTACCTCACGAGGTGCCCGTGACGCAAGCCATGACGACTGAAGCCAGGCGGGCGCCAGGCAGGCGCCGGCCTGCGCAGAGTCCTTGTTTCCTCTTTGGTGCAAAGGGGGCAAGCGCAGGCAAGAGTATCAAGCATAGGCAACCATTTCAGTGCGACAAGAGGAAGACTAGCAGAACGGCAGGATGGAGGTCATCGCGGAGCCCAAGCCGGCGTCACCGTCTGAGTCTTTGGCAGGCGAGGACCGACTTTAGTCAGGATAAGTGTACTGGATGTCCCAGGGCCTCCCTCTATAAATAGGACTAGCCACCACAGCAGAAGGCATCGGATAGAGAGCCACCCCGCAACTAGAAATCAAATAGGCATCCAAGAGGCGACTGAACTCACCCAAGCAGTTCATCGCACCAGCCAAGAACAGCCCCTCGCGAGGCTGTTCTTCCCTTGTATTATTCATCATCAGCCCCCTGAGGCAATCCACCACACCACAAACTAGAGTAGGGTATTACACCACAATGGTGGCCCGAACTAGTATAAACCTCGTGTCCCTTGTGTTGTTCTTCGTGTAGTTTAGATCCTTGCGAGGCGACGAGACGTGGGTATGCAGGAGGTGTGATCTCCGCGTGCACCCCAGAGTTCGAACCTTGAGGGTCTGCCGGAACCCGAAATCCGACATTTGGCACGCGAGGTAGGGGTGCACTGAAATCCGCCTTCCATCGCCCCGTGTTGCGCCGCCCGTCACATCCATGTCAGACGCTCGTCGAGCCCGCGCCGAGCGCCGGGCTGCTCTCGCCGCTTACGTCGCCCAGACAACCCCCATCGGCGGGTGCCCCCACCATTCCCCGTCGCCTGCCGTCAACGCCGCCACCGGCCCGGCGGGGAATGAGCAGCAGGCATCGTCCCTGCATCCTTCGGTGCGGCAAGAAGGCCGCACCGCCACCCCGTCGCTGACTCCAGCCAGTTCCTCGTCCCACGCCCGTCGCGCACCTGCGGACGCCCACGCCGCGCTGCTCTTGGCGCGGGAGCTCCTGCACTACCGTCGCATCGACGACCTCTACGACGAGTGGCTCGCCCTCATGACCGAGCTCATCAACGCTGCTGGGGGCTCCCCTGCGCCATCCCTCTCGCTGCACCGCGCCCCGCCCTGCGCGGGCGACGAAGCCCCGGGGGCGCCTCAGCTGCCTCCCCCTCAAGAAGGCGCCTTGGCCCGAAGGCGCGTGGCCCCTGGACGGAACCCACTCTGTCCGGTGCCAGCACAGCAAGAGAAGAGCTGCCAAGAGATCCCTCGTCCCCAAGAAGTTGCCCGTGTGCTCCCCGCACCGGCCCAACACGAACGCGCTCCTGCTCCAGCGCGCCAAGACCCCGCGCGGCTCCTGGCGGCAGCGCACAGAGACTTCCAAGATGATGCTCTCCGTCACCAAAGGCCTCCCGTGGCCACTGCAGGCTGCCGTGCCTTCACCGCCGAGCTGTGCAGTGTGGCCTGGCCGGGCAAGTTCAAGCCAGATCTGCCCCCGTGCTACGATGGCACAACTGACCCTGCTGAGTTCCTCTAGCTCTATGAGCTGGGCATTGAAGCTGCCAACAGGGATGAGAAGGTCATGGCGAACTGGTTTCCCATGGCGCTCAAGGAAGGCGCCCGCACCTGGCTCCTGAACCTGGCTCCTAGAACGATCTCCTCCTGGGATGAGATGCGCACCCGATTTATCGCCAACTTCCAAGGCACCCACGACCGGCCCCCGGCCATGAGCGACTTGCGCCGCATCAAGCAGCAGCCAGGAGAGACCCTGCAGAAGTTCATCCAGCGTTTCAACAACGCTCGCCTTAAGATCCCTAGGGTGTCTGAGGAGGCCATCATCTCAGCCTTCTCCAGCGGCGTGCGTGACGTCAAGATGAAGGAGGAGCTTGCGATCCATGAAGACCTGTGCACCTCCCTGGAGCTGTTCAATTTGGCGACCAAGTGCGCTAGGGTTGAGGAAGGGAGCCTTTCCCTCCTTGAGCTGCCAGCTGCTGACCCAGAAGAGAAGAAGCCCAAGGTCAAGGACGTGAAGCGCAAGGGGGCTGCCATGCTTGCAGCTGAGCCGGACACCAAGCAAGGGAGGGATCAGCCTGAGTCATCCAAGGGCAGCCGTTACTGCGTGTACCACGACCTCCACACTCACAACACCAACGAATGCCAAGAGCTCAGGGTCGTGCGGGACGTGCGTGCTGGCCGACACCCCAAGTGCAACGACCGGGGCTATGGCCGAGGAGGAGGAAGAGGTGGAGGATGATGGGAAGACCGTGGCCCTCGCCAAGGGTGGCATGACCTACCTCGCGAGGACCGCTGGCAGGACCAGCCTCGCGAGGGAGGTTGGAGGGACCAGCCTCGTGAGGGAGGTTGGAGGGACCAGCCTCGCGAGGATCGCCCACAAGGTAACACGGGCCTCCCTCCTCTGCCACCACAGCCGAGGAGGAATGAAGACCATCATCAGGACGAGGGGGCTAGAGGCTTCCAGGAGCCGCGCGCAATCACTTGCATCTTGGGCAGCACTCAGGCCCCGGCCTCTCAATGCATTTTCAAGCAGTTTGCTCGCGAAGTGAATGCAGTCCTCCCCAAGCTCGAGGCCACACGCCCTCTTAGGTGGTCAACGTGCGCCATCACGTTCAGCTCAAGTGCGCGGCCACAGCCGGAGTCCTCCCGATGCTTTGCTCCCCAATCATCAGCAATGTGTAAGTCACCAGGACCCTCATCGATGGCGGAGCAGGGCTCAATGTCCTATCCGTCGAGACATTCAACAATCTCCAAGTGCCATACAATCAGCTTCAGCCAACCAAGCCTTTCTCGGGAGTCACTGATGGTTCCACAGTTCCGATAGGGCAGGTCTGCCTTCTTGTTACCTTCGAGAAGCGCGACAGCTACCGCACCGAGCTCATTGACTTCGATGTCGCGCACATTTGCCTGCCGTACAATGCCATCCTCGGGTACCCAGCCCTGGCCAAGTTCATGGTCGTGACTCATCACGGCTACAATGTCCTCAAGATGCCAGGAAGCGGTGGAGTCATCACGGTGCCTTGTGAAGAGAGGGATGCTGTGTGGAGTGTGCTTTTCAAGCTGCGTCAATTGAAGACCCAGATCACAGGAGCGGAAGGCTTCCCGAGGTTGTCCCTAAGAAGAAGAAGACATCTCCTGGTACGAACCCTCAGGAGGCAGGCCCCTCAGGGTCCGCGCCTGTTCAGGGGGCGCCTCCTTCTGTTGCATAGGAAGGCACGCCCGGCGCTCTCCTTGAGCAAGGCTCGGGGCTCTCTCCTGGAGGGCCATAGACTTTGCTAAGATCACAAGGGAGGTGCTCGGGAAACACTTGGAGGCGTGTTTCAAAGCACGTTTCCCTCAGGAAGGAGCAAGGCAAGGAGGGCCAAACCCTCAGGAGTTCGTCAGTGAGATCATTCAGGAGCTGCAGGAGTCAAGAGTCATGAGTGGCAGCCGCCGCTTACCCGCCGTGGCTCCCCATCCGGGCGAGGATGGTTGGCTGCACGTCTGCATCAACATACCAGGACTCAACCAAGCCGCCTCTCAGGAGCACCTCTGGCCCTCACGCGTGGGACGCTGCGAGGGTCCACCCCACAGCTATGTTCGCATGCCTTACGACCTGCCAAACGCAGCTGCTGTGCGTCAGCACCTCATGAGGAACATCCTAGAGGCTCAAGCGGCCAGGCATTCCACAGTCCTGGAGGAAATGGAGATGGTCCGCGAGGAGCCGCCAGCGCCTTCGGAGCCTCCCGAGGCTCCTGGGCCTGGGGGCTCGTAAAGATCGGCTTCCGCAGCGCGCGCCGTCCGCTACTTCAGCATCCCTTCATCTTCAACATCATCAGGTGACATCCTTCGAGTTTCATTTTCAGCTGGGAGCGCCCCCAGGGCTGCATCATTCCCAAGCCGCATGGGTCCGTCCCTGCGGCATGTATCCCTTTCATTCATGTTTTAGCTTACTTTATTGGGGGCGCCCCTCGGGTTGCATCATCCCCAAGTCGCTCGGGCCCGATCCAGTGGTGTTCGCCTTTTTCTACGCCTATCTAATTGGATTTGCTCCTTCATGATTAACGTGCTTGACTTAATCGCCCGCTCGATTGACACCAACTGATGGGGCTTCTCCCTAACGGCACGACGCTTGCGCATGGGTCCGTCCCTACAACATCGACAAACCTGAATGGCTGAGCTCTGGCCGTGGCAACCCCGTAGGGCGCCACCTCACCAAGCCTTCAGTGCGTCGTCACCCTCCCAGAGCAACCAGCAGCTGGCCGGCAATTGTAACCGCAAACTCTCGCTTTTATTGTGATGAGCTCGCAGGATCTTTTTAAGGAGCAGTGTCGGGCGAGGCCTTCACAACGTCTCCTTCGCTCTCGTCTACGTGAACCGCTTGCATGTTAAAGGGGGGGTACCTGAGCATCGCGACTCATGGACTCTTACTGGCTCTCCAGCCCTCACCTCCTGGCCTTGTCCACGGCATCGCGACCTGGCATACCAGCGACAGCTGAGCTTGCTCGAGGGCCGAGACCTGAGGACGTAGAGCACGAAGGGGAGCAAAAGCGAGAGGGAAGAGGCATGTGGGGACCTTTCTAGGCAACTCCTCAGCTGCCGATGCGCGGGCCTAGCGCCACGCCAAGGAGTGGCTTCTGACTCTCGAGATAAGTCATCCTCCGGAAATACTAGCTATCACATCACTGACCTCGCACCTAATGTAGTCCCATTTTGGCAACGTCGCACTCCTTTCTCACCGAACAATGGCTGCTTCAGCGCTAAAGGGGACCTCCTGAGCATCGCGACTCAGGGGCTCTTACTGTACCCCGGGCCGCTCTCCTCCTGGCCTTGACCACGGCATCGCGACCTGGCATACCAGCGACGGCTGAAGCTTGCCTTGGGACCGGGATCTATCAGCGCAGAGCATCAAGTCCTCGTGAGGTTTCAAAGGAGGAACTAAGCTAAGACAGGACGAGCATCTCACGTCGCTTCACGATAAGGATCATATTAACAAATGGAACTACAGGCACCTTACAAACCCCCACGGGGTGTGTTCTTCGATTCCTCGCAGGGAACAAAATGAGCAAATCCTAAAGAGCGCTAACTACAGGCGCCTCTGCAAGAGACGCCATCATCAACAGTGGGCTGTCAGGCACCGGTGCCAACCCCATACAGATCAGTGGCGACGGCGACCAGACGAGCCCGCCCTGCTCCAAGCGCGATGCGAGTTCGGGGCCTCGTAGCTATCGTCGCTCATCTCAGGAGTCGCGAAGAGCTCGGCGGAGTCGCTGGATCCTCCGGCAGCTCCGCTGCGTGAGGAGCTACTGGGGGAGCGAGTGGCGAGCCTAGTCCTCGCCACGGTAGGACCCCGGCCACCTTTCTCGAGGCAGTATTCCAGCCGATGTCCTTCTGCGTCGAAGACCTCGAAGAACATCAGGGAGGCGCCATTGTACTCGAGGTGGATTACGAGGGCGCCACCCGTCCTACAGACCCGGGCAATCTCGCCCCAGCCACGGGTCATGTAGACCTTGCCCGGAGCGATGACCTCCACCTCCGCTCCGGTCGCAGGGGTACTGCAGTCGGCATGTTGTAGCCAATGCTCGATAGGCCCCCTTGGCGGGATCTCGAAGGCGAAGGAGGGAGGAAGGTGAATCCAAGACCGAGGAGGCATGGCGGCGTGAAGCACAAGCTCACGAGAGGAGCCCTCAGCGTGAACTCCAGGAGGAACGACGCGCACCGTCGTAATCCGCCAGTGGCGACGGTGCCTTTGGCGGTGCCGCTCGGCGCCTACGCCTTCAGGACCCTCGATCTGGGCGTACAAGGGCAATGGGAAACCAAGCGGCGGCCGCTCAAACATTGGCATCGACACCTCCTGCCAAGCACCCGCTTCTCCGCGGCAAGAGACGAGCCGTTTCTTTGGTGGAAGCAGGACAGGACCCTCTCGGGGGGCCTTCTCCTTCTCTTCGGCAGAAAACCGACGGATTGGTGCCATTGGCGTATGGTGGAGCGAGGACAATGAAGAAGATGGAGAGTAGCAGGAAGAGATGGACTGGAAAGGCTCGCACCGTTCCGTACATATAGCCGGGGGAGGCCAACCGTCGGCCTCCATGATCATAGGTAATCATGACCCATTTTGCATGCAGGGACTTGTCAATTCGTGCGATTGCCGAGGCGTCGTGGGAAGCAGGGACTCCCACGTCCAATCAACCGCCACGTGGCGCCCAAGGCCACAGGCTATTGGGACCCGCGGCGCTTCGCACTTGCCCCTTCGCTTCTCTGCTAAGCCAAGTCCAGGCGCGCCTTAGGCCCAGGGGCTACTGTCGGCGTTCTGCGAACGGGGGTACCAAGACTTGCCTGCCTGCGGCCTGTGGCGTGGCTCAGGGAGTGGCCCATTTTGACCCATCTACATCAACACATGCTCAAGACCCTCGCGAGGGGCCAAGCCTCGCGGGGCAGACGACAGGAGGCTTCCTCGGGCACAACGTCGTCAGGCTGGCTCATGAGGAGGCAGAGAGATCAAGGCGGGGTACCTCACGAGGTGCCCGTGATGCAAGCCATGACGACTGAAGCCAGGCGGGCGCCAGGTAGGTGCCGACCTGCGCAGAGTCCTTGTTTCCTCTTTGGTGCAAAGGGGGCAAGCGCAGGCAAGAGTATCAAGCAAAGGCAACCATTTCGGTGCAACAAGACCAAGACCAGCAGAACGGCAGGATGGAGGTCATCGTGGAGCCCAAGCCGGCGTCACCGTCAGAGTCTTTGGCAGGCGAGGACCAACTTTAGTTAGGATAAGTGTACTGGATGTTCCCCTTCAAAATGGCCAATTGTTGGCGCCCTTCCCGCTCAATATTTGGGAAGAGGCCCAGGGCCTCCCTCTATAAATAGGACTAGCCACCACAGCAGAAGGCATCGGATAGAGAGCCACCCCGCAGCTAGAAATGAAATAGGCATCCAAGAGGCGACTGAACTCACCCAAGCAGTTCATCGCACCAGCCAAGAATAGCCCCTCGCGAGGCTATTCTTCCCTTGTATTATTCATCATCAGCCCCCCGAGGCAATCCACCACACCAGAAACTAGAGTAGGGTATTACACCACAATGGTAGCCCGAACTAGTATAAACCTCATGTCCCTTGTGTTATTCTTCGTGGAGTTTAGATCCTTGCGAGGCGACGAGACGTGGGTAGGCAGGAGGTGTGATCTCCGCGTGCACCCCAGAGTTCGAACCTTGAGGGTTTTCCGGAACCCGAAATCCGACACTTGTCACTATCAAAGAAGGCGTTGTGTGCTCTGAAGCTATTGACACTGAAAGATCCAGCAGATGTAGGAGCACCTGGAAGTCTTGGCAGTCTTGGCTTAGGCTTCAGCACTTATGGTCGCTACTGCACATGATAGTCATATTGTGGCCTGGGACCAGTGGGAGGTACCAGGACATGCCAGCGAACAGTGACCACCTCCATATCATGGTTGTAAGCCAACTCCATTGTGTGAGTCCTTGGGGGAGGAACAACACCGTCACTGGGGACCGGCATGACAGAAGCTTCAAGAATCTCATTGGCTTCAGGCTCCACATGATCTTCAGCCAAGACATTGTCATTGGCTTCAGCAGTGTTTGTGGCAGCTGAGGGAGTCGGGGATTAAGGGGTCCTCGGATAGCCGGACTATGTAGTTTGGCCGGACTGTTGGACTATGAAGATACAAGATTGAAGACTTCATCCCGTGTCCGGATGGGACTCTCCTTTGCATGGAAGGCAAGCTTGGCAATTCGGATATGTAGATCTCCTTCTCTGTAACCGACTCTGTGTAACTCCAGCCTCCTCTGGTGTCTATATATACCGGAGGGTTTAGTCCATAGGAGAACAACAATCATAATCCTAGGCTAGCTTCTAGGGTTTAGCCTACGATCTCGCGGTAGATCAACTCTTGTAATAATCATATCATCAAGATCAATCAAGTAGGAAGTAGGGTATTACCTCCATCCAGAGGGCCCGAACCTGGGTAAACATCGTGTGCCCGCCTCCTGTTACCATTAGCCTTATACGCAAAGTTCGGGACCCCCTACCTGAGATCCACCGGTTTTGACACCGACATTGGTGCTTTCATAGAGAGTTCCACTGTGCCGTCTGATGACCCACAAGTATAGGGGATCTATCGTAGTCCTTTCAATAAGTAAGAGTGTCGAATCCAACGAGGAGCAGAAGGAAATGATAAGCGGTTTTCAGTAAGGTTTTCTCTGCAAGCACTGAAATAGTAGGTGATAGATAGTTTTGTGATAAGATAAATAGTAATGAGCAGAAGTAAATAAAGTAAATAAAGTGCAGCAAGGTGGCCCAATCATTTATGTAGCAAAGGATAAGCCTGAAAAAATTCTAATAATGAAGAAGGAGCTCCCGAGGACACATTGGGAATTATCGTCAAGCTAGTTCTCATCACGTTCATAAGATTCACGTTCGGTACTTTGATAATTTGATATGTGGGTGGACCGGCACTTGGGTACTTCCCTAACATGGACAAGCATCCCACTTATTATTAACCTCTATTGCAAGCATCCGCAACTACAAAAAGGAGTATTAAGGTAAACCTAACCACAACATTAAACATATGGGTCCATATCAACCCCTAACAAAGCAACACATAAACTAGGGTTTAAGCTTCTATCACTCTAGCAACCCATCATCTACTTATTACTTCCCTATGCCTTCCTCTAGGCCCAAATAATGGTGAAGTGTCATGTAGTCGACGTTCACATAACACCACTAAAGGAGAGACAACATACATCTCATGAAAATATCGAACGAATACCAAATTCACATGACTACTAATAGCAAGACTCCACCCATGTCCTTAGGAACAAACGTAACTACTCACAAAGAATATTCATGTTCATAATCAGAGGAGTAATAATATGCATATAGGATCTGAACATATGATGTTCCACCAAGTAAACCAAATAGCATCAACTACAAGGAGTAATCAACACTACTAGCAACCCACATGTACCAATTTGTGGTTTTGATACAAGATTGGCTACAAGAGATGAACTAGGGTTTTGAGAGGAGATGGTGCTGGTGAAGCTGTTGATGGAGATTGACCCCCTCTCGATGAGAGGATCGTCGATGATGACGTTTGTGATGATTTCCCCCTCCTGGAGGGAAGTGTCCCCGGCAGAACAGCTCCGCCAGAGCCCTAGATTGATTCCGCCAAGGTTCCGCCTCGTGGTGGCGGAGTTTCTTCCTATAAGCTTGCCCACGATTTTTTCCAGGACAAAACCCTTCATATAGTAGAAGATGGACGCCGGAAGACCACCAGGGGGCCCAGGAGATAGGGGCCACGCCCTACAGGGGGGGGGGGCACGCCCCCCTGTTGTTGGAAATATGCCCTAGAGGCAATAATAAAATGGTTATTATTATATTTCCTCGTTCATGATAATTGTCTATTATTCATGCTATAATTGTGTTATCCAGAAATCGTAATACATGTGTGAATACATAGACCACAACATGTCCCTAGTGAGCCTCTAGTTGACTAGCTCGTTTATCAATAGATGGTCAAGGTTTCCTGACCAGGGACATTGGATGTCATTGATAACGGGATCACATCATTGGGAGAATGATGTGATGGACAAGCCCCAATCCTAAGCATAGCACAAGATCGTGTAGTTCGTTTTGCTAGAGCTTTTCTAATGTCAAGTATCATTTCCTTAGACCATGAGATCGTGTAACTCCCGGATACCGTAAGAGTGCTTTTGGTGTACCAAACGTCACAACGTAACTGGGTGGCTATAAAGGTATACTACAGGTATCTCCAAAAGTGTCTGTTGGGTTGACACGGATCGAGACTGGGATTTCTCACTCCGTATGATGGAGAGGTATCTCTGGGCCCACTCGGTAATGCATCATCATAATGAGCTCAAAGTGACTAAGTAGTTGGTCACGGGATCATGCATTACGGTACGAGTAAAGTGACTTGCCGGTAACGAGATTGAACGAGGTATTGGGATACCGATGATCGAATCTCGGGCAAGTAACGTACCGATTGACAAAGGGAATTGTATACGGGATTACATGAATCCTCAACATCGTGGTTCATTCGATGAGATCATCGTGGAACATGTGGGAGCGAACATGGGTATCCAGATCCCGCTGTTGGGTATTGGCCGGAGAGTCGTCTCGGTCATGTCTGCGTGTCTCATGAACCCATAGGGTCTACACACTTAAGGTTCGGTGAGGCTAGGGTTGTAGAGATATTAGTATGCAGTAACCCAAAAGTTTTTCGGAGTCCCGGATGAGATCCCGGACATCACGCGGAGTTCCGGAATGGTCCGGAGGTGAAGATTTATATATTGGAAGTCCAGTTTCGGCCACCGGGAAAGTTTCGGGGGTCACCGGTATTGTACCGGGACCACTGGAAGGGTCCCGAGGGTCCACCGGGTGGGGCCACCTATCCCGGAGGGCCACATGGGCTGAAGTGGGAGGGGAACCAGCCCCCGGTGGGCTGGTGCGCCCCCCTTGGGCCTCCCCCTGTGCCTAGGGTTGGAAACCCTAGGGGTGGGGGGCGCCCCACTTGGCTTGGGGGGCAAGTTCCCCCCCTTGGCCGCCCCCCCCCCCTTGAGATTCAATCTCTAGGGGGGCGGCGCCCCCCAGGGCCCCTGTATAAAGAGGGGGAGAGGGAGGGTTGTGCACCCCTGCTCTTGGCGCATCCCTCTCCCTCCGTAACACCTCTCCCTCTCGCTGAGCTTGGCGAAGCCCTGCCGAGATCGCCGCTACTTCCACCACCACGCCGTCGTGCTGCTGGATCTCCTTCAACCTCTCCCTCCCCCTTGCTGGATCAAGAAGGAGGAGACGTCTTCCCCAACCATAAGTGTGTTGAATGCGGAGGTGCCGTCCGTTCGGCGCTAGGATCATCGGTGATTTGGATCATGACGAGTACGACTCCTTCATCCCCGTTCTCTTGAACGCTTCTGTGCGCAATCTACAAGGGTATGTAGATGCACTCCTCTCTCTTGTTGCTAGATGACTCCATAGATTGATCTTGGTGAAGCGTAGAATTTTTTTTATTTTCTACAATGTTCCCCAACAGTGGTATCAGAGCTAGGTCTATGCGTAGTTTCTATGCACGAGTAGAACACAATCTTGTTGTGGGCATAGATGTTGTCAATTTTCTTGCCAATACTAGTCTTATATTGTTTCAGCGGCATCATGGGATGAAACGGCCCGGACCGACCTTACACATACGCTTATGTGAGACGGGTTCCACCGACTGACATGCACTAGTTGCATAAGGTGGCTAGCGGGTGTTTGTCTCTTCCACTTTAGTCGGATCGGATTCGATGAAAAGGGTCCTTATGAAGGGTAAATACAAATTGGCATATCACGTTGTGGTTTTGTCATAGGTAAGAAACATTCTTGCTAGAAACCTATAGCAGCCACGTAAAAACATGCAACAACAATTAGAGGATGTCTAACATGTTTTTGTAGCATATGCCTTGTGATGTGATATGGCCAAAAGGATGTGATGAATGAAATATATGTGATGAATGAGATTGATCATGTTCTTGTAATAGGAATCACGACTTGCATGTCGATGAGTATGACAACCGGCAGGAGCCATAGGAGTTGTCTTTATTTTTTGTATGACCTGCGTTTCATTGAATAACGCCATGTAAATTAATTTACTTTATTGCTAAACCGTTAGTCATAGTAGTAGAGGTAATAGTTGGCGAACAACTTCATGGAGACACGATGATGGAGATCATGGTGTCATGCCGGTGACGAAGATGATCATGGCGCCCGAAGATGGAGATCAAAGGAGCAATATGATCTTGGCCATATCATGTCACTATTTGATTGCATGTGATGTTTATCATGTTTTTGCATCTTATTTGCTTAGAACGACGGTAGTAAATAAGATGATCCCTCACAATAATTTCAAGAAAGTGTTCCCCCTAACTGTGCGCCGTTGCGAAAGTTCATTGTTTCGAAGCACCACGTGATGATCGGGTGTGATAGATTCCAACATCCACATACAATGGGTGTTAGATAGATTTACACATGCAAAACATTTAGGTTGACTTGACGAGCCTAGCATGTACAGACATGGCCTCGGAACACAAGAGACCGAAAGGTCGAACATGAGTCTTATGGAAGATACCATCAACAGGGAGATATTCACCGATGATGACTAGTCCGTCTCACGTGATGATCGGACACGGTCTAGTTGAGTCGGATCATGTATTACTTAGATGACTAGAGGGATGTCTAATCTGAGTGGGAGTTCATTAAATAATTTGATTAGATGAACTTAATTATCATGAACTTAGTCTAAAATCCTTTGCAAAATGTCTTGTAGATCAAATGGCCCACGCTCATGTCAACCTCAACTTCAACGTGTTCCTAGAGAAAACCAAGCTGAAAGATGATGGCAGCAACTATACGGACTGGGTCCAGAACCTGAGGATCATCCTCATAGCTGCCAAGAAAGCATATGTCCTAGAAGCACCGCTAGGTGAAGCACCCATCCCAGAGAACCAAGATGTTATCAACACTTGGCAGTCACGTGCTGATGATTACTCCCTCGTTCAGTGCGGCATGCTTTACAGCTTAGAACCGGGGCTCCAAAAGTGTTTTGAGCAACACGGAGCATATGAGATGTTCGAAGAGCTGAAAATGGTTTTCCAAGCTCATGCCCGGGTCGAGAGATATGAAGTCTTCGACAAGTTCTACAGTTGTAAGATGGAGGAAAATAGTTCTATCAGTGAGCGCATACTCAAAATATCTGGGTTGCACAACCGCTTGTCCCAGCTGGACATTAACCTCCCGGACGAGGCAGTCATTGACAGAATCCTTCAGTCGCTACCACCTAGCTACAAGAGCTTTGTGATGAACTATAATATGCAGGGGATGGTGAAAACTATTCCTGAAGTATTTTCAATGCTGAAATCAGCGGAGGTGGAAATCAAAAAGGAACATCAAGTGTTGATGGTCAATAAAACCACTAGTTTCAAGAAAGGCAAGGGTAAGAAGAACTTCAAGAAGGACGGCAAGGGAGTTGCCGCGCCCGGTAAGCCAGTTGCCGGGAAGAAGCCAAAGAATGGACCCAAACCTGAGACTGAGTGCTTTTATTGCAAGGGAAAGGGACACTGGAAGCCGAACTGCCCCAAATACTTAGCGGACAAGAAGGCCGGCAACACCAAACGTATATGTGATATACATGTAATTGATGTGTACCTTACCAGTACTCGTAGTAGCTCCTGGGTATTTGATACCGGTGTCGTTGCTCATATTTGTAACTCAAAACAGGAGCTGCGGAATAAGCGGAGACTGGCGAAGGACGAGGTGATGATGCGCGTCGGGAATGGTTCCAAGGTCGATGTGATCGTCGTCGGCACGCTACCTCTACATTTACCTACGGGATTAGTTTTAAACCTCAATAATTGTTATTTAGTGCCAGCTTTGAGCATGAACATTGTATCTAGATCTTGTTTAATACGAGATGGCTACTCATTTAAATCCGAGAATAATGGTTGTTCTATTTACATGAGAGATATGTTTTATGGTCATGCCCCGCTAGTCAATGGTTTATTCTTAATGAATCTCAAACGTGATGTTACACATATTCATATAGTGAATACCAAAAGATGTAAAATTGATAATGATAGTCCCACATATCCGTGGCACTGCCGCCTTGGTCACATTGGTGTCAAATGCATGAAGAAGCTCCATACAGATGGACTTTTGGAGTCTCTTGATTTCGAATCATTTGACACGTGCGAACCATGCCTCATGGGAAAAATGACCAAGACTCCGTTCTCCGGAACAATGGAGCGAGCAACCAACTTATTGGAAATCATACATACTGATGTGTGCGGTCCAATGAGCGTTGAGGCTCGCGGAGCCTATTGTTATGTTCTCACTCTCACTGATGACTTGAGTAGATATGGGTATGTCTACTTGATGAAACACAAGTCTGAGACCTTTGAAAAGTTCAAGGAATTTCAGAAAGGGGTAGAGAATCAACGTGACCGAAAGATAAAATCCTTACGATCAGATCGTGGGGAGAATATTTAAGTCATGAATTTGGTACGCACTTAAGGAAATGTGGAATCATTTCACAACTCACGCCGCCTGGAACACCTCAGCGTAACGGTGTGTCCGAACTTCATAATCGCACTCTATTGGATATGGTGCGATCTATGATGTCACTCACCGATTTACCGCTATCATTTTGGGGATATGCTCTAGAGACAGCTACATTCACTTTAAATAGGGCACCGTCTAAATCCATTGAGACGACACCGTATGAATTATGGTTTGGGAAGAAACCTAAGCTGTCGTTTCTAAAAGTTTGGGGATGCGATGCTTATGTCAAGAAACTTCAACCTGAAAAGCTCAAACCCAAGTGGGAAAAATGCGTCTTCATAGGATACCCTAAGGAAACCATTGGGTATACCTTCTACCTCAGATCCGAAGGCAAGATCTTTGTTGCCAAGAATGGGTCCTTTCTGGAGAAAGAGTTTCCCTCGAAAGAAGTAAGTGGGAGGAAAGTGGAACTTGATGAAGTACTACCTCTTGAACCGGTAAGTAGCGCAGCTCGGGAAGATGTTCCTGTGGTGCCTGCACCGACTAGAGAGGAAATTAATGATGATGATCAAGGTACTTCGGATCAAGTTACTACTGAACTTTGTAGGTCCACAAGGACACGTTCCACACCAGAGTGGTATGGCAACCCTGTCCTGGAAATCATGTTGTTAGACAACGGTGAACCTTCGAACTATGAAGAAGCAATGGCGGGCCCAGATTCCAACAAATGGCTTGAAGCCATGAAATCCGCACTAGGATCCATGTATGAAAACAAAGTGTGGACTTTGACAAACTTGCCCGATGATCGACGAGCGATAGAAAACAAATGGATCTTTAAGAAGAAGACGGGCGCGGATGGTAATGTTACCATCTATAAAGCTCGACTTGTTGCTAAGGATTATCGGCAAGTTCAAGGGGCTGACTACGATGAGACTTTCTCTCCCGTAGCAAAGCTGAAGTCCGTCCGAATCATGTTAGCAATTGTCGCATACTATGATTATGAGATATGGCAAATGGACGTCAAAACGGCTATCTTAAGGAAGAATTGTATATGATGCAACCATAGGGTTTTATCAATCCTAATAATGCTAATAGGTATGCAAGCTCCAACGCTCTATCTATGGGTTGGTGCAAGCATCTCGGAGTTGGAACATTCACTTTAATGAAATGATCAAAGCATTAGTGTTTATGCAGACTTATGGAGAAGCCTGCGTTTACAAGAAAGTGAGTGGGAGCTCTGTAGCATTTCTCATATTATATGTGGATGACATACTTTTGATGGGAAATGATATAGAACTTTTGGACATCATAAAGGCCTACTTAAATAAGTGTTTTTCAATGAAGGACCTTGGAGAAGCTGCTTACATATCAGGCATCAAGATCTATAGAGATAGATCGAGACTCCTCATAGGTCTTTCACAAAGCACATACCTTGACAAGATATTGAAGAAGTTCAATATGGATCAGTCCAAGAAGGGGTTCTTGCCTGTGTTGCATGGTGTGAAATTGAGCTCGACTCAATGTCCGACCACGGCAGAAGATAGAGAAAAGATGAGTGTCGTCCCCTATGCCTCGGCCATAGGATCTATCATGTGTGCCATGCTGTGTACCAGACCTGATGTAAACCTTGCCATAAGTTTGGTAGGAAGGTACCAAAGTAATCCCGACATGGAACACTGGACAGCAGTCAAGAATATCCTGAAGTAGCTAAAAAGGACTAAGGATATGTTTCTCTTTTATGGAGGTGACGAAGAGCTCGTCGTAAAGGGTTACGTCGACGATAGCTTCGACACAGATCTGGATGACTCTAAGTCACAAAAAACCAGATACGTGTATATTTTGAATGGAGGGGTAGTAATCTGGTGCAGTTGCAAGCAAAGCATCATGCCGGGATCTACATGTGAAGCGGAGTACAGCCTCGGAGGCAGCGCATGAAGCAATCTGGATGAAGGAGGTCATCACCGACCTAGGAGTCATACCCAATGCGTCGGGGCCGATGACTCTCTTCTGTGACAACACTGGAGCTATTGCCCTTGCCAAGGAGCCTAGGTTTCACAAGAAGACCAGACACATCAAGCGTCGCTTCAACTCCATTCGTGAAAATGTTCAAGATGGAGACATAGATATCTGTAAAGTGCACACAAATCTGAATGTCGCAGATCCGTTGACTAAACCTCTTCCGCGAGCAAAACATGATCAACACTAGAACTCTATGGGTGTTCGATTCATCACAATGTAACTAGATTACTGACTCTAGTGAAAGTGGGAGACTGTTGGAAATATGCCCTAGAGGCAATAATAAAATGGTTATTATTATATTTCCTCGTTCATGATAATTGTCTATTATTCATGCTATAATTGTGTTATCCGGAAATCGTAATACATGTGTGAATACATAGACCACAACATGTCCCAAGTGAGCCTCTAGTTGACTAGCTCGTTTATCAATAGATGGTCACGGTTTCCTGACCATGGACATTGGATGTCATTGATAACGGGATCACATCATTGGGAGAATGATGTGATGGACAAGACCCAATCCTAAGCATAGCACAAGATCGCGTAGTTCATTTTGCTAGAGCTTTTCTAATGTCAAGTATCGTTTCCTTAGACCATGAGATCGTGTAACTCCCAGATACCATAAGAGTGCTTTAGGTGTACCAAACGTCACAACGTAACTGGGTGGCTATAAAGGTATACTACAGGTATCTCCAAAAGTGTCTGTTGGGTTGACACGGATCGAGACTGGGATTTGTCACTCCATATGACGGAGAGGTATCTCTGGGCCCACTCAGTAATGCATCATCATAATGAGCTCAAAGTGACTAAGTAGTTGGTCACGTGATCATGCATTACGGTATGAGTAAAGTGACTTGCCGGTAACGAGATTGAACGAGGTATTGGGATACCGACGATCGAATCTCGGGCAAGTAACGTACCGATTGACAAAGGGAATTGCATACGAGATTACTTGAATCCTCGACATCGTGGTTCATTCGATGAGATCATCGTGGAACATGTGGGAGCCAACATGGGTATCCAGATCCCGCTGTTAGTTATTGGCCGGAGAGTCGTCTCGGTCATGTTTGCGTGTCTCCTGAACCCGTAGGGTCTACACACTTAAGGTTCGGTGACGCTAGGGTTGAAGAGATATTAGTATGCGGTAACCCGAAAGTTGTTCGGAGTCCCGGATGAGATCCCGGATGTCACGAGGAGTTCCGGAATGGTCCGGAGGTGAAGATTTATATATAGGAAGTCCAGTTTCGGCCACCGTGAAAGTTTCGGGGGTCACCGGTATTGTACCGGGACCACCGGAAGGGTCCCGGGGGTCCACCGGGTGGGTCCACCTATCCCGGAGGGCCACATGGGCTGAAGTGGGAGGGGAACCAGCCCCTGGTTGGCTGGTCCGCCCCCCTTGGGCCTCCCCCTGTGCCTAGGGTTGGAAACCCTAGGGGTGGGGGCCGCCCCACTTGGCTTGGGGGGCAAGTTCCCCCCTTGGCCGCCCCCCCTTGAGATTCAATATCTAGGGGGCCGGTGCCCCCCAGGGCCCCTATATAAAGAGGGGGGAGGGAGGGCTGCGCACCCCAGCTCCTGGCGCCTCCCTCTCCCTCTGTAACACCTCTCCCTCTCGCTGAGCTTGGCGAAGCCCTACCGAGATAGCCGCTACTTCCACCACCACGCCGTCGTGCTCCTGGATCTCCATCAACCTCTCCCTCCCCCTTGCTGGATCAAGAAGGAGGAGATGTCTTCCCCAACCGTACGTGTGTTGGACGCGGAGGTGCCGTCCGTTCGGCGCTAGGATCATCGGTGATTTGGATCACGACGAGTACGACTCCTTCATCCCCGTTCTCTTGAACGTTTCCGCGCGCGATCTACAAGGGTATGTAGATGCACTCCTCTCTATCGTTGCTAGATGACTCCATAGATTGATCTTGGTGAAGCGTAGACTTTTTTTATTTTCTGCAACGTTCCCCAACACCTGTCTCCTGGACAGGGTGTGGGCCCCCTAGCCTATTTCTTTTTCCCATAAATTCTTATTAAATCCAAAAGGTTGTTTCGTGGAGTCTCAGGTCTTTTGGAGTTGTGCAGAATAGGTTTCCAACGTTTGCTCCTTTTCCTGCCAAAATTCCAGCTGCCAGCATCCCCCCTCTTCATGGTAAACCTTGTAAAATAAGAGATAATAGCCATAAGTATTGAGATATAATGTTTAATAACAGCCCATAATGCAATAAATATTGATATAAAACCATGATGCAAAATGGACGTATCAACTCCCCCAAGCTTAGACTTCGCTTGTCCTCAAGCGGAAGCCGAAATCGAAAAATATGTCCACATGTTTAGAGATAGAGGTGTCGATAAAAATAAAATACGGGCATGAGGGCATCATGATCATTCTAATAACATAACATAAAAGGATTTTGTCATATGATTTCCTATGTTCAAGTAATAAGCAATTCACAATGTCAAGTATGGTTCAAAAACTTCATTGGGAACTAACAAACTATAATCTCCGTCAATGAAGCAATTGCAATTTATTGTAACATCAGAAAGAGTCAATAGTAGAGCTTTTCAGCAAGCTCACATACTCAACTATCTCGTAGTCCCCTATAATTGTTAACACTCATGCTATACTTGTGGTTATAGAGTTTCAGCCGGACACTGAGAAAGTTAGGGGCTTATTGTGTTGCCTCCCAACATATTCACCTTTAGGTGATGTCAACAATAATAGCCTATGCCAACTTACATCCAATTGGATATATGTATCATGATCTTTCAAACATGATGAGCTTGCCAAAGGATAAAAATGAAAAGGGAAATGTGAGGATCACCTTGACTCAAGCATAAAGTAAAAACATAAAGTAAAAGATAGGCCCTTCGCAGAGGGAAGCAGAGGTTGTCATGTGCGTTTAGGGTTGATGCACGGAATCTTAATGCAAAAGAATGTCACTTTATATTGCCCCTTGTATGTGGACCTTTATTATGCAATCCGTCGCTTTTATTACTTCCACAACAAGTTCGTACAAAGCTTATTTTCTCTGCACTAATAAGTCATACATATTTAGAGAGCAATTTTTATTGCCTGCACCGATGACAACTTACTTGAAGGATCTTACTCAATCCATAGGTAGGTATGGTGGACTCTCATGGCAAAACTGGGTTTAAGGATGTTTGGAAGCACAAGTAGTATCTCTACTTGGTGCAAGGAATTTGGCTAGCATGAGGGGGGAAGGCAAGCTCAACATGTTTGGAAGGTCAATGACAATATACTTTAACTGAGATGTCGGAAAACATAAACCATTACGTTGTCTTCCTTGTCCCACGTCAACTCTTTTAGCATGTCATACTTAATGAGTGCTTCACAATCATAAAATATGTCCAAGATAATATATTTATAAGTGAACCCCTCTTTCCTTATCACTTCCTATTAATTGCAACAATGACCAAGGCAACGTTCATCAACTCTCAACAATTTTTATGCCTCATACTTTCTATGTGTGAAGTTATCACTATCCATAAGATCAATATGAAATCTTTTGTTCTTTCTACTTTCTCAAGATCATAGCAACATAGCAAAGCCCTTGACTCAACACTAATCTTTATTATAGATAACACATGGACTCGATTACATAAAGAGATCACAAAGCAAAACTCAAAGCTACTTGATATCAAAACTTCGAACTAAAAGATCAAGATACTACTAAAAGGATCGAACTAAATAAACCAGTAAAAATAGGAGTGTGATGGTGATATGATACCGGGGCACCTCCCCCAAGCTTGGTAGTTGCCAAGGGGAGTGCCCATACCCATGTGATTATTTCTTCGGAGGTGGTGAAGTAGGAGTTGATGATGATGCAGGCTTGTCGTCCATCTTCCAAGGCATAGGCTCTCCATCATAAAAGGATGATCGAGTCTCCGGGATCCTTAAATCTGCAGCCAAACTCATCCTTTTGAATCTATATTCATACTCACAGTTCTGGTTTTGCAGGTCATAAATCTGGCCTTGGAGGTGCTCGATTTTCTCTGAAGCTTGAAGATGGTCTCCCCAATGACTTTGGCATCCAGCTTGTGGTTGTTGGTGAACTCTGTGATCATCATCTGGTTGGCGTTGAGTCCACGCTCCACCATCCCTTGAGACTTGAAAACTTCTTGCTCCATAGCTTCGAGCTTTGTCTCCATGCTCCCAGTACGCCTTGGTCCCTCCACATCGCGAATGTGCAACACCCCCTCATGCATCTCAATGTTTTGAGGGTGATGCAGCACCTCCGCAAGATAGGGGTTGATAACCCTCTCAAAAAACTTGTCCTTGGGAGTGCTTGGAGACGACATGATGCTCTAGATCTGAAACAAAAACAGCTCGAAACAAAAACAGAGGATATTTGCGTGATACGGTGGTCAAAACCTTCGGGAGTATATATAATGAATTTTTACCGACCAAAATACATAACATACAAGGAAACAGAGTCCGGGAGGCACACGAGGTGCCCACGAGACAGGGGGCGCGCCCCACCGGGGGGGCGCCCTCCTCTCTCGTGGGAGCCTCGTGTCCCTTTCGGACTACTTCTTTCTTCCTAAAATCTTTAAATAATCCAAAATTGAAAAAATTGCCATTAGAGTTGTTTTGGAGTAGGTTTACTTACCGTACCACATACCTATGCCTTTTCGGAGTTTGGAACGTTCTGGAAAGTGTTTCTTATGTATTCCTCAGGGGTTATAGTTTCAATAATATTAGTTTCAACATTGATAGGATTACCTGAAATATAATGTTTAATTCTTTAACCGTTTACCACCCTCCGATTTGTGCCTTCGAAGTTGTTGATTTTTATAGCACCAGAACGATAAACCTCCTCGATAATGTAGGGACCTTCCCATTTTGAGAGAAGTTTTCCTGCAAAAAATCTTAAACGAGAGTTGAACAATAATACATAATCTCCTATGTAAACTCACACTTTTGTATCCTCTTATCATGCCAGTGTTTGACCTTTTCTTTGAAAAGCTTGGCGTTCTCATATGCTTCGGTTCTCCATTCATCGAGTGAGCTCATATCAGACAACCTCTTCTCACCGAAAAGTTTGAAGTCATAATTGAGCTCTTTAATAGCCTAGTATGCTTTATGTTCAAGTTCAAGAGGTAAATGACTTGCTTTTCCATAAACCATCTTATATGGAGACATACCCATAGGATTTTTGTATGCAGTCCTATAGGCCCATAATGCATCATCAAGTTTTTTGGACCAATTCTTTCTAGATCTATTCATAGTGTTTTGCAAAATTAATTTGAGCTCTCTATTTCTCAACTGTACTTGACAACTAGACTGCGGGTGATAAGGAGATGCGATTCTATGATTGACATCATACTTAGCGAGCATCTTACAGAAAGCACCATGAATAAAGTGTGAACCACCATTAGTCATAAGATATCTAGGGACTCCAAACCTCGGAAAAATAACTTCTTTAAGCATTTTAATAGAAGTGTTATGATTAGCACTACTAGTTGGAATAGCTTCTACCCACTTAGTAACGTAATAAACAGCAACTAAAATATGTGTATAACCATTGGAGGCAGGAAAAGGTCCCATATAATCAAAGCCCCAAACAACAAATGGTTCAATAACAAGAGAATAATTCATAGGCATTTCTTGACGTCTACTGATGTTACCTATTCTTTGACATTCATCCCAAGATAAGACAAACTTACGAGCATCTTTGAAAAGAGTAGGCCAATAAAAACCAGATTGTAGTACCTTGTGTGCAGTTCTGTCTCCAGCGTGGTGTCCTCCATAGGATTCAGAGTGACACTTGCGTAGGATTTGTTCCTGTTCATGCTCAGGCACACAACGTCTAATAATACCATCTACTCCTTCTTTATAAAGGTGTGGATCATCCCAGAAGTAATGTCTTAAATCATAAAAGAACTTTTTCTTTTGTTGGTATGTGAAACTAGGCGGTATATATATTTAGCAACAATGTAATTAGCATAATCAGCATACCAAGGAGCAGTACGAGAAGCATTGACGACCGTAATTGTTCATCAGGAAAGCTATCATTAATAGGCAGTGGGTCATCAAGAACATTCTCTAGACTAGACAAGTTGTCTGCAACGGGGTTCTCAGCTCCCTTTCTATCAATAATATGCAAGTTAAATTCTTGGAGCAAGAGAACCCATCTAATGAGTCTAGGCTTAGCATCTTTCTTTTCCATAAGATATTTAATAGCAGCATGATCAGTGTGAATAGTAACTTTGGAATCAACAATATAAGGTCTAAACATATCACATGCAAACACAACTGCTAAGAACTCTTTTTCAGTAGTAGCATAATTTCTCTCGGCAATATCATGAGTCTTACTAGCATACTGGATAACATTCAATTTCTTATCGACTATTTGCCCTAAAACATCACCTACAGCATAATCACTAGCATCACACATAATTTCAAAAGGTAAATTCCAATCAGGTGGCTGAATAATAGGTGCAGTGATTAAAGCCTTCTTGAGTGTTTCAAATGCTTCTACACAATCATCATCAAATACAAAAGGAATATCTTTTGGCAATAAATTAGTCAGAGGCCTAGAGATTTTAGAAAAGTCCTTAATGAACCTCCTATAAAAGTCAGCATGACCAAGGAAACTTCTTATACCTTTTATGTCCTTGGGACATGGCATCTTTTCAATAGCATCAACTTTGGCTTTATCAACTTCAATACCTCTCTCGGAGATCTTGTGCCCCAAGACAATGCCTTCATTAACCATAAAGTGACATTTTTCCCAATTCAGGACGAGACTAGTGTCTTCGCATCTCTGCAAAACTCGATCAAGGTTGCTCAAAAAATCATCAAAAGAGGATCCATAGACGGAGAAGTCATCCATGAATACCTCACAAATCTTTTCACAAAAATCAGAAAATATAGCCATCATGCATCTTTGAAAGGTAGCAGGTGCATTACATAAACCAAAAGGCATACGTCTATAAGAAAAGGTACCAAAAGGGCAAGTAAAAGTAGTTTTAGATTGATCCCCCGCTGAAATAGGTATCTGAGAGAAGCCAGAATAACCATCTAGAAAGCAAAAATGTGTGTGTTTGGATAGACTTTCTAGCATTTGATCAATAAAAGGTAAAGGATAATGATCTTTCTTAGTAGCTTTATTTAACTTACGAAAATCAATTACCATCCTATAGCCTGTAATAATTCTTTGGGGGATCAATTCATCTTTATCATCAACAGTAATACCTCCCTTTTTAGGGACACAATGGACAGGGCTTACCCATTCACTATCAGCGACGGGATAAATAATACCTGCCTCAAGGAGCTTTAGTATCTCCTTTCTTACCACTTCCTTCATTTTGGGATTTAGTCGTCTTTGAGGATCTCTAACTGGTTTGGCATCTTTCTCCACTGAAATTTTGTGTTGACATAATGTGGGACTAATGCCCTTAAGATCATCCAGAGTATATCCAATAGTAGCTTAGTGCTTCTTCAGAGTTTTCAATAATCTTTCTTCTTCTTTCTCTGAAAGGTTAGCACTAATAGTAACAGGATATATTTCTTTTTCATCAAGATAAGCATACTTAAGATTATCAGGTAATGGTTTGAGTTCAAACATGGGATAACCCTTGGGTGGAGGGGGATCCCACATAATTTCAACGGGGAGGTTATGTTTCAGCATAGGTTCTTGTTTAACGAACACTTCATCTATTTCTTCCCTTTCCTTCATAAACATATCATTTTCATGGTCTAGCAAATATTGTTCTAACAGATTAGTTGGAGGAACAACAATGGAAGCAAGACCAATAATTCCATCCTTACTAGGTGGTTCCCTTTCACGAGGTTGTCTACTAAACATGGCAAAACTAAACTCATGGGACGTACCGTCTATGCCAATAGTGACAACCTTCCTCTTACAATCAATCTTAGCAGTAGAAGTATTCAAGAAGGGTCTACCAAAAATAATGGGACAAAAATCATCTTGTGGGGAACCAAGAACAAGAAAATCAGCAGGGTATTTAATCTTCCCACACAAGACTTCAACATCTCTAACAATCCCAATAGGTTTAATGGTGTCCCTATTAGCAAGCTTAATAGTAACATCAATGTCTTCTAATTCAACAGTTGCAATATCGTGCATAATTTCTTTATAAAGATCATAAGGTATCGCATTAGCACTAGCACCCATATCACATAAACCATGATAACAATGATATCCTATTTTAACAGAAATAACAGGCGTGCCTACAATAGGTCTACGTGTCTTAGTATCGGGTCTAGCAATATTAGCAGTTTCACCCAAGAAAGAGATAACATGCCCATCTAAATCCTCATCCGAGAGATCTTTAATCATAGCAATACCAGGTTCAACATTAATTTGCTCAGGATGTGTATAGGTCCTAGTATTACTCTTATGAACAATAGTCGAAGCTTTAACATGATCTTTTATCCTAACAGGAAAAGGAGGTTTTTCGACATAAGCAGTAGGAATAATAGGATCCCTATATGTAATAGTCTTCTCTTCGACTGTAATAGGTGCTACAACTTTCACTTCAATAGGAGGATTATATTTAAACCACTTCTCTTTAGGGAGATCAATGTGAGTAGCAAAAGTTTCACAAAAAGTAGCTACTATCTCATAGTCAAGTCCATACTTAGAGCTAAATCCACAGAAAGCATCGGTATCCATAAAAGATTTTACACAATCGAACTTAGGTGTCATACCTGACTCCTTACCATTGTCGGAACCCCAATCTTCAGAATTGCGTTTAATTCTTTCCAATAAGTCCCATTTGAAATCAATAGTCTTCAGCATATAGGAACCAGCACAGGAAGTATCGAGCAAGTTGCGATTATCAAGAGAAAGTCGAGCATAAAAATTCTGAATAATTAGTTCCCGAGAGAGCTCATGATTGGGGCATGAATACAACATTGACTTAAGCCTCCCCCAATCTTGAGCGATGCTTTCTCCTTCGTGAGGCCAGAAATTATATATGTAATTACGATCACGATGAACAAGATGCATAGAATAGAACTTCTGATGAAATTCCAATTTCAATCTCTTATAATCCCAATATCTCGTATCATCACATAGCCTGTACCATGTCATTGCATCTCCCTTTAAAGATAAAGGGAAGACCTTCCTTTTGACAACATCATCAGGAATACCTGCAAGCTTAAATAATCCACAAACTTCATCCACAAAGATAAGGTGTAAGTCGGGATGCAATGTTCCGTCTCCTGCAAAAGGATTAGCTAGCAGTTTTTCTATCATACCCAAAGGAATCTCAAAGTGAATATTTTCATAAGGTTCAATAGGTTGAGGAGCATCTCTTTGCTCTTCTGGTTGGGGTCAAGATACCCCAAACAAGCCCCTCGAAGGATTAGTTTCCATAGTGACAAGTAACAAAAAATTTCAGCACACTATATAAATGTTTCCTTACCAAGTTCCACTCACCAAGAGCGCTACACTCCCCGGCAACGGCGCCAGAAAAGAGTCTTGATGACCCACAAGTATAGGGGATCTATCGTAGTCCTTTTGATAAGTAAGAGTGTCGAACCCAACGAGGAGCAGAAGGAAATGATAAGCGGTTTTCAGTAAGGTTTTCTCTGCAAGCACTGAAATAGTAGGTGATAGATAGTTTTGTGATAAGATAAATAGTAATGAGCAAAAGTAAATAAAGTGCATCAAGGTGGCCCAATCCTTTATGTAGCAAAGGATAAGCCTGGACGAATTCTAGTAATGAAGAAGGAGCTCCCGAAGACACATTGGGAATTATCATTTTCATCACGTTCATAAGATTCGCGTTCGGTACTTTGATAATTTGATATGTGGGTGGACCGGCACTTGGGTACTGCCCTAACATGGACAAGTATCCCACTTATGATTAACCCCTATTGCAAGCATCCGCAACTACAAAAAGGAGTATTAAGGTAAACCTAACCACAACATTAAACATATGGGTCCATATCAACCCCTGACGAAGCAACGCATAAACTAGGGTTTAAGCTTATGTCACTCTAGCAACCCATCATCTACTTATTACTTCCCTTTGCCTTCCTCTAGGCCCAAATAATGGTGAAGTGTCATGTAGTCAACGTTAACATAACACCACTAGAGCAGAGACAACATACATCTCATCAAAATATCAAACGAATACCAAATTCACATGACTACTAATAGTAAGACTTCACCCATGTCCTTAGGAACAAACGTAACTACTCACAAAGCATATTCATGTTCTTAATCAGAGGAGTAATAATATGCATAAAGGATCTGAACATATGATCTTCCACCAAGTAAACCAAATAGCATCAACTACAAGGAGTAATCAACACTACTGGCAACCGACATGTACCAATTTGTGGCTTTGATACAAGATTAGATACAAGAGATGAACTAGGGTTTTGAGAGGAGATGGTGCTGGTGAAGATGTTAATGGAGATTGACCCCCTCTCGATTAGAGGATCGTTGGTGATGACGTTGGTGATGATTTCCCCCTCCCGAAGGGAAGTGTCCCCGGCAGAACAGCTCCGCCAGAGCCCTAGATTGATTCCGCCAAGGTTTCGCCTCGTGGCGGCGGAGTTTCGTCCTGTAAGTTCGCCCACGATTTTTTCCAGGAAAAACCTTTCATATAGCAGAAGATGGATGCCGGAAGCCCACCAGGGGGCACAGGAGATAGGGGGTCGCGCCCTACAGGGGGGGGATGTCTCCTGGACAGGGTGTGGGCCCCTGGCCTATTTCTTTTGCCCATAAATTCTTATTAAATCCAAAAAGTTGTTTCCTGGAGTCTCAAGTCTTTTGGAGTTGTGCAGAATAGGTTTCCAACGTTTGCTCCTTTTCTAGCCAGAATTCCAGCTGCCGGCATCCCCCCTCTTCATGGTAAACCTTGTAAAATAAGAGAGAATAGCCATAAGTATTGAGATATAATGTGTAATAACAGCCCATAATGCAATAAATATTGATATAAAAGCATGATGCAAAATGGACGTATCACCGTCCCAATAAGGCTTGATGGCTCGCCTTGTTGTCAAGGACAACGTCACCTCTAGAGGAACCCTGGTTGTAGGCCAGACTCTCCGGCTGGGCGGCTTCGTCATGGCCGCCCGTTCGGCCGCCACGCTGACGATGACTTTTCAGGTCATCAAGAACAGCCTCCACGTCAGCTCGGAATTCACCGAGCAGATGGATCCAATAGAGCTCTCCTCCCTTAACCAGCTCTTGGATCGCATCGCCGCCCTGGGAGTCGCTACGGACTATGATCGGACCGGGCTTAAACCCGACCAAAGGGAGATTAACTCTCCATCGGTCACCCATCAGATAGCGGTGGTGGAGGAACAAAACATCGATTCTTCCTCTATTTTGAGGACGAACTATGTCCGGATTCCCGAGCTCTCCGGGTCGGATACCCGTTTACGGAAGGACATGGCCCACGCTCCGAACTTAGATTCGGGCAACGGGACACAAATATTGGGCGACATCCTGGAGTCCGAGCCGCCAAGCTCGGGAGCTCCTTTGCCCCTGGATCTCAGATCGGATCAGAATTTGGGCTTAAGTCTGCCCACCCACCAACACACAAGTGATCTTTCCCACATTAGACAAGAGCCCCAAGAGACATTACATCACCTCTGGGCCAGATTCCTACTTGTAATGAACAAGGTTAAGGACTATCGCGAGGAAGATGTAATCTCATTCTTTTGCAAAAATTGCACGGACAAGGGAATTCTCAACGCCATAAGTCACCGTGACATAGCACACTTCGCCGACTTGGCGGACATAGTATAGAAGTACTGTGCAGTGGAAAGCGCCTGGAAAACCCAAACAAAATTCTAGGATCCTCCGGCTCTCACCAATCCCCTCGTCCGAACTAAAAGGGTGCGCTCTCGCAAGTCACCCAATCCAATTACAAATAAGCAAAAGGCCTTTATAGGGCGTGGAACCGTACTGGAGGGATGGCTCAACAGGCCATGCAAAATTCACAGCACACCGGCCATCACACCAACACATAGCCTTAGAGCATGTTGGATACTCCGGTAGGTGACCAAGAGCGGCGAGGACCTTCTCATCAACAATACCGCAGAGCACCATCCCTCGGAGAATAACAATACAGTACTGACAGTCTTTGAGACTTTCACCTCAAACAGTAGGCGCAAGCGAGCACTCCGCAATCTCGCCCAAGTCTGCCACATTGCAGCAATAAATCCGTGGAATGACGTGGCCATAACCTTCAATGCGAGTGATGAACCTCAATTCCGAACAGTGCTCTGGCCGCTTTGGTCCTTAGTCCATTGTGGACGACTTCCGGCTTACTAAAGTGCTCATGGACGGCGGCAGCGGATTAAACCTCATCTATGAGGAAACTCTTAACAAAATGGAAATAGATAAGAGCCGCATTGAGCAAAGCAGCATGACCTTCAGAGGAATCATTCCTCGTCGGGAGGCACGATGCGCGGGAAAAATTACGCTGGATGTAGTATTCGGCACGCCGGAAAATTATAGGTCCGAAGAAATCACATTCAAAGTGGCCCCGTTCAGTAGTGGATACCACACCCTTTTAGGGCGGGATGCATTCACAAGCTTCCAAGCTATACCCCATTATGGGTACATGAAGCTCAAGATACCTGGGCCTGATAACCCACAAGTGTAGGGGATCACAACTGCTTTCGAGGGTAGAGTATTCAACCCAAATTTAATGATTCGACACAAGGGGAGCCAAAGAATATTCTTGAGTATTAGTAGTTTAGTTGTCAATTCAACCACACCTGGATAACTTAGTATCTGCAGCAAAGTGTTTAGTAGCAAAAGTGGTATGATAATAAAGGTAACCGTAGCAAAAGTAAAGACAAATGTTTTTGAGTTTTTGTAGTAGTTGTAACAGTAGCAACGGAAAAGTAAATAAGCAAAGAACAATATGTGAAAAGCTCGTAGGCAATGGATCAGTGATGGATAATTATGCCGGATGCGATTCCTCCTGCAATAGTTATAACATAGGGTGACACAGAACTAGCTCCAGTTCATCAATGTAATGTAGCCATGTATTCCGTAAATAGTCATACCTGCTTATGGAAAAGAACTTGCATGACATCTTTTGTCCTACCCTCCCGTGGAAGCGGGGTCCTAGCGGAAACTAAGTGATATTAATAGAGAACCGGAACAAAGCATTAGCACATAGTGAATACATGAACTCCTCAAACTACGGTCATCATTGAGAAGTATCCCGATTATTGTCACTTCGGGGTTGTCGGATCATAACACATAATAGGTGACTATAGACTTGCAAGATAGGATCAAGAACACACATATATTCATGAAAACATAATAGGTTCAGATCTGACATCATGGCACTCGGGCCCTAGTGACAAGCATTAAGCATAGCAAAGTCATAGCAACATCAATCTCAGAACATAGTGGATACTAGGGATCAAACCCTAACAAAACTAACTTGATTACATGGTAAATCTCATCCAACCCATCACCGTCCAGCAAGCCTACGATGGAATTACTCACGCACGGCGGTGAGCATCATGAAATTGGTGATGGAGGATGGTTGATGATGACGACGGCGATGAATCCCCCTCTCCGGAGCCCCGAACGGACTCCAAATCAGCCCTCCCGAGAGAGATTAGGGTTTGGCGGCGGCTCCGTGTCGTAAAACGCGATGAAACTTCCTCTTTGATTTTTTTCTCCCCGAACGTGAATATATGGAGTTGGAGTTGAGGTCGGTGGAGATCCAGGGGGCCCACGAGAGAGGAGGGCGCACCCTGGGGGGGCGCCCTCCTGTCTCGTGGACAGCCTGTGGGCCCCCTGGTCTTGATTCTTTTGCCAAAAATTCGTATTAATTCCAAAAAGTGCCTCCATGGATTTTCAGGACATTCCGAGAGCTTTTCTTTTCTACACATAAAACAACATCATGGCAGTTCTGCTGAAAACAGCGTCAGTGTGGGTTAGTTTCATTCAAATCATGCAAGTTAGAGTCCAAAACAAGGGCAAAAGTGTTTGGAAAAGTAGATACGTTGGGGACGTATCAACTCCCCCAAGCTTAAACCTTTGCTTGTCCTGAAGCAATTCAGTTGAAAAACTGAAAGTGATAAAGAAAAACTTTTACAAACTCTGTTTGCTCTTGTTGTTGTAACATGAAAAGCCATTCAAGTTTCAGCAAATATTATGAACTAACCATACTCACAATAATACTTAGGTCTCACAATTACTCATATCAATAGCATAATCAGCTAGCGAGCCATAATAATAAAACTCGGATGAAAACACTTTCCCAAAATAATTATAACATGATATAACAAAATGGTATCTTACTAGCCCTTTCTGGGACTGCAAAACATAAATGCAGAGCACCTTTAAAGATCAAGGACTGACTAAACATTGTAATTCATGGTAAAAGAGATCCAGTCAAGTCATACCCAATATAAACCAATAGTAATGAATGCAAATGACAGTGTGCTCTCCAGCGGGTGCTTTTAATAAGAAGGGTGATGACTCAACATAAAAGTAAATAGCTAGGCCCTTGACAGAGGGAAGCAGGGATTTATAGAGGTCCCAGAGATCAATTTTAAAATAGAGATTGAATAACATTTTGAGCGGCATACTTTCGCTGTCAACGCAACAACTATGAGATGGCTGTATCTTCCATACTACATGCATTATAGGCAGGTCCCAAACAGAATGGTAAAGGTTTATACTCCCCCAACCACCAACAAGCATCAATCCATGGCTTACACGAAACAACGAGTGCCTCCAACTAACAACAGCCCTGGGGGAGTTTTGTTTAATTATTTTGATTTGCTTTGATCTTTTTTGGATCATGGGACTGGGCATCCCGGTTACCGGCCCTTTCTCGTGAATGAGGAGCGGAGTCCACTCCTCGTGAGAATAACCCACCTAGCATGGAAGATATAGGCAGCCCTAGTTGTAACATGAGCTGCTCGAGCATACAAAACGGTATTTCATTTGAAGGTTTGGAGTTTGGCACATACAAATTTACTTGGAACGGCAGGTAAATACCGCATATAGGAAGGTATGGTGGACTCATATGGAACAACTTTGGGGTTTAAGGAGTTTGGATGCACAAGCAGTATTCCCGCTTTGTACAGGTGAAGGCTAGCAAAAGACTGGGAAGCGACCAACTAAGAGAGCGACAACAGTCATAAACATGCATTAAAATTAATTCATACCGAATACAAGCATGAGTAGGATATAATCCACCATGAACATAAATATCGTGAAGGCTATGTTGATTTGATTCAACTACATGCGTGAACATGTGCCAAGTCGAGTCACTCAATTCATTCAAAGGAGGATACCATCCCATCATACCACATCATAATCATTCTAATAGCATGTTGGCACGCACGGTAAACCATTATAACTCATAGCTAATCAAGCATGGCACAAGCAACTATAATCTCTAAATGTCATTGCAAATATGTTTACTTCATAATAGTTGACGCAGAAACGATGAACTCATCATATTTACAAAAACAAGAGAGGTCGAGTTCATACCAGCTTTTCTCATCTCAATAAGTCCATCATATATCGTCATTATTGCCTTTCACTTGCACGACCGAACGATGTGTATAATAATAAGAGTGTACGTGCATTGGAATAAGATGGAATCTACAAGCATTCAACTCAAGAGAGAAGACAAGTAATATGGGCTCTAAGTAAAATAAATAATCATGCATATAAGAGCCACTAAGCATTTTCAATATGGTCTTCTCGACCCCCCAAAAAAGAAAAGAAAATAAAACTATTTACACGGGAAAGCTCCCAACAAGTAAAAAGAAGAACGAGAAATCTTTTTGGGTTTTCATTTTAAATTTCTACTACAAACATGGAAATTAAACTAACTAATTTTTTTAGTTTGTCTTAAGGTTTATCAAACACACAAGAAGAAAGCTAGAAAAAGAAATTTAAAGTAGCATGGATAATACAATGAAAGAGTATGAGCACCGACAACTAGTGTGTGAACATGAATGTAAAGTCGGTGAGCAATACGTACTCCCCCAAGCTTAGACTTTTGGCCTAAGTTGGTTTAATACCAATGACTGCCTGGCTGATATCCATAAGTGAAACTGGGGTTGTACTGAGATGCAGAGGCGATCGCCTCCTGAGAAGGACCGTGTTGGCGAGCTGCCTCCATTCCCCTCTAATATTCAGCTGCTTCCTCCCTAGTGACAACATATCTTCCTTTTGCCTGATAATCAAAAAGGTAGGGAGCAGGAAGAGTAAAAGGGACGATGTTGCGTCTGTCATAGATTAGTCGATGATGGAGGAATTGTAAATTCCTATCAAGAAAATGATGATCGAACATAACTTCTTTATCCGAATAAACAGGAGGCAAAATCATATCCCCCTCTCGTGGGGCTATATTAAGAAAATTAGCCACACGGGTTGCATAAATTCCTCCAAATAAATCCCCCCTTCTACTATTATTCTGCAACCTACGTGTAACTATTGCCCCCAAGTTATAACCTTTATAACCTGACACAGCACTTTTGAGGACACAAAGATCAGGGACACACATGTGACATGCTTCATCCTTTCCGTTAATGCATCTACCAATAAAAAGAGCAAAATAATGTATAGCAAGAAAATGAATGCTCCCTATGGTAGCTTGTGCTATGTCCCTAGATTCTCCCACAGTAATACTAGCAAGAAAATCTCTAAATTCAGATTTGCGAGGATCATTAATATTACCCCACTGCGGGAGTTTGCAAGCAGTTGTGAAATCCTCTAAATCCATGGTATAAGATGTATCATAAATATCAAACATGACACTATGAGAATTACGGGCACAGAAATATTGGAACCTCCGCACAAAGGAATCAATCATTTGATAGTATTGAGGACACTTATCTTGTAAGAAGTCCTCCAGCTCGGCATTATGCACATACGCGTCAAATTCCTCCTTGAAGCCTGCTTCGACCCTAAAATCATTGGATGGCCACTCACAAGCCCGTACATTTGCATCCCTCAGCAATTCAACATCTTGATCATTTATAGAAATCCTTGGCCCTTTCTTTGCCGAGGAACCTCCTTGGTACATTCTTCTAAGCATTATTTTTTTCTGAAAATTTCTGAAATTTTAGTAACTTCAAAATAAAAGTGAATAAAACTAAACAAGATTGATAGCAACTACTCCTACAAGTGCCTAGAGCCTATATCATGCATTGGAATTGCTTGGGACCTCAAAAAATTTAGCATGCAAGCTCAAGAACATGGTCACCTATGCAGTAAAAATTTGCAATGAATAAAGCACTAGAACAAAAACTAATTGGACAATTGGAGAAGTGACATACCAAGCAACAATCTCCCAAAGCAGTTTTGTGAATTGAGCTTTGAGCAAGGAAATCAAAAATCGCAGCAAAACGAGCTAGAACTTGTGCTAGAGCTGGATGGGGATTTTTTTGGGTAGAAGATGAAGTGTGTGGGTGCTGGAATAAGTGGAGGGGGCCCACCAGGGGCCCACGAGACAGGGGGTGCGCCCTATAGGGGGGCGCGCCCTCCTCTCTCATGGCCTGGTGCTTGCCCCTCCTGAAGTGTTTTCAGTGCCTAAAATCCTCAAATATTCCAGAAAAAAATCATACTAAATTTGCAGGGCATTTGGAGCACTTTTATTTTCGGACTATTTTTTAATGCACGGATAATTCAGAAAACAGACGGATAATACTATTTTTGCTTTATTTATTCTAAATAACAGAAAGAAAAAAGAAGGTACAGAACGTTGTACCTTCTAGTTTCATCCATTTCGTGATCATCAAAATGAATCCACTAATAAGGTTGATCAAGTCTTGTTAACAAACTCATTCCGAATAACATGGAACCAGAGAAATTTCGAATAACACTAAGTTACCTCAACGGGGATATGAAAATCCCCAACAATAAGAATATCATACTTTTTCTTGACAGTAGGGAGAGGAAATTCAAAACCTCCAATAATAATAGTTGGAGCATTTTGAATAGAATTGATGTTATGAACTTGAGATTGTTTCCTCAGAAAGTGTACCGTATGCTCATTACCATTAACATGAAAAGTGACATTGCCTTTGTTGCAAGCAATAACAGACCCTGCAGTATTAAGAAAAGGTCTACCAAGGATAATAGACATACTATTGTCCTCGGGAATATCAAGAATAACAAAGTCCGTTAAGATAGTAACATTTGCAACCACAATAGGCACATCCTCTGAAATGCCGACAGGTATAGCAGTTGATTTATCAGCCATTTGCAAAGATATTTCAGTAGGTGTCAACTTATTCAATTCAAATCTACGATATAAAGAGAGAGGCATAACACTAACACCGGCTCCAAGATCACATAAAGCAGTTCTAACATAATTTCTTTTAATGGAGCATGGTATAGTTGGTACACCCGGATCTCCAAGTTTCTTTGGTATTCCACCCTTAAAAGTGTAATTAGCAAGCATGGTGGAAATTTCAGCTTCCGGTATCTTTATTTTATTTGTAATGATATCCTTCATATACTTAGCATAAGGATTTACCTTGAGCATATCAGTTAAGCGCATACGTAAGAAAATAGGTCTAATCATTTCAGCAAAGCGCTCAAAATCCTCATCATCCTTTGACTTAGATGGTTTAGAAGGAAAGGGCATGGGTTTCTGAACCCATGGTTCTCTTTCTTTACCGTGCTTCCTAGCAACAAAATCTCTCTTATCATAACGTTGATTCTTTGATTGTGGGTTATCAAGATCAACAGCAGGTTCAATCTCTACATCATTGTTTTTGCTAGGTTGAGCATCAACATGAACATTATCGTTAACATTATCACTAGGTTCATGTTCATCACCTGATTGTGTTTCAGCATCAGAAATAGAAATATCATTGGGATTCTCAGGTGTGTCTACAGTAGGTTCACTAGAAGCATGCAAAGTTCTATCGTTTTTCTTTTTCTTCTTTTTAGAAGAACTCGGTGCCTCTAAATTATTTCTCTGAGAATCTTGCTCGATTCTCTTAGGGTGGCCTTCAAGATACAAAGGTTCCTGAGTCGTTCTACCAGTTCTAGTAGCCACTCTAACAGTAAAGTCATTTTTATTATTCAATTCATCAAGCAAATCATTTTAAGCTTTAAGTACTTGCTCAGCTTTAGTAGCAACCATAGAAGCATATTTGCTAACAAGGTGAAGTTCATCTTTAACTCTAGCCAGATTATCACTTACACGTCCTATCTCGAAAGCATTATTCTTTAACTCTCTACCAACATAAGCATTAAAACTTTATCGTCTAGCCATAAAGTCATCAAATTCATCTAAGCAAGGGCTATGAAATTTAGTGGAGGGTATTTCAACTTTATCATATCTATAGAGAGAATTTACCTTTACTACCTGTGTCGGGTTATCAAGACAATGTGGTTCTTCAGGCGGTATATTAAGACCATGTATTTCTTCAATCGGAGGTAAATTCTTAACATCTTCAGCTTTGATACATTTTTCTTTCATTGATTTCTTTGCCTCTTGCATATCATCAGGACTGAGAAATAAAACACCTCTCTTCTTCGGAGTGGGTTTAGGAATAGGCTCAAGAGTTGGATCAATTGGTTCAGGAATTACTTCAGGAATTGGCTCGGGGAGAGTCCAATTATTTTCATTAGTCAACATATTATTCAATAATATTCCAGCTTCGTCGACTGTTCTTTCCCTGAAAACACAACCAGCACAACTATCCAAGTAGTCCTTGGAAGCATCGGTTGGTCCATTATAAAAGATATCAAGTATTTCATTTTTCTTAAGAGGATGATCAGGCAAAGCATTAAGTAACTGGAGAAGCCTCGCCCAAGCTTGTGGGAGACTTTCTTCTTTGATTTGCACAAAATTGTATATTTCCCGCAAGGCAGCTTGTTTCTTATGAGTAGGAAAATATTTAGCAGAGAAGTAATAAATCATATCTTGGGGACTACGCACACAACCAGGAGCAAGAGAATTATACCAAGTCTTAGCATCACCCATTAATGAGAACGGAAATATCTTAAGTATATAAAAATAGCGAGACTTCTCATCATTAGTAAATAGGGTGGCTATATCATTCAACTTGGTAAGATGTGCCACAACAGTTTCAGATTCAAGGCCATAAAAAGGATCAGATTCAACTAAAGTAATAATCTCAGGATCGACAGAGAATTCATAATCCTTATCAGTAACACAGATAGGTGAAGTAGCAAAAGCAGGGTCAGGTTTCATTCTAGCATTAAGAGACTGTTGCTTCCATTTAGCTAATAATTTCTTAAGATCATATCTATCATTGCAAGCAAAGATTTCCCTAGCAGCTTCTTCATTCATAACATAACCCTTAGGAACAACAAGTAATACATAATCATTGGGGGAACCTTCATCATCACTATCATCAGTAATAGGTTCTTCAATATTTTTGTTCCCCCTAACTCTAGCAAGTTGTTCAGCAAGAAATTCACCTAATGGCAAAGTAGTATCGAGCATAGAAGTAGTTTCATCGTGCATAGCAACAGTGGCATCAACAATAGTATGCGACATATCAGGATTCATAGCAGTAGCAGGTTTAGGTGTCGCAAGCCTACTAATAATGGAAGGAGAATCTAGTGCAGAGCTAGATGGCAGTTCCTTACCTCCCCTCGTAGTTGAGGGAAAAATAGTAGTTCGGTCGTCTTTCAAGTTCTTCATAGTGATCAACATATATAAATCCCAAGTGGCTCAAAGAATAGAGCTATGGTCCCCGGCAACGGCGCCAGAAATTAGTATTGATAACCCACAAGTGTAGGGGATCGCAATAGCTTTTGAGGGCAGAGTATTCAACCCAAATTTATTGATTCGACACAAGGGGAGCCAAAGAATATTCTCGAGTATTAGCAGTTGAGTTGCCAATTCAACCACACCTGGATAACTTAGTATCTGCAGCAAAGTGTTTAGTAGCAAAAGTGGTATGATAATAAAGGTAACAGTAGCAAAAGTAAAGACAAATGTTTTTGAGTTTTTGTAGTAGTTGTAACAGTAGCAACGGAAAAGTAAATAAGCGAAGAACAATATGTGAAAAGCTCATAGGCAATGGATGAGTGGTGGATAATTATGCCGGATGCGATTCCTCATGCAATAGTCATAACATAGGGTGACACAGAACTAGCTCCAGTTCATCAATGTAATGTAGGCATGTATTCCGTAAATAGTCATACGTGCTTATGGAGAAGAACTTGCATGAAATCTTTTGTCCTACCCTCTCGTGGAAGCGGGGTCCTAGTGGAAACTAAGGGATATTAAGGCCTCCTTTTAATAGAGAACCAGAACAAAGCATTAGCACATAGTGAATACATGAACTCCTCCAACTACGGTCATCACCAAGAAGTATCCCGATTATTGTCACTTCGGGGTTGTCAGATCATAACACATAATAGGTGACTATAGACTTGCAAGATAGGATCAAGAACACACATATATTCATGAAAACATAATAGGTTCAGATCTGAAATCATGGCACTCGGGCTCTAGTGACAAGCATTAAGCATAGCAAAGTCATAGCAACATCAGTCTCAGAACATAGTGGATACTAGGGATCAAACCCTAACAAAACTAACTTGATTACATGGTAAATATCATCCAACCCATCACCATCCAGCAAGCCTACGATGGTATTACTCACGCACGGCGGTGAGCATCATGAAATTGGTGATGGAGGATGGTTGATGATGATGACGGCGATGAACCCCCCTCTCCGGAGCCCCAAACGGACTCCAGATCAGCCCTCCCGAGAGAGATTAGGGTTTGGCAGCGGCTCTGTGTCGTAAAACGCGATGAAACTTTCTCTCTGATTTTTTTTCTCCCCGAACATGAATATATGGAGTTGGAGCTGAGGTCGGTGGAGGTCCAGGGGGCCCACGAGATAGGAGGGCGCGCCCTAGGGAGGGCACCCCCCTGTCTCGTGGACAGCCTGTGGGGCCCCTGGTCTTGATTCTTTCGCCAAAAATTCTTATTAATTCCAAAAAGTGCCTTCGTGAATTTTCAGGGTTAGGGCATAACGTAATCTCGGTGAGACCGATTACACAAACTCGGTGGGACCGATATGGTTAGGGTTAGGGCATAACGTAATCTCGTTGAGACCGATTACACAAAGTCGGTGAGACCGATTTTGGTAATAAGCTAACCAGAGAGTTGGTCTGGCAAACTCGGTGAGACCGATTACACAAACTCGGTAGGACCGAATTTGGTAATAAGCTAACCAGAGAGTTTGCATTGTAATCTTGGTAGTACCGATTACTCAAACTCAGTGAGACCGATTTTGGTAATGGACATACACAGAGAGATTACAATCCCATCTCGGTGAGACCGAGATCCCTATCGGTGAGACCAATTTGCCTAGGGTTTGTGGCAGTGGCTAAGACATCTGAACTCGGTGGTGCCGGATAGAAAGAATTGGTGGGGCCGAGTTAGACTTTTGGGTTTAGGAAAAATGTGGATGTGAGAAAGTAGTTGAAGGCTTTGGAGCATATCAGTAAGCACTTTGAGCAAGTAAGCCATTAAGCAACACCTCATCCCCTCTTGATAGTATTGGCTTTTCCTATAGACTCAATGTGATCTTGTATTGCCAAAATAGAAAATGTAGAGTCTTGATCTTGGAGCTTGAGCCAATCCTTTGTCCTTAACATCTTGAAGGGGTTCCACATCCTTTAGTCCATGCCACTCCATTATTGAACTTGTCTGAAACATACTAGGTAAAGGTGTTAGTCCAACAAGAGATATGTTGACATTATTTATCAAAATCACCGAGGGAGCACTTGTGCTTTCAGTTTATCTCTCACTTCCTTCGAGGGCTTGGGTTTACCCTCCATCCCTTCGTTCGAGGGGTCATGTTTTATTACGGGCTAGATTTCCACCATCTAGCCCCGGACTCCTTCCTCCACATCTCAATGTTCATCACCACGTGAGAGGCCTTCCTCCATATTTCCCAACACTTCGGCGGGAAACAAGCGGAGTGCGGAGGTGCTTCAATAAGCAAGCATATCAACTCCACTTGGCCAAAGGGCTCCTTTGCAGAATCTTCTGACTTCTGGCAATGGGAGTGGTTTTACATCACTGAACCCCGCGGTAAAAGGTGAGCAGCCACACCTGCATTTCGGTCCGGCCCTCCGCCACAGCTCGCATCGTGGATTAACAAGGGGCTGGACTGGGGATCTACTAACGAAGTGTGGATGCTGCAAAGCCACATTTGGAGCCTCATTGAGAAGGACACCGGTCTCATCAACGTACTCCAAGTAATGCTCGTCCGTAGGATCCTACCCTATCAGTGACGCCCTCTCCGCATGTGGGAGTTCAATCCGGAAGGTCCACGGACCCTTCAGCACCTCTCTGGCATGATGCTTAGAGAGATGTGAAAATTGTTCTTCGGCGCACGAAAACAGTGGCCGAATACTACAGAAGACATTGGTCTTGACTGCAACCATCCCGATACTCCAGTAAGTACTCAACCCCCGAACACGGCTTAGTCGAATTATTCATGAAAATGTACTGATAAACTCTAGTCGGCCAGGGCTGGCTAAAGAAGGCGGAGAGAATCAGGTGTTCGGCTCCGATTCTCGAAGACATTGTCGATCCGTTATTACCAAGGATGCTGGCTCCGGTGCCTTATCAAGTGCCGACGGGGGAAGATAAGGAGGAGGACGAAGAGGCCCAAGGCGGCTTCCACTCTGGAGGCGCACCAGGCATATTGTCTGGGGAGATTAGAACTTCCAATTCCAAAAGTGGAAGGGAAGGGCGAACTGACATCCCTTCTCCGCGTGGGAAGAAAAGGGCCGCCTTCAATGACTCGGAAAGAGAAGCTTCCAAGCGGGGGAAGGTATCCCAGTCTGGGGATGGTGTCAACATGCAGTCGCCCCGCAAAGATAGGCCCTTATCCAAATCGTAAGTGAATCCGGGTGTTTTAAACATGTCCCGCTCTTTCCTGGCTATAAGGGTAATATTTTAAACACATGTTTGTAGTCCGGCACGTAGCCCACCTCAATAGTCCTCCTCTTCGGGGGATCTACTTCGGAGATGATGGAGAGCGAGAGGCCTCCACAGATCTCCCTGCCTGATAAGGCAGACGACACCGAGGTGTCTTCCCAGAGGATCCTTCCCGATCTGCAGTGGCACAAGGGACAGTGAGGACCGGGGCCAAAGGTAATACTTCAGCCGCACAGGGTTCGGGGTGTGTGGCCCCTACAGGGAACAACAAAAGTCCCGGACTATCGAATGTCCAAGGGACGCCGGATACATTAATGGACATTTTGCAACATGCCTCCGTTTCAGAGGAACATCGTATCCTTGATGGGTACGGTGTTGGAACGAGTTCGGTCCGTGAAAAGCGGATTGAATGAAGCCTTTTCTAGCCTACTAAGAGGCTTTGAGGTACGTAGTGTAATTTCAATTATATTGTAAGTGCAACTTGCACCTATGTATAGATAGTAGCCCCTGAGACTCTGGTTGACATCCGAAGGGATGCGATTAGAGGATCAAAAATATATGCCCAGGAATTGATATGACTAATTGAAACATAGGTTGTTATATCCGTGGGGACTGCCCAAGCTATCGAGGTAGCAAATTTGAAGCAGAAAGTTGATGTGGCAGATGATGACATCACGCTTATTAATAGGCGGCTCAATAAGGCGCAAGGTATGTCTCTGGGGCACTCAGTACATGCTAGTGTTGTGAAATGAGTGTGATACTCAAACTTTGTAAATGCATAACTGCAGATAGTGCTGCCGCAGTTGAGACCCTTTGGGCGGAACTTGCCCGGGCCAAGGAGCAAACCAGGATGATTAATGTGGCTGCCGAGAAGGTAGCCGCCGTATTGAAAGTAGAGCAGACTACTCGGCGTCAGTGCGAGGAGAGGATATCTACCATGGCACTTGAGTTGAAGATTGCCACTAGCCGATGCCAAGTTCTTTAGAAGGACAACAAAGCCAAAGCGGCCGATCTGGACAAGGCCTTACAAGAGGCGAAGGAAGCCCAATCTGAGTCTAGAGCAGCTCGGGAGGAGATCCGACAAGGTGGGGAGATCGCGGCTGGGAAGCCCTTTTTATTGCAAACTAAGTTTGGCAATACAAAGTATGCGCCACTTAATCAATGGTGGAGTTCTCCGGACTCCTTTATGGACCTGCCGAAGAGTGGTGCCGCTGTGAATCAGTTTTTGCACGAGCAAGAAGGACATGCAACGGAAAAGCTGTTTTGGTCACAATTTGACACGCCGAAGCGTCCACTGTTGAACGAGCAGATGGCCCAGTGGGCTGATCTCGACAAGATGTCCGGCACTGCCATGAAGGACTTCATAGCCCGACTGTGGCCAACTGAACCTATTCCAAATAGTTATTTCAGTTTGGTGCGGCAACTTGTTAATGCGGCGCTGCGTATCGATGCTGTGAAGTGGTCGACGTGCATAGAAGGTGCACGGATGGCCCTTACCCGTGTCAAGTTATACTGGGCGAAGGTGAAGACCACCGATATTGTAGCGTAGAGTCCACCCAAAGGCAAGGACCTTAACATGCCAGAACATTACTTTGAGGATGTCCTAGAGGGTGCCCGCTTAATAGAGGGTCAGTGCTCGAAAAATATTATGTCCGAGTAAAGTGTATCATAATTATAATAACAATATTATGATATATTTAAGGCTGTGTTTTTATACTTTTCGCCCGAAAAGTTTTGGTGCCTCCTGTGTGGCCGTCTTTTTATATACAATCTGAAAGTTTGCGGTCGTGGGCTTCAGCCCCCTCGCGTATAACGCGGGTGTGTTCGGAAAAGCACTTGATCACACTTGACCCAACATCTTGGTCCATTAAGGAGGTGTTAGTGCGGCGAACTAGGCAATCAGACTATAGAGCTTTAACACTTTCACTTAGCCAGAGGAGTTTGACGGTGGGGCTACTATATAGCCCCTGGTATGTCTGTGGTTATTCGAATACGGTGCATGGACATACGTGACCAGAAGGACGGTCCTTCATTTAACACGGATGCAATCGTGAAGATTCCGATGAATCATCGAGTGGTTGACCAGCTCTCGCCGCATCACGACAGTCAGTTTTCGGCTTTCTCTACTAAGGTGCTCATCTGGACGAGCCAGGACACAATCGCAGAAGTTCTCCCTTTACTTCCCTACCCGATGTAGCAGAACATATGGTAGTAAGCATAGGAGCCGGGCAACCCAACTACTGACGAAAGACATGATTCAGAGCTGATGCATATAAGGCCAAACTCGCGACGTTGGACACTCCCTATAGGTGTCCGAACTTTTCAGTGTACACCGGGCCGAATAGAGCCCCTGGTGATAGACCCTAGTATCAAGGCACGTATGGCAATCCATCGTGGGGAAAGAGCGCATGTGGTGAGAGCATAAATCTCAAAACACAATATGAATTGGGCTACTTCTATAACATCCACTTTAGTACGGCGAGCCGTATGTTTACAGATAATGCCGATATCTTTCCTCGACATTTTACATGCCAAGAAAGTATAAAACAACAGGAGATAAAAAAGGTTTACACAGGGTCTTAATCTAAAAAAGAAACCTTAATGCGGCGCCCTGTTGCACGTATGCACCTTTGTCTCCGTTGTGAAGTGTCCTTGAAGGGTATAGCATGATGGCCATCTGTAAAAAAGGAAGAGACCAGGTAAAAGAATATGGTGTGGTCATAAGTAAGGCTGGTCCGTTTTAATGAACCATGAAATATAACTTCTGTAGTCCGAATAGGGTCGAGCCGAACTATGGACTTTTTGAGTACATCGTGCTCCCAGTGCCACCCAAGTAATTTTGGCTGTATATTTATGTATAAATGGCACATGCGCTATCTCCTTGTGGGGCGACCGATGGGGGCGTAGCTGCTAATCGAGCCCAGCTTTATCTGAGCTGCCACACCGAGGTGTGCGCCGAGCACGTTTGGCTGTGTCCGCGGTCTTAAAGACCGATGAGCTGCTCGGTTTGAATAGGCCGTTTTGTACTTCGACTGCTAGAGCCACCGTGTATCCTTTTGTACGAAGAGAGCACTCCGTATTTCCGCTGACCGTGATGACACCACGCGATCCAGGCATTTTGAGTTTTAGATAAGCATAATGCGGGACTGCATTAAAACGGGCGAAGGCCGATCTTCCGATTAGTGCATGATAGCCACTTCGGAATGGAGCAATGTCGAAGATTAGTTCTTCACTTTGAAAGTTGTCGGGGGAGCCAAATACAACATCCAATGTTAGAGAGCCCGTGTAGCGGGCTTCCACGCCCGGTATAACTCCTTTAAAGGTAGTGCTGCTTGGCTTGATTCTTGACGGGTATATCCCCATCTTGCGGACAGTGTCCTGGTATATCAGATTGAGACTGCTGCCGCCGTCCATGAGGACTCGAGTGAGGTGGTATCCGTCAATTATTGGGTCGAGCACTAGGGCAGTCGAACCCCTGTGACGGATACTAGTCAGATGATCCCTGCGATCAAAAGTGATAGGACATGCCGACCATGGGATGAACTTGGGGGCGACGGGCTCGATAGCATAGACGTCTCGGAGTGCATGTTTGTGCTCCCGCTTTGGGATATGAGTGACATAGATCATGTTTACTGTTTTGATCTCTGGTGGAAATTTCTCCTGTCCCCCGGTGTTCGGCTGGCGAGGTCTATCCTCGTCTTCTCTATGAGGTCCCTTCCCTTTGTGTTCGGCGTTGAGTTTGCCGGCCAGCTTGAAGACCCAACATTCTCTGTTGGTATGATTGGCTTGTTTATCGGGAGTGTCGTGGATCTGGCAGGGCCTGTCTAGGATTCTGTCCAGGTTGGATGGACTGTCTTTGCTGCCTTTAAATGGCTTGTTCTGTTAACTGGGTCTGGAGCCCTGGAATCCCGCGTTTACCGCTGTATTGTCTAGGATTTCTTCATTATTCCGATGTTTATTTTTGTTGCATCGTCGTTTTCCATTACCATCCCTTACTTCGGATGTGTCGGGGTCGCTGGTGCTGCTATTGGATTTAGGGATCTGGCAACCCGTGAGAGGTTCGAACACTGCGGTGTGTGCGGAGATCTCAACCTGCCCAGCCTGCCTACTCGCGATCCTCCCTAGCCTAGCGCGTAGAGCTCACAGAGACGCAAAACACAGAGATTTATACTGGTTCGGGCTACCGTTGTGGTGTAATACCCTACTCCAGTGTGGTGTGGTAGATTGCCTCGAGGGGCTATGGGTGAACTAGTACAAAGGATGAAAAAGCCTCAGGAGGTGAGGTGTTCTTGAGCTAGTGTGGTGCTCTACTTGGTTCCGGTTTTAGTCTGCTCCTCGCCCTCCATGGTAGTGGCTAAGTCCTATATATAGTGGCCTTGGTCCTCTTCCCCAATATGAGCGGGAAGGGATTCCACAACGGCGAGATTTGAAAGGGGACAAGTAGTACAGACTATCCTGGCAAAAGTAGTCTTTGCGTGCGAAAAGTCTCTGGTCGTGACGCTGCGGTGGGCTTGATGATGACCTCTGTCTTGCCGTCCTGGCGGTCTTGGTCTTGTTCCACCAGAATAGAAACCTTTGGTAGATTCCTCGGGACTCCAAGCCTGTGGCTTGCCTCCCTTACACCAAAGAGGAAACCTGCGCTCTGCCCCCGCCTGGCACCCGCCTGGCCTTGGTCGTCACGGCTCAAGTCAGCTGAGCCTCATGAGGTAGCTGCATAGATCTCTCCGCCCCTCAGGAGCCCTCCTGAGGAGGCCAACCCCTCCAGGGGTCTCGGTGTCGTCCGCCTCGCGAGGCTTGGCCCCTCGCGTGGGTCTTGTTTTATTGATGTCAAAGCTGGGCCGTACCAGGGCGCCGATGGAGCCACGTGGTGGGTCGCAGGCAGGCAGGACTGGATACCCCCAAGTCCAGGACGCCGACAGTAGCTCCTGGGCCCAAGGCACGCTCGGACTTGGCTTCCTTGCGAAGCCAAGGGGCAAGTGTGGAGCGCTGCGGGCCCGAATAGCCTGCGGCCTTGATTACACGTGGCGACTGATTGGACGTGGACGACTCCGCTTCCCCATGCTGCCTCGACAACTGCTCGACTTGACAACTACATGCTGCATGTAGAAAGGATTATCATTACTGGAAATCGTGGGGGGCCGATGATTTACCTTCTCCCGGCTATAAACGTGCGAGTGGGCTGAGCCCCTTCCCATTTCTCTTTCGTCTTGCTCTTTCTTGCTTGTCCTCCTCTTCTCCTCGCTCCCATGGCGCCGATCAGGAGGTTCTCTGCGACAGAGAAGGGGAAGGCTCCTAGAGAGGGGACGGACAATCGAGGCCTCCGCCTGGCTCCCCCCCCCTATATGACCGTGATTAGGGTGAAGGAGCACGCCGTCGAGCAGCGCCTCGCAAAGATGACAGGGCTGCCATTGCCCTGCCGGTCGCACCATGGACCCATGCCAAGGATAGCTCGCGCGAGTTCGTGGTGTGGGTGGTGATGCCTCCGATACCTGGATCCGATTCCCGCGGTTCTTCGCCAGCAAGCTACCTCCGCGTGGAACGGTGGAGCTGTGGCTGCAGCACGAGGGGTGCAGCAGCCTAGCCACCGGGGTTGAGGTCGAGGTGGTGTCATACGGAGACGTTTTCATGACGCGCGGATGGGGTGAGGTCGCCCGGGCTTGCCGAGTGGAAGGATCCCTGGCGATCCACTTCGAGTAGGACGGCGCGGCCACCTTATTTTTCAAGGTCTTCAACAAGTGGGGTGAGCTGCTGGAGTGTTGTCCCGGAGGAGATAGCTCAAGGGACACCGTGATGGGCGTTGGGTGTGCAGCTGCCCCCTTTAGCGCTTCGTCCAGCAGCAGCGACGACTCTTGGGAATCCAGCGACTCTCCTGAGCCAAGCGATTCTCCGGAGTCGAGGAGCGACCGCTACATGCTGTCGAGCTCCCGCCGGGGTCGGAGTGCTGTTGCGGCTGCCGCCCGGCGTCGTCAGCGATGCCTCAAGGCCCTGTAGGTCTCTCTCCTGTGCGAGATGAAAATCAGCCCCCATGGGGCTTGTAAGGACCGAGATGTATTCAATAGTATCGTTGTTCGTTTTGACCATGTAATGAACGCGCGTATTCTAGTCTGGCTGAGTCCCTCCCTTTTCTCTTCCCTAGACAGCGTGGCGCTCTACGCCGGCGGGACCCAGTCACCAGGAAGGCTTCAGTCGTCGCTAGTATGCCAGGTCGCGATGTCGTGGTCAAGGCTAGGAGGTGAGCGGCCCAAGGTCCGGTAAGAGCTCATGAGACGTGATGCTCACAAGGTCCCCCTTGGCATGCAAGCATCTGTGTAGGAAATTGAAAAGGGGAGTCGAACCGCCCAAGTGGAACTGCACGGTGAGGCATGTGGAGCGGAACTGATGCCGTAGTGAGCTGAGACTTATCTTTTGCGGTTCGAGTCCATCATAGAGGCAACGCTTGTTGTCGCGCCTGCGGTGCCGTTAGGTGCAGCCCGTCTTGGCCATCCTCCTGCCTCACTTGCCAAAGTGCTCTATGTCGTCGGGACCCGCCCCTCGAACAAGCTCAGCCGCCGCTGGTATGCCAGGTCGTGATGTTGTGGTCAAGGCTAGGGGGCGAAGGCTGGAGAGCTAGTAGGAGCTCCCGAGACGCGATGCTTGGGAGGCCCCCCTTTAATGTTCAAGCGACTCATGAGGGTAGATGGTTGTCGTCTGGGCCCACCCTTGGCTTATCGTAGAGTGATCCTGCAAGCTAGATGACAAAGGAGGCTGAGAGCCCCAGGCGTGAGACGGAGGCACCGAGGACCCTGGGAGGTGGCGTATGCAGAGCAGGCCGCGAACCAAAGCTCGATCCCTGGGTTTATCAGCGTTGCAGGGACGGACCCGAGCACAAGCGCCATGCCGATGTGTGTGTTGTGCAGAAATGAAGTTAGTCAGACGCATCAGGGTCATGAGGCGGAGGTCACGAGATGACAATCATAGATAAATTCACGGAAACGATTAGATAATCCTAGTGAATGCAACATGATACGCGTCGTAGGGACGGACCCACACGGCCTAGGGTGGTGCATCCCGAGGGGCACCCCCAAACTGAACAAGCTAGGGAGATGTCACCTGGTACCGTTGCTGAAGAGTTGTTGAAGTAGCCAAAAAAACGTGAGCTGCTGAAGCCGCTTCTCATGAGCCGCTCCGGTCCCGAACCTCGGGAGGCTCGAGGGGACCGGCAGGCTCCTGAGTGTGCTCCTCCATCTCCGCCAAGATCGCCCAGTGCCTGGCTTTGCAGGCCGCCTGAGCGTCCCTCATGCAGCGCAGGAATGCCTCATCCGCGTCTGTCAGGCCGAAAAGCATGCAGACGTAGCTGTGCGGTGGTCCCTCGCATCGGCCGACACGAGACGACCACATGAGCTGCCGAGACGCGGCCCTGCTGAGCCCAGGGATGTCGATGCAAATGCGGAACTCTTTACCCTTGCTAGGGAAGTGAGCTCCACCTCGTAGCAGGCAATGGTCACCTTGCAGAACCCTTCCTTCCTGAATTTCCTTGATCGCCTCGCTGATGAACTCCTGAACGCCTGGTGCCTCATGCCTGCTGCCTTCTTCGGGGAAGCATGCTCTGAAGAGCGCTTCCACATGGTCCCCGAGGGCCGCTCTCGTGACATGGGCTAAGTCTGAGGCCCTCCAGAGGAGAGCCCCTGAGCCCAGCCTGAGAGGGGCGTCGGGCGTGCCTTCCTGTGCAATGGCTGAAGGTGCTGCGTCTGGAGACGCAAGACTCAGCGTTGCGTCCTTGAGTGATGCTTCCTCATGAGACCCCTGGCCCTGCTGCAGCTTCTTTGTCTTGGGGCGACCTCAGGAGGGAGGGCGCCATCTTCGTCTTGTGGTATTTCAACTGCAGCAGCCTGGAAGGCGCGCTCAAGGGAGCACACCGCATCCTTCTCATGACAGGCGACCATGATGATGCCGCCGCTTCCTGGCATCCTCAGGATGTTGTAGCCGTGGTGCGTGGCTGCCATGAACTTGCCCAGTGCTGGGTACCCAAGGATGGCGTTGTAGGGAAGACGAATGTCGGCGACGTCGAAGTCGATGAGCTCAGTGAAGTAGTTGTTGCGCTCGCCGAAGGTGACAGGGAGGCAAACTTGCCTGATCGGGTGTGTGGATCCGTCGGTCACTCCTGAGAATGGCTTGGTGGGGTGCAGCTGGTAGTATGGCACCTGGAGTCTGTCGAACGTCTGGACGGAGAGAAAATTGAGCCTCGTACCGCCATCAATGAGAGTCTTGGTGACGGTTTTGTTGCTGATGACGGGGGAGTAGAGCATGGGGAGCGCGCCAGCGGTGGCCGCACACTTGATCTGGTCTGAGGAGTCGAGGGTGATGGTGCACTTGGACCATTTGAGAGGGCGAGTTGCGTCAAGCTCGAGAAGCGCCACATTGACCTCGCGCACAAACGGCTTGAAGACACGGTGAGAAGCTGGGGCTTGTGAGCCACCCAAGATGCAGGCGATGGCTCGCGGCTCCTGGAAGCCACCAGCCCCCTCGTCCTAATGTTGATCTTTGTTCCTTCTTGGCGGTGGAGGCAGAGGAGGCAAAGCTGCATTGCCCTGAGGCCGATCCTCACGAGGCTGGTCCCTCCAGTTGCCCTTGCGAGGCTGGTCTTGCCAGCAGTCCTCACGAGGCTGGTCGCGCCACTCCTGACGGCAGTCGCATCCATCCCAGCGTCCTCCACCTCGGCCACCTTCGCGACCGTAGCCCCGATCATTGCACTCGGGGCGTCGACTGAGGCGCCTGTCGCGGAGAGCCCTAAGCTCCTGGCAGTCACTGGTGTTGTTGCTATAGACGTTGTGGAAGGCGCAGAATGGCGGCTTGCCCTTGGATGACTCGGGGTGGTCGCAGCCGCGCTTGGTCTCAGGCTCTGCCACAAGCATGGCTAGCTCCTTGCGCTTTTTTTCCTTGGTCTTAGTCTTCTTGTCTTGTGGATCAACATTAGGGAGCTCGATGAGGGAAAGGCGTCCCTCCTCAGCTCTCGCACACTTGTTAGCCATGTTGAACATCTCTAGAGCAGTGTAGAGGTCCTTGTGGATGGCGAGCTCCTCCTTCATCTTGACATCACGGAAGCCATTAGTGAATGCAAAGATGATGGCCTCGTTCGACACCTTGGGAATCTTGAGGCGGACGTAGTTGAAGCGCTGGATGTACTTATGCAGGGTCTCCCCAGGCTGCTACTTGACGCGGCGCAAGTCGCCTGCGGCCGGCGAACGGTCGCGAGTGCCCTAGAAGTTGGTGATGAAGCGGCTGCGCATCTCCTCCTAGGAAGAAACCGACCCCTCGGTCATGTTCGGGAGCCAAGAACGCATGCCATCCTTGAGGGCCATCGGGAACCAATTTGCCAAGATCTTCTCGTCGCCCTTTCGCCGCCTCGATGCTCAGCTCGTAGAGCTGCAGGAACTCGGCGGGGTCTGCGGTGCCGTCATAGCGTGGAAGCAGGTCAGGCTTGAACTTGATCAGCCAGACGACATTGTGGAGCTCTGTAGTGAACGCACGACATCCTGCCGTGGCCACCGGAGGTCATCGAGGGGGTGGAACATAGTCTTGATGCACGCGCACCGCCACCTCCTATGACGGCTTGCGAGCCTGGTGCTGGGGTGCTGGAAGCACGCACACTTCTGCTTGGGGACGTTGGACCACCTAGCAGCTCACGTCGTCCCGAGCTGGCGCCGGGCGCTACGGGTGGCGTCGTGGAGCCATACGCCTTGGCTCGATGATGGCGCCCCGGGCCGGAGGCAGAGGAGGAGCCCCGTGCACAACATCGCCCACTGCTGGTGGTTGCTGAGGCAGCGAGCGAGCCGGCCCATACGCTCGAGCCACTCCTCGTAGGGATCACCCAAGGGGAGGTAGCAAAGAAGCTCCCGCACCGTGAGCAGAGCGTCCTGCGCATCCACCTGGCCGCAGCATGCGTGGGATGACGAAGCTTCTAGGGTCAGGGACGTAGTAGCGGTGCAGCCGTCGTGCCGCACCGACGGTTGTAGCGATGAAGCTTGCTGCTGGTGGTTGGCGTTGCCCGTGGCGGCATTGGCCACCGGGGAAGGAGCACGGCGGGCGCATCCGTCACCCACCGGAGCTGCCTGAGCGACATGGGCGGCGACCGCAGCCCGATGCTCGGCACGAGCGCTACACGCATCGGCCATGGAGATGTCAGAGCAGAGACGAGTCGAACGACGGAAGTGAGGATCCGATGCACCCCTACATGGCACGCCGAATGTCATATTTCGGGATCCGGCAACCCGTGAGAGGTTCAAACACTGGGGTGCGTGCACATATCTCAACCTGCCCAGCCTGCCTACTCGCGATCCTCCCTAACCTAGTGCGTAGAGCTCATAGAGACGCAAAAACATAGAGATTTATACTGGTTCGGGCCACCGTTGTGGTGTAATACCCTACTCCAGTGTGGTGTTGTAGATTGCCTCGAGGGGCTATGGGTGAACTTGTACAAAGGATGAACAAGCCTCAGGAGGTGAGGTGCTCTTGAGCTGGTGTGGTACTCAACTTGCTCTAATTTTGGTCTGCTTGTCCCCCTCCATGGTGGTGGCTAAGTCCTATATATAGTGGCCATGGTCCTCTTCCCAAATATGAGCGGGAAGGGATTCCATAACGGCAGGATTTGAAAGGGGACAAGTAGTACAGTCTATCCTGACAAAAGTAATCTTCGCCTGCGAAAAGCCTCTGGTCGTGACGCTGGGGTGGGCTCGGTGATGACCTCCGTCTTGCCGTCCTGGCGGTCTTGGTCTTGTTGCACCATAATGGAAACCTTTGGTAGATTCCTCGGGACTCTGTGCCTGTGGCTTGCCTCGCTTGCACCAAAGAGGAAACATGCGCTCTGCGCCAGCCTGGCGCCCGCCTGGCCTTGGTCATCACGGCTCATGTCGGCTGAGCCTCATGAGGTAGCTGCATAGATCTCTCCGCCCCTTAGGAGCCCTCATGAGGAGCCCAGCCCCTCCAGGGGTCTCGACATCATCCGCCTCGCGAGGCTTGGCCCCTCGCGTGGGTCTTGTGGTGTTGATGTTGAAGCTGGGCTGTACCAGGTTGTCGATGGAGCCACGTGGTGGGCCGCAGGTAGGACTGGATACCCCCAAGTCCAGAACACCGACAGCTGCTATGGGCTAACGAGCTGTCTTCGCCCGCGCAAAAGCGGGTCATGAGTGTGGTCAAGGCGGCTATTGTCCTTGTCTTTTCCTGACCGAGGTGTCTGGCTAGCCATTCGTCCCGGGAACTGTGTTTGAAGGCTTCTAAGGCTTCGGCGTCCGGACAGTCGACTATTTGGTTCTTCTTAGTGAGAAAACGGTTCCAAAGCTAACGGGCTGATTCTCCGTGTTGTTGGATTATGTGACTTAGATCGTCTGCATCCGGGGGCCAGACATAGGTCCCTTGGAAATTGGCCCGAAAAGTGTCCTCAAGTTCCTCCCAGCTTCCGATGGAATTTTCAGGGAGGCTTTTTAGCCAGTGCCGAGCTGGTCCTTTTAGTTTGAGGGGTAAATATTTGATGGCGTGGAGATCATCTCCACGGGCCATGTGGATGTGAAGAATAAAGTCTTCAATCCAAACCACAGGGTCCTTTGTTCCATCATATGCCTCGATGTTTACGGGTTTGAACCCTTCTGGAAAATCGTGTTCCAGCACCTCATCGGTGAAGCACAGGGGGTGTGTGGCACCCCTGTATCTCGCTGTGTCATGGATTGGGTCCGACGGTTGTAATGTTCGGTATTGGTTCCAAGCTAGTAGATGGCCGGTGTATTTTGTTTGATAATCATGATCCCGTGTAGGAGCACGTTCCCTAGATCCATAGATGGACCTGTTTTTGCCAGCTTTTTTGTCCAGGTCCTCACGTAGATCGTGTTTCTGATACTGGACCGCAACCTTCCTTCCTCTATGGGGAGGGGGTTGCGGGCTTGTGTATGGCATTGCTAGCCACTCTGTCTCGACCACGAGGTGGTCGTCCGGCCTGTCAGCCATATTGTCTTTCGGCGGTATAGGTGTGATAGCCTTGTCATTGAATTCGGGCAACAGCTTGCGTTTAGGATATGGAACGCCCCGGATTCGATGCGCCAGGTGTCTGCCAGTTATTTGCCTTCATTGCCATGTCATTTTCTTGCGTGTTGCATTTTATCATGTCATCATGTGCATCTCATTTTGCATACGTGTTCATCTCATGCATCCGAGCATTTCCCCGTTGTCCGTTTCGCGATCCAGCGCTCCTATGCTCCCCGGCGTCCCCTTCTTGTCTCTCTTCGTGAGCGAGTGTTAAACTTTCTCGGAATGGCCTGAGGTTTGCGAAGCGGCCTTGGTATAGCACCGCTAGACCGCCTGTCAAGTTTCGTGCCATTTGGAGGTCGTTTGATACTCCAACGGTTAACCGCGTAGCCCAAAAAAAATCCATTCTCTTTGCAGCCCAACACCCCTTCCAAAGTGGCCCAAAACCCAGCAAACTCCCCTCCATGCTCTGGGTCGTTTGATCACGATCGTGTGGGCAAAAATCGCTCCTCATTTGGACTCTCCTAGCTCCCAGAAACTATAAATATGTGCCCCCCCCCCGGAATTTTCGCGGATGAATTCTCCCCCAAACCCTAGATCTCATCCCTCTCCGCGCCGGACATGTCCACCCTGGCCGGACGCGTCTGCCGCAGCCCCCGCGCCCAATCTGCCGCCGCCATGTGTCCCAGCGCCTCCTCTCTCTCCTCCCCGCCGCCGCCGGCCCGCCGAACCCGTGCGGGGCCCGCCCGAGCCCATCCAGGGCCCGAGCGCCGCCCGCGCGCCGCCGCCCGTCTCGACGTCCGCCTCCTCGCTGGCGTGCGCTGCCGCCGCCCCGCCAGCACGCCTCCTAAGATTCCCCGCCGCCCGAACCGGCCGCCTCCGCCGCGGCACACAGCCGCCGCCATGGCGCCCGGCCTCCGCGCCCTCGCGCCGCTCGCCACGGCCCGCGCCTCACCCGGGCTCCCGGCTGCGCCACCGTGAGCGCCGCCCTCGTGCCCTCGCCGTCCGGCGAGCCCCCGCCGCCCCGGACCTTGTCAGTCGCCGCCTCCGCCCGCGGATCCGGCACCGCCGCCCCCTGGCGGCGCCTCCCCGTGCCTCCCCGGCCACTCCGAACACCGTCCCTGTCGTCTCCGGCGAAGCTCCGGTCAGATCCACTGCCGCCTCGAAAACCGTGTCGCGGTCAACCCTAGCCCGCGAGGTGATTATTCTGCTAAGTCCCTGAATCCCTGACATAATAATGCCATGTTCATCGCATTGTATCTCTGCATCCATAGCTCCGTTTTGTGCGTGTAATATGTCAAATTGTTCGTCTCAACTAGTACATCATTTCATTCCATTGCATCATGTTCATTTCAGTTTATCTTGATGCCTGAATCATCGTTGCAAGAGTGCTTCATGATGTTGTCTGCTGTCTGTTAACAGAACTAGCTCTTTTGTCATTTTTGCCATGATTGATGTGTGCATCCTATGAGGTTGATGTCTACATGTGTTTTGAACTATGTCATGTCTTCTTTACAGAGGTGCTTGCCATGTATTTTTGTGATCTATGTGGTGACTAGAACAAGCATGCAAACTAGACTTCGTGAAGTTGCTGATTTTAGTCCCTGTTCTGCTGTTATTATGATGCCATGTAAACTTAATACTACAGAGGGATCCATGCATATTTTGAGATACTTCATTAAGGATGTTTTGAACATATGGTTATGCTCTATCCATTCATGCCCCTGTTTGCAATTATGGAGTAGTCTAGCATGTCATTTTCGTGCTCTACTTTTGCTTCAAAATGTTTCCTGGCAGATTGTTTACATGTTATTCAATTTTGCCAAGGTTGTTGTAGTTGATCCTTGCATGCTATGAACTTGTTCTTGCCTTGGATTGTTTCATAAACATGTCTTCTTGCTGATGCTATGCTTATATTGTCATGCAATGACTTGTGGTGAGTGTATCAAGCTTGTTAAGTAGTGTACCTGCTGTTGCTGTTTTGCTAGGCTGAATCTGTTATTTCGTGATGCTATGTAAACCTGATCCTACTAGTCATTCTATGCATAATCTGGAGATATTCACTAAGTGTGTTTTGTTCTACATGTCATGCTCTATCCATCCATGCCCCTGATTGCATTTATGGCTTGCTGTAGCTTGTTCATATCTTGCTCCAAAGTTGCTAAATAATGTTGCTGTCAGCCTGTTAACATTAAGTTCAGTTGTTATCATGCTTGTTGTTAGTGATACATGCACCCTGTGAACTTTCTCTTGCCATGCTTAGCTTCATCAACATGCCTTCTAACTGTTGGTTGCCTTGCCATGCCATGTATTGCTCTGTAGTGAGTGGTACAAGCTCATCAACATGCCTACTTATCGTTGTTCCTGCCATGTTTGAATCTGTAATATAACTTGCCATGTTTGCATGGGTGCCATCATATTTTCTGATCCTTTTTGGCTTATGGTCAGTAAGGGACTTTTGTTCTATGAACTTAGTAGTATCATGCCATGCCTTTGTTTTCCATGATAAGTTCCTGTAACATGTTGTTTGATAGCTCTAAACATTGCAACCTGATGTTATTTTCTGCAAAGTCTGAACTGTTATTATTTGCAATCTTGCCATGTGTGTTTGAGTATGTTCTAGTGATTTCTGGAGTTAGCTCAGTGTTCATGTTTTGTTATGCTTTACCTGTACATCATGCGCATGCCTTTTTTTCTTGTTGAGGTCCTGTAGCATGTAGTTTTGATGCTTGCAATATGCCTAGTTGCTGTTTTGGACAGATTGTTGCTATAACTTGTATAGTGTGTGTGTGTTGAACCGTTGCTCCGTTTTGAGTGTGCTCTATATGAAACTTGATTGATTTTTCATGTAGTTTCACATTATCATGTTGCATCCTTGTTTTGAGGCGTTTGCTTGATGTTTGTATGCATTTTGCATCAATGCCATGTTTAACTTGTTTTGCTCATATCTTCTAGGCCGTAGCTCCGAATTAAATGAACTTTATATGTAACTTGACTAGAATCTCGTGTAGATCATCTTTGTGCATCCTAACTTGCTGTTTAATAACTTGAACATAAGGTTTATTCAGATCTGGACCAATTTCGAAATATGCATATGAGGACTTACCGGAATGGTTATATGTTGTTCCCGGCCTCATTTAAACTTGCCTTGATGTGTTGTTTTGTTTTGCATCATCCCTTGGCATGAGTAACTTCATGTAGTCTTGTCTTGCATCATACTTGTATGTGCATCATGCCTTGTTCATGTGTGGTGTGTTTACTATGTTGTGTGCTTCTTCTCGATAGTTCCCGTTTTGTTGCGATCGTGAGGATTCGTTCGTCTACGCTTGGTTCGTCTTCGTGGCTTCGTCTTCTTCATGGACTCGTTCTTCTTCCTTGCGGGATTTCAGGCAAGATGACCGCTACCCTGGATCTCACTACTATCATTGCTATGCTAGTTGCTTCGTTCTATTGCTATGCTGCGTTACCTATCTTTTGCTCATCAAGCCTCCCAAATTGCCATGAACCTCTAACCTTTGACACCCTTCCTAGCAAACCGTTGATTGGCTATGTTACCGCTTTGCTCAGCCCCTCTTATAGCATTGCTAGTTGCAGGTGAAGTTGAAGATTACTCCATGGTGGACATGATTTTGGTTGGGATATCACAATATCTCTTATATTATTAATGCATCTATATACTTGGTAAAGGGTGGAAGGCTCGGCCTTATGCCTGGTGTTTTGTTCCACTCTTGCCGCCGTAGTTTCCGTCATACCGGTGTTATGTTCCCGGATTTTGCGTTCCTTACGCGGTCGGGTGATTTATGGGACCCCCTTGACAGTTCGCTTTGAATAAAACTCCTCCAGCAAGGCCCAACATTGGTTTTACCATTTGCCTCACCACCACCTACTTTTCCCTTGGGAGTAATTGACCCAAGGATCATCCTTATTTTAGCCCCTCCCCCGGGCCAGTGCTTGTCTAAGTGTTGGTCCGAACCGGGCAGACTGCGGGGCCAGCTCGGGGCAACTCGAGGGCTGGTTTTACTCGTAGGCTACCTATCCGGTGTTGCACTGAGAACGAGATATGTGCAGCTCCTATCGGGATCGTCGGCGCATCGGGCGGCTTTGCTGGTCTTGTTTTACCATTGTCGAAATGTCTTGTAAACCGGGATTCCGAGTCTGATCGGGTCTTCCTGGGAGAAGGTATATCCTTTGTTGATCGCGAGATCTTATCATGGGCTAAGTTGGGACACCCTACAGGGTATAATCTTTTGAAAGCCGTGTCTGCGGTTATAGGCAGATGGGAATTTGTTAATGTCCGGTTGTAGATAACTTGACACCAGATCCGAATTAAAACGCATCAACCGTGTGTGTAGCCGTGATGGTCTCTTTTCGGCGGAGTCCGGGAAGTGAACACGGGTTTGGGTTATGTTTGACGTAAGTAGGAGTTCAGGGTCACTTATTGATCATTGCTAGCTTCACGACCATTCTGCTTGCTCTCTTCTCGCTCTTATTTGCGTATGTTAGCCACCATATCATGCTTAGTCGCTGCTGTAGCCTCACCACCTTATCCCTTCCTTTCCCTTTAAGCTTTGCTAGTCTTGATACCCATGGTAATGGGATTGCTGAGTCCCCGTGGCTCACAGATTACTACAACAACAGTTGCAGGTACAGGTTTTGCGATGATCATGACGCGAGAGCGATGCTTGCTTGTGTTGAGTTCTTCTTCTGCTTCTTCGATCAGGGGATAGGTTCCAGGTCGGCAGCCTGGGCTAGCAGGGTGGATGTCGTTTGAGTTTCTGTTTGTGTTTCATCTGTAGTCGGATGATGCTCTAATGTATTGTGATGTTGTATTCGTGTGGCATTGTACTCCTTATGTATGTATCCCCATCTATTATGTAATGTTATTGTAATGATATCCACCTTGCAAAAGCGTTTCAATATGCGGGTCTATCCTTGGTGGGACCTTCGAGTTCCTTTTGGATAGGGTCGCATATTGGGCGTGAAAAGTTGGTATCAGAGCCTCGACCGACCCTAGGAGCCCCCTTGATTGATCGTATAGTCTGGCCAATGTTGAGTCTAGAAGAAAACTGTTTTCAGAGTCTAGTTATATCGGAGAGTAGGAATTCTTTTTACTCCTCAGCCCCTTCGTCGCTCTGGTCAGGAATCTTGACGTAGGTGTTTTGACTACTCCTCTTCCCCTTCAAATTCTTCTTTAGGGTCACGCAGTTAGTTTTCCGATCGTGGGTTATCAGCTCTTTTCATCCGGTGCATTTCTCGTCAAGTTGACTCGAGCCTCTTCGCCTTTGGCAAGTTTAATCCTCAGTTGTTTTCTTTTCCCACCCGCCCACCCCTTTTTCTTCTCGGAACCGGAGTTCATAATCGAGTATCCATCCTACTCGTGCGAAGTCTTTGCTTTCTTTCCTCAATGATTTCAACCGGTGTTTTCTCTTCAAGATATTCGTCGATTCCCCTTTCCAAGTTGTCTTTGTTTTCCTGCCCTCCCACCCTTTTCTTCCCGGAGTTTGACTCTCTCTCAAACATCTATCTCATTCCTGCGGATCCTTTTCAGTCTTTCGTAAATCATTTCAACCGGTGAATTCTCATCTCGGTGGACATTCTTCATCTCTTTTCCGGTGGACTCAATTCAAGATTTTTGGGTTGATCACATTCTTTTCCTTGGATCAAGTGTTCTCCTTGCTCGTTCGCATCTTGCCAGTTTATCCTTCCGGAGTGTTCAAGACATCTCAGGAGATTCGTCTGTGTTCGAATTAATTTGAGGTTGTCATCTCATTCAAATATTTCAATTGTTCTGGTGCATCATCTATCTGTTCAATAACCCTTTCCAACGGTGTTTTCTCTCCAGTGGGCCCTAACCCACAGGTCTTTTCTCAGGATCTTACCTGACTCTTCTAATTCCCCGGAGTTATTCTCAATTCTTTCCAAGTGTGACGTAACAATGAATTTCATCAGTCAGATGCTTTTCCAATATTGTTTTCAAACTCTTCTCATCGTTGGCTCAACCTCTTCGCTTTTCATTCTCCCGAAGTATCTCAGTAATTTTGGTGGCGTTCCTCGTCATCATTTGAAGACCGAAGAATAGTTTTCCTCTAAATATTGTCTGTCCTCTCAAAGATTCGTGGTTCTAGCTTCATATCATCCTCTCGAATTATTTCAGTTTGTCAGACATTCTTTCTTAACCATCCGGAGTTTGTCAGGAGTTGTTTTTCCATTTCTTTTCACCGGAGGCCATCATTCCAGTTATCATTCTCTATTTATCCCGGTGCTTCGTACAAGTGTTCTTTAATCAGCTCATGATCTCTTTGTTCTTTTGCATCTAAATCCCCTCGAGCATATTGGATCTTCTAATTCCTCCCGGCGATTCTTTCTCTTTTCGTCCTTCATTTTCGAATTCTTACGGTGGTTCGTTCAAGATTCTTTTCCTTGTTTATCATTTCAATTCATTCGTTCTTTCCAATCATACCGGTGGGTCATGAAGACTTTCTCAAGTTTTCCGCCATATTCCCCTTAATCTTTTTTCCAACAAGAATAAGTAGAATGCAAAATCGTTTGCTTGTCATCAATTAAATTTGATGAAGGATAAGCATACAATAAATCTTATTCTTATTTCCTCAAAGTGAGTAATCCCTTCCTTCGGAGTTTGTTCTTGATGAATAAATTCTAGTTCCAAGTGTTTTAATCTTTTCTTTTCAGGAGTTCAATTTCCTCGGTCATTTCGTCGGAACCTCCATCTAAATCATCGCAAGGCTCATCTTATTCTTGCTTCCTTCATTCGATCTCATCATCCTTTTTGTCAACGGAGTTCTTCATGGTGGTTCTTCATGATTTAATTCATTCTTCAAGAGTTCATCAAGACTTTGTTGGAGAAATCCAAGTATCATTTCTTCTCGCGTCTCGAAGTGCAATTAATTCTCCGTATTCTTTTGAAGTGGAGTTTTGCATTTCTTCGTTCTTCTAAGTCATCCAATCATTTCCGTTTGCGGCTGGTTATCACCTCATAATTCCGGAGATGTTATCCATAAGTCCACAACAAGCTTATTCTTTTCGTTGTTGATTTTCTCAACAACTCCATTCAATCCTTCCTTCTAAGTTCTTTTCAATTCTTCCAATTCTTCCGGAGGCATTGTGTTGTTCATCTCGTCAAGTGTCATCCCATCTTGTGAAGTTCATGTTCTAATCCTTCCATTTTCAGCCGGAGTGCTGCCTAATCCTTTCAGTCTTATTCGTTTCTTATCTCGTTTGAACCAGAGTTGTCTCATAGTCTATCTAATTCCCTGAGCTTTCGATTATCGTCATTCTCACCGTTCCTCTCTTATTCCCGAGTGCTCTCAATTCTTTGATTCTTCTCTTAAGTTCTTGCTTCACCTCATCCCTTTTTTCCTTCCGTCTCGGTCCTAAGATCTCGGGACGAGATTTCTTGTTAGTGGAGGAGTGTTGTAATGCCCCGGATTCGATGCGCCGGGTGTCTGTCAGTTATTCGCCTTCGTTTCCATGTCATTTGCGTGCGTGTTGCATTTTATCATGTCATCATGTGCATCTCATTTTGCATACGTGTTCGTCTCATGCATCTGAGCATTTTCCCCGTTGTTCGTTTCGCGATCCGGCGCTCCTATGCTCCCCGGCGTCCCCTTCTTATCTCTCTTCGTGAGCGGGTGTTAAAATTTCTCGGAATGGCCCGAGGTTTGCCAAGCGGCCTTGGTATACCACCGGTAGACCGCCTGTCAAGTTTCGTGCCATTTGGAGGTCGTTTGATACTTCAACGGTTAACCGCATAGCCCAAAAAAAACCCCTCTCTTTGCAGCCCAACACCCCTTCCAAAGTGGCCCAAAACCCAGCAAAGTCCCCTCCATGCTCTCGGTCGTTCGATCACGATCGTGTGGACAAAAACCGCTCCTCATTTGGACTCTCCTAGCTCCCAGAAACTATAAATATGTGCCCCCCCCCCCCGGAATTTTCGCGGATGAATTCTCCCCCAAACCCTAGATCTCATTCCTCTCAGCACCGGACACGTCCGCCCTGGCCGGACGCGTCCACCGCAGCCCCCGCGCCCAATCCGCCGCCACCACGTGTTCCAGCGCCTCCTCTCTCCTCCCCACCGCCGCCGGCCCGCCGAACCCGCGCGGGGCCCGCCCGAGCCCATCCAGGGCCCGAGTGCCGCCCGCGCGCCGCCGCCCGTCTCGCCGTCCGCCTCCTCGCCGGCGTGCGCCGGCGCTGCCCCGCCGACACGCCTCCTGAGATTCCCCGCCGCCCGTACCGGCCGCCTCCACCGCGGCACGCCGCCGCCGCCGCCATGGCGCCCGGCCTCCGCGCCCTCGCGCCGCTCGCCACGGCCCGCGCCTCCCCCGGGCTCCCGGCCACGCCGCCGCGAGTGCCTCCCTCGCGCCCTCACCGTCCGGCGAGCCCCCGCCGCCTCCGCCTCGTCCCTGCAGCCGCGGGCCCCCGCCGCCCCGGACCTTGTCGGCCGCCGCCTCCGCCCGCGGATCCGGCACCGCCGCCCCCTGCCGGCGCCTCCCCGTGCCTCCCCGGCAACTCCGGCCGCCGTCCCTGTCGTCTCCGGCGAATCTCCGGCCAGATCCACCACCGCCTCGAAAATCGTGCCGCGATCAACCCTAGCCCGCGAGGTGATTATTCTGCCAAGTCCCCGAATCCCTGACATAATCATGCCATGTTCATCGCATTGTATCTCTGCATCCATAGCTCCGTTTTGTGCGTGTAATATGTCAAATTGTTCGTCTCAATGAGTACTTCATTTCATTACATTTTCATCTTCATGCCTGAATCATCATTTCTAGAGTGCTTCATGATGTTGTCTCCTGTCTGTTAACAGAACTAGCTCTGTTGTCATTTTTGCGATGATTGATGTGTGCATCCTATGAGGTTGATGTCTACATGTGTTTTGAACTATGCCATGTCTTATTTACAGAGGTGCTTGCCATGTATTTTTGTGATCTATGTGGTGACTAGAACAAGCATGCAAACTAGGCTTCGTGAAGTTGCTAATTTTAGTCCCTGTTCTGCTGTTATTTTGATGCCATGTAAACTTGATGCTACGGAGAGATCCATGCATATTTTGAGATACTTCGGTAATGATGTTTTGAACATATGGTTATGATATATCCATTCATGCCCCTCTTTGCAATTATGGAGTACTCTAGCATGTCATTTTTGTGCTCTACTTTTGCTTCAAAATGTTTCCTGGTAGATTGTTTACATGTTATTCAATTTTGCCAAGGTTGTTGTAGTTGATCCTTGCATGCTATGAACTTGTTCTTGCCTTGGATTGTTTCATAAACATGTCTTCTTGCTGATGCTATGCTTATATTGTCATGCAATGACTTGTGGTGAGTGTATCAAGCTTGTTAAGTAGTGTACTTGCTGTTGCTGTTTTGCTAGGTTGAATCTGTTATTTCGTGATGCTATGTAAACCTGATCCTACTAGTCATTCTATGCATAATCTGGAGATATTCACTAAGTGTGTTTTGTTCTACATGTCATGCTCTATCCATCCATGCCCCTGATTGCATTTATGGCTTGCTGTAGCTTGTTCATATCTTGCTCCAAAGTTGCTAAATAATGTTGCTGTCAGCCTGTTAACATTAAGTTCAGTTGTTATCATGCTTGTTGTTAGTGATACATGCACCCTGTGAACTTTCTCTTGCCATGCTTAGCTTCATCAACATGCCTTCTAACTGTTGGTTGCCTTTCCATGTCATGTATTGCTCTGTAGTGAGTGGTACAAGCTCATCAACATGCCTACTTATCGTTGTTCCTGCCATGTTTGAATCTATAATATAACTTGCCATGTTTACATGGGTGCCATCATATTTTCTGATCCTTTTTGGCTTATGGTCAGTAAGGGACTTTTGTTCTATGCACTTAGTAGTATCATGCCATGCCTTTGTTTGCCATGATAAGTTCCTGTAACATGTTGTTTGATAGCTCTAAACATTGCAACCTGATGTATTTTCTGCAAAGTCTGAACTGTTATTATTTGCAATCTTGCCATCTGTGTTTGAGTATGTTCTAGTGATTTCTGGAGTTAGCTCAGTGTTCATGTTTTGTTATGCTTTACCTGTACATCATGTGCATGCCTTTTTTTCTTGTTGAGGTCCTGTAGCATGTAGTTTTGATGCTTGCAATATGCCTAGTTGCTGTTTTGGACAGATTGTTGCTATAACTTGTATAGTGTGTGTGTGTTGAACCGTTGCTCCGTTTTGAGTGTGCTCTATATGAAACTTGATTGATTTTTCATGTAGTTTCACATTATCATGTTGCATCCTTGTTTTGAGGTGTTTGCTTGATGTTTGTATGCATTTTGCATCAATGCCATATTTAACTTGTTTTGCTCATATCTTCTAGGCCGTAGCTCCGAATTAAATGAACTTTATATGTAACTTGACTAGAATCTCGTGTAGATCATCTTTGTGCATCTTAACTTGCTGTTTAATAACTTGAACATAAGGTTTATTCAGATCTGGACCAATTTCGAAATATGCATATGAGGACTTACCGGAATGGTTATATGTTGTTCCTGGCCTCATTTAAACTTGCCTTGATGTGTTGTTTTGTTTTGCATCATCCCTTGGTATGAGTAACTTCATGTAGTCTTGTCTTGCATCATACTTGTATGTGCATCATGCCTTGTTCATGTGTGGTGTGTTTACTATGTTGTGTGCTTCTTCTCGATAGTTCCCGTTTTGTTGCGATCGTGAGGATTCGTTCGTCTACGCTTGGTTCGTCTTCGTGGCTTCGTCTTCTTCATGGACTCGTTCTTCTTCCTTGCGGGATTTCAGGCAAGATGACCGCTACCCTGGATCTCACTACTATCATTGCTATGCTAGTTGCTTCGTTCTATTGCTATGTTGTGTTACCTATCTTTTGCTCATCAAGCCTCCCAAATTGCCATGAACCACTAACCTTTGACACCCTTCCTAGCAAACCGTTGATTGGCTATGTTACCGCTTTGCTCAGCCCCTCTTATAGCGTTGCTAGTTGCAGATGAAGTTGAAGATTACTCCATGGTGGACATGATTTTGGTTGGGATATCACAATATCTCTTATATTATTAATGCATCTATATACTTGGTAAAGGTTGGAAGGCTCGTCCTTATGCCTGGTGTTATGTCCCACTCTTGCCGCCCTAGTTTCCGTCATACCGGTGTTATGTTCCCAGATTTTGCATTCCTTACGCGGTCGGGTGATTTATTGGACCCCCTTGACAGTTCGCTTTGAATAAAACTCCTCCAGCAAGGCTCAACATTGGTTTTACCATTTGCCTCACCACCACCTACTTTTCCCTTGGGAGTAATTAACCCAAGGTTCATCCTTATTTTAGCCCCCCCTCCCCCCGGGCCAGTGCTTGTCTAAGTGTTGGTCCGAACCGGGCAGACTGCGGGGCCACCTCGGGGCAACTCGAGGGCTGGTTTTACTCGTAGGCTGACCTATCCGGTGTTGCCCTGAGAACGAGATATGTGCAGCTCCTATTGGGATTGGCGGCGCATCGGGCGGCTTTGCTGGTCTTGTTTTACCATTGTCGAAATGTCTTGTAAACCGGGATTCCGAGTCTGATCGGGTCTTCCCGGGAGAAGGTATATCATTCGTTGATCGTGAGAGCTTATCATGGCTAAGTTGGGACACCCCTGCAGGGTATAATCTTTCGAAAGTCGTGCCTGCGGTTATAGGCACATGGGAATTTGTTAATGTCCGGTTGTAGATAACTTGACACCAGATCCGAATTAAAATGCATCAACCGTGTGTGTAGCCGTGATGGTCTCTTTTCGGCGGAGTCCGGGAAGTGAACACGGGTTTGGGTTATGTTTTACATAAGTAGGAGTTCAGGATCACTTATTGATCATTGCTAGCTTCACGACCGTTCCACTTGCTCTCTTCTCGCTCTTATTTGCGTATGTTAGCCACCATATCATGCTTAGTCGCTGCTGCAGCCTCACCACCTTACCCCTTCCTTTCCCTTTAAGCTTTGCTAGTCTTAATACCCATGGTAATGGGATTGTTGAGTCCTCGTGGCTCACAGATTACTACAACAACAGTTGCAGGTACAGGTTTTGCAATGATCAAGACGCGAGAGCGATGCTTGCTTGCGTTGAGTTCTTCTTCTGCTTGTTCGATCAGGGGATAGGTTCCAGGTCGGCAGCCTGGGCTAGTAGGGTGGATGTCATTTGAGTTTCTGTTTGTGTTTCATCCGTAGTCGGATGATGCTGTAATGTATTGTGATGTTGTATTCGTGTGGCATTTTACGCGTTATGTATGTATCCCCATCTATTATGTAATGTTGATGTAATGATATCCACCTTGTAAAAGCGTTTCAATATGCGAGTCTATCCTTGGTGGGACCTTCGAGTTCCTTTTGGATAGGGTCGCATATTGGGTGTGACCTGATAGCTCTTTGTCTGGCAATTACCACCGTATTTTTCCTCAGTGTCTAGCACTTCCTTCCATTTGTCGTTGAGTGCATCCTGTGCGGCTTTAAGCCGTTGCTTCTGCTTCTTCAGGCTCCTTGCAGTGGCGATAAACCTTTGGTGGAGGCTTTATTTTTCTAATGGTTCTTCTAGGATGACAAACTCGTCGTCGCCCAGGCTGATTTCCTCTTAAGAGACAGGTTGGTAATTGCTATCTTCGGCGTCGCTGTGGTCTGACAACATCTCCGGACTGTGTTCGGCGTCCTCTCGCACGCCCTGCTCCAACACTGGGTCTGCGGGGTCCTCGGCTTGGTTCAGATTATCATCATCGTCCGTGACAATGTTGATGTTTTTCCTTTTGCCAGATCGAGGTCGGCACTTGGGAGGTTCTTCGACAGGCATGTTGTTATCGCCGTCGGCCTCATTCTCCTTTGGTGTGTCCACCATGTATATATCGTATGATGATGTAGCTGTCTATTGCCCTAAAGGTGGTAGTTTTTGTGCCTGCTTCACTCCAGCATCGTCATCCATACCGTCGATGTCCTCGGAGCTGTAATCGAGTGTGTCGTTTACGTCCTGGACAGTGGCAATGAAGTGGGTGGTGGGTGGGAAACGAAGTTCTTCATCGTCCGCTTCCCATTCGAGCCAGACATAGTTCGGCCGAGAATTCCCTGACAGGGAGCGGGACTTCAATGAGTTTAACATGTCGCCAAAAGGTGAGTGGTGAAAGATGTCTGTGAAGCTGAACTCCAAGACTAGCGCACAATCAGGTTCGATGGACGCGGATGCACGTGGTCCGGAACCCATCACCGGAGACGAGTCCGAGGTTCCGGTGACACAAGCCCAGCTCGATGCTGGGTCTGCGTGCAGATCGAGCGCCGCTGAGTCTGCGGCCTCCGTGGCGAGGTTAAGCTTCCCGTCTTTGGACAACACAGTCCACTCCCGCTCTAGGGCCAGGGCGGTAACAGGCGCTATGTCCTGCGTGTGGCCCGATGACAGATCTAGGTCATGTCCATCATGGTGGCCGGGGATAGCCGTCATGGTCTCGAACCCGTCGAAGATCAAGTCTCCGTGGATATCGGCCACAAAATTCAGGCTTCCGAATCTGACCTAATGGCCAGGGGCATAGCTGTCGATCTTCTCTAGATGGCCAAGCAAGTTGGCCCGCAGTGCGAAGCCGCCGAATACGAAGATCTGTCCGGGGAGGAAGATCTCTCCATGGACTACGTTGTTGTAGATGATTGATGGAGCCATCAAGCCTTTTGGTGACGACGCAGTGGAACTCTCAATGAAAGCACCAATGTCAGTGTGAAAACCGGCGGATCTCGGGTAGGGGGTCCCGAACTGTGCGTCTAAGGCTAATGGTAACAGGAGGCGGGTGACACAATGTTTACCCAGGTTCATGCCCTCTCTATGGAGGTAATACCCTACTTCCTGCTTGATTTATCTTGATGAATATGAGTATTACAAGAGTTGATCTACCACGAGATCGTAATGGCTAAACCCTAGAAGCCTAGCCTGAGGTTATGATTGTTGCGGCTAAACTCTAGAAGTCTAAACCCTCTGGTTTATATAGACACCGGGGGGGACTACGGTTATACAAAGTCGGTTACAGAGAAAGGAATCTACATATCCGAATTGCCAAGCTTTCCTTCCACGCAAAGGAGAGTCCCATCCGGACACGGGACGAAGTCTTCTATCTTGTATCTTCATAGTCCAACAGTCTGGCCAAAGTATATAGTCCGGCTGTCCAAGGACCCCTTAGTCCAGGACTCCCTCAGCGCCCACTCTCTTCCATTCTTGGCACGTGGGGAGAAGGCACAAGGGGAGGTACCCTTTCCTTTCTTAGCATGTGGAAGAGAAGGGCAAGAGGGGGCCTTCCCTCTTCCTACCTTCCCTAGGGCCGGCGGCCATGAGGTGGGGCATGCCAGTCCCTTTGTGGCCGGTGTGCTCCCCTTGTTGGCCCATTTGGCCTAATAACTCCTCGTGGCCTCTCGGAACCCCTTCCGGTCATCCGATAATTATCCAGTGCATTCCAAAACTCTTCCGGAGACCAAATATTATCATCCTATATATATATATATCAATCTTTACCTCCAGACCATCCTGGAGCTCCTTGTCATGTCTGTGATCTTATCTGGGACTCCGAACAACATTCGTTCACCAACATACATAACTCATATAGTACTATATTGTTGGCGAATGTTAAGGTTGTGGACCTTATGGGTTCGACAATGATGAAGACATGACCTAAATACTTCTCCGGTCAATAACCAATAGCGGGACTTGGATGCCCATATTGGCTTCTACATATTCTACGAAGATCTTTATTGGTCGAACCTTTATGACAACATATGTAGTTCCCTTTGTCTATCGTTATGTTACTTTCCCGAGATTCGATCGTCGGTATCTCCATACCTAGTTCAATATCGTTATTGTCAAGTCTCTTTACTTGTTTCGTAATACACCACCTTGTAACTAACTCCTGAGTCACTTTGTTTGCAAGCTTCTTGTGATGGTGTATTACCGAGAGGGCCAGAGATACCTCTTCATCATACAGAGTGACAAATCCCATTCACGATTCAGGCCAACTCAACAGACACCTTCGGAGATACCTGTAGAGCACCTTTGTCGGATTTCGGGTTCCGGCAGACCCTTGAGGTTCGAACACTGGGGTGCGCACGGAGGTTTCGCCTTCTACCTACCTGTTCCTCACCGAATCGCTAGGATCTAAACTACGAGAAGAACAACACAAGGGACACAGGGTTTATACTGGTTCAGGCCACCATTATGGTGTAATACCCTACTCCAGTGTGTGGTGTGGTGGATTGCCTCTTGGGCTGATGACAATACAAGGAAGAACAGCCTCGTGAGGGTCTGTTCTTGTGGTCTCTCTCTTGGTGCTGGCCGAATGGATCGGTCCCTCCACCCTATCAGTGGCTAGTCCTATTTATAGGCGAAGGCCCTGGGCCTCTTCCCAAATATTGAGCAGGAAGGGCGCCAACAATTGGCCAATTTGAAGGGGAACATCTAGTACACTTATCCTGACTAAAGTTGGTCCTCGCCTGTCAAAGGCTCTGGTGGTGACGCCGACTTGGGCTCCACAGTGACCTCCATCCTACCGTTGGACTGGTCTTGGTCTTGTTGCACCGAAATGGATGCCTTTGCTTGATGCTCTCGCCTGCGCTTGCTCCCTTGCACCAAAGAGGAAAGAAGGACACTGCGCGGGCTGGCGCCCTTGGTCGTCATGGCTTGCGTCATGGGCACCTCGCGAGGTACCCCGCCTCGAACTCTCCGCCTCCTCGTGAGCCAGCCTGACGAGGCCCAGCCTGAGGAAGTTCCTTGTCGCCCGCCCCGTGAGGCTTGGCCCCTCGCGAGGGTCTTGAGCTTGCTTTGATGAGGATGGGCCATGCTGGGCCCCCTTTGAGCCACGCCGCAGGCCGCAGGCAGGCAAGTCTGGGGACCCCCGTTCCCAGAACGCCGACAGTAGCCCCCGGGCCCAAGGCGCGCCCAGACTTGGCCGAGCAGAGAAGTGAAAGGGCAAGTGTGAAGCGTCGTGGGCCCTAACAGCCTGCGGCCTTGGGCGCCGCGTGGCGGTCGATTGGACGTGGGCGCCTCCACTTCCCCACGACGCCTCGGCAACCGCATGGATTCGACAAGTCCCTGCACGCGAAACGAATCATAATTACCTGTGGTCGCGGAGGCCGATGGTTGGCCTCCTCTGGTTTTAAGTACGGCACGCCGCGTGCCCTTCCAGTTCATCCCCTTGCTTCTCCTTCTTCCTCATGGCCCCGCCAAGGAGGCTCTCGGCCGCAGAGAAGGGAAAAGCTCGCCAGGCCGAGCCTGTCTCTCCCCAGCCAAAGCGCGGTCGCGGCCGCCCTCGCAAGCACCCCGTGGCCTCCATGGCGGTTCCTCGCATCAGCAGATGTGACTCCCCGCACGGCGCCGGGCGGCCGGCCGCGGCCGGGGGGTGCGTTTCGGCTGTGCGGCCCCCGAGGCCGTGCTCTCGCACTGCGGAGGTGCTGCCGGAGTTTGTTGTGTGGGCGCGGAGCCGGCCAGCGCCCGGCTTCAGCTCCCTCGCTTCCTCCTAGGTGAGCTCCCGGCTGGCGCCCCGGGCGGCCTTTGGCTCAAGGCAGACGGCTGCTGCAGCCGGGCCTCTTGGGCTTCGCTGGAGGTCTTCACGTCTGGGAGCCTGGCCCTGACCCGCGGCTGGCAGACGTTTGCTCGCGCACGAGGCCTGAGCCGCCGGTGCACACTGCACTTCAAGTTTGATGGCGACGCCACGCTCTACGTGAGGGTGTTTGGGGAAGATGGTCGCCGTGCTGGGTGCTGCCCTGAAGACGACGGCCACGGCCGGGGACCCGGCCCCGGCGAGGATGGAGAGGGCAGCGAGCGCGCGGCCGGTGGCGGCCAGGATTCCTCAAGCTTCACTGGTTCCTCTTCGGGTAGCGACTCTTCTAGCAGCGGCCGCGGTCTGCCTCCGCGCCGTCGTGCCCGCTTGGAGGGCGGTAGCGAGTCCGCCCGCCATCACCCCTTGGTGAAGCGTGAGAGGGAGTCCACTTGAGCTCCGGAGGCAGCTCGGGCTCGGCGCCTGGCGAGGTTTGCCTGATTTGTTCCTTCCTCTCCCTTTTTCCTGCGCAAAAAGACAGCTATGTGTGGGCCCTGTGGGGGCATGTTTGTGTTATCGTTGTCAGTCATCGTAATGTTTCCGTTATTCTAGTATTGTTCCTTCGTGTTGAACGCCTGTGCGTAGGTAATCCCCAGCCTTGGCCATGGGGCGACCGACCCAGGTCCTGTATTCGTGCCGCGGTGCCCGTGAGGCATGGACTGGAGGGATGCTCCTGTAGTGGACCCGGGTAGTGAGGCCTTGACCGAAAGGATCGAAACACTCGCGAGGGCGCCAGGGCCGTCCCTCGCGAGACCTCGCGCAAGAGAAATCAGGGTCGGAGGGCGAAAAACCGAAGAGCTAAAAGTCAAAAGACAGCGACAGTTTCAATAAAACTTCAAATGAGAATGAACTAGCCAACTGCAGAAAGCAAATGAAAAAGCCACGTCTGGCACCTAGTCTAGTCTTCAACGTCTTCTCACTAGCGCGGAGCTAAGTGCTGCCACTAGGCGTGGGAGGGAGCCCCAGGGCCTGAGGCCGGCGCTCCTGAGACTCCGGGGCATGTACAGCCCCAACTCATTATTACGTGAGAGTGTCACGGGCTGCGAGCTTCACAGGCGTTGGCCTTCTTCACAGGCTCCGGGCCTTTCTTCAGGGGAAGCAAGCTTCACGGGCATTGTCCCTCTTCACAGGCTCCGGGCCTTTCCCAAAATGCGATAGCTTCACAGGCGTTCGCCTTCTTCACAGGCTCTGGGCCTTTTCCAGAAAGATGGTCTTCACAAGCATTCGCCTTCTTCACAGGCTCCGGTCCTTTTCCAAAAAGATGGTCTTCACAGGCATTCGCCTTCTTCACAGGCTTCGGGCCTTTTCCAAAAAGATTGTCTTCACAGGCATTCGCCTTCTTCACGGGCTCCGGGCCTTTTCCAAAAAGATGGTCTTCACAGGCATTCGCCTTCTTCACAGGCTCCGGGCCTTTTCCAAAAAGATGGTCTTCACGGGCATTCGCCCTCTTCACAGGCTCTGGGCCTTTTCAGGGGTAAAACCTCCAGAGGTGCTGGATGTTCCACGCATTCTAGACTAGCACCCCCTCTTGAGTCTCCAAGCGCGCGGAGCCGGGCCTGGAAACATGAACAACCTTGAAGGGGCCCTCCCACATGGGAGAGAGCTTATGAAGCCCCTCCCTGGAGAGAACCCGCCTGAGCACGAGGTCCCCTACCTCGAGAGTCCTGGGGCGGATGTTGCTGCAGTGGTATCATCGCAGTGCTTGTTGATATCCCGCCGCTCGCATCGCGGCTTCTCGGCGACGCTCCTCCCCCAGCACAAGGTCCATTGCCCGCATGGCGTCCTGCTGCGCTTCGTCGAACGCCAGGACCCGTGCGGACCGACGTCTGACCTCGTGAGGGAGGACCGCTTCGGCTCCATAGACCAAGAAGAAAGGGGTCTCTCTAGTCGGCTTGGTTGCGGTCGTGCAGATGGACCACAACACGGATTGGAGCTCGTCGTACCAGCCTCTGCCGCAAGCCTCCAGCTTCTTCTTGAACGTCCTGGTCTTGAGGCCCCTCAGGACCTCTGCGTTGGCCCGCTCGGCCTGTCCGTTGCTTCGGGGGTGCGCCACTGAAGCGTAGCATATCTGCGTTCCAAGGTTAGCACAGTATGTTTTGAAGAGGTTGCTGGTGAACTGCGAACCGTTGTCGGTGATGATGCGGTTCGGCACCCCGAACCAGCTCACGATGCCCTTGATGAACTTGACCGCTGAACCCGCGGGGATGGTGCGGACGGCTTCCACCTCGGCCCACTTGGTGAATTTGTCCACGGCGACGTAGAGGTAGTGATAGCCCCCTGGTGCCCGGGGAAACGGGCCCAGGATATCAAGCCCCCAGACTGCGAATGGCCATGTGAGGGGTATGGTCTGCAGACCCCCCGCCGGCTGATGGATCTGCTTTGCATGGAATTGACAGGCTTCGCAGGCCTTTACCAGTTCGACGGCGTCATTGAGCGCGGTAGGCCAATAGAAACCGCTTCGGAATGCCTTGCCCACGAGGGTTCGCGATGACGAGTGGTGCCCGCAGTCTCCACCGTGTATGTCTGCCAGCAGCTCTTTCCCTTGCTCCCTGGAGATGCAGCGTAGGGATACATCATTTGGTCGCTTCCGGTAGAGTTCCCCATCCATGATGCAGTATGTTGTGGCCTGCCGCGCCACGCGCTCTGCTTCCTCCTCCTTCTCTGGCAAGATCCCTTGTGTCAGATAGCTCCAGAGCTCCGTGACCCAGCATCCCTCCTGAGGCTCCACTGTCAACAGCAAACGCGCCCCCGAGGCTGGCCCACAGATTGGGGCTCCCGAGGCTGGCGGCTGGGGGAGCTCCTCCCGAGGCTGCACCGCTCTTGACAGTGACGGCGCGGTCGAGGGCTTGAAGAGCCGCTCCTCGAAGACGCCTGGCTCCTGAGGCAGCCGCCTGGACGCTCGTTTGGCGATGTCGTCGGCCTCTTGATTGGTGCCATGGGGTACGTGCTGTAACTCCAGCCCCTAGAACTGCTTCTCCATCCTGCGGACCTCCGCAAGGTAGGCTTCCATGTGCTCATCCCTTGGCTCGTATACTTTGTTGGACAAGTTGACGAGGAGTTGTGAATCACCTTTGATGATAAGGCACTGTACTCCGAGGGCGTCCGCGGCCTTCAGGCCCGCTATCAGGCCTTCATATTCTGCTATATTGTTGGAGACCTTTTCTCCGTGTTGGAAACAGAGCTGCACGGCGTAGTAGAGCTTGTCTTGGGTAGGAGATATAAGTACCACACCAGCCCCCGCGCAGTGCCTGGAGAACGCCCCGTCGAAGTACATGACCCAACCGTCCGGTGCCTCACTTCCCGGGGAGAGGGATCGATCCTCCCCAGCCTTTAGGCCCAGCGCCTCTGTCCACTCTACCACGAAATCTGCCAAGGCGGCCCCTTGATGACTCGGGTCGTGTTGAATTCGAGCTGAAATGCTTGCAGCTCAATGTTCCACTCGGCGACCCTTCCGGCTGAGGTAGGGCTTCGGAGCACTCTTTCCAAGGGGTACGCGGAGACAACCTTGATAGGGTGACCCTGAAAGTAGTGCCGCAGCTTGCGCGAGGCCTCCAGTAGCACGAGGAGAAGTTTTTGAGGCATGGGGTACCGTGCCCTCGCATCTCGCAACACCGTGCTGACGAAGTACACCGGGTGCTCGACGAGGCTTGGAGCGTCGGTGCTGGTGGCATCATCCAGAAACCGTGGTGCCTCCTGAGGGAGCGGAGCCTCCAGAAGCTGGTTGCCTAGGGGAAGGGCCTTTCCCGGTCCTGGTGCGTCCCCCTGCAGCGGCTGATCTTCCTCAGTCGTGGTGGTGATCTCTGCGAGTCCTTTTTGGTCCTGTTTTGCCTTGGTGCGGGCAGCTGCCGCAACCTTGGTCTGACGCTCCTCCCTAACCGCCACCAGGGCCGCGCTGGCTGAGTAGGGGGTGGCGGCGAGGTAGAGTACCAAGGGCTCTTGTGGGCGTGGGGCCACCATCACCGGTGGGCTAGTCAGGTATCTCTTGAGGTCTTGGAATGCCTTGTCGGCCTCTTCAGTCCATTCAAAGGGCCCCTTTTTCTTCATCAACTGGAAGAAAGGTAGCGCCCGCTCCCCCAACCTGGAGATGAAGCGCCCCAGTGCAGTCACGCGCCCAGTGAGCTTCTGCATCTCTCTGAGGGTCTTTGGCGGGCTCATGTCCTCGACCGCCTTGACCTTTTCTGGGTTGGCCTCGATGCCTTGGTGGGATACTAGGAAACCCAAGAGCTTGCCCGAGGGGACTCCAAACACACACTTCTCCGGGTTGAGCCTCAGGCTTACTGCGTTGGGGCTTGCAAAGGTTTCCTCCAGGTCATGTATCAGGGTCTTGGCCTCGCGAGACCTTACCACAATGTCGTCGACGTATGCCTCCACGTTCTTCCCGAGTTGCGGGCCCAAGGTGATGTGCATGAGCCGCTGAAAGGTTGTCCCCGTGTTGTGCAGTCTGAAGGGCATGCACGTATAGCAGTATACCCCACACGGGGTCAGGAAGGCCGTCTTTTCCACGTCTTCCACCACCATCTTGATCTGATGATACCCGGAGAAGGCGTCCAAGAAGCATAACAGGTCACACTCAGCGGTGGAGTCGACGATTTGATCGATGCGTGGGAGCGGGAAAGGATCTTGCGGGCATGCTTTGTTGAGGTTGGTGAAGTCGACACACATGCGTTCCTTCCCTCCCTTCTTTGGTACCACCACAGGGTTGGCCAACCAATCTGGATATCGAACCTCGCGAATGACCCCCGCGGCTTCTAGCTTGCGGGTCTCCTGGACGATGAAGGCCTGCTTTTAAGTGGACTGCCGCCTTGCTTTCTGCTTTACGGGGCGCACGTTGGGGCACACGTTGAGGTGGTGCTCGATCACGCCCCGTGGGATCCCTGCCAGCTGATCGGGCTCCCAAGCGAACACCTTCTTGTTTGCACGCAGGAACTTGACCAGGGCTTCCTCCTGCTCGGGCCCGAGGTGGGCGCCTATGGTGAAAGTGGCGCTGGTGGACCCGTCCTCGTCGACGGGTATCTGCTTGGTCTCCGCCTTGTCTTGGGTGAACAATTGTTTCTTCTTGGCTGGTGCAGCCCCCTTGGGCTCTGGGCCCCCGCGTTGGCGGGCTGTGCTGACGCCGCCGTCTTGAAGGCGAGCTGGAGCGCTCGCAGCGCGTCCCCGGTGTCCCCAGGCACGGTGAGGACTCCGCTGCTCCTGGGCATCTTCATGAGGTTGTATGTCGGGTGAGTCGTGGCCATGAATTGGACCAGCGCTGGGTAGCCGAGGATGGCATTGTAGGGGAGGCCGATTAGGGCGATGTCAAAATCGACCAGCTCCGTGCGGAAATCGTCGTAGGTGCCAAAGGTCACTGGGAGCAGGATCTGTCCCAAGGAGCTGGATGACCCGCCCCCGATGCCCATGAAGGGCTGGCTCGACCGCACCCGCCCCCGGGGTATGTGGAGGAGGTCAAAAGTTTTGACTGAAAGCACGTTGAGGCCCGTGCCACCGTCGATGAGGGTCCTGGTGACAGCCACCTGACAGATGGTGGGGGTGCACAAAATCAGGATCGCACCCGAGCAGGCCGAGTTGGAGGGGTGGTCTTCCGAAATGAAGGCTAGCCTGGCCTGGGGTTCCGTCCGGTCCCGGGGAGCCCCCTGCCGCGCGGAGGTGGCGCCGACATGGCGGATGAACGGCTTGACATGGTGACTGGAGGGCGGCGCCTGCGAGCCGCCCAGGAGGGCCGCGACTACCGGGGAGGCCGGAGCGGCGTGGCGGGCGAGGAAGAGGTTGCTCGGCTCTTCCCAAGAGGCCACGGAGGGATGCAGGGGCGATACTCATTGCTCATTCCCCGACGGGCCGGTGGCGGTGTTGACGGCGGGCTACGGGGAGCGACGAGGGCGCGCCGACGGGAGCCGTCCGAGCGACTCGAGCGGCGCGAGCAGCCCGACGAGCGTCGGCCTTGGGCGCGATGGTCGGAGAAGAGAAGGGCGACGGAAGCCGAATTCCGGCGCACCCCTACCTGGCGCGCCAAATGTCAGATTTCGGGTTCCGGCAGACCCTTGACGTTCGAACACTGGGGTGCGCGCAGAGGTTTCGCCTTCTACCTACCTGTTCCTCACCGAATCGCTAGGATCTAAACTACGAGAAGAACAACACAAGGGACACAGGGTTTATACTGGTTCAGGCCACCATTGTGGTGTAATACCCTACTCAGGTGTGTGGTGTGGTGGATTGCCTCTTGGGCTGATGACAATACAAGGAAGAACAGCCTCGCGAGGGTCTGTTCTTGTGGTCTCTCTCTTGGTGCCGGCCGGATGGATCGGTCCCTCCACCCTATCGGTGGCTAGTCCTATTTATAGGCGAAGGCCCTGGGCCTCTTCCCAAATATTGAGCGGGAAGGGCGCCAACAATTGGCCAATTTGAAGGGGAACATCTAGTACACTTATCCTGACTAAAGTTGGTCCTCGCCTGTCAAAGGCTCTGGTGGTGACGCCGACTTGGGCTCCACGGTGACCTCCATCCTGCCGTTGGACTGGTCTTGGTCTTGTTGCACCGAAATGGATGCCTTTGCTTGATGCTCTCGCCTGCGCTTACTCCCCTTGCACCAAAGAGGAAAGAAGGACACTGTGCGGGCTGGCGCCCGGCTGGCGCCCTTGGTCGTCATGGCTTGCGTCATGGGCACCTCGCGAGGTACCCCGCCTCGAACTCTCCGCCTCCTCGTGAGCCAGCCTGACGAGGCCGAGCCTGAGGAAGTTCCTTGTCGCCCGCCCCGCGAGGCTTGGCCCCTCGCGAGGGTCTTGAGCTTGCTTTGATGAAGATGGGCCATGCTGGGCCCCCTTTGAGCCACGTCGTAGGCCGCAGGCAGGCAAGTCTGGGGACCCCCGTTCCCAGAACGCCGACAACCTTTATGATCACCCAGTTACGAAGTGATGTTTGATAGCACACAAGGTATTCCTCTGGTATCCGGGAGTTGCATGATCTCATGGTCGAAGGGATATGTATTTGACATTAAGAAAGCAGTAGCAATAAATTGAACGATCATATGCTAAGCTAATGGATGGGTCTTGTATCCCTTTATCAAATGACAAGTCATGTCTATGGTTAGGAAACCTTAACCATCTTTTGATCAATGAGCTAGTCTAGTAGAGGCTTACTAGGGACTTGGTATTTTCTTATGTATTCACACATGTATTTATGTTTCCGACCAATACAATTATAGCATGAATAATAAACCTTTATCATGATTAGGGAAATATAATAATAATCACTTTATTATTGCCTCTAGGGCATATTTCCAACAATACTACCCTCGAAGACTATTGCGATCCCCTATACTTGTGGGTTATCAAATACATGACAACATTTGGCTCCTGCATTGCTGCCTACGCCGGCATGGGCATGGTGAGGAGATTTGCGAAAGAGATAGTGGCGCCAAGAAGAGCCATCCCTAAAAATGCTCTCTCCCGGACACCCCCACACAATGCTCTAAATCTGCGGCATGCCGACCTGGTCACCTTTGGCTCCAGTGGATATGGGTGTCTAATTGGATTGGAAACGCAAACGCCGAAGAACGAGGTTAGATTGGGATGAAATTCCCAGAGAGAGAGAGAGAGGGAGAGAGAGAGACGACCAAATTTGTTTTGAGAGATATTAGGCCATAGGATTTGGTCGTGTTACGCAGAGGTGGTGCAGCAAATCCGGTAGAGATGTAGATTAGGGCGACCGGATCCGAGAGCACTCAACCAAGATTAGACGATGGGGCAGGGGAGGGCGAGTCCAACATGGCTTTGTCGGCCAGGAAACACAGTCATATCAACGAATAGAATGGTTTCAGAGATGTGCCTGGTGGCGGCGCGGGGTAAGGAGGAGGGGGCTCATTGGACGGTGACATAAGTGCGGCGATGGCGATAGAAAGAAAAGGAAGCGGCAGCATACTGGGTGGGGAGAGAAAGAGAGGCGGTCCGCTCGCTGTTGGAGCAGAACAAGCCTGTATAGTTATCCAATGAGAGACCCCTTCACATAGTCCAAACCCCTACCCTAGCGACATGTTCAAAATTAGGAGACCAAAATCTAAATCCACAGTCTCAATCGATTCTTAGCTCTCCAAACTCTAGGGAGCTTAGTGATATAATATATTACTGTTGAGTATCATGGTTATTTAGGAAACATAGGATAGCGTAGGATTTATTCTACCTTGCCTTGTACTCTAAGATGGTCATGTACTCCTATATATGTCAACGAGGCTCAAGCAATATATCAACGGTAACACCAATCCCTCTATTCCCTTCTAACATGGTACAATCCCTGGCATCGCCCCGTGGTTCTCCCCATGGTTGCATAGTCCCGTACGTTGCCGCTATGTCGCCCCTTCGGGCTGTAGTGTCGTGGCTAGTGGTCCACCGCTGCCCCGAGGCCGTCCGCTCCAAGCCATCCGCGTGGCTTCACCGACCATCGCGCTGCCGCTGCGTCACCCCATCGGGTCGTAGTGAGCATGGCACGCGGTCCCTGCCGCCATGAGGTTTTCCCCGCCATTGCCTCGACCCTTGTGCTGCCACTACGTCGCCCCTTCAGGCCGTAGCGCCGCGGCACATGGTCCACATCACCATGCATGCGTGAATTCCATGTGGTATGCTCCTTGCTGCCTTCCTACGACCGGGAACACCACCGTACATGCTGATCTTTGTCACGCTATTGGATTCTTCCTCACCTACTTCGAGCATCGTCGCCATGCTCCTAACTTAGTTGCCGCCGCTCCCGCTCTTCTTCCCGCTCCATGGTGACTACCTCCACACAGGCACACCAACTCGACATCGACCACAGTGTCAGTTGCACAGCTACCTCGACCATGGCTACACCACCCTATGCTCTTGGCTACCTCGACACCGGCAAAAACAGCTATCGCCTTGCTTGACCAACCTTGTCGGTTTCAACTCCAGCCACAACTTCCATGATGCATCGACCATTATGACTGTGGGGGGGGGGGTGTTCGTCAACTTACCTTCAGATTCTTCTTTAGCCTCATCATCTGTGTCTATATCATTTTGATTGCAGGGGGATGTTGAGTATCATGGTTATTTAGGAAACGTAGGATAGCTTAGGATTTATTCTACCTTGCATTGTATTCCAAGATGATCATGTAGTCCTATATATATATATGTCGTAGGGTGGAACCCTAAGATGGATCTTTCACAAATTGGAGGGGAAATCGCCAAGAACAAGATGAACACAAAGGGGAAAACACAAGAGGAACACACAAGAACAAGCCCAATTACACATCCATTAGACTTAAATCCACACAAGATCCACAAAGGTAGATAAACAACAAGAGGAACATGGATACATGATAGAGTTCATCCCAAATCCCAAAGGGAGATGAGGTCTTGAGATCTAAAGAGATCCTTGTCCACTAGGTACCTTCTCCTAGGTGGTCTTGATCCCCATGGGAGAAGGTAGATAGGAGCAAACTCTCAAGATCATATCATGTACTTTGTTGACCCTAACATATGCAGAATATATAGGTAGGTGGATGAAGGGGACAAAGTGGAGGCCCAACAGCAGCTCACAAACCGTCCATCTTTGATGGGCCCGTGCGCACGGGGTAAGTTGGGCCCATGCGCATAGAGTATGTTGGGCCCATGCGCACGGATGTCCCGTGGGCATGGTACAAGCCCGTCTGCATGGGGTGCTACAGCACTAGCTCCCTGTGTAACCCGTGGACATGGGGTCTCGGGGGGCCGTGCGCATGGGGTTGCCCGGGACTTGCAGACTTGCTCTTGATGGGCTTCTCCTTCTTCATCGTGGCCTTGGGGTCCTTCTCCTTGTCCTCCGGGAAGCTTCCTAGCTGCTTGGTGGCAGTCGCTCTCGTACCTAATGAGACACAACGTTCCATGGTGAGGTAGCAACCAAGTCCAATGGATATTCATGTAAATCTGAAGAGGAGCGGGTTGACCTTAAGTTTGGTATGTCCACTTGGGGCTTCAGGTGCAATGAAAGTGTGCATAGAGATGACCATAGGATGCTCCGCATCACCCCCTCCCCCTTGGGAAAGATCCAACCTCATATCGTAAACCATATCGCCATGTACACGATAAGCATGGATGGACTTGTTTTTGGAGTGTATGTGATGGCGCGATCGAAGCACTCCAAGATGTCTTATCGCTTGATGAGGTTCCCTAAGAGGATGGTGCTGTGCAATGTGTATGTCTTCACATGACTAATAAATCTCATGATGGTGCCGCCTTGTGAATCCTTCAAAACGAAAGAACATGAAAGACACTTGGAAAAACCAATGAGGTTAGCGTGAATGCAAAACCTATCATTCGGGTGGTGAGATACCCAACAAGTTTTTTATCATGCTTATCATAATAAAGGACAAGGTAGTGTGACATGGTATGGAAGCTTATGTTGCGAGTACAACCAAATACATGAATCTCAAATGGACAAGCATGCTTCACAATGAAAGTGTCTAAGTCTCCAAGATCAATAAGCATAGCATCATTGCAATCACTACAATGTTTGATGAGAGAGGCAACAAATGGAGGCAAGGTACAATGATCTAGACAATGCAAGTGAGAGGCATGATCATATATGCCATCAAACCAATGCAATGAGCAATTATTTATCATGGGTGATGCGACAAAGCAAGCGATCATAGCAAACAAGTCATGCAAGCTAGTAGTGTGAAGATGCAACATACTAGAGGTAATCATGGTCATCATGCCATGTGTGCAAATAGTTGGCATACGCAATGTGCATCCATTTCAAGCATAAAACAAGATGTGAGCAAAGTATGCACAATATCATGGGGCACACATAGAACATGGCAATAGCAACAAGGATCTCCATCGAGCATGCAAATACACATGGTAGTAGTAGTGTGGTGAATCATATGCAAGTGCAAGCAAGGGTAACTATTGCATGGCAAAATCATGGAAAGAGTCATATCATGCAAAGTGAACATGGCAATATGGCCATAAAGTGAGAAGTGTTAAATAACCCATAACCATGTGAAAGCCATGTAGAAGAGATGCGTGACGTCATGGTGTGAAGTGAGAGGTGGGAATGAAAATCCATAGAATCCCAAGTCATCATTGCTCTCTAGAGCTTGTTTCGTCAACTCATGGGATTGTGAAGTTCACAAGTCTTCATGGGTACCTACACAAAAGAGACACAAACCAAACAAAGCGCGTGCGTGGTAAACGTACACATCATCCATCACGATGTGTATGTGTATGTGAGCGTTAGAACAAGATAAGCATTGCTCAAAGAAATTTGAGGCATGTTATATGAACATGTCATCCATCATGAAAGAATAATCATTATGTATGACACGATGGGGACACATATTGAGAGTGCTAGTATATGGCACATCAATAGCATGTTTATTCATGGAGAGCATAGGGTGCACACAATTATGAGGATCATGCAATGGATGGAATGGATCAAAATCCCGTAAAATGTATGACGAAACGATGGGGGTATCCTCATGTGCAATAACGGAATCATCATATGGAGAAAATTGAAAACATGAAAAACAATGCATGTCCGAAGGTAGGCGGTCATGGCATGCCATGTGATGCAAAGGGAGCATATCAATATCATCACATGAAAAACAAATTCCAATAACCATGGGCTTGTCATCTATGGCATATGTGCAAATGGGATTTATTTTAATGGGGCATGCATAGGTACTATGTTGAGATTGTAATGATGCAATATGGGAGATCTCACTCATAGCATATGACAAGTTTAAGGGATTGTCAAACATGACGTGACAGATGGAATTTTCACATGATATCTGATGGATCATAGCATCACAACTAGGCAATTTGACATGCTCATCATCATATTCATCATAAATAGGTGGATATCTAAGCATGTAGAAGACATAGTATGTGGTGAATCCATAGGTGATCATCATCATGCAAGCCATCAATATGAAGATAGTCCACTTGTGGGACAAACGAAGGACCATCACCTATGGTACCTTTGGAGCTCCACTCATGTGGTTTAGGTGAGGTTTCGTGATGGAACCATGTGGGGGTGGGTATCATCGTCCACCATGGCCATCCTCGTCTCCCTTGGAGGTATGGAACCATCGAGGATTGGTGCTTAGTGATGTAGGAGATCTAGCACCAAAGAAAACACACTCGGAGTAGAGGTTAAGTTGTTAGAAATCATAGTGGTCTCACGTGCCCTCTCAACTACCTCACTCACTATGTGTGGTGTCTCACACTCCCGCTAGGATGGTCTCACTCATATAGTTGGTGGAGTCACTCAAATGGCTCTCAACCTCACATAGGATGCGTGGCCTGCTCTCGTGTGTGGGGCTAGTGGTGAACACACTCATCCTCCCATAGGAATTGCACTCAATGTCATATATGGTGGAGTCACTCATCTCACTCATGGGGTGGTGGCTCTCCTCACATGGAAAATGTAGCATCTCATCATATGTGGGTGTCGGCAAGATGTGGGTGCAAATGTCTCCATGCTCAACCTCATCATCCATAATGCATCCAAAGATGAATGGCATAGGATGTGGAAAATCATCGCTCTCCTCGGAGACCAAAGAGAAGGTATCATGGGCAGTATCATAGCTAGACTCGGAGTAGGAGTCCCATTGGGGCGTCATCTTCATGTTGCTAAAGAGGTTCGTGCTCGTTACCGTGGTCGAACGGGATGGCCCTTGCTTGACCGTCTTGTCGCTGTCTTGTATGAGGCCCATATGATGTGGCCCCTCGTAGCTCGTCTCCATGACCGAAGGGACTTTACCATGCTTGGACGTCTTCCTTGAGGGGCTTCCAAAGATGGAAGTGTCGCCCTTGCTTGCAATTGGTCGCATTGGACTTGATGATGTCAAAGTAGGCATACTCGTGGGAAGTAGGTGAAGATGTCGTACGTCCAAAGGCGAAGATGCCTTGAGAACACTTGGCAAAGATGCCGAAGTGGTGGTGGTAGCCGTAGAATCCTCTTGGTGGTGGCATTGCTGTGATTGAACTTGTAGTCGGTGGCATTCTTCTTTGTCATGCACATGTGTCTTGCGGTTCTCTTGGTGGACGTCTCGAAAATGATGATGGTGCCGTGCGGTACTTGCATCGTGTGGCCGCTCCAAAAGCGTGCAACTTGAGCGTCTCCGCCTTGAAGATGGCGAAGGGGAAGAAGACTTGTAGTTGGGAAACATGTGTCGGATGTCCTGCTTGTGTGCGTCCAACTTGTCGTCGAGGTAGTCCCTTTTCCTTGCTTCAGAGTGTCGTAGGTTGATGGCGAGTCGCTCGATGCGGCCGAAGACCAAAGATGATGTGCTTTGCCTATCCATCACAAGACTCGAGTAGGCGTGAGTACGAAATGAGATAAACAATACCAAGATACCATTTCCCAAAGTTGAGGATGTATCCCGTGTCACTTAATGTGAAACGAAAGAATAGTGGAATTGGTACCGGACTTGTTCACTCACACCTACAAAGTAAAAGCTTATCGAGTGGCTTGGTTAGGACAAGTGGCACAAAATTCAGGCAAATGTTAGTCCAAGATATTGAAAATGTTGAGCAAGATTCACAAAATTGCAATGTAAAGCAAATAGATCAAAGCTATGCTAACACAAGAAACACACACACGAATAGATAGATGGGATCCGCACAACCAAGGAATGAGCACAAAATGTGTTGCCATGGAAAAAGCTCTTCTTGCATGGATGCTAGAGAGACACTAGATCGATTGATCAAATGGGCAAGATACGCTTGTGCACAAACCTATGAGAGTAAATGTGTCGTCTTCAGTCCCAAGTATGCTATGTATGTATGCTCCAAGTGTATAACTATGCAAAATGGCTCAATTGTATTCTATTGCTTACAAGCTCCTTTGTATCTCCTCGTTTTCTTAAAAGCTTTTTGCACGTTTTTTATATGCTTGATGCTCGAGCCAAGTATGATATGAGACAAGTATGTAAGATATGCATGGGAGAGACTTATGGAACAAAGATGATAGCAAGATGATTACATGCTAAAACTAGCTATGAATCATAAGCATATCACTAAGGTCCATAAATAGCGTGGCCTGGCAATTCTCAACTTGCTGGTCTCGATAGGTAAGGCACACAATAGGCTCGGGGCAATCAATGCAATGGCAAGGAATATGTACAATCATGTCGTCAAGGTTACCGTCAATGGTTTGTCATGTGTACGCAAGGACGAATAGTGACGAAGTGGTCGTTGTTGATGTCAAAACCGGGGCGATGATGAGTGGCAGTGATGTCGAAGTCGAACTGTTCCTAAGTAGCCAAAACACCTTAGGAAACGAAAAAGCCGCGAACTCAAAATCTCAAACGTCAAATGTCAAATGGTGGTAGCGGACATGTGGTGGTGGTGTCGGAGATGGCAATGGGAAGTGGTGGTAGTGGTTGATAAATAAGCAACCATCCCTAAGTAGCCGAAACACCTTAGGAGACTCAAGTCACGACTCAAGCAACCAAAAATGCTATATGGAGCAAAATGGGTTAGGTTGTGGAAAGCTATGGTGGTTTTGTGGATGATATGGTGGAGGGCCTAGGAAAAGATGCCAAAATTTCAAAATTTTGATGGAGTCAAATGATGTGGGAACCTATCTAGATGGATGGGGTGTCAATATCTACTCAACGAGCTACAGAACGTCAAAAATATACTTCGGATGCGAAAGTTATGGCCAAAATGGTGAAGTGCAGTTGGCTGCTGTAGGGGGGCCGTGCGCATGGGGTCCCGTGTGCATGGTACAAGGCCGTGGACACGGAGTCTCCAGGGACTTCACGGGGTGCCGTGCGCACGGGGTCTGGGGCCCGTGGGCACATGGTGGGCAGAAATTTCGCGATTTCGTGGCTCAAATTTGAGGTGGAAAGAGAAATTGGTGGTGGATCTCATGGTGGCGAGGAGGGTAAGTCCAAGATCAACTTGCCAAACCACAAAATCATGGATCAAACACAACAAAATCTCACAAGAACCAACAAATTGCAAGAAAACATTTTTTGGGCTATTTTTGTGGGGATTTTCGAAATTTGGCAAGAACAAGCAAAATTAGGCTAGAAAACAAAGAGGGGGGTCCAAATTCGTGAGAAACCATGGCTCATGATACCATAATGTTGTAGGGTGCAACCCTAAGATGTATCTTTCATGAATTGGAGGGGAAATCCCCAAGAACAAGATGAACACAAAGGGGAAAACACAAGAGGAACACTCAAGAACAAGCCTAATTACACATCCACTAGACTTAAATCCACACAAGATCCACAAAGGTACATAAACAAGAACAAGAGGAACATGGACACATGATAGAGTTCATTCCAAATCCCAAAGGGAGATAAGGTCTTGAGATCTAAAGAGATCCTTCCCTAGATGTGGTCTTGAATCCACTAGGGATCTTCTCCTAGGAGGTCTTGATCCCCATGGGAGAAGCTAGATTGGAGTGAAGCTCTCAAGAACATATAATGTACTTTGTTGACCCTAACATATGATCTAGGTATGGAATATATAGGTAGGCGGATGAATGGGACGAAGTGGAGGCCCAACAGTAGTTCATAGCCGTCTATCCTGATGGGCCCATACGCACGGGGGTCCCGTGGGCATGGTACAAGCCCGTGCACATGGTAGAAGCTCGTGCGCACGGGGTGCTATAGCGCTAGCTCTCTATGTAGCCCGTGGACACAGGGTCTCGAGGGCCCGTGCGCAAGGGGTTGCCTGGGACTTGCAGACTTGCTCTTGATGGGCTTCTCCTTCTTCATCCTGGCCTTGGAGTCCTTCTCCTTGGCCTTCGGGAAGCTTCCTAGCTGCTTGGTGGTGGTCGCCCTCATACCTAATGATGCACAACGTTCCATGGTGAGGTAGGAACCAAGTCCAATGGATATTCATGTAAATTTCGAAGAGGAGCGGATTCACCTTAAGTCCAGCAGATGAGGTTGGTAGTCTTCAAGCGGGTCCATATGGGGTGGTTGCCTTAATTTTTGCTAAGTGCTTGCAACTCTCGTTTTTAAAAGTATTTGGCTTTTGAGTTGTAACACTTAAAGTTGATGGTCGTCTGCTAATTTTGCTGCTACATTGTGATGCGATGATAAATTCCGCATGAAGTCATTTTGTAGATGTCCATTTTTCATTGTGCATATAATTATCTTCATTACTTTCATATATGCATGATGAATTGTCTTCATACATTGAAGATGGCCTCCACAAAGCAAAACCTGCCATGTGCATTTGCATTCAAAAGCAAACTACTTATATGCACATCTTCAGAAGGAGCCTCTTTTGATCTATGAAGACAATGCTCACAAAACTGAACTTTGACATACTTTATCCCCATTGAAAACTTCAACCATCTTGTCATCAATAACCAAAAAGGGGGAGATTGTAAGTGCATCTAGTGACACCCCTAGTTGGTTTTGGAGTATTGACGACAAAGGTAGTTGAGGGACTAATGTGTTTGTGAGAATTTCAGGATAACACAGGTAGTAGTCCCTCATTGGTTCGCTTTACCTACCAGAGATGACCCCTAAAAATGTGTGAAGACATTGAAGACAATGGTGTTTCGTGAAGACATTCACGATGAAGATTTTGACGTGTGAAGATATTCACTTGAAGACTATGGACTGCGAATACATACTTGTTTCACAGTTTCCTTTCTTCTTTATTGAGTCATAGGAACCACTATACTGTTAAGTGGGGTCCAAGTGAACAAAGTAAGAGTGACTGATGTGATGCTCAACCAAATCCTATGTCTTCAAGTGAAGACAATGAGAGCAAACCTTATCCAGAGCTAGATGAGTCAGCTTTGCTTGTAGCCCAAGGCAAGCTGCCGCGTGTGTTTGAAATCTGACTGTTGGACACTTGTTGGTTCCTTAGTGACCCAGGGTCATTTCGGACATATCAGGTCAGGTTGCTACTTGGCTATAAATAGCCTACCCCTACACCATAAATTGGTGGCTGCTCAGAGTTAGTGCATGCCTTTTTTTGTTTGAGAGCAACCCACCTCCGAAGCATTTGAGAGAGAGATCCTTGCGAGGACTAAGCCCAAAACACCCAGAGCCAAGGAGTGTTAGGCATCACTAAAGTCTTTCTGTCCGCGTGATCTGAAGACTTGTTACACTTGAGGACTGTGAATCCTCCAGCTGGTTGGGCATCGTGTTCTAAGCATCCAAGGGTCATTGTGGAATGTCGGTGAACGAAGTCTGTGAAGGTTTGGAAGTCTACCTTGAAGACTTACCAGAATGATTGGGTGAGGTCTGGGTGTCCTTAGCTCAAGGGGAATAAGGTGAAGACTCGGTCTTCTGAGTTCAATCTCAGCCTCCCTAACCAGACGTATAGTTGAGACAACAACTGGAACTGGTCTACCAAATCCTTCTCTTCACCAAGCAACTGGTTCTATCCCCTACTCTCATTACTCTATAGTTTGTCTTCGTGAAGTCATTGCTTGCCGGCCAGATTCATTTCACTTCACTATGTGAAGACTTATATCGGTTTGGCTTCGTACTGCCTTCCATCCTGATTCTGTCTACCTAGCTGCAGTTAGTCATCGTGCTTCCACTGTATTGTATGCTTGACTAATGCTTGCCTAGTGTAGTTTACATTCCGCTGCTTACTATATAGGTTCAATTTATTTGTTTATCTTCAAAGCCACCGTGTTTTGAAGACTTCCATAAACATCGCCTATTCACCCCCCCCCCCTCTAGTTGATAACTAGCACTTTCAATTGGTATCGGAGCAAGGTACTCCCTTGTTCTATGTGATTCAGTTTAACCACCTAGAGTTTTAGCTATGTTGACTGCAGGGATAATCAAGGTCTCCGCTGCATGCCTCGTTTTCAATGGCACTGCTTACCCCTACTGGAAGAATAATATGTGCATGCATCTTGAAGCCATTGATGTGGATCTCTGGTATGTCATCAAGACTGGCGTTTCCAAAGTTGGTGAAGATGTCACAGCTGCTGATGTCAAGAGATTCGCGCAATTGGATTCAACCGCCAAGAACATCATACGTGGTCATCTGACCAAAGGGCAGTATGGCCATGTGAGTGCACTAGTAACTGCAAAGCTGGTCTAGGACTGGCTGTCCAAGGTCAACCAAGGCGTCTCAACTCAGAGAGAGTCAAGGATCGATGTTCTTCGTAATCTCTTCAACCGCTTCAAGAGAAATGACAATGAGAATGTCTAGCTCACATTCGATCGCCTGACTGATATCACAAATTAGCTTCGTGCTCTTGGCGCCACTGAGATCACCAAGCATGAGATCATGAAGAAGCTCCTCAGATCACTTGATAACTCATTTGACACCTTAGCCTTGATGATACAAGAACGTCCTGACTTCAAAGATCTCGATCTGTCTGATATACTTGAGAGGCTCAACACACATGAGTTCCAGCTATATGAGAAGCGGGATATCTATGGTCCCAACTATGGCCGAACCCATGCCCTGCAGGCAAAGGTTGTTTCCTCATCTGAAGAAGAATCCGACTGTAGTTTTGGTGATCCTGAAGAGCTTGGCAAAGAGCTTGCAATGCTTGTGAGGAAGTTCCAAAAGTTCTCCAAGAAGAATCGGTTCAGCAAGTCTTCAAGATCTAGCTCAAAGATGATGAGGCTTCATCACGTTACTACAAGAAGAGAACTTGCCACAAATGCAAGAAGACAGACCACTACATCTCCGAGTGTTCTTAGTGAGATAAGGAATCAAAGAAGAAGAAGAAGAAGAAGAAGAAGAATAAGAGCAAGTAATATGATTCTGATGACAAGAAAAATAAGAAATCATCAAAATCTTCTTCAAATTCTTCTTCTAAGTCTTCATCTCACAAGAAGACCTCATCAAGCAAGGCTCGTGCATTTATTGGCAATGAGATGGATTTAGAGGAGGAGTCTGCTTTTGAGGAGGCAGAGGTGGAGTCCCAGGAATAGTCTGATTCAGGCGTGGCAAGCTTGGCTCTGGCATCAGCTTTCGTCACCAAGTCAATCTTCAACACTAAAGACAATGGTCACGACGTTGAATGCAAAGCTGATAATGATGACGACTCTGCTCCAACCTACTGCTTCATGGCACGTGGTCCCAAGGTAACCTCATGCGATGCCTATTTCCAAACCTCCAGTGAAGATGACTCTGAGTGTGAATCCAAACCTAGCTATAAGACACTTGGTTAAATTGCAACTAAGCAACAAACTGCTATGGAACATTGTCGGATTAAGGGATCCGAAAACCCTTGAGAGGTTCGAACTCTGGGGTGTGTGCGGAGATCTCAACCTACCCAGCCTACCTACCCATGATCCTCCTAAGCCTAGCGCGTCAAGCACAAAGAGACAAAAAGACACAACAGTTTATACTGGTTCGGGCCACCTTACGGTGTAATACCCTACTCCAACGTTTTGGTGGATTGCCTTAGAGGGATGAGGATGAACTAGTATAGTGGATGAACTGGCCTCAGGAGGTGAGGTGTTCTTGATCTCAACGGAGCTGGTGTGGTGTGAGCTAGTTCGACTTGTCTTCCTTCTATGGTGGTGGCTAGTCTTATTTATAGTGGCCTCGGTCCTCTTCCCAAATGTTGGCAGGAACGGATCCCACAACGACCAGATTTGAAAGGGGACAAGTAGTATAGCTTATCCTGACAAAAGTAGTCTTCGCCTGCAAAGAGCCTCTGGTCGTGACGCTGCGGTGGGCTCGTCGATAACCTCCGTCCTGCCGTCCTGGCGGTCTTGGTCTCGTTGCACCAGAATGGAAACCTTTGGCTGATTCCTCGGGACTCCGCGCCTGTGGCTTGCCTCCTTTGCACCAAAGAGGAAACCTGTGCTCTACGCCCGCCTGCCGCCCGCCTGGCCTTGGTCGTCATGCCTCACATCAGCCGAGCCTCGTGAGGTAAACCTTGCATAGAACTCTCCGCCCCTCAGGAGCCAGCCTGAGGAGGTCGATCCCCTCGGGGGTCTTGGCATCACCGCCTCGCGAGGCTTGGCCCCTCGCGAGGGTCTTGTGTTGTTGATGCTGAAGCTGGGCCGTACTAGGCCGTCGAAGGAGCCACGTGGTGGGATGCAAGCAGGCAGGGTTGGATACCCCCATATCCAGGACGCCGACAGTAGCCCCCGGACCCAAGGTGCGCTCGGACTTGGCTTCCAGGAAAAGACAAAGGGCAAGTGCGGAGCACCATGGGCCCTAACCGCCTGTGGCCTTGATGACACATGGCAAGTGATGGGACGTGGGCGACTCTGCTTCCCAATACCGCCTCAGCAACTGTTCGACTTGACGGGATGATGCGGCATGCAGATGGCCATGATGGCGCGAGGTCGTGGAGGCCGGCGGTTGGCCTCCCTCGGTTATAAATGTGAGGGAGAGACAGAGCCCCTCACCCATCTTTCCTTCATCTTGCTTTCGCCTACTTCTTCTCTTCTCCATCTTTCTCCCATGGCATCGCCGAGGAGGTTTTCAGCGGCCGAGAAGGGGAAAGCTTCAAAGGAGGGGCCAGCCTCTCCACCTCCTAAGAGGGGACGCGGCCGTCCCCGCAAGAACCTCGTGGCTCCTGTGGAGGCTTCTAGGGGGTGCAGGCGCGCACCCCCCATAGGCGGCGTTGCTCTTGGCGCCCACGATGGCACCTCTTCCCACAGCGGGGCCCACCGGCTTCGGAGCAGCCCCATGACGAAGGGAGGCGCGCCGTGATCGTGCGCCTGCCTCTGCCGCGCTTCTCCTTGCTGGACGTGCTCCCTGAGTTTGTGGTGTGGTTAGAGAGCCCGGCCGGCACATCACTCCGGCTTCCGCGCTTCTTCTCCGGCGAGCTTCCTTCATCGGGGCTCAATGGCCTCTGGCTGCAGGCTGACAGGTGCTACGACAGAGCTTCGTGGGTAGGGGCCGAGGTTGCCGCTTCCGACAGTGTGGTCCTGACCCACGGCTGGAATACGTTTTCCCACGCGCGAGTCCTGGGCGGAAGGTGCACTCTTCACTTCAAGTATGACGGCCTGGCGACACTCTACGTGAGGGTGTTCAGGGAGGACGGCTGCCGCGTGGGGTGCTGCCCGGAGGATAGCAGCGATGACGAAGGTGGCGATGTCGAGCTTGGTCTTGGCGACGCGTGCTCCTCCTCCTGCGACGGCAGCTCTTCCTGGAATGAGAGCTCGAGAAGTGGTGGCCACGACCGGCCTCCGCATCCCCGTGCTCGTGTCGAGGATGCCGGTGGTTTGTCCCGCCGCGGCGCCCCAGTGAAACTGGAGAGGAGCTCGGCGTGAGGCTGGGGGCCGATGAACTTGGACTAAAGAACGGCACCTTGAGGCACTGCTTGCGGATGCAGTGCTGGTGCCGGGTTCGTACGCCTTCGGGCCCTCTTTGTTTAGCCTTTCCTTTCTCCTATAATTCGAAAAAAATATGGTGTACCCCGCTGGGGTGTGTAATGAACTATGGCAGTTATGCCCTTTATGCTATGCCTGCTATCTTAATGTTGTGTCGTAACGTTTATGCTCTGGATGGGCAAGGGTAGGAGAACTTAGCATGGTATGTGCATAGCAGTTTTCTGCCTCGCGAGGACTTGGCCTCAGGTACATGATGGGGCCCCTTTCTCAGTGAGCCTTACGTGCAGCCCTCGGAAGACGCCTTGGGATCTGAGGAGCCACTGTAGGGCTGTCTTTGAATGAAGAGAAAACTGACGAGAGGCTCACTCCCCCTTACGCGAGCCCCCTGCCATAGATTAGCTCGGAATCGACGCACAGCTTCGCGCTGCCCGTGGGGCACGGACATGAGGGGTGCTGGTCCCCGTGAGCTTGATCGAGAGCTCCTCGCGAGGATGAAGCAGAATTACCAGGGTTCGGCGTGGTGCGTGCTCGCACACACCTACCTACCCCACGCGCAAGGCGCGCGAGAAGAGGTGGGCGACTGCCACCTCTCTCATGCCCTTAGGAAAAAAATAGCTTAGGAGGAAGAAACAACTCGAGGAACCAGGGTTCGAAAATACCAAATCCATTGGAAGGTTACTAAAAAACTGCAAGCAACTTCGAAAAGAAAATGAACAACCGCGTCCGACACCTAATCTAGTCTTCTCACCAGCGCGAAGCTAAGTGCTGCCACTAAGACATGGGAGGGAGCCCCCGTGAGGCCCCAGGGCGACTCTCAGGAGACACCAGGGCGTGTACAGCCCCACTCATTATTACGTGAGAGTGTCACGAGCGGAGGCCTTCACAGGCCGAAGCCTTACTTCATAGGCCAAAGCCTTTCTTCAGGGGTAGATATTCCGGAGGTGCTAGATGTTCCAGGCGTTCTGGATGGGGACCCCGTCCTGTGTCTCCAGGCGCGCGGCGCCAGGCCTAGAGACACGGGAAATCCTAAACAGGCCCTCCCACATGGGAGAGAGCTTGTGCAACCCCTCCCTGGAGAGCACCTGCCTCAGGATGAGGTTGCCCACCTCTAACGTCTTGGAGCGGACGCTGCAGCAGTGGTACCGCCGCAGCGCCTGCTGGTACCTCTCCACTCGAAGCGAGGCTTGACGGCGGCCTTCCTCTCCCAGCACGAGATCCATCCCCTGTGTGGCGTCCTGTCGCTCCTCATCGAACGCCAGGACCTGCGTGGAGCGATGCTTGACCTCTTGAGGGAGAACCGCTTCTGCTCCGTAAACGAGGAAGAATGGTGTCTCTCCCGTTGGCTTGGTCGCAGTGGTGCGGATGGACCACAACACGGACTGCACCTCGCTGAGCCAGCCCCTGCCGCAGGCCTCGAGCTTCTTCTTAAAGGTCCTGGTCTTGAGGCCTCTCAGGACTTCCGCGTTGGCCCCCTCAGCTTGGCCGTTGCTCCATGGGTGTGTGATACGTCTCCATCGTATCTATAATTTTTGATTGTTCCATGCCAATATTCTTCAACTTTCATATACTTATGGCAACTTTTTATACTATTTTTGGGACTAACATATTGATCCAGTAACAAATACTCCGGCACACCCACTAGCCAGAGTTACATCAGATCATATCCCAATTCACATTCAGATTGGCAGTGATATAACCAAATTCCTCTATATTCATATTTGAAAATTATTGGTTTGAATTTGATGGATTCTATGAGACTGGTATTCAATGTTGGAACAGAAATCTACAACTGACAAACTCCGCCAAGGATACTGCTGCCAGGTTCAAATGTCTCAGAATGGGTTTAAAAAATGGAGCAAAAACCTATCAAAACTCAACACCAACATATCTGCATGTAACTATGTTCTACCTATGATTGATGGTATTGAAGATCAAAGGAATCTGAGTACTATTGAAGCAAATTTCAGAAATATTCTTAAGGGTCACATCACCAAGCTATTGGAAGTCAAAAGAATATATTGGAAATCCAGGTTTAAGATGAGGAGTGTAAAACTTGATGATGAAAATACTGAATTTTTTCATGCCATGGCTACCCAAAGTTACAGGAAAAAATTTCATAACTACTATACATGATGAAGATGGGAATCCTTTCCAAAATCATGATCACAAGGCTGCAATTGTTTGGAAATTCAGAGTATTAACACTGCATTCATTACTCTCATTCCAAAGATTGCAAACCCACTTAACATCTATGACTTCAGACCCATTTCCCTGGTCAGCCTTGCTCTCAAAATTATTACAAAGCTTATGCCAATAGAGCTCAGAAAATCATTACCTCTGTCAATCATCAGAATCAATATGGTTTCACAAAAGGGAGAAATATCAGAGACTGTTTGAGATTTGCCTTTGAATATATTCATCTATGTCATTGATCTAGAAACCCTATCATCATTCTCAAACTTGATTTTGAGAAAGCATTTGATAAGATTGAATACAAAGCAATTATTGCCATGTTGAAAGCTAAAGGTTTTGGTCCAAGATGGATTAATTGGGTAAACAATATACTCCAAACTGCTTCAACATATGTCCTTCTAAATGGTGTTGCTGGGAAAAAATCATATGTAAAAGAGGAGTCAGGCAAGGAGATCCTCACTCTCCACTTCTGTACATTATTGTTGCTGATCTCCTACAGTCTATAATTAATGCTGCTTGGGCAAATGGTGAACTCACTCTCCCCACAAATCAGGCATATGGTCTGGATTACCCTATTATACAATATGCTGATGATACTCTATTGATCATGCCTGCTGATGATGATCAACTCAACCACCTCAAATATCTCCTTAATCTCTTCAGTATGTCCACTGGGCTATTTGTTAATTTCAGCAAATCATCCATGATCCTAGTTAATATGGACCAACAATCTTTCAACACCCTTGCAAACTCTTTTGGATGCAAAGTTGAAAGCCTCCCTTTCACTTATCTGGGGCTTCCTATGGGCACCACAAAGCCCTCTGTTCATGACCTCATCCCAGTTATATCTAGGATTGATAAGAGACTTTCACGTGTTGCCAGATTCATGAATCACTCTGGTAGGCTCACTTATATCAACTCTGTTGTTGCATCCATGCCAATATTTGCTATGTTCTCACATAAAGTCCATGTTACCATTCTGGATCATGTGGATAAATCAAGCAGGAATTTCCTTTGGTATGGAAATGAGATCAATAAAGGAAGCAAATGTCTGGCCCGCTGGGAGATGATTTGCTAACCCAAACAACAAGGAGGGCTTGGGGTTCTGAGTTTAAGAGAACAAAATAAAGCACTCCTTATAAATCACATGTTCAAGTTCTATAACAAAGTTGATGTACCATGGGTAAAGTTAATTTGGGAAGCTCACTATCAAAATAATGATGTCCCACATTATAATAGGAACAAAGGATCTTTTTGGTGGAAAGATTGCATGAAAATGTTTGACCTTTTCAGGGAGATGACTACATGTGACATCAAGTCTGGTTGCACTAATTTGCTTTGGGATGACAACTGGAATGGTGATATTATGAAAATTAAGTACCCTGAGCTTCATTCTTTTACCAAAAACGAAAGCATATCAGTCAAAGAAGCCAAGGAACTGGAAAATCTTTACAGCCTATTTCAACTTCCATTATCCATACAAGCACACCAGCAGTTCCATTTGTTATCATGTGATTTAAGCAATATCAGAAACACCTATTATAAGGACACATGGATTTTCAAATGGGGCAATTATAAGAACATTACCAAGAAAATCTATGGATATCTTATGAATGGTGAGGATGCTGCTGCCATTTTTAAATGGATATGGAAATCATGTTGTCTACCAAGATACAAATTTTTCTGTTGGTTAATGCTAAATGACAGAATAAATACATGTGATCTTTTGATCCAGAAAAACATGCATCTGGACTCCACTGTATGTGTTCTATGCAACAATGAAGACATAGAGGAGAGGACGCATCTTCTTTTCACATGTCCATTTAGTCAAGGATTTTGGTGGAACATTGGTTTTGAATGGAATTCGGATCTGGAGATCAGCAATATGATTATTGATGCTAAACACAGATATAAAATTGACCACTTCATGGAAGCCATGATTCTTGGGTGCTGGAGCATATGGAATCAAAGAAATGGGATGATTTTTTAAGGGATCCCTTGCTCAATAAATGAATGCAACAATGATTTTGTCAGATGTTTCAAAATGACCAAGTTAAGGGCTAGGACCACTCTAAAAGAGGGCATGTCCTCTTGGATAGACAATATTTAATTTTCCAATAATTTCCATGCTACCTTCTCATTAGATAGTACCTCCTTGGTTGTCCCCCCAACAACCATTTTTATGTATTTTGATACCCTTATTTATTAATGAAAAAATGACTCATTGTAGGGGGTTTACCCTACTGTTCTTTGGTCAAAAAAAGTGCCAGTTCCTGTTTGTTGCATGTTTTATGTTTCGCAGAAACCAATATCAAACGGAGTCCAAACGGGATAAAAACGGATGGAGATCATTTTTGGAATATTTATGATTTTTGGGAAGAAAACCAACGCGAGACGGTGCCCGAGGGGGCCACGAGGCAGGGGGGCGCGCCCCTGACCCTCGTGGGCACCCCGTAAGGCGTTTGATGCTCTTCTTTTGCCTCAAGAAAGCTAATTTTTGGAGAAAAATCTGGGCGAAGGTCTCAACCCAATCGGAGCTATGCATCGCCAGATATAAAAGAAATGGTGAAAGGGCAGAATCTGGGAACACAAAAACAAAGAGAGACAGAGAGACAGATCCAATCTCGGAGTGGCTCTCGCCCCTCCCACGCCATGGGAGCCAAGGACCAGAGGGGAAACCCTTCTCCCATCTAGGGAGATGGTCAAGGATGAAGAAGAAGAAGAAGGGGGGCTCTCTCCCCCTTGCTTCCGGTGGCTCCAGAACACCGCCGGGGGCCATCATCATCACCGCAATCTACACCAATACCTCCATCATCTTCACCAACGTCTCCATCACCTTCCCCCTTCTATATTCAGAGGTTCACTCTCCCGCAACCTGATGTACCCTCTACTTGAACATGGTGCTTTATGCTTCATATTATTATCCAATGATGTGTTGCCATCCTATGATGTCTGAGTAGATTTTTGTTGTCCTATCGGTGATTGGTGAATTGCTATGATTGATTTAATTTGCTTGTGGTTATGTTGTTGTCCTATTGTGCCCTCCGTGTCGCTCAACCGTGAGGGATTCCCACTATAGGGTGTTGCAATACGTTCATGATTCGCTTATAGTGGGTTGCTTGAGTGAAGGAAGCATAAACCCGAGTAAGGGGGTTGTGACGTATGGGATAAAGGGGACTTGATGCTTTAATGCTATGGTTGGGTTTTACCTTAATGATCTTTAGTAGTTGCGGATGCTTGCTAGAGTTCCAATCATAAGTGCATATGATCCAAGAAGAGAAAGTATGTTAGCTTATGCCCCTCCCACATAAAACTTGCTATTGGTCTAGTAAAGTAGTCAATTGCTTAGGGACAATTTCACAACTCCTACCACCACTTTTCCACACTCGCTATATTTACTTTGTTGCTTCTTTATCTAAACAGCCCTTAATTTTTATTTACGTGCTCTTAATTATCTTGCAAACCTATCCAACAACACCTACAAAGTACTTCTAGTTTCATACTTGTTCTAGGTAATGCAAACACTAAGCGTGCGTAGAGTCGTATCAGTGGCAGATAGGACTTGAGAGAATATTTGTTCTACCTTTAGCTCCTCGTTGGGTTCAACACTCTAACTTATCGAAAGAGGATACAATTATCCCCTACACTTGTGGGTTATCAAGACCTTTTTCTAGCACCGTTGCCGGGGAGTCATAGTGTGGGGTGAATATTCTCGTGTGCGCTTGTTTACTTTATCACTAAGTAATTTTTATTTGCTGTTCCAAGTTGTTCTCTATCTTTAGTTATGGATATGGAACACAAAATACCAAAAAAATTAGGTGTACTTGCTACTCATGGAGATGGGGAACCTCCTAAAACCCTTGATGCTCGTTATGTGAAAGAAATTATGTACTGCTTTGATAATCCTAAGAAAACCCCATTCAATTATGTTAGGGTAGACACGTTGGATCAACTGAATACTTTAGGGATTATCGCTTGACACAAAAAGGGAAATTATTATGGGATCAAATTTATATGTGATACGTCTCTAACGTATCTACTTTTCCAAACACTTTTGCCCTTGTTTTGGACTCTAACTTGCATGATTTGAATGAAACTAACCCGGACTGATGATGTTTTCAGCAGAACTGTCATGATGCTGTTTTATGTGTAGAAAACAAAAGTTCTCGGAATGACCTGAAAATCCACGGAGACAAGTTTTGGAAAATATAAAAAATACTGGCGAAACAATCAAGACCAGGGGGCCCACACCCTGTCCACGAGGGTGGGGGCGCACCCCCCTGTCTCGTGGGCCCCCTGACGCTCCACCGACCTCAACTCCAACTCCATATATTCCGTTTCACCAAGAAAAAAATAAGGGAGAAAGTTTAATCACGTTTTACGATACGGAGCCGCTGCCAATCCCTAATCTCTCTCAGGAGGGCTGATCTGGAGTCGCTGCCAAGCCCTAATCTCGCTCCGAAGAGGGGGATTCGTCGTCGTCATCATCATCAACCATCCTCCATCACCAATTTCATGATCCTCACCGCCGTGCGTGAGTAATTCCATCGTAGGCTTGCTGGACGGTGATGGGTTGGATGAGATTTACCATGTAATCAAGTTAGTTTTGTTAGGGTTTGATCCCTAGTATCCACTATGTTCTGAGATTGATGTTGCTATGACCTTGCTATGCTTAATGCTTGTCACTAGGGCCCGAGTGCCATGATTTCAGATCTGAACCTATTATGTTTTCATGAATATATGTGTGTTCTTGATCCTATCTTGCAAGTCTATAGTCACCTATTATGTGTTATGATCCGACAACCCCGAAGTGACAATAATCGGGATACTTCTCGGTGATGACCGTAGTTTGAGGAGTTCATGTATTCACTATGTGTTAATGCTTTGGTCCGGTTCTCTATTAAAAGGAGGCCTTAATATCCCTTAGTTTCCTCTAGGACCCTGCTGCCATGGGAGGGTAGGACAAAAGATGTCATGCAAGTTCTTTTCCATAAGCACGTATGACTATATTCGGAATACATGCCTACATTACATTGATGAACTGGAGCTAGTTCTATGTCACCCTATGTTATAGCTATTACATGAGGAATCGCATCCGACATAATTATCCATCACTAATCCACGTACGAGCTTTTCACATCTTGTGCTTCGCTTATTTACTTTTCCGTTGCTACTGTTACAATCACTACAAAACTATTATCTTTATTTTTGCCACTGTTACCTTTATTATCATACTACTTTGCTACTAAATACTTTGCTGCAGATACTAAGTTATCTAGGTGTGGTTGAATTGACAATTCAACTGCTAATACTCAATAATATTCTTTGGCTCCCCTTGTGTCGAATCAATAAATTTGGGTTGAATACTTTACCCTCGAAAGCTGTTGCGGTCCCCTACACTTGTGGGTTATCAAGACTAATTTCTGGCGCCGTTGCCGGGGAGCATAGCTCTATTCTTTGAGTTACTTGGGATTTATATCTGTTGATCACTATGAGGAACTTGAAAGATGAAAGAACCAAGATTTTGCCCTCAACTACGAGGGGATGTAAGGAACTGCCATCTAGCTCTGCACTAGATTCTAATTCTGTTATTAGTAAGCTTGCGACACCTAAACCTGCTACTGCTATGAATTCTGATGTGTCGCATGTTATTGATGGTGCCACTTCTGCTATGCATGATACTTATGATGAAACCACTTCTATGCGTGATACCACTTTGCCATTAGGTGAATTTCTTGATGAACAACTTGCTAGGGTTAGAGAGAATGAAATTATTGAAGATGCTATTACTGATGATAGTGATGATGAAAGTTCTCCCCCTGATTATGAATTACCTGTTGTTCCTGAGGGTTATGTTATGGAAGAGGAAGCTGCTAGAGCTATCTTTGCTTGTAAAGATAGATATGATCTTAAAAAGTTATTAGCTAAATGGAAGCAGCAATCTCTTAATGCTAGAATGAAACCTGACCCTGCTTTTGCTACTTCACCTATCTTTGTTACTGATAAGGATTATGAATTCTCTGTTGATCCTGAGATTATTACTTTGGTTGAATCTGATCCTTTTTATGGCCTTGAATCTGAAACTGTTGTGGCACATCTTACCAAGTTAAATGATATAGCCACCCTGTTTACTAATGATGAGAAGTCTCGCTATTATTATATCCTTAAGATATTTCCGTTCTCATTAAGGGTGATGCTAAGACTTGGTTTAATTCTCTTGATCCTGGTTGTGTGCGTAGTCCCCAGGATATGATTTATTACTTCTCTGCTAAATATTTCCCTGCTCATAAGAAACAAGCTGCCTTGCGGGAAATATATAATTTTGTGCAAATCAAAGAAGAGAGTCTCCCACAAGCTTGGGGAGGCTTCTCCGATTACTTAATGCTTTGCCTGATCATCCTCTTAAGAAAAATGAAATACTTGATATCTTTTATAATGGACTAACCGATGCTTCCAAGGACTACTTGGATAGTTGTGCTGGTTGTGTTTTCAGGGAAAGAACAGTCGACGAAGCTGAATTACTATTGAATAATATGTTGACTAATGAAAATAATTGGACTCTTCCTGAGCCAATTCCTGAGGCAATTCCTGAACCAATTGAGCCAACTCCTGAGCCTATTCCTAAACCCACTCCTAAGAAGAGAGGTGTTCTATTTCTCAGTCCTGAAGATATGCAAGAGGCAAAGAAATCAATGAAAGAAAAAGGTATAAAGCTGAAGATGTTAAGAATTTACCACCTATTGAAGAAATACATGGTCTTAATATACCGCCTGTCGAAGAACCACATTGTCTTGATAACCCGACACAGGTAGTAAAGGTAAATTCTCTCTATAGATATGATAAAGTTGAAATTCCCTCTACTAAATTTCATAGCCCATGTTTAGATGAATTTGATGACTTTATGGCTAGACAAGAAAGTTTTAATGCTTATGTTGGTAGAGAATTAAAGAATAATGCTTTCGAGATAGGACGCTTGAGTGATTATATGGCTAGAGTTAAAGGTGAACTTAAACTCATTAGCAAATATGCTTCTATGGTTGCTACTCAAGCTGAGCAAGTACTTAAAGCTCAAAATGATTTGCTTGATGAATTAAATAATAAACATGACTTTGCTATTAGAGTGGCTACTAGAACTGGTAGAATGACTCAGGAACCTTTGTATCCTGAAGGCCACCCTAAGAGATCGAGCAAGATTCTCAGAGAAATAATTTAGAGGCACCTAGTTCTTCTAAAAAGAAGAAAAAGAAAAACGATAGGACTTTGCATGCTTCTAGTGAACCTGTTGTAGACACACCTGAGAATCCCAATGATATCTCTATTTCTGATGCTGAAACACAATCAGGTGATGAACATGAACCTAGTGATAATGTTAATGATAATGTTCATGTTGATGCTCAACCTAGCAAAAACAATGAAGTAGAGATTGAACCTGCTGTTGATCTTGATAACCCACAATCAAAGAATCAACGTTATGATAAGAGAGATTTTGTTGCTAGGAAGCACGGTAGAGAAAGAGAACCATGGGTTCAGAAACCCATGCCCTTTCCTCCTAAACCATCCAAGACAAAGGATGATGAGGATTTTGAGCGCTTTGCTGAAATGATTAGACCTATCTTCTTACGTATGCGCTTAACTGATATGCTTAAAGTAAATCCTTATGCTAAATATATGAAGGATATCATTACAAACAAAAGAAAGATACCGGAAGCTGAAATTTCCACCATGCTTGCTAATTACACTTTTAAGGGTGGAATACCAAAGAAACTCGAAGATCCAGGGGTACCAACTATACCATGCTCCATTAAAAGAAATTATGTTAAAACTGCTTTATGTGATCTTGGAGCCGGTGTTAGTGTTATGCCTCTCTCTTTATATCGTAGACTTGAATTGAATAAGTTGACACCTACTGAAATATCTTTGCAAATGGCTGATAAATCAACTGCTATACCTGTCGGTATTTGTGAGGATGTGCCTGTTGTGGTTGCAAATGTCACTATCTTAAAGGACTTTGTTATTCTTGATATTGCCGAGGACGATAGTATGTTGATTATCCTTGGTAGACCCTTTTTGAATACTGCATTCTGTTATTGATTGCAACAAAGGCAATGTCACTTTTCATGTTAATGGTAATGAGCATACGGTACACTTTCCGAGGAAACAATCTCAAGTTCATAGCATCAATTCTATTGGAAAAGTTCCAACTATCATTATTGGAGGTTTTGAATTTCCTCTCCCTACTGTCAAGAAAAAGTATGATATTCTTATTGTTGGGGATGTTCATATCCCCGTTGAGGTAACTTAGTGTTATTCGAAATTTCTCCGGTTCCGTGTTATTCGGAATGAGTTTGTTAACAAGACTTGATCAACCTTGTTAGTGGATTCATTTTGATGATCATGAGATGGATGAAACTAGAAGGCACAACCTTCTGTACCCTCTTTTTACTTTCTGTTATTTAGAATAAATAAAGCAAAAATAGTATTATCCGTCTGTTTTCTGAATTATCCGTGCAATAAAAAATATCCCGAAAATAAAAGTGCTCCAAATGCCCTGCAAATTTAGTATGATTTTTTATGGAATATTTGAGGATTTTAGGCACTGAAATCACTGCAGGAGGGGCAAGCACCAGGCCACGATGGTGGAGGGTGCGCCCACACCCCCTGGGCGCACCCCCTGTCTCGTGGGCCCCTGGTGGCCCCCCTCCACTTATGCCAGCACCCACACACTCCATCTTCTTCCCAAAAAAATCCCCATCCAGCTCAAGCACGAGTTCTAGCTCATTTTGCTGCGATTTTCGATCTCCTTGCTCAAAGCTCCATTCACAAAACTGTTGTGGGAGATTGTTGCTTGGTATGTGACTCCTCCATTGGTCCAATTAGTTTTTGTTCTAGTGCTTTATTCATTGCAAATTTTTGCTGCATAGGTGACCATGTTCTTGAGCTTGCATGTTAAATTTATGAGGTCCCAGTAATTCTAATGCATGATATAGGCTCTAGGCACTTGTAGGAGTAGTTGCTACCAATCTTATTTAGTTTTATTCACTTTTATTTTGAAGTTACTAAAATTTCAGATATTTTCATAAAATTTTAAGGAGATTTTTGAGGGGCTCTTCTAGCCAAGGCTCCCAGGAAAAACAAGCTAAAGAGAAGGAAAAGGCCAAATATAATCTTCCTCGTATAGCGGAAGTACGGCCGTGTGAATGGCCCTGTGACAATTTCTTGAGAGAAGCTGGAATTTATGAAGACTTTTATTCTTTGATCGAAAATGCAGGCCTCACCGATTTCCTCCACGACCGGATCGCTCAGTATCTCTTACTCACCAATACTTTCGTGCAAAACTTTTATTATTATCCTAAGAAGTCACCGCCTTCAGTATCATTTCATTTATATGATGAATTCAGGGAAATGTCTTTACGTAATTTTTGCGTGGTATGTAGGATACCCTTTGAGGGAAAATTAGAGGAACCACATCGTAAAGATGTGGATGGCTTTATTAACACTATCACTGTAGGGGATCCAAAGAAGGGTTCCGATGCGAGAATCTCTAGCATACACTTTCCTGTTTTACGCTACATTGCCATATTTGCTAGTAGATGCTTGATTGGTCATGGAAATAGTGGAAACTTCAATGTTCCTGATATTATTATTCTTCATCATGCCTTGTTTGGATATAATAGTTTTAGTATGGGTGCCGTCATTGCTAAACGGCTAAGCCTGAATCGTACAAAAGGCCCCATCTTTGGAGGTATCTATGCTGCACGTCTTGCTAGATATTTTGAGATGCCTATTAGGCACCATGAGAAAGAGGAGACAATATTGACTCCTTACATTTTAGATTATAGGAGAATGGTAGCACATGAGTTTATTATTGACAACGAAGATAAGATGCTTCTGTATAACCTGAGATTTAATAAGAAACACAATGAGACTATTATACTGCTTGCACCTCTGTTGTTTGATTTGACTATAGATAATTTTCTTGTCACGCCGGGAGTGGTGTACGCTCATCGAGGCCAAGCGTCCACTCCAGAGCCTGAGCCTGAGCTGGAGCCTTCACTGGATCCTTATCGTGCATCATCCTACTAGTGGGACCCGAAGATGGCCAGCCAGTGGTATCCTGATTACACCTCTCAGTACACCGGGGAGAGTAGCCGCGGTCCGTGGCAATAGACCAACTTAGGCCAAAAGCCTGAGCTTGGGGGAGTATGTATTTCTCACCGACTTTACATTCATGTCCACACACTATTGTAGTCGTCGGTGCTCATACTCTTTCATTGTATTATCCATGCTAGTTTAATTTTCTTTTTCTAGCCTTTTTCTTGTGTGTTTGATAAACCTTTAGAACAAACAAAAAATTAGTTAGTTTAATTTCCATGCTGGTAGTAGTAATTAAAATGAAAACCCAAAAAGATTTCTCGTTCTTCTTCTTACTTGTTGGGAGCTTTCCCGTGTAAATAGTTTTATTTCCTTTCTTTCTTTGGGGGTCGAGAGTAGAAGACCATATTGAAAATGTTTAGTGACTCTCATATGCATGATTGTTTATTTAACTTAGAGCCCATATTACTTTGTCTTCTCTCTTGAGTTGAATGCTTGCAGATTCCAGCTTAGTCCAATGCACGTGCACTATTATTATTATACACATCGTTCGGTCGTGCAAGTGAAAGGCAATAATGACGATATATGATGGACTGATTGAGATGAGAAAAGCTGGTATGAACTCGACCTCTCTTGTTTTTGTAAATATGATGAGTTCATCGTTCCTGATTCAGCTTATTATGAAGTAAACATATTTGCAATGACATTTAGAGATTATAGTTGCTTGTGCCATGCTTGATTAGCTATGAGTTATAATGGTTTACCTTGCGTGCCAACATGCTATTAAAATGATTATGATGTGGTATGATGGGATGGTATCCTCCTTTGAATGAATTGAGTGACTCGACTTGGCACATGTTCACGCATGTAGTTGAAACAAATCAACATAGCCTTCATGATATTTATGTTCATGGTAGATTATATCCTACTCATGCTTGTACTCGGTGTGAATTAATTTTAATGCATGTTCATGACTGTTGTCGCTCTCTCAGTTGGTCGCTTCCCAGTCTTTTGCTAGCCTTCACTTGTACTAAGCGGGAATACTGCTTGTGCATCCAAACTCCTTAAACCCCAAAGTTATTCCATATGAGTCCACCATACCTTCCTATATGCGGTATTTACCTGCCGTTCCAAGTAAATTTGTATGTGCCAAACTCCAAACCTTCAAATGAAATTCTGTTTTGTATGCTCGAGCAGCTCATGTTTCAACTAGGGCTGCCTATATCTTCCATGCTAGGTGGGTTATTCTCAAGAGGAGTGGACTCCGCTCCTCATTCACGAGAAAGGGCCGGTAACCGGGATGCCCAGTCCCATGATCCAAAAAGATCAAAGCAAATCAATATAATTAAACAAAACTCCCCCAGGGCTGTTGTTAGTTGGAGGCACTCGTTGTTTCGAGCAAGCCATGGATTGATGCTTGTTGGTGGTGGGGGAGTATAAACTTTTACCATTCTGTTTGGGAACTGCCTATAATGCATGTAGTATGGAAGATATCAGCCATCTCATAGTTGTTGCGTTGACAGTGAAAGTATGCCGCTCAAAATGTTATTCATCTCTATTTTAAAATCGAGCTCTGGCACCTCTACAAATCCCTGCTTCCCTCTGCGAAGGGCCTATCTATTTACTTTTATGTTGAGTCATCACCCTCTTATTAAAAAGCACCTGCTGGAGAGCACACTGTCATTTGCATTCATTACTATTGGTTTATATTGGGTATGACTTGACTGGATCTCTTTTACCATGAATTACAATGTTTAGTCAGTCCTTGATCTTTAAAGGTGCTCTACATTTATGTTTTGCGGTCTCAGAAAGGGCTAGCGAGATACCATTTTGTTATATCATATTATGATTGTTTTGAGAAAGTGTTGTCATCCGAGTTTTATTATTATGGCTCGCTAGCTGATTATGCCATTGATATGAGTAATTGTGAGACCTAGGTGTTATTGTGAGTATGGTTAGTTCATAATATTTGCTGAAACCTGAATGCTGGCTTTGCATGTTTACAACAACAAGAGCAAATAGAGTTTGTAAAAGTTTTTCTTTATCACTTTCAGTTTATCAACTGAATTGCTTGAGGACAAGCAAAGGTTTAAGCTTGGGGGAGTTGATACGTCTCCAACGTATCTACTTTTCCAAACACTTTTGCCCTTGTTTTGGACTCTAACTTGCATGATTTGAATGAAACTAACCCGGACTGACGCTGTTTTCAGCAGAACTGCCATGATGTTGTTTTATGTGTAGAAAACAAAAGTTCTCGGAATGACCTGAAAATCCACGGAGACAAGTTTTGGAAATATAAAAAATACTGGCGAAAGAATCAAGACCAGGGGGCCCACACCCTGTCCACGAGGGTGGGGGCGCGCCCACACCCCTGGGCGCGCCCCCCTGGGCGCTCCCCCTGTCTCGTGGGCCCCCTGACGCTCCACCGACCTCAACTCCAACTCCATATATTCCGTTTCACGGAGAAAAAAATCAGAGAGAAAGTTTCATCGCGTTTTACGATACGGAGCCGCCGCCAAGCCCTAATCTCTCTCGGGAGGGCTGATCTGGAGTCCGTTCGGGGCTCCGGAGAGGGGGATTCGTCGCCGTTGTCATCATCAACCATCCTCCATCACCAATTTCATGATGCTCACCGCCGTGCGTGAGTAATTCCATCGTAGGCTTGCTGGACGGTGATGGGTTGGATGAGATTTACCATGTAATCAAGTTAGTTTTGTTAGGGTTTGATCCCTAGTATCCACTATGTTCTGAGATTGATGTTGCTATGACTTTGCTATGCTTAATGCTTGTCACTAGGGCCCGAGTGCCATGATTTCAGATCTGAACCTATTATGTTTTCATGAATATATGTGTGTTCTTGATCCTATCTTGCAAGTCTATAGTCACCTATTATGTGTTATGATCCGACAACCCCGAAGTGACAATAATCGGGATACTTCTCGGTGATGACCGTAGTTTGAGGAGTTCATGTATTCACTATGTGCTAATGCTTTGTTCCGGTTCTCTATTAAAAGGAGGCCTTAATATCCCTTAGTTTCCGCTAGGACCCCGCTGCCACGGGAGGGTAGGACAAAAGATGTCATGCAAGTTCTTTTCCATAAGCACGTATGACTATATTCGGAATACATGCCTACATTACATTGATGAACTGGAGCTAGTTCTGTGTCACCCTATGTTATAGCTATTACATGAGGAATCGCATCCGACATAATTATCCATCACTGATCCAATGCCTACGAGCTTTTCACATCTTGTGCTTCGCTTATTTACTTTTCCGTTGCTACTGTTACAATTACTACAAAACTATTATCTTTACTTTTGCCACTGTTACCTTTATTATCATACTACTTTGCTACTAAATACTTTGCTGCAGATACTAAGTTATCCAGGTGTGGTTGAATTGACAACTCAACTGCTAATACTCAATAATATTCTTTGGCTCCCCTTGTGTCGAATCAATAAATTTGGGTTGAATACTTTACCCTCGAAAGCTGTTGCGGTCCCCTACACTTGTGGGTTATCAAGACTAATTTCTGGCGCCGTTGCCGGGGAGCATAGCTCTATTCTTTGAGTTACTTGGGATTTATATCTGTTGATCACTATGAGGAACTTGAAAGATGAAAGAACCAAGATTTTGCCCTCAACTACGAGGGGATGTAAGGAACTGCCATCTAGCTCTGCACTAGATTCTAATTCTGTTATTAGTAAGCTTGCGACACCTAAACCTGCTACTGCTATGAATTCTGATGTGTCGCATGTTATTGATGGTGCCACTTCTGCTATGCATGATACTTATGATGAAACCACTTCTATGCGTGATACCACTTTGCCATTAGGTGAATTTCTTGATGAACAACTTGCTAGGGTTAGAGAGAATGAAATTATTGAAGATGCTATTACTGATGATAGTGATGATGAAAGTTCTCCCCCTGATTATGAATTACCTGTTGTTCCTGAGGGTTATGTTATGGAAGAGGAAGATGCTAGAGATATCTTTGCTTGTAAAGATAGATATGATCTTAAAAAGTTATTAGCTAAATGGAAGCAGCAATCTCTTAATGCTAGAATGAAACTAACCGTGCACTAAGCGTGCGTAGAGTCGTATCAGTGGCAGATAGGACTTGAGAGAATATTTGTTCTACCTTTAGCTCCTCGTTGGGTTCAACACTCTAACTTATCGAAAGAGGATACAATTATCCCCTACACTTGTGGGTTATCAAGACCTTTTTCTAGCACCGTTGCCGGGGAGTCATAGCGTGGGGTGAATATTCTCGTGTGCGCTTGTTTACTTTATCACTAAGTAATTTTTATTTGCTGTTCTAAGTTGTTCTTATCTTTAGTTATGGATATGGAACACAAAATACCAAAAAAATTAGGTGTACTTGCTACTCATGGAGATGGGGAACCTCCTAAAACCCTTGATGCTCGTTATGTGAAAGAAATTATGTACTGCTTTGATAATCCTAAGAAAACCCCATTCAATTATGTTAGGGTAGACACGTTGGATCAACTGAATACTTTAGGGATTATCGCTTGACAAAAAAAGGGAAATTATTATGGGATCAAATTTATATGTGATACGTCTCCAACGTATCTACTTTTCCAAACACTGTTGCCCTTGTTTTGGACTCTAACTTGCATGATTTGAATGAAACTAACCCGGACTGATGATGTTTTCAGCAGAACTGTCATGATGCTGTTTTATGTGTAGAAAACAAAAGTTCTCGGAATGACCTGAAAATCCACGGAGACAAGTTTTGGAAAATATAAAAAATACTGGCGAAACAATCAAGACCAGGGGGCCCACACCCTGTCCACGAGGGTGGGGGCGCACCCCCCTGTCTCGTGGGCCCCCTGACGCTCCACCGACCTCAACTCCAACTCCATATATTCCGTTTCACCAAGAAAAAAATAAGGGAGAAAGTTTAATCACGTTTTACGATACGGAGCCGCTGCCAAGCCCTAATCTCTCTCGGGAGGGCTGATCTGGAGTCGCTGCCAAGCCCTAATCTCGCTCCGAAGAGGGGGATTCGTCGTCGTCATCATCATCAACCATCCTCCATCACCAATTTCATGATCCTCACCGCCGTGCGTGAGTAATTCCATCGTAGGCTTGCTGGACGGTGATGGGTTGGATGAGATTTACCGTGTAATCAAGTTAGTTTTGTTAGGGTTTGATCCCTAGTATCCACTATGTTCTGAGATTGATGTTGCTATGACCTTGCTATGCTTAATGCTTGTCACTAGGGCCCGAGTGCCATGATTTCAGATCTGAACCTATTATGTTTTCATGAATATATGTGTGTTCTTGATCCTATCTTGCAAGTCTATAGTCACCTATTATGTGTTATGATCCGACAACCCCGAAGTGACAATAATCGGGATACTTCTCGGTGATGACCGTAGTTTGAGGAGTTCATGTATTCACAATGTGTTAATGCTTTGGTCCGGTTCTCTATTAAAAGGAGGCCTTAATATCCCTTAGTTTCCGCTTGGACCCTGCTGCCATGGGAGGGTAGGACAAAAGATGTCATGCAAGTTCTTTTCCATAAGCACGTATGACTATATTCGGAATACATGCCTACATTACATTGATGAACTGGAGCTAGTTCTATGCCACCCTATGTTATAGCTATTACATGAGGAATCGCGTCCGACATAATTATCCATCACTGATCCAACACCTACAAGATTTTGGCATCTTGTGCTTCGCTTATTTACTTTTCCGTTGCTACTATTACAATCACTACAAAACTATTATCTTTACTTTTGCCACTTTTACCTTTATTATCATACTACTTTGCTACTAAATACTTTGCTGCAGATACTATCTTATCCAGGTGTGGTTGAATTGACAACTCAACTACTAATACTCAATAATATTCTTTGGCTCCCCTTGTGTCGAATCAATAAATTTGGGTTGAATACTTTATCCTCGAAAGCTGTTGCGATCCCCTACACTTGTGGGTTATCAATATGTTGCGTTGGTATGCTAGGAAACTATGCTTGAGATATGATTATACTTGTTGCTCTAGGATGAAGGCTCCACACCTTTCCTTTTCATGCAAATTTAATGATAATAACACCTTGGCTTCTTATGCTAATGATATATATGATTACTATGATGAGGAGCAAAGAGAAGAATTTGTTGCTTTTATGGGTGCTTATGAAATTGAATCTTTGTTTAAAACTTGTGAAGATTTTGATGATTCGGTTTATAGACCTGAAAATTTTGCTATACTTAAATATTGTTATGAGAATTATGAATACAATTCCGATATTGATTCATTTATTGAGGAAATCTCCCGCTGTCCAAGAAGAGACTAATATTTTGCAGGAGTCTATGTAAGAAGAAATTGATGAAACTGTGTGCTCATTGGATGAAAAAGATGATGAGGAGAGCAAAGAACAAAAGGAGGAAGAGAGGATTAGCTACCCGTGCCCACCTTCTAATGAGAGTAACTCTTCAACTCATACATTGTTTAATTCCCCTTCGTGCTTACCGAAGGATGATTGCTATGATGATTATCATGATCCACTTGATTCTCTTGAAATATTCCTTTTTGATGATGCTTGGTATGCTTGTGGCCAAGATGCAAATATGAATTATGCTTATGGAGATGAACTTGCTATAGTTCCTTATGTTAAACATGAAATTGGTGCTATTGCACCCACGCATGATAGTCCTATTATCTTTTTGAATTCTCCAAACTACACTATATCGGAGAAGTTTGTGCTTATTAAGGATTATATTGATGGGTGTCATTTTACCATTGCACATGATACTTTTGATGAATGTGATATGCATGTGCTTGCTGCTCCTACTTGCAATTATTATGAGAGAGGAACTATATCTCCACCTCTCTATGTTTCCAATATGATAAAATTGCAAGAAACTGCTTATACTATTGTCAGGACCCCGATCCAAAGTCACACCGATCTAGCATGTAACACATCATATCACTTTGCGGCCTCGCGCACGGTATTCCCACGGGTGCCACCTTACCTGGCCCGGGACCGTTTGCGCCTTTTGGCTCACGTATATGATAGTGCCGCTAGCATCCATATGACAAAGAACCCGGGCTGACATGGCTAGTAGTGAACCCAAAGTGGCACTAACTTACAGGGACAGGCATACATGACCCAGCCACGAACGTGTCGGTCATCGTCGAGTGAATCCGGGCTGTAGCAACTGGGCTAGCAGGACTCCGGTAAACCGGGCTGTAGCAGGCTAACAGGACTCCGGTAGACACCGCGTGACATTTCCCCGAAGGGACAGACACAGGAACAAAGAAGGACACATGCCGGTCAGCCTAAGTGTTCCGGAGCTGTAGCAAGCTACCATGGCTCAGTGGAAGCACTAGGAGACATTTCTCGGTAAGAGAGGCTACCAAGGATAAATAACTAGGTTGTTAGATCCCACACATACCAAGCATTTCAATAACATACACACAATATGCTCGATATGTGCAAATACAACATGGCATCACAACATGACTCTATGACTCAAGTATTTATTCAATAGGCTCCAAGGAGCGAGATATTACAATCATGGGTCTCATGACCCAACATTCAGAGCAAACAAGTCAAGCACAAGCAGAAGCTTAACATGTCTGAGTACAGACATCTACAAAAGAAAAAGGCTGAGAAGCCTTACTGTCTATCAGATCCTGCCGAGGGCACAAAATTGTAGCTGAGGTAACAAGCTAAACGTCGAAGTCCACACGGTACTACTAGCGAGACTGAAGTCTCTCTGCAAAAACATAAATTAAGCAACGTGAGTACAAATGTACCCAACAAGACTTACGTCAGATCTAACTACATATGCATCATTATCAACAAAGGGGATGGTGGGGTTTAACTGCAACAAGCCAGCTTTGACTCAGTGGCTCACCTAAACTACGACTGCAAGTAACTCTTTTGAGGTGGCGCACACGAGTCCACATATTCACCATATCAATACACCACTATGGATCCGCTCCCGTCTCCCTACGAGAACGCCATCCATAGCACTCACACTTATCTTGCGCATTTTAGAGTATCCACTTTCACTTGTCTATGAACTGTACAGGCAACCCAGAAGTCCTTTACCGCGGACACGGCTATTCGAATAGATCATATTAACCCTGTCGGGGTGTACTTCTTCACACACGCTCTCACCACTTACCGCCGTTTACACGACATGTACTCGGCAACCTTCAAGCGGAAGCCCAGCGAGGGTGTCGGCCACGACCTGACTAACCACACAAGTCTCTCGTCCAGGTTTATCGCCTATTTGGGTTCCATCCGCAAGGAGATCCGGCCGGGGTGTCGCTCAGGGCCCCAAACGATGTGAGCAGGGTTCCCAAGCCCACCATCCGGGTGCCACTTGGTACACCGTGCCACTGTGCCTAGTCTGTCCCAAGCCCACCTGTACCGGGTGCCACTTGGTAGACTACTAACACTACCTACAAACACCAGAAACTAGTTGCAACTCCTGGACAGAGATCAGGTTGATTAATAAGTCGAGAGAGCTTGGAGCGCCCGGAGCCCAATGTGTGGTATTAACTGTTCATGGATCACAAACACAAAACTCAGTTCCTGAGGACGGCTGCAATGAGACAACCCACCATGTACTCCTACATGGCCTCTCACCGCTACCTTTACCAAATCGTGTTCACACACTTAGCTCACACATAGTAGGACATGTTTACACACCTCCAATTCATCCCCGACGAATCAGACCTGACACAACTCTAAGCAATAGCAGGCATGACAAACATGCATGAATGAGTAGACACATCAGGGCTCAAACAACTCCTACTCATGCTAGTGGGTTTCATCTATTTACTGTGGCAATGACAGGTCATGCAGAGGATAAAGGGGTTCAACTACCGCAGTAAATAACAGTTGTATCGTTGTTGTCCTAATGCAGTAAAAGAGAGCAGGAGCGAGAGAGTGGGATTTTATCGGAATGAACAAGGGGGTTTTGCTTGCCTGGCACTTCTGAAGATAGCATTGAGTCTTCATCAGTGTCAACGATCACAACGTCGGTACAACGTCTACCGAGGGGGAAACAACACCGGCAAACAGAGAAGAAACACGATCAATGCAATGCACAATATGATGCATGCTATGACATGGCAATATGAATGTGTTTTGGGCTAATGCAAGCTAGAACAGGTTGAGATGAGTCCATTTGAACCAAAGATTCAAATGCAAACCCATTTTAAAAGGTCATATTAGTGCATTACCTTGTTTCACCTAAACAGCAAGGTTAAAGTGTTCTAACATGCATGAAAATGGTACCGATGGATATATTGCATTTTTCTGATCATTTTTCATATATAAATTGTTTGATTTGGAGCTACGGTTGATTTTCTATGAATTTTGGAAGTTTTGGTTATTTTCTGGAATTTCCTGATTTAAATTTAAATCCAGAAAGAATTAACTGCGTCAGCCTGACGCCAGCGTGATGTCAGCGAGTCAACGGCCAGGTCCAGGTCAAACCTGACGTGCGGGGTCCACACGTCAGTGACACAGGAACTAATCCCGGTCAAACCTAGCGCTGACTGGGGTTTGACCAGGGGTGGGGCCCACTGTCAGTGGCTGTAGGTTGTTTAGTTAGCTGGGTTAGATCCTAATGACGGAGCCACATCGGCTCGCCGGAGTTTGGCCGGCGGCGACCATTCCGCGCGGTGGAGCTGCTACTGGGCGGCACTAGGGGCTGCGTTTAGGTGCGGGGAGACCACCAGAAGGGAGCCCGTGCTCTTCCGCATCCAACGGAGCAGGAAGGAGCGGGCGGGGTGCGCTGTACTCGCCGGAGTCGAGCTCACAGCGGCGGCCGGAGTTCGGGCGAGCTCGGGGTCTGTGTTAGGGAGCACAGCAAAGGGTGCGGATGGGTGCTATGGCCTCCTGGGGGTGCACTGAGCACGGCTGCGTGCTCGTTTGCAGCTCTAGGCAACGGTGGCTACGGCAGCGACATGGCCGGCAGCGAAGAGCTCTCGGCTCCGACGGGCATCGGTGTTAGAGGAAGAAAACAAGTCAGGGGAGAGGGGGAAACGACAAAGGAGCTCACGGCGGGTGCAGCGATGGCATCGGCGAGCTCGGGGAGGCACCGGAGCGAGCAGAGCATCGAGGGGGATCTCCGGCGGCCGGCGATGGAAACGAAGACGGTGGTGCTGCTTCAGGCGTCCCGCGGCCGCGTAGCTCGACGAAGAGGTAGCAGACGATGAGGGTGAGCCGATGGGCTTGGCGGTTGGTCGAGGGACGGCCAGAGAGCACGGTGGCAGTGAGCGGCGGCAACGGCCATGCTCGGGTGTGCGTGAGTGAAAGAGCCAGAGAAGAGGGAGAGTGAGCGAGGGGGTCTACGGGATCGGGACGACATGGGAAAGTCATCCACGCGTCCAGGGGATCATCGGCAAGCAGGAGGTGGCCGGGAACGCACGCGCGCGCGCCACGCTTCCCCTCTGCCTACTGGCAGGAGGAAGAAGATGGCTCTGCCCTCGGTGGGCTGGGCCGCTACAGTGCCAGAACAGGTAGGCCGGCCCAGGTAACTCTCTCTCTCTGCTTTCTAATTTAAATGGTTTCTGTTTTCTATTTATTCTGTTTTGTTTTGATTTAGTAAAATACTAAACCATTTTATAAAATCCTGGAAATAATTAGGAGTGTTGTATGAATAATTCCAGTGACCCATAACAATTTCCAACATTTTTGGAGCACCTAAAATATATATGGCATTTAACTAGCTCCAATTCAAATATGTTTGAATTAATTCAAAGCCCAAATATGTCCTGAAAAAAATGTAAACCATCTTTGGTAGATGCTTCCACCTCAAACCAGAAATGTTGAACATTTTTAAAGGGCATTTTGAGTTCAATGAAAAAGATTTTATTTTGACCCTAGCCGAATTCATTTGGTGCTAGGGTTTGAGAATCCCCATTTCAAAATTCCATGAAAGTTAAACATGATGCAAGCAAGATGCAAACACTAGGCAGCACCAGAAGCTAGGGATGTGACAACTATGTATTGGCCTTTACTATGTGTTCATGAATTGTTCTTTTATGACATGCCGATGCATAGAAAGAGAGTTAGACTTCGTTGTTGCTTGATATATGTTACTTTGTGGTTATGACTAAATTACAAATCATTGTTAATTAAAATTGGCTTTGATATACCTTGGGATCCGTGTGGATCCATTACTTGAGCACTATATGCCTAGCTTAATGGCTTTAAAGAAAGTGCTGCCAGGGAGACAACCCGGAAGTTTTAAAGAGTCATTTATTTCTGTTGAGTGATTTTATAGTCTAAAAACAAAAAAATAAAGAGGGGAACCCAACACTTTTCAAAAAGGAAAGTGAAAGTGAGAGAGACAAGCATTGTTGAAGTGGGAGAGCTCCTTGAACTTTGTTCATGCTCACGGAAACTTTGTGAATCTTAATTACAGAAACTTTTCATCAAAAATAATTATCCCCTTGTACAATTCCATTGTATTATAAAAATAATGTGCTAAGGTTCGCCTTTAGGATGTTTACAATGCTTGTTTGTTTGTACGGTGCAGGACAGAAACTTTATCTGTAGTGCACGACTTTACATTTTTTGCTGGAACGTCACACGGTTTTGATTCTTTTTGCACTGTCTTGATATACAAATTGTTTATTTTTCCTAATTTTGGTATAATTTTTGGGGGTAACAGAAGTATGGTGGATGGTCAGATTGCTACAGACTGTTCTGTTTTTGACAGATTCTGTTTTTGATGCATAGTTTACTTGTTTTGATGAAACTATCAATTTATATCAGTGGATTAATCCATGGAAAAGCTATATTACAGTAGACACAATGCAAAAACAAAATATGAATTAGTTTTCAACAGTACCTAGAGTAGTGATTTGCTTTATTATACTAACGGATCTTACCGAGTTTTTTGTTGAAGTTTTGTGTGGATGAAGTGTTTGATCGAGGAGGTCTCGATATGAGGAAAAGGAGGAGAGGCAAGATCTCAAGCTTGGGGATGCCCACAGAACCCCACGTAAATATTCAAGGAGACTCAAGCGTCTAAGCTTAGGGATGCCCCGGAAGGCATCCCCTCTTTCTTCAACAAGTATCGGTATGTTTTTGGATTCGTTTCGTTCATGCGATATGTGCAATCTTGGAGCATCTTTTGCATTTAGTTTTCACTTTTCTTTTATGTACCATGCTGGTATGAGATAGTCCTTGGTTGATTTATAGAATGCTCATTGCACTTCACTTAAATCTTTTGAGTATGGCTTTATAGAATGCTTCACGTGCTTCGCTTATATCATTTGAAGTTTGGATTGCCTGTTTCTCTTCACATAGAAAACTGCCATTTGTAGAATGCTCTTTTGCTTCACTTATATTTGTTAGAGCGTGGGCATATCTTTTGTATAAAGAATTAAACTCTCTTGCTTCACTTATATCTATTTAGAGAGATGACAGGAATTGGTCATTCACATGGTTAGTCATAAAATCCTACATAAACTTGTTGATCGCTGAATATGATATGTTTGATTCCATGCAATAGTTTTGCGATATAAGGATGGTGATATCAGAGTCATGCTAGTGGGTAGTTGTGGATTGTAGAAATACTTGTGTTGAGGTTTGCAAGTCCCGTAGCATGCACGTATGGTAACCGTTGTGCGACAAATTTGAAGCATGGGGTGTTTCTTTGATTGTCTTCCTTATGAGTGGCGGTCGGGGACAAGCGATGGTCTTTTCCTGCCAATCTATCCCCCTATGGGCATGCATAGTAGTACTTTGGTTCAAGGGCTAATAAAATTTTGCAATAAGTATATGAGTTCTTTATGACTAATGTGAGACCATGGATTATACACACTCTCACCCTTCCATCATTGCTAGCCTCTTTGGTACCGTGCACTGCCCTTTCTCACCTCGAGAGTCGGCGCAAACTTCGCCGGTGCATCTAAACCCCGTGATATGATATGCTCTATCACACATAAGCCTCCTTATATCTTCCTCAAAACAGCCACCATACCTACCTATCATGGCATTTCCATAGCCATTCCGAGATATATTGTCATGCAACTTCCATCATCATCATATACATGACTTGAGCATTCATTGTCATATTGCCTTGCATGATCGTAAGATAGCTAGCATGATGTTTTCATGGCTTGTCCATTTTTTGATATCTTTGCTATGCTAGATAATTGCACATTCCGGTACACCGCCGGAGGCATTCATATAGAGTCATATATTTGTTCTAGTATCGAGTTGTAATATTGGGTTGTAAGTAAATAAAAGTGTGATGATCATCATTATAGAGCATTGCCCCATGAAAAAAATGAAAAAAAAGAGAGGCAAAAGAAGCCTAAAAAAAGGGGGGCCAAAAAAGTACGCAAAAAAGAAAAAAAAGAAAAAAAAGAAGAAGGGGCAATGCTACTATCCTTTTACCACACTTGTGCTTCAAAGTAGCACCATGTTCTTCATATAGAGAGTCTTCTATATTGTCACTTTCATATAGTAGTGGGAAGTTTCATTATAGAACTTGGCTTGTATATTCCAACGATGGGCTTCCTCAAATGCCCAAGGTCTTCATGAGCAAGCAAGTTGGATGCACACCCACTTAGTTTCAGTTTGAGCTTTCATACACTTATAGCTCTTAGTGCATCCGTCGCATGTCAATCCCTCCTCCTCACATTGACATCAATTGATGGGCATCTCCATAGCCCGTTGATTAGCCGCATCGATGTGAGACTTTATCTCTTTTTTGTCTTCTCCACATAAACCTCCACCATCATATTCTATTCCACCTATAGTGCTATATCCATGGCTTACGCTCATGTATTGCGTGAGGTTTGAAAAAGCTGAAGCGCATTAAAAGGTATGAATAAGGATGGCAATGGGTCGGGTTTGGATCGAGTTAAAAAATATTATATCCATGCCCTACCCATGAGTAATCATGTCGGGTTTGGGCGCTGCCCATGGGCGCAAAAGCATACCCAAACCCTATCCATACGAGTCAGATATCCATGGGTATCCATGTCCATGGGAAAAATTGATATCCTTAGGTATGAACCAATTTCTCGGCTTGTCATCGGGGTTGTGCATGATGGGAGCATTTTATGTGACGAAAATGAAGCATGGCCAAACTATATGTTTTCTATAAGCTTTCTTTGGCCATGTTGTTTTGAAAAGACATGATTTCTTTATTAGTACGCTCGAAGTATTATTGTGCTTATGTCAAATGATAGACTATTGCTATGAATCGCTCGTGTCTTAATATTCATGCCATGATTAGACATATGATCAAGATTATTCTAGGTAGCATTCCACATCAAAAATTATCTTTTTATCATTTACCTACTCGAGGACGAGCAGGAATTAAGCTTGGGGATGTTGATATGTCTCCATCGTATCTATAATTTTTTATTGTTCCATGCCAATATTCTTCAACTTTCATATACTTTTGGCAACTTTTTATACTATTTTTGGGACTAACATATTGATCCAGTGCCAAGTGCCAGTTCCTGTTTGTTACATGTTTTATGTTTCGCAGAAACCCAATATCGAACAGAGTCCAAACGGGATAAAAAGGGACAAGATCATTTTTGGAATATTTATGATTTTTGGGAAGAAAAACCAATGTGAGACGGTGCCCGAGGGGGCCACGAGCCAGGGGGTGCACCCCTGACCCTCGTGGGCACCCCTTAAGGTAGTTAATGATCTTCTTTTTCCGCAAGAAAGCTCATTTTGGGAGAAAAATCTGGGCGAAAGTTTCAACCCAATCGGAGTTATGGATCTCCGGATATAAAAGAAACAGTGAAAGGGCAGAATCTGGGAACGCAGAAACAGAGAGAGTCAGAGAGACAGATCCAATCTCGGAGGGGCTCTCGCCCTCCCACTCCATGGGAGCCAAGTACTAGAGGGGAAACCCTTCTCCCATCTAGGGAGAAGGTCAAGGAAGAAGAAGAAGAAGAAGAAGAAGAAGAAGGGGGGCTCTCTCCCCCTTGCTTCCGGTGGCTCCCGAACTCCGCTTGGGGCCATCATCATCACCGCAATCTACACCAACACCTCCATCATCTTCACCAACGTCTCCATCACCTTCCCCCTTCTATATTCAGCGGTTCACTCTCCCACAACCCGCTGTACCCTCTACTTGAACATGGTGCTTTATGCTTCATATTATTATCCAATGATGTGTTGCCATCCTATGATGTCCAAGTAGATTTTCGTTATCCTATCGGTGATTGGTGAATTGCTATGATTGGTTTAATTTGCTTGTGGTTATGTTGTTGTCCTATTGTGCCCTCTGTGTCATGCAAGCGTGAGGGATTCCCGTTGTCGGTGTACCAAAGTAGGGGCGCTCTTTTGTACCCCTTATTTGTGCACGGGCAGTCAGAGCCGCGCCCACGACCACACTTGTGCAGGGCATACACAGGAAATCAAAGCCAGAGGACGACCGAAGCAACGCCAAGACAGAAGCATAAAGAGCAAGAAGGCGAAATGGTTTCTCCCGGCAAGGCCCTTGACGGGGCAGCCCCCACGGCCCCGGCAAGGCCTTGCCAGGGCAGCCTACCAGACGCCAGCAGGGCGCGCCACCCTTGAGCCCCCAGTTCCTCCAGCGCCGCCAACCACGTTGGGGCACGGGCTCGGGGGGCGCCTCCATGGTGGCATGCAGACCTTCGTGAAGACAAGGAACACTTCTAATCAAAAGAGTAAGAGACGACGAGCCTCCGCGAGACCCTCACCGAGGAAACCCACAAGACACCTAGCAAGATCCTTTCCGTGGACGACCGCGGCACCGCGGCAAGACCCTTTCCGAGGCCCCGGTAGGGCCATTGCCGAGGACATCCGCGAAGCCACGCCCAGGCCCACACCCTCCAGGTTTCTGCTACTGGTCCCATGCAGCTGCCAGCCCACCAGCTAGGCAGGCACCTGCGTGTCGGCACAAGGCTTCTCAGCCAGCTCAGCGCATGCCTACGTGGTGGCATGCAAATATTCGTGAAGGCCCTACAACTGCGCCACCTCAGCAGCCTGCCAGCCTACATGGTGTTGACCACCTCGCTGGCCCAGGCGCGTGTCGAGGCAGGGCCAAGCGGCGGTAAAGTGGAGGGGACACGTCAGGGGCGCATTAAATGCACTTTTTCCCGTAATGGCAAGGGATAGACTTAATCACAGCATCCCGATGCCACCTCCTGTGTGCCACTGTGTCGATCCCCTTGCCTATAAAAGGAGGCCCGAGGCATCCAGGAAAAGGATTAGGACTTTTGGACAAGTTGCGCCATTGTAGCTAGTTCAAGAACCTCAAGAACGCAAATACACACATCAAAGCCGGACTAGGGTGTTACGCATCCCTGCGGCCCAAACCTAGGTAAACGACCCGTGTGCTCGTACTGACTGTTGATCCTGCTCTTCCCACAACCCAGCGCCCCGCAACCGTAGTAGCGATTCTTGTGATCCCATAGGTGTCGTTTCCCACCGACATCTTTGGCGCGCCAGGTAGGGGGCGCAGTAGTGAGCATATGGTTTTGCAGCCAGTGGCACAGCTCTTAATCGCCATGGCTCCCAAGAATAAGACGACCATGGTGATCGGTTCGTCCGGGACCAGACTGCCTGTATCGGTGCGGACCAATGGCGGGCCAGTCACGGAGAGAACCCATGGTCCAGCCCGCGAACATCCACATCACCCTGGCAGTTCGGGCCTGGTGGCCGGCGTCGTTTGTGCGCTAGGCGACGAGCCACACATCGCGAACTACAAAGATGGAGTTGGGCCCCCTGCAGGCGACGTGGGGCCCTCCAGGGGCGTCATCGTGCCGCCCAACGACGGCGTGGCGACCTCCAAGACGCCAACATCAGTGCCCATGGCGCGCTCTTCTCAGGTCGTGCGCGATGAGCAGCGCCATCCCGCTGGTGACCCTGGGCGCCGCCATGGGAAGAGTCCCGTGCGCCCTTCACATGACGAGGAGGGCCACCATGCGCGCCGAGGTGTTGGCGGTGGCGGCAGGCGGCCGCAGGGCCGTGATGGAATTCCTTCTAACGTAGTTAGAATTCGAAGCGCATCATGGTCCACGTAGCTTTCGCCGCCTCCCACACCAGCTGAAGCCCTAGCACGTGCGCAACTGCTCCTCGACTTTCCTCCCGCTGCGGAGAAGCTCGACGAATGGAGGGCCACCGGCTGGAGCCTTGTCGGCATCGCCAACAAAGATGAGTTGCGACCGGCGGGTCCCGTAGGCCGTCGCTCCGCCGAGCCACCGCATGCCACTGGTGGACGGACCGGAGGCGATGTGGCCATGGTGCACTCCCCTCCTCCACACCAGCCACCGCGGGTGTCGATCCGCCATGGCGATGCTCATGATGATATCTCCTTAGCGTCGTCCGACCCACGAACCTACTGCGACCAACGTCAAGTTCTTCAGGAGCGAGCTCATGAAGACGCTCGAACCACCATCAAGCACCGACGGGATGTGCACCACCAGTCTGACAGGCGGGCAGGGCCCACTATGGACCACCCACCACTGGGAGGCTACGGCGGCCTACCCTACAAGGTGGGTTGTCCGGCCTTCACCCGTGAGCTGCGGCAGTTCCTATGGTCCTCCCACCGCACGTTCAAGCCCGACATTGGCGAGAAGTACAACGGCAAGACTCACCCATCGGAGTTCCTCAGCATCTACACCATCGCGATGCAAGCTGCTGGGGCTCGCGACGATAAGGTGCTTGCCAATTACTTCCCGTTGGCACTCAAGCCTAATGTTATGTCATGGTTGATGCACTTGCCGGTGGACTCCATTTCTTCTTGGGTGGATCTGTGTCATAAGTTTTTTGGTGCCTTTACTGGAGGCCACCAAGCTCATGGCCAGGCGAGTGACTTGCATATCATCCCCCAGAAGGAAGGAGAAAACTTGCGCAAGTACATCCAAAGGTTCAGCCGAGTGCAATACAACATTCCCGATGTTCATCCTGCCGCCGCGATTAGTGCACTCCATTAGAATGTGCGCAACCACAAGGTGCGTGAGGAGCTGGTGATGAACAAGGTCAATGATGTGGCCGAGCTTTATTTTCTGGCCAATCGGTGCGCTCGAGCTGAAGAGGGGAGGAAGTACCCCGGCGAAGACGCCGGCACGGAAACCGACTCCACAGATGACACCGCCACCCCGGCAAAGAAGGGTCGGTGCCGTAACAGGAAGCGCAAGTGCAAGACCGTGCTTGCCGTCGAGGGGTCCGACGACACCGGCGCCACCAAGAAGGCTAAGGCGAGCGACCCCGGCAAGGAGGTTGCTGGGTGTGCCGCTTGCTGGGCCTTGGCAGCTGCCGACAAGCCAGGGGGCTCCAACAAGCAGTATTGCAAGATCCACCGCACCAAGGGCCACGACCTCCAGAACTGCCGGCAAGTTGAGCTGCTCGCTGAGAAGCAGAAAGCTGAGTATGAGTGGTGGGACAAGGAGAAGGGCCAAAATGGTGCCGAGGGATCCGGCAAGAAGCATGGTGGCCAAGGAGGCCGCCGCGGCAAAGATAATCAGCAGGAGAGGCCCGCCCGGGACCGCTACAAGAAGCAGGAAGACGATGATCATGATGAGAATGATGAGTCCAGTGACCACGAGTTACAGAAAGCTACAAAGGCCATGTGCATCGATGGTGGCTCCTCGCTGCATACATCTCGTTGCTAGCTCAAGCAGTGGGCACGTGAGATCACAGCGGTGGAGCCGTCGCTCGACGCACGGAAGCCGCTGAAGTGGTCCAGCACGCCTATCATCTTCGACACCGAGGACCACCCTGACCGCACTACTGCGGTCGGGTGCCTGCCATTGTTGGTCTCACCAACAATCTGCAACCTCAAGGTGACGAAGATGTCAGTTGACGGCGGGGCCGGTCTGAACTTGATCTCGCCTGTTGTGATCAAGAGGTTGCAAATCCCTGATGGAGACCTCGAGGAGACGGGCATGTTCCAAAGGGTCAATTCAGGGAGGAGCCAGCCGAAGGGAAAGGTCATGCTGCCCGTAATGTTCGAAGGCGAGTTGAACCACAGGGCGGAGAGGATTGTCTTTGATGTAGCCAAGATCCCCTTACCCTACAAAGGGATCCTCGGCCTCCCGGCACTGGCCAAATTCATGGCGGCTTCTCACTACGCCTAAAACACGCTGAAGATGCCTGGGCCGATGAACATCATCACCGTCCCCTTCGACAAGAAAGATGCGTTGATTTGCGCTGACCAATTCTACCGGGAAGCGATTGCAGCAGCTGCCGCCAAGGTACCTGCTCCCACCGACGGAGCCTCGGGAGGAAAAAAGACCGGCGAGACTCATCGCACCCACTCCGGCAAGCGCACCTCCTTGGGGTGTTGCGCCCCCGTCGAGGACGTGCTAGAGAGCTCCATCGGCAAGAGCAAGAAGTCCAGAGCTGCGCCACCAGAGACCAAGAAGGTGTCCGTCTAGGAGGACGGCACGGGAGGGGCTTTTACCATAAGCTCCACCCTCGATGGCAAATAGGAAAGCGAGCTCGTCACTTTCCTACGAGCGAATGTCGATGTGTTTGCAGGGCAAGCATCCAACATCCCTGGCGTTCCAAGGGAAGTGATTGAGCACCATCTTGCTATCTGTTCTCATGCACGGCCTGTCAAGCAGAAGGTCAGGAAGCAAGCTCTGGAGAGGCAGGAGTTCATCACAGAGGAGATCAGAAAACTAGAGGCGGCAGGCTTGGTAAGAAGGGTGCTCTATCCGACATGGTTGGCCAACCCGGTAGTGGTGCGCAAGGCAAACGGGAAGTGGATATTGTGTGTTGATTACACATACATCAATAAAGCTTGTCCAAAGGATCCCTTCCCGTTACCGCGCATCGACCAGATTGTTGACTCCACGGCCGGGTGTGACCTAATATCATTCCTCGACGCCTACTCAGGGTACCATCAGGTCTTCATGACAAGAGAAGACGAGGAGAATACAGCATTCATCACCCCATGTGATACGTATTGCTTTTTACGGATGCCTTTCGGGTTGAAGAGTGCTGGCTTGACCTTTGCAAGAGCAGTCCAAATTGGTTTTGAGCCCTAGCTATATAGAAATATGGAAGCTTATATGGAGGACATAGTGGTCAAAACCAAGTACAAAGCAACACTTGTGCAAGATCTGGAGGAAACATTTGCAAACCTGCGCAAGATCAACCTCAAGTTGAACCCTGAGAAGTGTGTCTTCGGTGTCCCGTCCGGCAAGCTTCTCGGGTTCTTTGTATCGCAGCGCGGGATTAAGGCAAACTCAGACAAGATCAAAGCCATCGAGCAAATTGAGGCACCTAAGCCGATCAAATACGTGCATGGGCTCACTGGCTGTGTTGCCCCCATGAGAAGATTCATCTCCAAGTCCGCGAAGCGTGCCCTTCCCTTTTTCAAGATCTTAAAGAAGGCGGGCCCAATGGAGTGGACCCCAGAGGCCGAGGCAGCGCTCCAGGATTTGAAGAAATACCTCTCCTCGAACCCAGTGTTGGTAGCGCCTAAACCACAAGAACCGTTGTTGCTATACCTAGCGGCAACAAATCAGGTGGTTAGCGCCGCACTGGTGGCACAGAGGGAGGTCAACGAAGACGCAGCAGCAACGGCAGAATCAACAGATGGCGAGCCAGAACCCTCCCCGGCAGGGCTTGGTCCCGGCAAGACTCAATCCCTAGCAAAGGCTGACACCAGTGCAACAGGTCCCGCACAACTAGGTGAAGCGGTGGAGAAGAAGAAAATGGTGCAGCACCCGGTTTACTTCGTCAGCTCCCTCTTGCATGGGGCTAGGTCGAGGTACTCAGGTGTGCAAAAATTTCTCTTCGGCCTCCTTATGGCCTCGAGCAAGCTGCGTCATTACTTCCAAGCGTTGTCACCCGCCTCCCGTTGCAATGGATACTGCATAACCCAGATGCAACGGGGAGGATTGTGGAATGGGCCCTGGAGCTATCAAGTTTTGGTTTAAAGTTTGAGAGCACCTCGACTACTCAGAGCAGAGTCTTGGCGGAGTTCGTCGCAGAATGGACCTCGACACCTGACGAAGAGATACAAGAGACCACTCTCCCCGGCAAGGAAACGAGCCGCAACTGGATCATTGTTGTCTACTACACAACCTTCTTCTTGTAGACGTTGTTGGGCCTGCAAGTGCACAGGTTTGTAGGACAGTAGCAAATTTCCCTCAAGTGGATGACTTAAGGTTTATCAATCCGTAGGAGGCGTAGGATGAAGATGGTCTCTCTCAAACAACCCTGCAACCAAATAACAAAGAGTCTCTTGTGTCCCCAACACACCCAATACAATGGTAAATTGTATAGGTGCAATAGTTCGGCGAAGAGATGATGATACAAGTGCAAAATAGATAGTAGATATAGGTTTTGTAATCTGAAATAATAAAAACAGCAAGGTAACTAATGATAAAAGTGAGCATAAACGGTATTGCAATGATAGGAAACAAGGCCTAGGGTTCATATTTTGACTAGTGCAAGTTCTCTCAACAATAATAACATAGATAGATCATATGACAATCCCTCAACATACAACAAAGAGTCACTCCAAAGCCACTAATAGCGGAGAACAAACGTAGAGATCATGGTAGGGTATGAAACCACCTCAAAGTTATACTTTCGGATCAATAAAAGAGTTCGTACTAGAATAACACCTTAAGACACAAATCAACCAAAACCCTAATGTCACCTAGATACTCCTTTGTCACCTCGAGTATCCGTGGGCATGATTATACGATATGCATCACACAATCTCAGATTCATCCAACCAACACAAAGCACTTCAAAGAGTGCCCCAAAGTTTCTACCGGAGAGTCAAGAACGTGTGCCAACCCCTATGCGTAGCTTCATGGGCGAAACCCGCAAGTTGGTTACCAAAACATACATCAAGAGGCACGTGATATCCCATTGTCACCATAGATAAACACGGCAAGACATACATCAAGTGTTCTCAAATAAAGACTCAATCAGATAAGATTATTTCAAGAGGGAAACTCAATTCATCACAAGAGAGTAGAGGGGGGAGAAACATCATAAGATCCAACTACAATAGCAAAGCTCGGAATACATCAAGATCGTGCCATAGAGGGGACACGAGAGAGAACACGAGAGAGAGAGAGAGATCGAACACATAGCTACTGGTACATACCCTCAGCCCGGGGGTGAACTACTCCCTCCTCATCATGGATAGCGCCGGGATGATGAAGATGGCCACATGTGATGGATTCCCCCTCCGGCGGGGTGCTGGAACGGGCTCCCGAGAGGTTTTTGATGGCTACAGAGGCTTGCGGCGGCGGAACTCCCGATCTATCTTGATTTCTGATGTTTTTAGGGTATGTAGGGATATATAGGCGAAAGAAGTCGGTCGGGAGGTGCTCGAGGGGCCCACGAGACAGGGGCGTTCCCTACAGCAGGGGGGGTACCTCCTATCTCGTGGAGTCCTCGAGGATCTTCTGACTTGATCTCCAAGTCTCCAGGATCATATTCTTCCAAAAAATCACGCTGCCGAAGGTTTCATTCTGTTTTGGACTCCGTTTGATATTCCTTTTCCTCGAAATACTGAAACAGGCACTAAAACAACAATACGGGCTGGGCCTCCGGTTAGTAGGTTAGTCCCAAAAAATGATATAAATGTGTAAAATAAAGCCCATAAACATCCAAAAGGGGTAATATAATAGCATGGAACAATCAAAAATTATAGATACGTTGGAGACGTATCAAGCATCCCCAAGCTTAATTCCTGCTCGTCCTCGGGTAGGTAAATGATAAAAACAGAATTTTTGATGTGGAATGCTACCTAGCATAATTCAATGTAATTTTCTTTATTGTGGCATGAATGTTCAGATCCAAATGAATACAAAATAAAAGTTCATATTGACATAAGAAATAGTAATACTTCAAGCATACTAATCAAAGTAATCATGTCTTCTCAAAATTAAAGAAAGTTATCCCTACAAAATCATATAGTCTGGCTATGCTCTATCTTCATCACACAAAGTATTTAATCATGCACAACCCCGATGACAAGCCAAGCAATTGTTTCATACTTTAATAATCTCAAACTTTTTCAACTTTCACGCAATACATGAGCGTGAGCCATGGACATAGCACTATATGTGGAATAGAATGGTGGTTGTGAGGAAGACAAAAAGGAGAAGATAGTCTCACATAAACTAGGCGTATCAACGGGCTATGGAGATGCCCATTAATAGATATCAATGTGAGTGAGTAGGGATTGCCATGCAACGGATGCACTAGAGCTATAAATATATGAAAGCTCAACAAAAGAAACTAAGTGGGTGTGCATCCAACTCGCTTGCTCACGAAGACCTAGGGCATTTTTGAGGAAGCCCATCATTGTAATATACAAGCCAAGTTCTATAATGAAAAATTCCAACTAATATATGAAAGTGACAACATATGAGACTCTCTAACATAAAGATCATGGTGCTTTTTTGAAGGACAAGTGTGGAAAAAGAGATAGTAGCATTGTCCCTTCTCTCTTTTTCTCTCATTTTTTTTCTTTTTCTTCCCTTTTTTTCCTTTTTTTTCTTTGGCCTTCTTTTTTTTTGGCTTTTCTCCCTTTTTTTATTTTTGTAAAGTCCGAAGTCTCATCCCGACTTGTGGGGGAATCATAGTATTCATCATCCTCTCCTCACTAGGACAATGCTCTAATAATGAAGATCATCACACTTTTATGGATTTACAACTCAATGCTAGAACAATATATGACTCTATATGAATGCCTCTCGCGGTGTACCGGGATATGCAATGAATCAAGAGCGACATGTATGAAAATTATGAAGGTGTCCTTGCCACAAATACAATGTCAACTACATGATCATGCAAATAGCAATATGACAAAAGTAATGCGTGTCATATGAACGGAACGGTGGAAAGTTGCATGGCAATATATCTCAGAACGACTATGGAAATGCCATAATAGGTAGGTATGGTGGCTGTTTTGAGGAAGGTAAATGGTGGGTGTATGGTACCGGCAAAAGTTGCGCGGTACAAGAGAGGCTAGCAATGGTGGAAGGGTGAAAGGGTGCGTATAATCCATGGACTCAACATTAATCAAAAGAACTCATATACTTGTTGCAAAAATTTAGAAGTCATCAAAAACCAAAGCACTACGTGCATGCTCCTAGGGGGATAGATTGGCAGGAAAAGACCATCGCTTATCCCCGACCACCACTCATAAGGAAGACAATCAATAAATAAAATTGTGCTCCAACTTCATCACAAAGCGGTTCACCATACGTGCATGCTACGGGAATCACAAGCTTCAACACAAGAATTCTTTAAATTCATAATCACCCAACTAGCATAACTTTAATATCACTACCTCCATATCTTAAAACAATTATCAAGTATCAAACTGATCATAGCATCCAATTCACTTTCTATGATAGTTTTTATTATACCCAACTTGGATGCTCATCATTCTAGGACCAACTTTATGACCATAGCAAATACCATGCTGTTATAGAAGAATCTCAAAAAGATATAAGTGAAGCATCAGAGACTAGCAATTTATTCAAAATATAACCACCGCCGTGCTCTAAAAGATATAAGTGATGCACTAGAGCAAATGACAAACTACTCCGAAAAGATATAAGTGAAGATTAATGAGTAGCTAAATAAATAAGTAACTATCTGAAGAGTCTCTCTCATTTAGGAATTTCAGATCTTTGTATTGTATTCAAACAACAAGCAAAACAAAATAAAATGACATTTCAAGGATAGCACAACTCATGTGAAGAAGTAAAAACTTAGGCTCGACCGATACTAACCGATAGTTGTTGAAGAAGAAAGGTGGGATACCAAACGGGGCATCCCCAAGCTTAGATGCTTGAGACTTCTTGAAATATTATCTTGGGGTGCCTTGGGAATCCCCAAGCTTGAACATTTGTGTCTCCTTAATACCTCTCATATCATGGTTTCTCTTTTTATGAAAAGCTTCATCCACAACAAACTCAGCAAGAACTCGTGAGATAGGTTAGTATAAACCAATGCAAAACCTTATCATTTTCTATTGTAACAAATCACTAAAATTATTATTCAACATTGAATACTAAATTCCTCTGCATATTTAATACTCCTATCCTCAAATAGAATCATTAAACAAGCAAACATATGTAAACAAAGCAAACGTAACAGCAATTTGTCAAAACAGTATAGTGTGTAAAGAATGCAAGATTCATCATCCTTACCTAACTCCAAAAATTATGAAATAAAATTCCCACTGTAATAAATTTATCAGAGCTAATTATGCAAAAGGTTTCAACATTATATCATTCTCTGTATTTTCTAGGGAATTTTTGCAACAGCGGTAAACTTTCTGTTTTCAAACAGCAACATGTATACTAGCAAAATAAGCATGACAAAGGCTATCCTTGACTTCTTTATTGAAACTAAAGATGCAAAACATTAATCTAAACAACAGCAAATACTAACAAAATAAAATGACGCTCCAAGCAAAACAAATATCATGTGGTGAATAAAAATATAGCTCCAGGTAAAGTTACCGATGAACGAAGACGAAAAAGGGGATGCCATCCGGGGCATCCCCAAGCTTAGGCTCTTGGTTGTCCTTGAATATTACCTTGGGGTGCCTTGGGCATCCCCAAGCTTAGGCTCTTTCCACTCCTTATTCCATAGTCCATCGAATCTTCACCCAAAACTTGAAAACTCCACAACACAAAACTCAACAGAAAACTCGTAAGCTTCGTTAGTATAAGAAAATATAACCACCACTTAGGTACTGTAATGAACTCATTCTAAATTCATATTTGTGTTAAACCTACTGTATTCCAACTTATCTATGGTTCATACCACTTAATACTAGCCATAGATTCATCAAAATAAGCAAACAACACATAGAAAACAGAATCTGTCAAAACAGAACAGTCTATAGTAATCTGTATCAAACGTATAATTCTGGAACTTAAAAAATCCTACCAAATTAGTAAGTCCTAAGAAATGCATGTACCAATCCAGAGCAAAAATAATCATATCAGAAGCACGTTTCTGTGAATTAACAAAACTAATTTACTGGGTGCACAAGTTTCTAATTTTCAGCAGGATCAACACAACTATCACCGTAAGCTATCCTAAAGGTCTTACTTGTCACTTTATTGAAACAAAAAGCTATAAAACATGATTACTACAGTAGCATAATCATGTGGACACACAAAAACAGTAAGGATAAATATTGGGTTGTCTCCCAACAAGCGCTTTTCTTTAATGCCTTTCTAGCTAGGCATGATGATGACAATGATGCTCACATAAAAGATAAGAATTGAAACACAAAGGGAGCATCATGAAGCATATGACTAGCACATTTAAGTCTAACCCACTTCCTATGCATAGGGATTTTGTGAGCAAACAACTTATGGGAACAATAATCAACTAGCATAGGAAGGTAAAACAAGCATAGCTTCAAAATTTAAGCACATAGAGAGGAAACTTGATATTATTGCAATTCCTACAAGCATATATTCCTCCCTCATAATAATTTTCAGTAGCATCATGTATGAATTCAACAATATAACCAGCACCTAAAGCATTCTTTTCATAAATCTACAAGCATAGAAAATTTACTACTCTCCACATAAGCAAAATTCTTCTCATGAATAGTAATGGGAGCAAACTCAACAAAACAATTATCATGTGAGGCATAATCCAATTGAAAACTAAAATCATGATCACAAGTTTCATGGTTATCATTATTCCTAATAGCATAAAAGTCATCACAATAATCATCATAGATTGCAACTTTGTTCTCATAATCAATTGGAACCTCTCCCGAAATAGTGGAATCATCACTAAATAAAGTTGAAACTCTTCCAAATCCACTTTCATGTTCATCACAATAAGATTCAACATCCTCCAAAATAGTGGGATCACTACTTACTAAATTTGACACTCTTCCAAACCCACTTTCATTAATATAATCATCATAAATAGGAGGCATGCTATCATCAAAATAAATTTGCTCATCAAAGCTTGGGGGAGAAAATATATCATATTAATCAAACATAGCTTCCCCAAGCTTGTGTCTTTGCATATCATTAGCATCATGGATATTCAAGGAATTCATACTAACAACATTGCAATCATGCTCATCATACAATCTAGTACCAAATATTTTAATGCATCCTTCTTCTAGCACTTGAGCACAATTTTCCTTTCCATCATTCTCACGAAAGATATTAAAAAGAAGAAGCGTATGAGAAAAACTTAACTCCATTTTTTGGTAGTTTTCTTTTATAAACTAAACTAGTGATAAAACAAGAAACAAAAAGATTCGATTGCAAGATCTAAAGATATACCTTCAAGCACACACCTCCCCGGCAATGGCGCCAGAAAAGAGCTTAGTTGACGGGGTGTGAGTGAGTGCCCTTTACCTAGCCTCCCTGGCAACGGCGCCAGAAAAGAGCTTGTTGTCTACTACACAACCTTCTTATTGTAGACGTTGTTGGGCCTGCAAGTGCACATGTTTGTAGGACAGTAGCAAATTTCCCTCAAGTGGATGACCTAAGGTTTATCAATCCTTAGGAGGCGTAGGATGAAGATGGTCTCTCTCAAACAACCCTGCAACCAAATAACAAAGAGTCTCTTGTGTCCCCAACACACCCAATACAATGGTAAATTGTATAGGTGCACTAGTTCGGCGAAGAGATAGTGATACAAGTGCAAAATAGATAGTAGATATAGGTTTTTGTAATCTGAAATAATAAAAACAGCAAGGTAACTAATGATAAAAGTGAGCGTAAATGGTATTGCAATGATAGGAAACAAGGCCTAGGGTTCACACTTTCACTAGTGCAAGTTCTCTCAACAATAATACCATAGATAGATCATATAACAATCCCTCAACATGCAACAAAGAGTCACTCGAAAGCCACTAATAGCGGAGAACAAACGTAGAGATCATGGTAGGGTACGAAACCATCTCAAAGTTATTCTTTCGGATCAATAAAAGAGTTCGTACTAGAATAACACCTTAAGACACAAATCAACCAAAACCCTAATGTCTCCCAGATACTCCATTGTCACCTCGAGTATCCGTGGGCATGATTATACGATATGCATCACACAATCTTAGATTCATCCAACCAACACAAAGTACTTCAAAGAGTGCCCCAAAGTTTCTACCGGAGAGTCAAGAATGTGTGCCAACCCCTATGCATAGGTTCATGGGAGAAACCCGCAAGTTGGTTACCAAAACATACATCAAGAGGCACGTGATATCCCATTGTCACCACAGATTAACACCGCAAGACATACATCAAGTGTTCTCAAATAAAGACTCAATCCAATAAGATAACTTCAAGAGGGAAACTAAATTCATCGCTAGAGAGTAGAGGGGGGGGGGACATCATAAGATCCAACTACAATAGCAAAGCTCGGGATACATCAAGATCATGCTATAGAGGGGACACGAGAGAGAACATGAGAGAGAGATCAAACACATAGCTACTGGTACATACCCTCAGCCTCGAGGGTGAACTACTCCCTCCTCGTCATGGATAGCGCCGGGATGATGAAGATGGCCACCGATGATGGATTCCCCCTCCGACAGGGTGCCGGAACGGGCTCCCGAGAGGTTTTTGGTGGCTACAGAGGCTTGCAGCAGCGGAACTCCCGATCTATCTTGATTTCTGATGTTTTTAGGGTACGTAGGGATATATAGGCGAAAGAAGTCAGTCGGGAGGTGCTTGAGGTGCCCACGAGACAGGGGGCGCGCCCTTCTATCTCGTGGAGTCCTCGAGGATCTTCTGACTTGATCTCCAAGTCTCCAGGATCACATTCTTCCAAAAAATCACACTGCCGAAGGTTTCATTCCGTTTGGACTCCGTTTGATATTCCTTTTCCTCGAAATACTGAAACAGGCAATAAAACAGCAATATGGGCTGGGCCTCCGATTAGTAGGTTAGTCCCAAAAAATGTTATAAATGTGTAAAATAAAGCCCATAAACATCCAAAATGGGTAATATAATAGCATGGAACAATCAAAAATTATAGATACGTTGGAGACGTATCAATCATGTACTTTGATGGGGCTTTCTCGCTGCAAAGCGCCGGTGCTGGCGTGCTGCTTGTCGCACCCACCCGGGAGCACCTCAAGTATGTCATCCAAATGCACTTCCCCTGAAAGATGTCCACTAACAACACCGCCAAGTACGAGGGCTTGCTTGCTGGTCTCAGGATGGCAGCAAACCTCGGAGTCAAAAAGCTCATCGTCAGGGATGATTCATAGCTCGTCGTCAGGAAAATCAACAAGGATTATCAAAGCCCGCTGATGGAAGCTTATGTCGATGAAGTTATGAAACTGGAGGAGCTCTTTGACAGGATACAGGCAGAGCATGTCCCCCGAGTGGAGAATGACGTCGTCGACTATTTGTCGAAGCGTGCTGCCCTCAAGCTACCTATGGAACCAGGTACTTTTGTGCTTCAGTTAACTCAACCAGTCGAACCATCGACAGGGCAGAACAAGCGAAGGAAGCTAGGCCCCGGCAAGTACTTCCCCACCTAGCTCCCTGGAGCCACCGGCGAAGGAGTTGCCATGGACGCCGAGCCTGCCGTGGGACAACCGACTCCAGCAGGGCGCCAGGCCCTTGCCGCGAAGGCAACCGTTCCCGCGGCAGAGGAAATGCCTTTGGTCCTCACCGTCAAGCCACGGGCCCCGGCATGGGCGCAGCAAACCGTCCGATTCCACCCAATAGGGAAACTTCCTGAGGAGCAGGAAGAGGTAGAGAGAGTAGCCCGCCGGTCTGCTCTGTACCAATTCATTGATAACGTCTTATACAGAAAAAGACCGAATGGGGTGAAATTGATGTGCATCTCCTGGGAGGAAGGACTGGAGCTGTTGGCAGAGATACACGGAGGCATATGTGGCTCCCACATAGGGTCAAGGGCCCTTGCTGGCAAGGCTTTCCGGCAAGATTTCTTCTGGCCCACTGCCCTCCAGGATGCGATGACACTAGTAACCAAGTGTGAAGCGTGCCAGGTCCATTCGAAGAAACTCCATCAGCCAGCTCAAGCCTTGCAGACAATCCCTCTCTCCTGGCCATTCTCGCTCTGGGGGCTCGACATACTGGGCCCCTTTCCCCGCGCCATCGAGGGCTTTGAGTACATGTACATGGCAATCGACAAGTTCATGAAGTGGCCTGAAGTGGAAGTAGAGAGGAAGGTGACAGCGCAGTCAGCCATCAAGTTCTTCAAAGGGCTAGTCTGCCGTTTTGGTGTACCCAAGGATCATCACCGACAATGGCACACAGTTGAAAAGCCACGCCTTGATGCAGTACATCGAGGATCTCGGCAGGAAGGTCTGTTTTGCTTCCGTGGCACACCCACGAAGCAACAGCCAAGCAGAGAGAGCAAATGTTGAAGTTCTGTGAGGCTTAAGAACGAAGACTTTGACAGGATGTGCAAGAGTGGAAGGCGGTGGATTGGCGAGTTGCCAGCGGTTCTTTGCTCGATTAGAATGACGCCAAATCGAGCCACCAGCCAGACACCCTTTTCCTTGGTCTACGGGGCAGAAGCAGTTCTCCCCATGGAACTCATATACGGGTGACCTCGAGTGCTCGCTTATGATGAGCTTGAGCAAGAGCGATTGCGGCAGGATGACGCAACATTCCTTGAGGAAGATCGTCTCCGGGCGGCTGTGAGAGCAGCATGCTACCAGCAAGCCTTGTGTCTCTACCATAGCCGCAAGGTTCATGCCCGAAGCTTTGAGGAAGGCGACCTTGTTCTTCGGCACGTTCAGTCGGCCAAGGATTCCAACAAGTTGACGCCGAAGTGGGAATGCCCTTATTGGGTAACACGAGTCACCAGGCCTGGCGCAGTCCGCCTGGAGACTGAAGATGCCATTCCAGTGAGCAAATCCAGGAACGTCGAGCATCTTCGCAAATTGTACCCATAAGGCGCGGCTGCCGGCCCCCCGGGCAAGCCACCTCTTGTACAATCCTTGCCGACAAGGCATGTAACCTTCTGTACAAAGCCAGGCGTAGACCCCGAGCATAAATAAACGAAGCGCTGGCGCCCTAAGTTATGGCATGCATGCTAGATTGAGTCTCTCCCTCGGTTAGGGTTGATAGTGCTTAGAAGCGGCTAACCCCTAGAATAGTGGTCGAGTTTGCGTCACTTTGTTCCTATCCATCCTCTTTGGTTCACAGGGTACATAAATGTTTCCGCCAAGCCGAGTGGAAGGAGGAGGACAAGCCGGCACTTCGGACCCGGCAAGCAAAGCTTGCCCAGGGCTGAAGACACGAGGGTCCACCCACGGCAAGTAAGGGTTGTTGGGGGCTGCATGTTAAAAGGTCCACCCGTCGGATTCATGTTAGCATTAGCTGCATTTATGAAATCTGGCAGATGGATGTCAAAACGAGTTTCCTTACTAGTTTTCGTAAGGAAAGGTTGTATGTAATACAATCAGAAAGGTTTTGTCGATCCTAAGGATGCTAAAAGGTATGCTAGCTGTAGCGATCCTTCCATGGACTGGAGTAAGCATCTCGGAGTTGGAATGTGCACTTTGATAAGATGATCAAAGATTTTGGGTTTATACAAAGTTTATGAGAAACTTGTATTTCCAAAGAAGTGAGTGGGAGCACTATAGACTTTCTGATGAGTATATGTTGTTGACATATTGATGATTAGATATGATGTAGAATTTCTGGAATGCATATAGGGTTATTTGAAAGGTGTTTTTCAATAGAAAACCTGGATTAAGCTACTTGAACATTGAGCATCAAGATCTATAAGGATAGATCAAAATGCTTAATAATACTTTCAAATGAGCACATACCTTGACATGATCTTGAAGGTATTCAAGATGGATCAGTCAAAGAAGAAGTTCTTGCCTGAGTTGTAAGGTACGAAGTTAAGACTTAAAGCTCGACCTCGGCAGAAAAGAGAGAAAGGACGAAGGTCGTCCCCTATGCTTTAGACGTAGGCTCTACAGTATGCTATGCTAAGTACCGCACCTGATGTGTGCCTTGCCACATGTCTGGCAAGAGAGTACAAAGGTGATCAAGGAGTGGATCATCAGATAGCGGTCAAAGTTATCCTTAGAGGAATAAGGATATGTTTCTCGATTATGGAGGTGATAAAGAGTTCGGCGTAAAGGGTTACGTTGATGCAAGCTTTAACACCTATCCGAATGACTCTGAGTAGCAAACCAGATACGTATAGTGGAGCAACCATTTGGAATAGCTCCAAGTGGAGCGTGGAAGCAGCATTTACAATATGACCTAGAGATTTGTGAAGTACATACGGATCTGAATGTTGCAGACCCGTTGACTAAAACCTCTCTCACAAGCAGAACATGACCAAACCCCAGATCTCATTGAGTCTTAATCACATGATGATGTGAACCAGTTTAATGACACTAGTAAACTCTTTGGATGTTGGTCACATGGTGATGTGACCTGTCAGTGTTAATCACATGGTGATGTGAACTAGATTATTGACTCTAGTGCAAGTGGGAGACTGTTGGAAATATGCCCTAGAGGCAATAATAAAAGTGTTATTATTATATTTCTTTGTTCATGATAATAGTCTTTTATTCATGCTATAACTGTATTATCCGGAAATTGTAATACACGTGTGAATACATAGACCACAATATGTCCCTAGTGAGCCTCTAGTTGACTAGCTCGTTGTGATCAACAGATAGTCATGGTTTCCTGGCTATGGACATTGGATGTCATTGATAACGGGATCACATCATTAGGAGAATGATGTGATGGACAAGACCCAATCCTAAGCCTAGCACAAAGATCGTGTAGTTCATATGCTAAAGCTTTTCTAATGTCAAGTATCTTTTCCTTAGACCATGAGATTGTGCAACTCCCGGATACCGTAGGAATGCTTTGGGTGTACCAAACGTCACAACGTAACTGGGTGGCTATAAAGGTGCATTACAGGTATCTCCGAAAGTGTCTGTTGGGTTGGCACGAATCGAGACTGGGATTTGTCACTCCGTGTAAATGGAGAGGTATCTCTGGGCCCACTCGGTAGGACATCATCATAATGTGCACAATGTGACCAAGGGGTTGATCACGGGATGATGTGTTACGGAACGAGTAAAGAGACTTGCCGGTAACGAGATTGAACAAGGTATCGGTATACCGACGATCGAATCTCGGGCAAGTAAAATACCGCTAGACAAAGGGAATTGTATACGGGATCGATTGAGTCCTTGACATCGTGGTTCATCCGATGAGATCATCGTGGAACATGTGGGAGCCAACATGGGTATCCAGATCCCGCTGTTGGTTATTGACCGGAGAACGTCCCGGTCATGTCTACATGTCTCCCGAACCCGTAGGGTCTACACACTTAAGGTTCGATGACGCTAGGGTTATAAAGGAAGTTTGTATGTGGTTACCGAATGTTGTTCGGAGTCCCGGATGATATCCCGGACGTCACGAGGAGTTCCGGAATGGTCCGGAGGTAAAAATTTATATATGGGAAGTCCTGTTTTGGTCGCCGGAAAAGTTTCGCACTTTATCGGTATTGTACCGGGAGTGCCGAAAGGGGTCCGGGGGTCCACCGGGGGGGTCCACCTGCCCCGGGGGGCCACATGGGCTGTAGGGGGTGCGCCTTGGCCTATATGGGCCAAGGGCACCAGCCCCAAGAGGCTCATGCGCCAAGGAAACTTGGGGAGGGAAGAGTCCTCAAGGGGGAAGGCACCTCCGAGGTGCCTTGGGGAGGATGGACTCCTCCCCCCCTCTTGGCCGCACCCCTTCCTTGGAGGAAGGGGCAAGGCTGCGCCTCCCCCCTCTCCCTTGCCCCTATATATAGTGGAGGGGAGGGAGGGCATCCATACCAGAAGCCCTGGCGCCTCCCTCCCTCCCGTGACACCTCCTCCTCTCCCGTAGGTGCTTGGCGAAGCCCTGCAGGACTACCACGCTCCTCCATCACCACCACGCCGTTGTGCTGCTGTTGGATGGAGTCTTCCTCAACCTCTCCCTCTCTCCTTGCTGGATCAAGGCATGGGAGACGTCACCGGGTTGTACGTGTGTTGAACGCGGAGGTGTCGTCCGTTCGGCACTTGGTCATCGGTGATTTGGATCACGACGAGTACGACTCCATCAACCCCGTTCACTTGAACGCTTCCGCTTAGCGATCTACAAGGGTATGTAGATGCACTCTCCTTCCCCTCGTTGCTGGTCTCTCCATAGATAGATCTTGGTGACACGTAGGAAAATTTTGAATTTCTGCTACGTTCCCCAATAGCTAAAATTATCCCCTACACTTGTGGGTTATTAGTGTGCCACTGAGGCATAGCATATCTGCGTTTCAAGGTTAGCACAGTATGTTTTGAAAGGTTGCTGGTGAACTGCGAGCCGTAGTCGGTGATGATGCGATTGGGGACCGCAAACCGGCTCACGATTCCCTTGATGAACTTGACGGCCGACCCAGCTGGGATAGTGCACACGGCTTCCACCTCCGCCCACTTGGTGAACTTGTAGATGGCGACATAGAGGTATTGGTAGCCCCCTGGCGCCCGAGGGAATGGCCCCAAGATGTCCAGCCCCTAGACCGCGAACGGCCATGTGAGAGGGATTGTCTGGAGGCCTTGAGCGGGCTGGTGAATCTGCTTGGCGTGGAACTGGCATGCTTCACAAGAGCGCACCAACTCTGTGACGTCGTTGAGCGCGGTGGGCCAGTAGAAGCCGCTATGAAACGCCTTGCCCACCAGAGTGCGTGACGAGGAATGATGCCCGCAGTCCCCACCATGTACATCCGCTAGCAGCTCGAGCCCCTGTTCCCTAGAGATGCACCACAATGAAACGTCATTGGGCCTTTTGCGATATAACTCACCATCCTTGATGCAGTACGCGGTGGCTTGACGGGCCACGCGCTCGGCATCCTCCTCCTTCTTTGACATGGTCCCTTGAAGCAAGTACATCTTGAACTCTTCGGTCCAGCACCCCTCCTGAGGCTCGAGCGTAAGTAGCAGGCGGCCCCCCGAGGGGTGGCCACAGGCTGGGTCGCCCGTCTCGGGTGCCTGTGGCAAGTCCTTCTGAGGCGGTGCTGGAGTCGCGGCGTGGGGAGTCACAGATGGCTTGAAGAGCCTCTCCTCAAATACCCCTGGCTCCGAAGGGAGCCCACGGGAGGCTCTCTTGGCGGTGTCGTCCGCTTCCTTGTTTGTTCCGCACGGCACGTGCTGCAGCTCCACGCCCATGAACTGCTTCTCCATCTTGCGCACCTCCTCTAGGTACGCCTCCATGTGCTCGTCCTTAGACGTGTACTCCTTATTGGAGAAGTTGACGAGAAGCTGAGAGTCGCCCTTGAAGGTGAGGCGCTTCACTCCCAGCCTGGTCGCGGCCCTGAGTCCGGGGAGCAAGCCTTCGAATTTTGTGATGTTGTTGGAGACCTTCTCGCCCTGCTGAAAGTAGAGTTGCACCGCTTACCAGAGCTTGTCCTTGGTGGGTGAGATGAGGACGGCACCCGCTCCTGCGCCTTGTCGCGCAAACGCCCCGTCGAAGTAGATGATCCATCCATCCGTCTCCTCTTCTCCTGGCAGGAGGGAGCAGTCCTCGCCTACTCCGTGGTTGGGAGCGTCAGTCCACTTGACCATGAAGTCCGCAAGGGCCGCACCCTTGATGACCCTGGTGGTGCTGAACTCGAGATTGAACGCCTGAAGCTCTATGTTCCATTCAGCAACTTGCCCGACTGCGTTCGGGCTCCGGAGCACCCTCTCTAGTCGGTACGCTGAGACAACCTTGATGGGGTGGCCTTGAAAGCAGTGGTGTAGTTTTCTGGAGGCGACCAGGAGCATGAGCAGGAGTATCTGAGGCATGGGGTAGCGCGTCCGGGCCTCCCTCAGTACCGTGCTGACAAAGTAGACATGGTGCTCGACGAGGGGCGAGGCATTAGTGGAGTCTTGTTCTTCATGAGGGCGTGGGCCCTCCATCCCTTCTTGAGGTCCGCCCTCGGGAGCCTTAGTTGCCGCGGGGTCGACTGTGGCCTCGGGAGGAATGTTGACCACTGGGTCGGTCGAGGCCCCAAACGCATCGTCCTGAGGGTGTTGTGCCTTGCTCTATGGTTGTGCATCCTGCTGAGGTTTCTTGGTGTGGTGTTCCTTCCTTAGTGCCACCAGGGCAGCGCTGGCTGAGTGAGGGGTGGCTGCCAGATAAAGCACCAGGGGCTCAAGAGGGCACGGTGCCACCATCACTAGCGGGCTGGTCAAATATCTCTTGAGGTCTTGGAAGGCTGCGTCTGCCTCTGGGGTCCACTCAAATGGCTCCTTCCTCTTCATCAGCTTGAAAAACGGGAGGGCGCGCTCCCCCAGCTTGGAGATGAAACGCCCAAGTGAGGTTACGTAGCCCGCCAGCTTCTGCATCTCCTTCAGGGTCTGCGGGGGGCTGATGTCCTCTATCGCCTTGACCTTCTCTGGGTTGGCCTCGATCCCTTTGTGTGACACGAAGAAGCCCAGCAGCTTGTCAGAGGGAACCCCTAACACACACTTCTCGGGATTAACCCGAAGATCCACCTTGCGCAGGCTGGCGGACATCTCCTCTAGATCTCCTATCAGGGTCCCGGCCTCCCGGGACTTCACCACTATATCATCAACATAGGCCTCTGCGTTCCTCCTGAGCTGCGAGCCTAGGGCGATAGTCGCTGGAAGGTTGCCCCAGCGTTACGCGGCCTGAAGGGCATGCCAGTCTAGCAGTACACCCTGCAGGGGGTGAGGAATGCCATTTTCTCCAGATCCTCCACGGCCATCTTGATCTGGTGGTAACCCGAGAAGGCATCCAAGAAGAACAACAGGTCGCATTTGGTGGTGGAGTCGATGATCTGGTCGATGCGAGGGAGCGAGAAGGGATATTGCGGGCAGGCCTTGTTGAGGTTGGTGAAGTCGACACACATGCGCTCCTTCCCTCCTTTCTTGGGGACGTTGATAGGGTTCGCCAGCCACTCCGGGTATCGTACCTCTCTGATGACCCCTGTGGCTTGTAACTTATGGGTTTCCTGGACGATGAAGGCTTTGCTTCTCGGTGGACTGACGGCGAGCCTTCTACTTCACTGGCCGCACGTTTGGGCATACCCTCAGGTGGTGCTCGATTATCCCCCTTGGGACCCCAGCCAGGTGTTTGGGTTCAAAAGCGAATACATCCTTGTTGGCTTGCAAAAAGTTGATCAATGCCTCCTCTTGGTCCCAAGGGAGACCAGCCCCTATGGTGAAGGTGGCGCTGGCCGCCCCATCCTTACTGACCAGCACTTTCTTCGTCTCGGCTTGGTCTTGGGAGAACAACTACTTCTTCTTGGTCGGTGCTGCTTTTGGGGCCTCCTGACCCCCTTCTCGTCGGGCAGCGCAGACGCGGCTGACCTGAAGGCGAGCTTGAGGGCCTGCAGAGTGCCTATGGTGTCCCCCGCCACCGTGAGGACACCGCTGCTACCGGGCATCTTCATGAGGTTGTACGCAGGGTGGGTCACAACCATAAACTAGGCCAAGGCCGGGTACCCCAGAATAGGATTGTATGGCAGGTCGATCCTGGCGATGTCGAAGTGGATGAGCTCGGTGCGGTAGCTGTCACGGGTCCCGAAGGTGATAGGGAGGCGGATCTGCCGCAAGGGGCTGGTGGAGCCGCCGCCGACCCTGGAGAAAGGCTTGGAGGGGCGGAGCCGGCTGGGCGGCACGTGCAGCAGGCCGAACGCCTCCAGGAAGAGCACGTTGAGGCCAGCTCCGCCGTCGATGAGGGTTCTGGTGACCGTCACGTGGTAGACGATGGGGGTGCAAAGCATTGGGAGCACGCCTGCTCCCGTCATGGCGGTAGGATCATCCTTGGGGCCGAAGGTGAGGTCGGCATTAGGCGCCGCCCATCCCGGGGGAGCCCCCGAGCCCACCTGGGGTGGCGCCTACTCACCGGTAGAACTGCTAGATGTGGCAGTCGGAGGGTGTTGCCTGTGAGCCACCTAGGTGAGCTGCGATAACCGGGGGCGCCGGTGCCACGTAGTGGGCGAGGAAGAAGTCACGCAGCTCTTCCCAGGAGGCCACGGAGGATGCCGGCAGGTTGAGCAGCTAGGCGCGTGGTGTGCCTACAAGGGCCATGGGGAGCCAGTTGGCCTTCACCTTGTCGACTCTGCTGGCCGCCCAGACTGCCTCCTCGTATGCTTGAAGAAAGGCGGCCGGATCTGCCGCGCCGTCGTAACGCGGCGGCATCTCTGGTCGGAACTTGGGCGGCCACTGCACCTGCCGCAGGAGAGGGTGAAGCAGCGCAACCCCGACGCTTCTTCGGGAGCGCGTGTCAATTGGGCCGACGGAGGAGTGCCTGCCATCGGAGTTGGCGGCATGATCTGGCGGTCGAGGTAGAAGATTCCGACGCACGCCTACCTGGCACACCAAATATTGGATTAGGGGATCCGCAAACCCTTGAGAGGTTCGAACTCTAGGGTGCTTGCGGGGATCTCAACCTACCTAGCCTGCCTACTCGTGATCCTCCTAAGCCTAGCCCGTCAAGCTCAAAGAGACAAAAAGACACAGCAGTTTATCCTGGTTCGGTCCACCTTGCGGTGTAATACCCTACTCCAATGTTTTGGTGGATTGCCTTGGAGGGCTGAGGATGAACTGGCCTCAGGAGGTGAGGTGTTCTTGAGCTCAAGGGAGCTGGTGTGGTGTGAGCTAGTTCGACTTGTCTTCCTTCTATGGTGGTGGCTAGTCCTATTTATAGTGGCCTTGGTCCTCTTCCCAAATGTTGGCGGGAAGGGATCCCACAATGGCCGAATTTGAAAGGGGACAAGTAGTACAACTTATTCTGACAAAAGTAGTCTTCGCCTGCGAAAAGCCTTTGGTCGTGACGCTGCGGTGGGCTCGTCGATGACCTCCGTCCTGCCATCCTGGCGGTCTTGGTCTTGTTGCACCAGAATGGAAACCTTTGGCTGATTCCTTGGGACTCTACGCCTGTGGCTTGCCTCCTGAGCAACAAAGAGGAAACATGCGCTCTGCGCCCGCCTGGCCTTGGTCGTCATGGCTCACATCAGCCAAGCCTCATGAGGTAAACCTTGCATAGAACTCTCCGCCCCTCGGGAGCCAGCCTGAGGAGGCCGATCCCCTCGGGGGTCTTGGCATTGTTTGCCTTGTGAGGCTTGGGCCCTCACGAGGGTCTTGTGATGTTGATGCTGAAGTTGGGCCGTACCAAGCCATCGATGGAACCACGTGGTGGGCCGCAGGTAGCCAGGGCTGGATACCCCCATATCCAGGACGCCAACAAACATATTCAAAATTTGCTAGACAAAAATGATGACCTGTTGGATGCGGAAATGAATCAAACTCAGTCCTTAATCGAAGACATTAAAAGTCTTCACGTTAAGTATGAAGAAATTGAAAGTCGTCATGAAACTCTCTCAGCCTCTCATGAGAAGATTTTCTATGATTATCTTCAAAGGAAGCAAGACCTTGAAAAACTGAGAGTGCCTCATGAAGACCTTCAAAAAGAGAACGATTCACTACTCGCCCAACAGATCAGTTCCGCTTAGGAAGAATTTGTTCCACCATGTTTAAAATGGCTTGAGCGTGATAATGTTGTCTGTTGCTAGATGTTCTACTACTTCTAATGTTGCAATATCTTCAACTGCTGACGTGGTAACTAACCCCTCTACCGAGGATGCCACTACTATTGATGATGAGAATGCTAGGTTGAAGACATTGCTTGAGACTGGCATGTACAAAAGCCTCAAAGGGCATCAGACTTTGTGGGATGTACTTGATAAACAGATTCGGAACCGAAGCCCTATGAAAGAGGGTGTTGGTTTGAGAGGAAAATGAATGTTGATGGTTCATACTGGACCCCTGAGCAGTACCCCAAAACCACCTGGGTAGCTGATAAGGATCCTTCTGTGGACCCATCCACTTTATCTGGATTCACTTGTGCTAACCTAATTTTCATTGATGAATCCTTTGATTCCAATTATAAAAAAATTAAGAATCAGAATGGTGAAGTGTTTGCCAGGTACATTGGTACTAACTACAGGAATGGGCCACCCAGAAGAAGATTTGGGTGCCCAAAAGTTGTCTTGAGAAGCTTTCCATGAATATCGACATGACACCACCTGGGAAGACTACAAACCCCAGACCAAAGGCATCATATGGCCCAAAGGCCTCATACAGACAGAGGACCACTCATGGTCACCCTAATGCTAATGCTTTGCAGGAGAACCATTATGAGACTCATGAATATGAGCGTGTTTCCTCTAACCGCTATGTTCACAAAACCAAGAATGTTTCTGCATATTCATATGAGTACTATTCTCCTCCTGCGAAGCTATTTGCCAAGGGTCCCAAGCCAAAGTTCTCAGATGCTGCACTTAGACTCATTGCTTCTAAGCCACCCTTGAAGATGTGGGTGGTTAAGAAGAATTAACTTCTCTTGCAGGGAAAGGTCTCCATACGGAAATCAAAGACTTCTGACGCCAATGCTAGAGACCTAAAACATCTTGTGGGACGCAAGATAAAATGGCCCAATGGTCTTACCATGTATTTCGTCCCAGGGTTCCTTGACGCGCATCCTATCATGCCTAACTAGAATATAAACTTTGATAATATGCTTGTTCACTACATGTTTCTGCTTCACAATGCTCTTGGTGAAGCCTATCCCGCTAACTACACTGTAGGGTACAACTCCGAAAGCCACTGAATGGATCATGGACAATGGCTACACCAACCACATGACTAGTGATCAAAGTCTTCTCATGGATTCAACCCTATGTCCATATACTAAGAGCCACATCACATTCGCTGACACTAGTAAAAGAAAGGTATTGGGTCTTCTTAGAGTTGCTATCTCAAAGGATCAACACATGGATAAAGTGATGCTTGTTGAATCCCTTGGATACAACTTAATGTCTATGTCAATGCTCTGTGATCTGAACATGATTGTGATATTTGGAAAATATTGTTGTCTTGACAAATCTCTAGTCTTTGAAGGCTATCAAAGAGGTGATCTGTATATGGTTGATTTATCAGCAGGACCACAGCTTGACGTATGTCTTCTAGCAAAGCAGAATGCTGGCTATGGCCTCGATGGCTAGGACATGTAGGCATGAGGAAGCTGTACACTTTCACGAGGAAGAAGCACATCATTGGCATCGAGGGCGTCATGTTCAAGAAGGATCATCTATCCGGTTCTTGTGAATCGGGGAAGATGACTAGAGCCAAGCATCCCTCGAAGACAATCATGACTACCTCACGTCCCTTCGAGCTGCTTCACATGGACTTATTTGTCCCTACTCACTACTCTACCCTTACTACCACTACACATCTCTATGGCTTTGTTATTGTTGATGATTATTCGAGATACACCTGGGTACACATAATTCTCTATAAGATTGAAGTGCAAGATGTCTTCAGATGCTTCGCAAATCGGGCCATGCCAAATTATGGCATAAAGATCAAGCACATCCAGAGTTATAATGGCACTGAGTTCAAGAACGCTGGCCTCGACACTTATCTTGATACCTTGGGAATCACACATGAGTTCTCTGCTCCATACACACCTTAGCAGAATGGCATCATGGATTGCAAGAACAGAACACTCATTGAGATGGCACGCACGATGCTCGATGAATACAAGATTCCAAGAAAATTCTGGCCCGAAGCCATTGATACTGCATGCCACATCATCAACAGAGTTTATCTTCAGAAGTTCTTCGAGAAGACATCTTATGAACTTCTGATTGGTAAGAATCCAAATGTCAATTACTTTAAAGTCTTTGGTGTTAGGTGCTGGATGAAGGATTCACATCACACGGCTAAATTCACACCGAAAGCACATGAAGGTTTTATGCTTGGTTACGGAAATGACTCGCACACCTACAGAGTCTTCAACCTTTTTCACTACAAAGTGGTTGAAACTGTAGATGTGTGGTTCGATGAAACTAATGGCTCGCAAAGAGAGCACGTGCCAAATGTGCTAGATGAAAGTACACCAGGTGAAGCTATCAGGCTGATGGGTACTGGAGAAATCATACCCACCGAGGAACAGGCTGAGGATGGGATCATCATTTCTGCACCTAATCAACATGAAGACAATGCTCAGTCTGAATCCAATGCTGAAGATGAAGACGTTAGTCTGATCAAAATCTTCGTCCAGCTCATCCTCGGGTTGCAAATGAAGTCCAGATTGAGAAGATTATTGATAGCATCAATGCACCTGGTCCTCTCACTTGATCAAGAGCTATGCAACTGGCAAATTTCTTTGGTCACTTTGTTTTTGTCTCTATATCTGAACCCAAGAAAGTTGAAGAAGCCATCACGGAACCTGAATGGATTTAAGCTATGCAAGAAGAGCTTCAGCAGTTTGAGCTGAATAGTGTCGGGAAGCTTGTCAAACATCCTGATCCTCACAAGTACAATATCATTGGCACAAAATGGATCTATCGCAACAAGCAAGATGAACTTGGACAAGTTGTCAGAAACAAAGCTCGCCTCGTCGCTCAAGGTTACACACTAGTGGAAGGAATCGACTTCGATGAATCCTTTGCTCCCGTGGCTAGGCTTGATGCCATTTGCATACTACTACCCTATGCTAACCATCACAACATTCTTCTGTACCAAATGGATGTGAAGAGTGCCTTTCTCAATGGCAAAATCGAAGAAGTGTATGTCGCTCAACCATCTAGTTTTGAAGATCCAAAGCATCCTGATATGGTGTACAAGCTCAACAAGGCACTATATGGCCTCAAACAAGCACCTCGCACTTGGTATGACACACTCAAAGAATTCTTGAAGAGCAAAGGCTTCAAACCTGGTTGTCTAGATCCCACTCTGCTCACGAAGACATATGATGTTGAACTGTTTGTGTGTGAAATATATGTGGATGACATCATCTTTGGTTGCACTGATAAGAGATATAGTGATCAGTTTGGATACATGATGCAAGAGCAATGGCAGATGTCCATGATGGGAGAGCTGAAGTTCTTCCTTGGTCTTCAAATCTATCAAGAGCACAATGGCATCTTCATATCACAAGAAAAATACCTCAAAGATTGCCTGAGCAGGTAGAGTATGGGGTGTTTCATGTTGTACTGGGGTGTCTTCTTGTTGGCGCTCAGCCCATGAGTCATCTTGAGCAATTGGTGTCAATGGACGATCAATGCTAATATATTCACTGCTCGCTAGAGCAGGCGACGATACCAACTCGGGTTCAAGCTGAGGAAGAACTTCATCATCATGCACATTGTCTTCATGACCAATGTCTTCATCTGCCATGAGGTCAACAGCTGGAACTTCTTCAGTTTCTGGAGCCTCTATGGGGGCAGGCTCATGTACGACGAGATGGTGCTCGCGATTAGCAGAGGAAGGGTGGGCAACAGAAATGGGTTCAACAATGTGGGGCTCTTGGGCAGCAGCATGCTCTTTCCTTGAAGATTTAGTGCCCTTTGTCTTCAGGTTTTTCTTAGAGGGAGCATCATCAGATGTATCCTTGTGCTTCCTCTTCCTGGCCTCGGATTCTGCTTGCCTGGTTTTCTTGAGTTCTGAAGCAGCATAGGGGACCTTTGGCTTCAAGCCAGTCATGCTGGAAGGGAAGACAATGCTGGGTTGTCCTTGCCTTGGAGCATCAAGATTAGCTTCTGTATGCTTCTTACTCTCCTTGGTAGCCATTCAGGGGTCGATGCCAGGACGCCCAAGAGCTTTCCTCTTTTCAGCTTCATTGTGTGCTTGCACACATTTCTGTGCATAAGCCTTCATGCGCTCTCTTGAGCCGTTGGCTTCTTCATGCTTCTTATGAAATTCAGCCTTGAGGTCATGCAGCATCTTCTTAAAAATTTGCACATCAGCCACACTAAGCTTGTGCATACGCTTCTTGAAATGCGCCTTCTTGTAGGATCGAAAGTATGTCTAGAGGGGGGTAATTAGACTACTTGACCAAATAAAAACTTATCCTTTTCCCAATTTTAGTCTTTGGCAGATTTTAGCAATCTTGGAACAAGTCAAGCAATCATAACACAATTCAAGCAAGCATGCAAAGAGTTTATGAGTAGCGGAAAGTAAAGCATGCAACTTGCAAGAATGTAAAGGGAAGGGTTTGGAGAATTCAAACCCAATTGGAGACACGGATGTTTTTGTCGTGGTTCCAATAGGTGGTGCTATCGTACATCCACGTTGATGGAGACTTCAACCCACTAATGGTAATGGTTGCGCGAGTCCACGGAGGGCTCCACCCATGAAGGGTCCACGAAGAAGCAACCTTGTCTATCCCACCATGGCCGTCGCCCATGATGGACTTGCCTCACTAGAGATAGATCTTCACGAAGTAGGCGATCTCCTTGCCCTTACAAACTCCTTGGTTCAACTCCACAATCTTGTCGGAGGCTCCCAAGTGACACCTAGACAATCTAGGAGACACCACTCTCCAAGAAGTAACAAATGGTGTGTTGATGATGAACTCCTTGCTCTTGTGCTTCAAATGATAGTATCCCCAACACTCAACTCTCTCTCACAGGATTTGGATTTGGTGGAAAGAAGATTTGAGTGGAAAGCAACTTGGGGAAGGCTAGAGATCGAGATTCATATGGTAGGAATGGAATATCTTGTCCTCAACACATGAGTAGGTGGTTCTCTCTCAGAAATAGCAAGTTGGAAGTGTAGGTTCATTCTGATGGCACTCTCCATGAATGAAGAGGAGGTGGAGGGGTATATATAGCCTCCACACAAAATCTAACCGTTACACACAACTTACCAAACTTGGTGACCGAATTGAGAAACTCGGTCGGACCGATTCAGCAAATCTAGTGACCCTTAGAATTTTCGGTGGGACCGACATGCGACTCGGTAGGACTGATATGATTAGGGTTAGGGAATAATGTAATATCGGTGAGACCGATTACACAAACTCGATGGGACCGATTTTGGTAATAAGCTAACCAGAGAGTTGGTCAGGTAAACTCGGTGGGACCGGTTCGCTCATTTCGGTGGGACCGAAATGTTACGAAAAGGAAATAGGGAGTTTACATTGCAATCTCGGTGGGACCGATCGCTCATCTCGGTGGTACCAAAACGTTACGAAGGGAAACAGAAAGATTACAATCCCATCTCGGTGAGACCGAGATCCCTATCGGTGAGACCGATTTGCCTAGGGTTTGTGGCAGTGTCTATGACATCTGAACTCGGTGGCGCCGAATAGAAAGAATCAGTAGGGCCGAGTTTGACTTTTGGTTTAGGTCATATGTGGATGTGGGAAAGTAGTTGAGGGTTTTGGAGCATATCACTAAGCACTTGAGCAAGTAAGCCATTAAGAAAGACCTCGTCCCCCCTTGATAGTATTGGCTTTTCTTGTAGACTCAATGTGATTTTGGATCACTAAAATATAAAATGTAGAGTCTTGAGCTTTGAGCTTTAGACAATCCTTTTATCCTTAGTATTTTGAGGGGTCCACTTTTCTCATCCATGCCATGCCATTCATTGAGCTTTTCCTGAAATATGTATCTTGAGATAGCATTAGCTCAATGAGCTATATGTTGTTAGGAATTACCAAAACCACCTAGGGATAGTTGCACTTTCAATCTCCCCCTTTTTGGTAATTAATGACAACATATAGATCAAAGCTTCGACAAATGATAATAACAGTGAAAAACATTGTCGCTTTGAGAAGTATGTGATAAGCAAGAGCTCCCCCTAAATTTGTGCATAGTTTAAGATTTGCTTTGGACTGCAAATGCACAAAGAGTTAGGCTCATGGGTTACTCTTCCATGTCACATACATCTTGGTGGAGTGCTCAAAATGATAATAACTTAAATACATGCATTCATCACCAAGCAAAGTGAATGATCATATAGAGATAAAAGGATAATGTCATCCAACAAGCATTAATGTAGCATATGATCAAACACATGATCATCCAAGTATCACATAGACAAAAAGTATCTCAAACAAGCAAATAAAGTTCAACCACCAAATCAAGAGAGAACAAAAAGCAACACTCTCTCTCGAAGCCTATGATCTATACATTTTTCTTCCCCTTTGGCAACAAGTTACCAAAAAGTTCATAGAAAATGCATAGCACTAAATCGTCTCTTAGGCTTGATCTTCAGGTGGTGGTGTCGAGATGGCTCCTTGGATGAAGACTTCAGTAGATGTGGATGGAGCTGGTGGAGTAGGTGCCGGAGCTGGTTGCACTGGGGCTGCAGCTAGTGCAGATGAAGTGGCTCTGGTGTCTGTCACTGGCACTGCAGCTGATCTCTGAGCTCTAGGCACTCTGGAAAATGCCTCAGTGGTTTTCTTGCCCTTCCTCTCCTGCATATCATCGTGAAGTTGCTCAACAATAGACTGAATCTCAGTTGCCTTCACATTCAAGTCATAGAACTTCTGCTCCATGATCCTCTCCAGGCTCTCCTGGTTTTGAGTCAAGGTGGCTAGCCCTTTCTCAATCCTCAGAGTGGATGCAATCAAGTAGCCAAGCTGATCCTGTGTGCTCTTCAAAAAGTACTGAGATGCCTCTTCCATTGTTGGCCTCTTGGTAGCCTTCTCTGTCCTTGCCTTCTCCTTCTTTGCTTGTGCATGCACAGAAGATGGTTCATCTTCATCCATAACCACTTGGTTGTCCTCAAAGTCTGGATAGATAGGCATGTGATCCTTGTCCAACAAGTATGTGCCAGCGCCCATCTTGGAGTTAATCAGCTCCTGGATCTGTGGGGCATACGCACAACTTCTCTTTTGGTCAACAGTTGTCCTCTTGATAGTTTCAACTATAAGGCTTGTGACCTTGAACTTTTGTGGCACATCAAATAAGTGTATCAGATTTATTGCATGGCCTCTGATCATGTTGTGATCACCTGACTTGGGCAATAGAGTGTGCCTGAGGATCTAGTTGATGGTTGGCAGTCCTGACAGAAGGTAATGTACTGATCCAAACTTGTGTGTTTCAACAGCAGCATCTGGGATCTCCGTGTACATATGTGCCATAGTGTTGTGATCCATCTTCTTCTTGGCATAGACATCCAAGTCATCCTCTTTCTCCTTAGGTGCATTAATCAGATTAGCCCATTCTTCAATTGATGATTGGTACCTAGTACCTTCAAACATCCATACTATCCTGCCATCTGGATAGAAGTGTGCTGTGGAGTAGAATTGCATTATGAGCTCATCATTCCACTTTGTGAGCTTCTGCCCAACAAAGTCTGCCACTCCACAAGCACTGAAGCTGTCATACACACCAGGATAGTGTTCTTCATTCTCCTTCATGTAGGTCCAGTCAACCCACCTCATGTCATGCACTATTGGCTTCTTGTCCAGCAACACTGTCTAATAGAAATCTTGTTGTTCCTTTGTATGGAACCTGTAGTCAACAACAGTTCTCCTCCTGACTGCATAAGGATCAGTCAACCTCCACTGTCTGAGTCCTGCATCCTTTCTCAGCTTCATGTTCTCAGCCACTGGATGGGCATCATTATGATCTGGATTTTTTGGCTTCAATTTTCTCAAGACATGCTCTTCATCATATTCTTCTTGAGTAACAGTTTCAGGCATTGGGGCCTTGTTCTTCTCAGTAGCAGATATGTTCCTGGTATTCCTCTTATGTGCAGTCTTGGGCTTGGAATCAGCCTTGGGTGCTTCTTTGGGCTTTGATGAAGCAGCCCCTGACTTGATAGCATCACCCATAAGCTTCTGAGCTTTGGGTGCTGGTGCAACAACCTCTTCTTCTTCCTCCTCTTCAGAGTCTCCCCTCATAGAGGGATTTTCAAGAACCTTGGCAGTAGTGTTTCTAACTCTCTTTTTCTTCTTGTCTTGCCCAACAGCTTCATCTTCTGATTCAGTGGTAAACTTCATGGTTTCCCCAGTGGCAACCTTCCTAGGTTTGGAAGTGGGAATCCTTCTTACAGGTGCCTCTTTGGGTTCAGATTCCAAAAGTACTTGAGTGGAGGCTCTGGCTTTAGACATGGGAGTTCTCTTTGCAGGTGCTTTGTTCTTCATACTAGGCTTAGTGGCTGCAGCTGAGCCATATTATTTCTTGAGCACCTTCTTCTTGGAAGTGGCCTCATCCTCATCAACCACATAGTCTTCATCCTCAGATTCTGTGGTTCTCTTCTTCTTGGCCCTGGTGGCAGCTTTGGGTAAGTTGCTTGGGGTGCTCCTGTTGCCATCATCAGAGTTGTTGGAGGGACTAGTGCCTTCACTCACATGAACCTGCTCCTCTGACTTGTTCTGGCTATCACTCTGATCAGACATATTGCAAACACTGACAGCAGACCCTGTGAATAGATATAGATGAGATAGAGTGGATGAGCATCACAAAATACAGAGGTTTTTGCAAAAGAATGAGTCAAAAACTTAGTTTTAGTTTTCCACAGAAAGCATTTCGGATCTACCGATTTGTAAACTCAGTGATACCGAAGCAACTTTTGGAGCCTAAACTAGTGAACTCGGTCAGACCGAGTCACAGTTCAGTGGCACCGAGACTGCTAGGGTTTCACAAAGTCCTCAACTCGGTCACACCGATTTGCAATTCTCGGTCAGACCGAGAATCACATGTGCAATGGCCTTATCCGAATCGGTGGAACCGAGTTCTACAACTTGGTGGGTCCGAGATGGTTTCGGGGGAAACCTAACCCTAAATTTTCAATTCATCTCTAATCTACGGAGTGTTTTGACTAGATATAGTAGTTTCAATCGTGGCAAGATTCATGGCGAACACAATGTGCTAGGAATCGGACGGGGATAGCATAATGATCGAGTCCATACCCTAGTTCGGTGATGAACTCACTATGGCGGCAACGACGGGGATGATTTCCGTTGACGGTGGCGGAGACCAGCGACTGGAGGCTAGCGACGAGGAGGACGATCCGGAGACCCTGGAGGCACAGCGGGCTATGCGCGGGCGAAAGAGTTCAGAGAAAAATTCCAAAGTTTTGCCCATGGGTATATATAGCCCGACCCTGTCGGTGTGACCGAGTGGAACAACTCAGTTGCACCAAGATGCATAACTGCTAACAGTTACAGCAACTCAGTGTGACCGAAAAGTTCAAATCGGTTGAACCGAGATTGAAAACCTAGATCGACTTAGTGATCTCGGTATGACCAAAACGCACAAAGAAGTTTTGGAAGTTGAAGTCTATGACGAATCGGTTACTCCGAGTGCTCCTCACACAGAGTGGTTCGAATCTGACTTGATCAAATTTTGTGATGTAGAATGAATAGAGTTTGAGACAAGAAAAGCATAGATAGATAGAGTAGGTTCTTAGGTATTCTTGTCCATCCACTTGGCAAAAGGAAAAAGAAACCAATCAATCAAAACAACAAGTGGATGTCCTCGAATGAGTAAAATATGCAACCAACATGCTCACACAATAAAATGGCAAATGAAATATGTGGCAAAGCATGCACAACCAATTCTAGCATCTATGAAGCAATTGGTGATGACTAGGTCATCTATATATGAGTATATTGACTTAGCAGTCAAATGAGAACATTTGATCCTAGGTCATACTCATCGTTTAAGCTCAAGTGGGGTTACCACTTTTACATAATGCATTGATGTGTTCACACCATTAGAGTTGCTTTGACTCAATTCTTAGAGTAAAGCTCCCCCTAGATGTGAGATCCCCCCTAAGAGGGATGAACTAACCTTGGGTTTTGTCGATGATGACTTCATGTAGGTGTTGAAGATGTGGATGCTCAATGTTGATGTAGATCATTTGGAGCAATCCTTTGGAGTGAGTTGCACTTTCAATACACGGGTTAGTCCCACAAGGAACAAACAAGGATATCCATAGACATAGAGTGATGCACACACAAAATGATGTCTATGAGAGCATTAGGTTACCTTGTCCCTTGTCTTACCAACAAGAGGGTTTGTGACTCCTTGAACTAGTGCAAGGTGTGGAAGTTGATTGCAGTTGTTGTTGCCAAAATGATATGAGTGAAATATGTTGGCGGAGTCACCCTCAAGAACTCTCTAGTTCTTCTTCTTCGGGATCCACATCATCTTGATGGGAATCCTTGGAGTTGTAGTTGTACTTGATGAAGTAGAACTTGACGTAGTCTTGGTAACCCACTTGACCAAGGCCTTAGGAGCTTCTTCAAATGCATCAATCTCCTCTTGAAGCTTATCGTTGCCTTTTTGCTTGTGGTCTTGTGGTGGAAGATCATCTTGAGCTTGTCTCCCTTTGAAGGAAGTAGGATCATACTTCTCTTGTTGAGGAACAAACTTCGTCTTGGGGTATTGATGTTCTTCCCACTCAACTCCATTGGCATTGAACTTTCATTCAAAACCAACACCTTGGTTCTTCCGGTGCCTTCCTTGCTTGCGTACAATTTCCTCAAATTGCTTACTCCCGACAAGGCTCTTGTAAACACCTTTATCTATAATTCCCTTCAATAATCTATTTTCTTAGTCAAGTGTAACTTGGCTAAGAGAATCATTAGTGGAATCAAGAGAACTACTAGAAGCAACAACATTTTATTTAGCATGATTATTGTTACTACTAGAGGAAGAATCCTTCTTATTATTGTTACTAGACTTGACTTGAGGCATGTAAGTAGATAAGAGTAAACGCTTGGCAATGTAAGAAGAACTTTTCTTACGAAGATAATCATTGATTGCCTTTAAGAACTCATGCTCTTGCTCAAGGTTGAGCTTTTCAAAGTATAACTTCTCATGAGTCCTTAAAAGTTCTCGATGATCTTCTAAGATAGTTTCATGAGCTAACTTAAGAGTGTTTAGTTCTTTAGTTAGAAGCTCAATTTTCTCCTTATCATTGTCATTCGTTTTATCTTGATTATCATGATTAATTGACATTTCATCATAGTATTCATCACTAGAGTTGTCAACAAGTAAATCATCATCACCTAACAAGTCATCTTCATCACTATTGAAATCAACATACTCGGGGTGTGTTACCTTTGGGCCTTTAGCCATGAAGAATCTTCCAAGTCCTTCATTTGGTGAATCAAATATGTCGTAGGAGTTGGTTGACACAAGTTCTAGACCAGCAACACCTTTATCTTGAGTATATTCAGAGTCAGAGCGATAGCTTCTCTCGGAGTGATTGTCGGAGTCGGAGCCGGATACCCATTCACCAACATGAGCTTGATGTCTTCGTTTTGTGTATCTCCTTGATGACTTGTCCTTCCTTTCTGAATCCTTGCTTCTCCGGGATGTTCTTCGTTCATAATGATCATCTCTACTCCTTCTCTCTCTTGGTGGTGATTCTTCTCTTCTACTTCTCCTTTTAGGTGATTCTTCTCTTCTTTTGTAGCATGCCGTACACTCATTGGAATAGTGTCTGGGTCTTCCACAATTGTAGCAATTACGCTCTTGACTAGAAGATCTTTTGTCATTATAGGACCTTGACTTGGAGCTTTTCTCTTTGCTTCTACTCTTGTAGAACTTGTTGAAGTTCTTCACCATTAAGCTCAATTCTTCATTGAAGGTTTGTTTCTCACCTAATGATGTGGGGCTTCACATGAGGCTTTGTAAGCACCACTTGACTTGTTGTGAAGTTCCTCCTTATTCTTGAGTGACATCTCATGAGCAACAATTCTTCCAATGACTTCCGTTGGCTTGAGATCTTTGTAATTGGGCATCATTTGGATCAATGTGCACACGGTATCATATTTTCCATCCAAAGCTCTTAGGATCTTCTTGATGATGACTTTGTCGGTCATCTGTCCTAAGCCGGCTATCTCATTTGTGATAAGAGCAAGCCTAGAGTACATTTCAGCGACACCTTCACCATCCTTCATTTTGAACTTGTCAAGCTGACTTTGAAGCACATCCAACTTGGATTCCTTGACGGAGTCTGTACCTTCGTGCATATAAATCAAAGTATCCCAAATTTCCTTTGCATTCTCAAGACGGCTGATTTTGTTGAATTCTTCGGGGCACAATCCATTGAAGAGGATATCACAAGCTTGAGCGTTGTATTGCAGCATCTTCAACTCTTCGGCGCTAGCTTCATGGTTCGGTTCTCTCCCATCAAAAAATTCACATTGCAAGCCAATACACACAATAGCCCAAACAGCGGGGTTATGTCCAAGAATATGCATTTTCATCTTATGCTTCCAACTAGCAAAATTTGTACTATCAAAGTAAGGACCTCTACAGTGATAATTCCCCTCGCTAGACGCCATACTCTCCTAGGTTGTGAAACCAAGGCTATGACCACCAAAATCTATGGAAATCAAAGCAAATGGAGACCAAAGCTCTGATACCACTTGTAGGATCGAAAGTATGTCTAGAGGGGGGTGATTAGACTACTTGACCAAATAAAAACTTATCCTTTTCCCAATTTTAGTCTTTGGCAGATTTTAGCAATCTTGGCACAAGTCAAGCAATCATAACACAATTCAAGCAAGCATGCAGAGAGTTTATGAGCAGCGGAAAGTAAAGCATGCAACTTGCAAGAATGTAAAGGGAAGGGTCTGGAGAATTCAAACGCAATTGGAGACACGGATGTTTTTGTCGTGGTTCCGATAAGTGGTGCTATCGTACATCCACATTGATGGAGACTTCAACCCACAAAGGGTAACGGCTGCGCGAGTCCATGGAGGGCTCCACCCACGAAGGGTCCACGAAGAAGCAACCTTGTCTATCCCACCATGGTCGTCGCCTACGATGGACTTGCCTCACTAGCGATAGATCTTCACGAAGTAGGCGATCTCCTTGCCCTTACAAACTCCTTGGTTCAACTCCACAATCTTGTCGGAGGCTCCCAAGTGACACCTAGCCAATCTAGGAGACACCACTCTCCAAGAAGTAACAAATGGTGTGTTGATGATGAACTCCTTGCTCTTGTGCTTCAAATGATAGTCTCCCCAACACTCAACTCTCTCTCACAAGATTTGGATTTGGTGGAAAGAAGATTTGAGTGGAAAGCAACTTGTAGAAGGCTAGAGATCAAGATTCATATGGTAGGAATGGAATATCTTGGCCTCAACACATGAGTAGGTGGTTCTCTCTCAGAAATAGCAAGTTGGAAGTGTAGGTTCATTCTGATGGCTCTCTCCACGAATGAAGAGGAGGTGGAGGGGTATATATAGCCTCCACACAAAATCTAACCATTACACACAACTTTCCAAACTCGGTGGGACCGAATTGAGAAACTCGGTCGGACCGATTCAACAAATCTAATGACCGTTAGGATTTTCGGTGGGACCGACATGCAACTCGGTAGGACCGATATGATTAGGGTTAGGGCATAACGTAATCTCGGTGAGACCGATTACACAAACTCGGTGGGACCGATTTTGGTAATAAGCTAACCAGAGAGTTGGTCAGATAAACTTGGTGGGACCGGTTCACTCATTTCGGTGGGACCGAAATGTTACAAAAAGGAAACCTGGAGTTTACATTGCAATCTCGGTGGGACCGATCGCTCATCTCGGTGGTACCAAAACGTTACGAAGGGAAACAGAGAGATTACAATCCCATCTCGGTGAGACCGAGATCCCTATCCGTGAGACCGATTTGCCTAGGGTTTGTGCCAGTGGTTATGACATCTGCTCGGTGGGGCCGGATAGAAAGAATCGGTAGGGCCGAGTTTGACTTTTGGTTTAGGTCATATGTGGATGTGGGAAAGTAGTTGAGGGTTTTGGAGCATATCCCTAAGCACTTGAGCAAGTAAGCCATTAAGCAACACCTCATCCCTCCTTGATAGTATTGGCTTTTCCTATAGACTCAATGTGATCTTGGATCACTAAAATATAAAATGTAGAGTCTTGAGCTTTGAGCTTGAGCCAATCCTTTTATCCTTAGTATTTTGAGGGGTCCACTTTTCTCATCCATGCCATGCCATTCGTTGAGCTTTTCCTGAAATATTTATCTTGGAAGTATGTTAGCTCAATGAGCTATATGTTGTTAGGAATTACCAAAACCACCCCTGAGGATAGTTGCACTTCACTCCATATCAATCTTGTTTTCTGGACTCTGATCCAACATTCATTAGAATGCTCCTGAAAGTGACGTATGCCACTGCACTGCAACTATCAATGTGTGCTCGGTTGAACCTTCATATGATTATATTCAATATCAAAGAGGGCAGATTACTGAAGATCTCCGCTCTGCGCTGTATCAATATCTAGAGCTCATCCCAAGATTTCATTCTTGGCAAATCAATGTGTCTCTCGTTGCGCAGAATGGCACAGATGAGGTTGCCAACAACCTTGGCTTCTGTCCCTGCACACGGGAAGATTTAGACTGCAAACTGATTCAGGAGTCAATTTATAGGCTTCTTCATAGAAGCTTTGGAGCAGCAGGAACAGAGGCTTTGAAGCTTTTGCCTTTTCTTCTGCTTCGGTGGTGATGGAGCATCTTCTGAGTCTACTTCTTCAGTAGATTGCTCCAGTGCAGCTCTCTGGGCAACAATGTGGGACATAAGCCCATCAAAGTTGGCGAAGGGGCCAATTGTGTTCTCATTGGTTTCACGTGTACCATCTGACCTTGGAGCAGATGGGCCAGAATTGAAGTCGAGGCCAAACTCCTTCTTGTTCTTTACAGTTGAATCCTTTGCAAACTGAAGGTTGCGCTTGAAGATATTGTCGTCACGACACCATAAGAGAGATGATGGGCCGGCATTCTCAGGCTGAGGTCCTCGAACCATGCAAGGTTAGAAATCCTAAGAAATAGCTTCAGCCTTTGTCTTAGGTACCAAATTTCTGTACAGACAATCACCCCATAGACGCTTGATAGCATTCTTCTCAGCATATTGAGGTGTCACAAATTTGTACTTGAACCACTCCTCTGCCCAATATCTTCGGATCCATTGTATCCGGTTCTTGCGATGTGTGTAGCTCTCTTTAGGGTCAGACTTGTAGAGCTCATATAGATCTGCAGGCAAGTCTAGTGTTGTGTTGCCTCGATGTTGCCTGCCTCCTTTCTGGGCAGACTTCTCAGTAGCCATAATGTTCAGACAGATAGGCTTCAACACAGTGAAAGGCTTCCGTTTGCTGGTCAAAAAGGAGCTAGCTTCAGTGTCATCCATCACTACAAAAAAACACTTCTGTGATGATATGTGTTTGTCACAGTAGGTCGCGTTTTCTGTCATGCATGTACATCCATGACAAATTTATGACAGAATCAAGATAGTCATACCTGTGCTGTCATAGAAGTGTTCCAAGGACATTACCAAAATTATCATCACGGAAGTGTCCACTTCCATGACGATAAATGCGCGTCATAGAAGTGCTTTCGTCAAGGGTGACCGACACATGGCATCCACCGTAACGGAATGCCATTAAGCTATCAGGTCGGGTTTTGGATCCGATAACCCGTTAACAGCCCCGACCGATAGGGATTTTCCACGTGTAAAATCATCATTAGCTGGAGGAAACACGTGTCGGCTCATCATTGGGACAGATTTCATCCACTCATTGGACAGAAGGCGCCTATGATACGTCGACAGGTGGCACGGCCCAACAGAGGCCCATTCCTGTGAAAAGGCCGGCCCAGTAAAAATTAGCAGGCCAGCCCATATGAGGCCTACTTGTGTCAGGTCCATTTAAGCCCATGGCCCATACGAGATGTGCCAATTCGGCCCGTTAAAGATTTGACACCATTGTAGCCCATCGTCAGTTCGAGCCCGTTAACAGCCCGCTATATATCTGGGCTCAATATCGGCCGGATGAGATTTCGGCATGTTAACGGCCCATTTAATGGATGGGCCAATTTTCAGGATGTACATCTTTCGGCCTTTTAGTGACCCATTTAATTGTTGGGCTAGTTTCTGGCCCGGTGTGTCATTCAGCCTGTTCACGGCCCATAAACCTGATGGGACATTTGTTGTCGGACCTGAGTTTAGTCCTTTTAGCGGCCCATTTAAGTGTTGGGCCAATTTTTTGGCCTAGTGTCACTTTCAGCCTGTTGACGGCCCATAAATCAGTTGGGCCATTTGTAGTCGGACCTGCGTTTTGGCCTTTTAGCGATCCATTTAAGTGTTGGGCCAATTCCCGGCCCTGTGTGCCTTTCGGCTTGTTAACGGACCATAAATGAGTTGGGCCATTTGTAGTCGGACCCTAGTTTTGGCCTTTTAACGGCCCATGCCCTTCATGGTCCAATACCAACCCGGTTTCTCTTTCGGCCTGCTAAAGGCCCACAACACAGTTGGGCCAATTACAATACGACCTTACTTTCGGCCTCTTAGCGGCCATGGTCTTCATGGTCCAGTACAAGCCCGTTGTCTCTTTCGGCCTGCTAAAGGCCTACAGTATAGTTGGGCCATATGTTGCCAAACTTAGTAACGGCCTGTTAACGGCCCGTGAAATAAACTAGGGCCACCTGTTGCCCGCTTCGATGTTGGCCTGTTAACGACCCGGGAGGTAAGAGGGCCGACCATTAACTTTCGGCCTAGTAATGGCCCATTAACTTAATGGGACCACTAAAGTTCTTACATGTCTTTAGGCCAAATCAGATAATTTGAGCCCATTACGACGAGCAATTATGCACAGGACCAAAACTGATCACGCAAAGGTACGGCATACAGGGAATAACGTTGCACATCCAACATATATTACAGGAAATTACATCCACTGGGCAATCAAATATTGATGCCAGTGCAAATAAATGAGCAGAACCTAACCATCTACAACGTCACAATCTGCAACCTCAGCACAGATAACGCCCATAGGCATGTGGGCAAGTTCTTTCTGCTTTGATACACTGTCTCTGAAAAATTGATCAATTGTTGTGTCGCACGACTCTGCACCTCTGATTCATCCACCATTTCCATCATTGCTTCAGCCATTAATTGGTTCACAAACATACATTTATTCTGTTGCATTCGAGACAGAGGATACTAAACAGATTCAGATGGCGATTTTGGCAGGCTTGTATTATTGATAGTGGAGAGTGTCTCGACCACTGCATCATAACATAAATTAGGACGGGAACCAAACAGATTAATCATGAGTTATTGCCATATTACCTGGCCTAGATTTACTGGAAAGAAACAATGGGGTTGCCTTGCTGTTTTTAGAGTTTGTCTTCTTATCTTCAGCAGCCTCCACAAAATTAACACACTAGCATTGCTATCATTGGCCAAGTCAGATAATACGAAAGCAACATTGACACAACGAACGTGTGGGCAAGTAGCCTACACCAAATTAACACAATATGGCACAGCTATCATCAGCCAGGTAAGGTAGTACGAAAGCAACATTGACACAATGAATGAATGGGCAACCAGAGAAGCACTACAATTCAGTAATGTGCATGATATGAGATAGTACATTCATGCAGCTCAGTATGCAAAACTACCAGGCAGTTTTCCTTACAAAAATCAACATTGGCGCCTTTAAAATTTTGCTACAACTAATTTTAGATCAGATAAAGGTTAGATTCACGCCGATTAACAAAATACATTTTGATGTAAAAATATAGTGATATACAACAGGTACTTACATCAGCATTGGAGCACAGAGAATTCCCGCAAGATATTTTCCTACAATATGATCCCAATGGAGGAAGTCTTCTATCGTTTAACCTTATTTTCCAAAAGAGAGATGGGTAAGAAACATGTAGAAAATATGATCAGAATGCTATAAAATTTCATGATGCGAGGATAGGCACACGCTTCTTAGAATGGAGTTGACATTCTTTTGCTGGACTAGAGCGGACAAGTTCTTTGCCCACTGGAATCTGCTTATTATCAGTGGGAGTTGGGTTTCTCTCTGCTGGAGCAATATCTATGAAAAATGGAGTTTGTTTATTATCTCCTGGCGTTTGGATCTTTTGCAAAGAGCTGGTTTGTAACCCTTCAAATTCTAATAGAGCCGTATTCCCCTTGCATGCCTTATATAGAAGAATGGTGATTCAGTTAGAAAACATGCTACAGCAGAGATGGAATAGGTACTGAAGAATAGAAAGGCATGACATATTGACATGTATTCCCTCCATCCGGAAATAAATGGACGGGTCTAGGCATATTTCAGTTCTAAATACATCCAGTTTTATCCATTTCTGCGACATTTAATCCAGACGGAGGGAGTATGATGTAAGAGCTAGGGATACGACAGGACAACACAGTATAAAAAACACTGAAAAACCCATTGCAAAACCAAAGTATTCAAACCCACTGATACGAGATAGTACACTCATGCAGCTCAGGATGCAAACTACCAGGCAGTTTTCCTTACAAAAATCAACATTATGGCCTTTAATCATACATTTTGCTACAACTAAATTTAGATCATATAAAGGTTGGATTCACGCCGATTAACAAAATACATGTTGATGTAAAAATATAGTGATATACAACAGGTACTTACATCTACATTGGAGCACAGAGAATTCCTGCAAGAATATTTCCTCATAAACGATACCATTGCAGAAATTCTTCTATCTGTTAAGCTTATTTTCTAAAAGAGAGATGGGTAAGAAACATGTAGAAAATATGATCAGCATGCTATAAAATTTCATGATGCAAGGATACACACACGCTTCTTAGAATTGAGTTGACATATTTTTGATGGACTGGAGCGGACTAGTTCTTTGGCCACTGGAATCTGCTTATTATCAGTAGGAGTTGGGTTTCTCTGTGCTAGAGCAATATCTATAAAAACTGGAGTTGATTTATTATCTCCTGGCATTTGGATCTTTTGGAAAGGCCTTGTTTGTAACCCTTCATATTCTAACATAGTCATCTTCCCCTTGCATGCCTTGTATAGAAGAATGGTGCTTTAATTATAAAACATGCGACAGCAGAGAGATGGAATAGGTACTGAAGAATATAAAGGCATGACATATTGACATGTATTCCCTCCATCCGGAAAAAAATGGATGGGTCTAGGCGTATTTCAGTTCTAGATACATCCTTTTTTATCCATTTCGGCAACATGTAATCCGGACGGAGGGAGTATGGTGTAAGAGCTGGGGATACGATAGGACAACACAGCAAAAAAAACTAGTTGAATGTTAAACTATATGCTAGCGGAATACGTACAGAAATAACTAAGGCAACATACACGTGTATGATTGGGAAAATAAGATGGCATTGCAACATAGCACTAGAACAACACTTCAATGTAAAAAAACATGGTATGGCAGACAGATGAAGTACATACTGATGAATAACAATGCATAAGATATTCAGAAGCATGATGTCCAAATTAACCAGATGGCATTGCGATAGAGTAGAATGACAGTACTTGAATTTGAAAACATGTTATCATGAATGGAATAGGTACTGAGAAACAGGAAGGCATGACATATTTACATGCATGATCAGCATGCTAAGCACATGGCATTGCAACAGAGTAGATACACTCCATGACATTATATGCATGTTGTACCCATATCACAGGCCAAGTTAGAGCAAGGACCTTGTGGGGTGAAGAGGATTCATCATCTTTCTGCAAGTCTTCTGAAGAACTGCCTTTACATGTTCCATCATATTGGGTATCATTGACATCAAGTTTATTGGCCTTTACATTGCTCCGTGAGGTTCTTGTGGATATATCAGTGTGTGCAATTATATCTGACATGCATGGAAGGCAACTAGTAGTTAGATTTATGTAAATGAGTGCATGTAGGAGACGACATAAATAGTAGGAATGGGGTTAACTAGCAGCAACAGGTCTCATAAACTAAATGGAGAACACATATGAAAGCTACATAATATGTATCGTTTGTACTCGAGATTAACTAGATGGCACACAAAAGTATTAAAGATCAACATAGGTAATACTAGAAGTGGTATAATACTATAATCACCAGCCTGTGGGATAGCATTGGCTGATGGATGATAACTATGGAACGGTGTTACCTAAAGAACAAGTATCTTAGCTGAACTATGGAACAGCGTGAACTCCTGAACAAGACCCGTAAGAGATCAGCATGAATATATAATGAAATGTGATGATCTATTTTCCGTGCTTAGATGAATAACAAAGCCATAAATGTTTCACACAAGTAAGATGAGGGTACAACCTATCTGGCTGCCATCCATAGGAGTGAGCATCATGTGCTGACTTGTCGATGGCCCTGCAGTTGTTGTGGCTGTCCATGTCGGGCACGCGCATTCGATGCAGGGAACTATTGAGTGGGGACTGTAGCTCTCTTCTGGTGTATGCTTCCCTTGTTGGAGCAGCTGTGGTGAGTCGGAAGACGGTGTGTCTGAAGATGCAGATAACGCATAATGTTAAGAACGACATATCTCTTTGATCCGAAGAAATACACAAAGAGATCAACAGCAAGGTACCAGAGTGGTCACACGTCTGTTGACTGAAGACTAAATTCGGGTCACATGATTTTATTTTATTTTTGTACTGTCCGATCTACGCCGGATGGCTTGATGGCCGTCTTGTGCCTCTCGGCTCACACTGTTCAGAATCTTCCCCAAAGAGCCAGCGACCAACGGCAGAACAGCCTGCCTCCACCGTCCGTGGCCCCGGCCGAAACCCCACTCCCCGCCCCACCGCACTGCCATGGTTGCGCCACCCCCGGGCCAATCCACAAAGACTCCCCGTCATCCAGATCTGGCGGCGGCAGTACCTTCAACCCACGCAACTCTAAAAGACAGCCATCTAAGCGCTGCTTCCACAGCGAACTTGCGGCCCCGCACCCTTACGTTAGACACCAGCCAACCGGCAGCCTAGGAGCTCCGCCGCCTTGAGGGGTGCTGCTTCCCATTGGGAATCGACTGGCCCAGAATAAAAATTCAGACAACTGACGCCTAAATAAAGTGATTTCACATGAGGGTGCGACCTATCTGGCGGCATGGTGAAGTAGGCAGGTCCAGCTGCCGAGTCGGTGAGGCCGGCGCGGTTGCGGTGGCGATCGGCGGCCGGGAAAGAGCGATGTCGCCATGGTCGATGGCTACACGGAAGCAGCGCCAGGACTCTGGACGGATCCGAAGTTGGAGCCGCTCCGGCACCGTGAACAACGGCGTCGGCTCTGGTACGGTTCACGTGGCCGTCGTCGGGGCAGCACCAGCAGCACAGAGTAAGAGGCACACGGCCCAGTGCACGACGGCAATTGGACAGCGTCTCCGGCATTAGGGAGGAGGGCGGCTGTGAAATTGGTGCGGTGGGGGGCGCCATCGAGGTGGGGCTGAGGTTTCGCGGCTCCGGAGAAGGGAGCTTCCCGGGGAGAAGGTGATTTGGCGCCCACGAGGTATGAATGGGGGCGAGCGGGGGGGAATTGGGAGGGGAGTGGAACCATGTCTTACGGACGCATTTCTCTGAAATGTGAGGGGGAGTTGCAGTTCTACCCTTGATTATAGGCTTCTCGGCTTGGGTCCATGTACTAAGGCTCAAGGATAGTAGAGTAACTTTGCTTCTGCCCAAATAGTGGGCGGGAGCGATTTTGGGCGAGGAGGGCGTGTTTTGAACTATAGTGGGCGCGAGCGAATTCGGGCGAGGAGAGTGTGTTTTGAAATAGTGGGAGCGAGCTATTTCGGGCGAGGAGAGCGTGTTTTTCGGACCATGGTTTATGAATTATTCGGCACATGTCATTTTGGCCGAGGAGAAGGCGCACTTGGATGAAGTTACAAACCTACCCTCGATGTACAACGGGCCAATTGATGTGTGTCCCACATAGGACGGTAATTTCGTGTCTCCCATTTATAGCTCGGGCGAATTCCACCGAGCAGAGAGGATGTTTAAAGGTTCGTTCAAATTTTGGGAGAACGAGCATCCACGTCTACCTTACCAAGTCGATTCGAATCAAATTTTGAAATATTAGCTTGCCACTTCTTTTTTAGATGGAGAGATGATGCTCGGGAGTAATGTGTTTTTACATGCTCGTTGCTGGCGATTTACTATATGACAAATAGTTGACCAACTCAAAAACGCGAATCAAACTCAAAATGAAATATCTCGATTCAATGAACTACCTCGTTTAGTAGGTCAAAATTGTGAACTAAATCCAAAATTGAACACCTCAACCGAGTAGCATGTTGTACAGTATTATAGTACTCCATGAACATGTTGAAAGTCAAATTAATGAACTTGTTTGATATACGCATATATCCGTTCAGGTGTGGATTGCAGACAACATGTTCTCCAATTTAAATATTTGAATGCAAGTTTATATCGAAACATGGTTTATATCAGTCTTTGATGCATAAAACGTGACCTCCCACTCTCCCGGACTCCTGTTCTCTCTCTCACTCTCTCACCGACAATCTTCAATTCTGTCGCACGCATCCGACACAAAAACCTTGTTGGTCCCTCTCCCTTTCTCTCTCTCTCTGTGGGGGGGGGGTCTTTCTAGTTTGCATTCATATATACACCATCTATAGGTCTCTCTCGCACACTATGTATGATACTCTAGCTAGTCCAAGCTAGATATCTTGGGTGCACTCATCGTATGCACACAAATTCCTTTGTTGTTCCCCCCCCTCTCCCAAACTCTCCATCCACCCGGGTCACACATACACATGCATATCTCACTCGCACTCGATAGGCCCATCTAAAACTCTATCTCTCTCCATCGTTCTCTCTCCATCTCACACGCACACACACACACACAAACTCATGCCCAGCTAGCAAAGTATGTTGGTCTCTCACTCAATTGTAGGCACACGCAGTCCCCCCCTATATGTATATGACTAGCTAATCTTATTCTCCATCACAAACATGTGCATGGTCTATCTCGATTTCTCTTGGGGCATCTTTCTAACGCGCACGCACTCCCTCGATCTCCCACCCATATAGTCCCCTCACGATCTCGAGGGGATCTCTCTATCACAAACACACCCTCTCTCCCTCCCCATGCGTCCATGCCATCCATGTGTCCCTCTCGACCTTTTTTCCTTGTTGGCCAGACCTCTATTGGATATGTGCTACAGGGGTGTCTCTCTCCGTTGCAAACAATCACACACTAGCTATCTTCGTGTATCTCCTCGCCTCGCTTTTCCATCTCGGAGATGCATGCGTGATATGTTCGCATAAGAAACGAAAAAACACACTCTCTCTCTCTAATTTATCATTTGTTGTCACTTTCTCTTTCACACACATACTCTTTTTGCACACTTACTCATTCTCCTTCACACGCACTTGATCTGTCTCGACTGAGGCACTCACCTCTATCCATAGCACATAGATTTATTGAAAAGTCAAACATCACAAAGTTTGACCATGTACATGGAGAAAAAGAATTACATCTACTACGACAAACATATACCATTAGATTCACCATGAGATGTAGTTTTGTATGATGTATCTTTGGTATTGTAGATATAAATAACATTTGCATAAACCTGATCAAAGTTTCCAAAGTTTTACTTCTAAAAAATTTACATGCACTGCATTATCGAGCGGATGGAATATCTCTTTCCCCCTCTCAGCTATCTGACGCACCACTCAGCCTTATCGGGGCTCCTCGATCTCTCTCAAACTTTATTGGTCAATTTGGTTCGTGACCTGACCCTCATGCCTTGATGGTCGGTACTGCCTGGTGTGGCCGTGAGATGTAAAATATTTCTGCCTGGACAGGCTTGTGTGGTGCTGAGGCGTTTGGTTCATGCCTGGGCCAGGCAAAGCATTAACGTCCCATAAATCAATCCATGCATCAATTATTTAATGCTAATATCCATCCATGTTGCTGTTAGCCCCGTGGCCGCACGACCAGGCACGGTCAGGCGTTCGAAAAAGGTTGCTTGGGCCAGGCTACTTGCAGTGTCTGGAGTTCAGGCAGGATAATTAAAGTGCAAGGGAACCCAGCCCAGGCGGGCTTTCTTTTTCACAAGGTAGCAACCAAACAAGTGTGCATGAAATCCAACCACAACCCCAGGCCACGCAAAAGATGCTCACGACGCAAGCCAAAAGGGCCTTATATCTCCCTGGTTCACACATACACATGTCTCGCTCGCACTATACATATAGACCCATCCAACACTCTCCGCCCTTGTTCTCTCTCCATGTGACACGCACCCCCCTAAGTACCATAATCCCTCACTCCATCATAGGCTCTGTTTGGATCCATGGGTTAGAGTTAGATTGGGTTAGTTTGGAGTCAACTAACCCAAAAAGATCCAAACAGGAGGGTTAGTTTAGGTTAGATGCATCTAACCCATCCAAAAAAACTAACCCATCCAAGAGGTGCTTATTTGGGTTAGTTCTTCTCGAGACCACTAATCAACACTTTTTTCTCTCGCTCCCCCCGCAGCAGATCCCTCCCCACTTCCTCGAAGCTTCTCGTCCTATCCCTCCCTCCCTCTCACAGCGCCCGTGAAGGTGCCTCGCCGTATCCACGCTCAATCTAACCCTGCCATCCAAACACCTCTTTACTTAGAGTTAGTTCAGGGTTAGAATCTAACTCTAACCTCTAACTGAGTTAGAGTATCCAAACAGGGCAATAGGTGCAAGCACTCCCCCCCTCCTAAGTATGATTGTCTCTTACTAGCCATCAGGAACACACGTATTGTCTCCTTCCATCCATACATCTATCTCGATATCTCTCGTGACATCTTCTATCGTGCACACACCTTGTCACTTGATCTCCCACCCATGTAGTCCCATCACGATCTCCAGGGGATCTCTCTATGACAAACATACACCCTCTCCTCCCCATGTCTGCATTTTCATCGTACGTCTCTCTCGACCTCTCTCCCTTGTTTGTCAGACCCCTCTTGGCCACGTGCTAGGGGTCTTTCTCTCTCGGTTCCAAACAACCACACACTATCTCCTCACCTTGCCTCCGTTGTCGAAGATGCATGTGTGATATATTTGCATAAGACACGCACGCTTTTTCTCCACTTTTATCGTGTGTTGTCCATGTCTCTTTCACACACGCACACACACTTTTTTAACTCTCTCTCTCTCTCTCTCTCTGTCTCTCTCTCGGCAGGGACTCTGTCACGTCCATAAGCATATGGATGTTTTGAAAAGTCAAACCTCGGAAAAGTTTGACTAGGTATATGTGGAGAAACACACTTGCATCTGGAACGATAATTAGATTCATCACAACATGTACTTACTTCATACTATCATTTATCTTTGGTATTGCAGATATAAGTAATTTCTTTATAAACTTGGTCAAAGTTTCAAAAGTTTGACTTAAAAAAATGTTGTAACTACATTATCGAACGGAGGGAGTAGCTCTTTCTCTCTCTCTACTATCTCTCACGGGCCTCCCCTCTCACTCGAACTCTCTATACCGACGGATTATACGCTCACTGTGTCAGCGTATAGCTCTGTATATTGTTTACTTGACCGGTCAACCAATCCACATGTTGCGTTGTCAGCTCGTGTTCTGTTGGTGTGCTGGCCCATGTGGCAGTTGGTGAAAATAAGTAAACTAGAGGCCCATCTTACACGCGGTGAAGGAAACAAAGTTGAAACCACTCGGGTTAGCACCCCGCACGCTAGTAAATTGAGGGCGCATTGAGGACAAACATCTTGCGCGAGAAGGACGCACTCGCGCACAATTCACCACTACACGGCGGCATGCACAGAAGGACGCACTCGTGCACACCCAGCACACAACACACACCAACTCACGTGTACACTGGCGTCACCGCCGGTTGAGATGGACGGCGAGGCAGCCAACAAGCGGAGGCCGCTCGAGCCAAAACTGCATCCGGCGGGCCTGGACTTCATCTGCAGCCTCCCCGATGACATGCTGCTCGTCATCATCGGCCTCCTCCCCACAAAATCTGCCGTGCGGACCGCCCTACTCTCCTGGCGGTGGTGCCCCCTCTGGCGCTGTGTCCCCCTCAACCTCACCGTTAACAGCTGCCTCTGCGACGGGGATTGCAAATGCATGGCCGCAGTCTCCAAGATACTTTCATCGCACCCTGGGCCAGCCAGACGCCTTGACATCCACATGTTCAGTACCAACTGCAAGGTCCAACCCAAGTTCGACGAGTGGTTCTTATCCCCCGCCCTAGATCAGCTCGAGGAGCTCAATTTTGAAGCTGGACGATGTCGCTCTCTGCCGCCGTCCACGCTCCGCCTCACGCCAACGTTGTGCCGCACCAGCTTCAGCTCCTGCTATCTTCCCCAGATTAATGTTGCGCCCGCCCTTCTTCTCCCTCAACTCAAGCAGCTCGACCTCTTCGACGTTGTCATCTCGAAGAAGGCTATGGAGCACCTGCTCCGCAGCTGTACTGCGCTCGAGTACCTTCGTCTTGAGCAGATCCACGAGTTCATTAGCCTCCACATCGCCCCGACGAATCTCCGATGGATTTATGTGTCTTGCTGGCTCCGCAACAAGACATCAATTGGGAAGAGATCACTCCAGCTGTTCCAAGTTATGGTCATTGAGAATGCGCCTTTCCTTGAGAGATTGCTTGTATCAGATCTAGAAGGTCCAAAAAAAATCAGGGTCATTGCCGCGCCAAAATTGACAGCATTGGTGTACTCGTCTGCCAAATTCTCCGAACTCTTTATTGGATCCGTAATCATTCAGGTACAACATGTTGGATTTCGGGTTCCGCCAGACCCTTGAGGTTCAAACACTGGGGTGCGCGCGGAAATCACACCCTCAGCCTACCCGTGTTTCACCGCCTCGCAAGGATCTAAAGTACATGAAAGACAACGCAAGGGACACAAGATTTATACTGGTTCAGGCCACCATTGCGGTGTAATACCCTACTCCAGTTTGTGGTGTGTGGATTGCCTCTGGGGCTGATGAGGAACACTACAAGGGAAGAACAGCCTCGCGAGGGTCTGTTCTTGGTTGGGACGATGAACTGCTAGGGGAGTTCAGTCACCTCTCTCTCTCTCTCTCTCTCTCTCTCTCTCTCTCTCTGGTTGATCTCCAGATCCAGATCCAGCCCCCCTACCCTGTGGGTGGCTAGTCCTATTTATAGGTGAAGGCCCAGGGCCTCTTCCCAAATATTGAGCGGGAAGGGCGCCAACAATTGGCCATTTTGAAGGGGAACATCTAGTACACTTATCCTGACTAAAGTTGGTCCTCGCCTGCCAAAGGTCCTGACGATGACGCTAGCTTGGGCTCCACGATGACCTCCATTCTGCCGTCCTGCTAGTCTTGGTCTTGTTGCACCGAAATGGTTGCCTTTGCCTGATACCCTTGCCTGCGCTTGCCCCCTTTGCACCAAAGGGGAAACAAGGACTCTGCGCAGGCCAGCGCCCTCCTGGCGCCCGCCTGCGCCTTGGTCGTCATGGCTTGCGTCACAGGCACCTCGTGAGGTACCCCGCCTTGATCTCTCCGCCTCCTCATGAGCCAGCCTGATGAGGCCGTGCCTGAGGAAGCCTCCTGTCGTCCTCCCCGTGAGGCTTGTCCCCTCGCGAGGGTCTTGAGCATGTGTTGATGTTGATGGGCCACACTGGGCCACTCCTTGAACCACGCCGCAGGCTGCAGGCAGGCAAGTCTGGGTACCCTCGTTCCCAGAACACCGACAGTAGCCCCCGAGCCCAAGGCGCGCTTGGACTTGGCTTAGCAGAGAAGCGAAGAGGCAAGTGCGAAGCGCCGCGGGCCCCAATTGCATGCGGCCTTGGGCGCTGCGTGGCGGTTGATTGGACGTGGGCGTCCTGGATCTTCCACGACGCCTCGGCAACTGCACGATTTGACAAGTCCCTGCATGCAAAACGGGTTATGATTACCTGTGATCGTGGAGGCCGACGGTTGGCCTCCCTCCGCTATATGTACGAAATGGCGCAAGCCCTTCCAATCCATCTCTTCCTGCTACTCTTCGTCTTCCTCTTTGTCCTTGCTCCTCCCTTCGCCAATGGCGCCAATCCGCCGGTTTTCTGCCGAAGAGAAAGGGAAGGCCCCCCGAGAGAGTCCTGTCCCGCTTCCCCCAAAGAAATGGCTCGTCTCATGCCATGGGGAAGGCGGTGCTTGGTAGGTGGTGTCGAGGCCATGGTTCGAGCGGCCGCCGCCGGGACTCCCACTGCCCTTGTATGCCCAGATCGAGGGCCGTGAAGGTGCTGGCGCCGAGGAGCATCGCCAGAGGCGCCATCGCCGTCGGCGGATCACGGCGGTGCGCGTCGTTCCACCTGGGGTTCATGCCATGGGCTCTGCTCGCGAGCTCGTGCTTCATGCCGCCATGCCTCCTCGGTCCTGGATTCGCCTCCCTCCTTCCTTCGCCTTCGAGATCCAGTCGAGGGGGCCTATCGAGCTTTGGCTGCAGCATGCTGGCTGTAGTGCCCCTGCGACCGAAGCGGAGGTTGAGGTCGTCGCTCCGGGCAGGGTCTACCTGACCCATGGCTGGGGCGAGATCGTCTGGGTCGGCGGGACGGGTGGCGCCCTCGCAATCCACCTCGAGTACGATGGCGCCTCCCTGATGTTCTTCAAGGTCTTTGACGCAGAGGGACGCCGGCTGGAGTGCTTCCCTGAGAAAGGCGGCCGGGACCCCGCTGCGGCGAGGACTAGGTGTGTCAACCGCTTCCCCAGCAGCTCCTCAAGCAGCGGAGGTGTCGGAGGATCCAGTGGCTCCGCCGAGCTCCTCGCGACCCCGGAGACGAGCGACGACAGCTACGAGCCCCCAAGCTTGCGTCGCTCCCGGAGCAGGGCGGGCTCGTCGGGCCGCCGCCGCCACTGATCTGTATGGGGTTGGCGCCGGTGGCTGACGGCCCACTGTTGATGATGGCGTCTTTTGCGGAGGTGCGCGTAGTTAGCACTACTTAGGATCTACTCCTTTTGTTCCCTGCGAGGAAACGAAGAACACACCCCGCGGGGTTTGTAAGATGCTTGGAGTTCCATTTGTTAATATGATCCTTATCATGAAGTGGTGAGGGGTGCTCGTCCCGTCTTAGCTTAGTTCCTCATTTCAAACCTCGCGAGGGCTTGATGCTCTGCACTGACAGGTCCCGGTCCCAAGGCAGGCTTCAGTCGTCGCCGGTATGCCAGGTCGTGATGCCATGGTCAAGGCCAGGAGGTGAGCGGCCCGGGGTCCAGTAAGAGCCCCTGAGTTGCGATGCTCAGGAGGTCCCCTTTAGCGCTCAAGCAGCCATCGCTTGGTGAGAAAGGAGTGCGACATCGCCAAAAACGGAACTGCATTAAGTGTGAGGTCGGCGCTGTGACAACTAGTGATTCCGAAGGGTGACTTATCTCTGGGGTCGGAAACCGTTCCTTGGCGCGGCACCGGGCCCGCGCGTTGGCAGCCGAGGAGTTGCCTGGCGAGGTCCCCTACGTGCCTCTTCCCTCTTGTCTTTGCTCCCCTTCATGCTCTATGTCCTCAGGTCCCGGCCCTCGAGCAGGGCTCAACCGTCGCTGGTATGCCAGGTCGCGATGCCGTGGGCAAGGCCAGAGGGTGAGGGTTGGAGAGCCATTAAGAGTCCATGAGTCGCGATGCTCAGCTACGCCCCCTTTAACGTGCAAGCGGTTCGCGTGGACAAGGGCGAAGGAGACTCCATGGAGGCCGCGCAGGACGCTGCTCCTTAGAACGATCCTGCGAGTTCATCATGAGAAAAAATGAGGGTTTGCCGTTACAACTGCCGGCCAGCTGCTGGTTGCTCTAGGAGGGTGGCGAGGCACTGAAGGCTTGGTGAGGTGGCGCCCTACGGGGTTGCCGCGGCTAGATCTTAGCCGTCCAGGTTTGTCGACGTTGCAGGGACGGACCCATGCGCAAGCGTCGTGCTGTGAGGGAGCAGCTCCATCAATTGGTGTCAATCGAGCGGGCGATTATGTCGTGCACGTTAGTCATGAAGGAGCAAATTCATTTAGATAGGCGCAAAAAGAAACAGTCACCGGTGGGTCGGGCCCGAGCGCCTTTGGGGATAATGCAGCCCGAGGGGCGCCCCAATAAAGTAAGCTGAAAACATGAACTAAAGGCGATACATGCCGCAGGGATGGACCCACGCGGCCTGGGAATGATGCATCCCTGGGGGGCGCTCCCAGCTGAAAATGAAACTCGAAGGATGTCACCTGATGATGCTGAAGATGGAGGGATGCTGAAGTAGCGGACGGTGTGCGCTGCGGGAGACCATCTTCATGAACCTCCAGGCCCAGGGGCCACAGGAGGCTCCGGGGGCGCTGGCGGCTCCTCGCGGACCATCTCCATCTCCGCCAGGACTGCGGAATGCCTGACCTCCTGAGCCTCCAAGATGCTCCTCATGAGGCGCTGATGCGCCGTAGCCGCGTTCGGCAGGCCATGAGGCATGCGAACATAGCTGTGAGGTGGGCCTCCGCAGCACCCCACGCGTGAGGGCCAGAGGCGCTCCTGAGAGGCGGCTCGGTTGAGTCCTAGTATGTCAATGCAGACACGCAGCCCACCATCCTCGCGTAGATGGGGAGCTACGGCGGGCAAGCAGCGGCTGCCACTCATGACTCTTGACTCCTGCAACTCTTGAATGACCTTGCTGATGAATTCCTGAGGGTTTGGTCCTCCTTGCCTTGCTTATTCCTGAGGGAAATGTGCGTTGAAGCACGCCTCCAAGTGGTGCCCGAGCGCCTCCCTCGTAATCTTAGCAAAGTCGATGGCCCTCCAGGAGAGAGCCCCCAAGCCTTGCTCGAGGAGGGCGCCGGGCGTGCCTCCCTATGCGACAGATGGAGGTCCTCCCTGAACAGGCGTTGACCCTGAGGGGCCATCCTCCCGAGGGGTTGGGCCAGGCGATGTCTTCTTCTTCTTAGGAGCAGCCTCGGGAGGCCTCCCGTTCCTGCGATCCGGGTTTTCAATTGATGCGGCTTGAAAGGCACGTTCCAGGGAACACACAACGTCTCTCTCTCTTCACAAGGCACAGTGATGACTCCACCGCTTCCCGGCATCTTGAGGACATTGTAGCCGTGATGGGTCACGGCCATGAACTTGGCAAGGGTAGGGTACCCGAGGATGGCATTGTACGGCAGGCGGATGTGAGCGACGTCGAAGTCACTGAGCTCCGTGCGGTAGTTGTTGCGGTTCCCGAAGGTAACAGGAAGATGGACCTGCCCTACCGGAACCGTGGAACCATCGGTGACTCCTGAGAAGGGCTTGGTTGGCTGCAGCTGATTGTATGGCACTTGGAGATTGTTGAACGTTTCGACGGATAGGACATTGAGCCCTTCTCCGCCATTGATGAGGGTCCTCGTGACTTGCATGTTGGTGATGATTGGGGAACAAAGCATCGGGAGGACTCCTGCTGTGGCCGTGCACTTGAGCTGATCCGCTGAGCTGAACGTGATAGCGCACGATGACCACCTGAGAGGGCTTGTGGCCTCAAGCTTGGGGAGGACTGCATTCACTTCGGGGGCAAACTGCTTGAAGATGCACTGAGAGGCTGGGGCTTGTGCGCCGCCCAAGATGCAAGTGATTACGTGCGGCTCCTGGAAGCCTCCAGCCCCTTCGTCCTGGTGATGGTCTTCGTTCCTCCTTGGCTGTGGTGGCATAGGAGGGAGACCCGCATTGCCTTGTGGGCGATCCTTTAGAGGCTGATCTCTCCGACCTCCCTCGCGAGGTGGGTCCCTCCAACCTCCCTCACGAGGCTGGTCCTGCCAGCGGTCCTCGTGAGGTCGGTCATGCCACCCTTGGCGAGGGTCACAATCTTCCCATCGTCCTCCACTTGTTTCTCCTCCTCGGCCATAGCCCCTGTCGCTGCGCTCAGGGCGTCGGCCGGCACGCACATCTCGCATGGCTCTGAGCTCTTGGCATTCATTGGTGTTGTGGGTGTGGAGGTCGTGGTACACGCAGTACCGGCTGTCCTTGGATGACTCAGGCTGATCCCTGCCTCGCTTGGTATCTGGCTCCGCTGCAAGCACGGCAGCCCCCTTGCATTTCACGTCCTTGGTCTTGGGCTTTTTCTCTTCATGTTCAGTGGCTGGCAGTTCGAGGAGGGACATGCGCCCTTCCTCAGCCCTTGTGCACTTGGTCGCCAGATTGAACAGCTCCAGGGAGGTGCACAAATCTTCATGGATCGCGAGCTCCTCCTTCATCTTGACGTCACGCACGCCGTCGGAGAAGGCTGAGATGATGGCCTCCTAAGACACCTTGGCAATCTTAAGGCGAGCGTTATTGAAGCACTGGATGAACTTCTGCAGGGTCTCCCCTGGCTGCTGCTTGATGCAGCGCAATTCGCTCATGGTCGGGGGCCGGTCGCGAGTGCCTTGGAAGTTGGCGATGAATCGGGTGCGCATCTCGTCCCAGGAGGATATCGTGCCAGGAGCCAGGTTCAGGAGCCAGGTGCGGGCGCCGTCCTTGAGCGCCATGGGGAACCAGTTTGCCATGACCTTCTCGTCTCCGTTGGCGGCTTCGATGCCCAGCTCGTAGAGTTGGAGGAACTCAGCAGGGTCCGCTGTGCAATCGTAGCGCGGGGGTAGGTCTGGCTTGAACTTGCCCGGCCAGGCCACGCTGCGCAGCTCGGCGGAGAAGGCACGACAGCCTGTAGTGGCCGCGAGGGCCCTTTGGTGGCGAAGAGCTTGATCTTGCGGGTCTCTGTGCGCTGCGGCGAGGTGCAGCACGGGGTCTTGATGCGCCGGAGCAAGTGCGTGCTCGTGCCGAGCCGGTGCGGGGAGCACACGGGCGGCTTCCTGAGGATGAGGGATCTCTTGGCAGCTCTTCTCTTGCTGCGCTCGCGCCGGATGGAGTGGGTTCCGCCCAGGGGCCATGCACCTTGGAGCCAAGTCGCCTTCTTGAGGCGGGGGCGGCCGAGGCTCCCCTGAGCTTCGTCTCCCGCGCAGGGCGGTGCGCGGTGCAATGAGAGGGACGGTGCAGGGGAGCCCCCAGCAGGGCTGACGAGCTCGGTGATGCGGGCGAGCCACTCGTCGTAGAGGTCGTCAACGGGACGGTAGTGCAGGAGCTCCCGCGCCAGGAGCAGCGTGGCGTGCGCGTCCGCAGGGGCGCGACGGGCGTGGGACGAGGAGCCGGCCAGAGTCAGCGATGGAGTGGCGGTGCGGCCTTCTCGCTGCACCGATGGATGCCGGGACGAAGCCTGCTGCTCGTTCCCCGCCGGGCCGGTGGCGGCGTTGACGGCAGGCGACGTGGAACGAAGGGGGCGCCCGCCGACGGGGGCCGTCTGGGCGACGCGAGCGGCGAGAGTGGCCCGGCGCTCGGTGCGGGCGCAACGTGCGTCCGACATGGATGGGACGGGCAGTGAAAACACGAGGCGACGGAAGGCAGGTTCCGGCACACCCCTACCTGGCGTGCCAAATGTCGGATTTCGGGTTCCGGCAGACCCTTGAGGTTCGAACACTGGGGTGCGCATGGAAATCACACCCTCAGCCTACTCGTGTTTCACCGCCTCGCAAGGATCTAAACTACACGAAGGACAACGCAAGGGACACAAGATTTATACTGGTTCAGGCCACCATTGTGGTGTAATACCCTACTCCAGTTTGTGGTGTGTGAATTGCCTCTGGGGCTGATGAGGAACAGTACAAGGGAAGAACAGCCTCGCGAGGGTCTGTTCTTGGTTGGGACGATGAACTGCTAGGGGAGTTCAGTCAACTCTCTCTCTCTCTCTCTCTCTCTCTGGTTGACCTCCAGATCCAGATCCAGCCCCCCTACCCTGTGGGTGGCTAGTCCTATTTATAGGCGAAGGCCCCGGGCCTCTTCCCAAATATTGAGCGGGAAGGGCGCCAACAATTGGCCATTTTGAAGGGGAACATCTAGTACACTTATCCTGACTAAAGTTGGTCCTCGCCTGCCAAAGGTCCTGACGATGACGCTAGCTTGGGCTCCACGATGACCTCCGTTCTGCAGTCCTACTGGTCTTGGTCTTGTTGCACCGAAATGGTTGCCTTTGCTTGATACCCTTGCCTGCGCTTGCCCCGTTTGCACCAAAGGGGAAACAAGGACTCTGCGTAGGCCGGCGCCCGCCTGGCGCCCACATGCGCCTTGGTCGTCATGACTTGCGTCACGGGCACCTCGTGAGGTACCCCACCTTGATCTCTCCGCCTTCTTGTGAGCCAGCCTGACGAGGCCGTGCCTGAGGAAGCCTCTTGTCGTTCGCCCCGCGAGGCTTGGCCCCTCGCGAGAGTCTTGAGCATGTGTTGATGTAGATGGGCCGCACTAGGCCACTCCTTGAGCCACGTCGCAGGCCGCAGGCAGGCAAGTCTGGGTACCCCCGTTCCTAGAACACCGACACACCACTCATCTTCTTCTCCGTCTTCTTGAAATTCACATTTTTAAATTTCTTCTTGATGTATTTACGACCGTCTTCCAGAAAATGATTCCCACAAGCTTGACCCAGTCCATGCGCACAGTGAAGATCTTAGCACTAAAATCTATCGGCCCCAATCTAGATCAAGTTGTTGGATTCCTTACATGCTTTCCATGCACGGAGAAGCTACTCATCGAGTTGAAACTTCTTTCCTATTAGTAAACGGTAATCACAACGTAGCTCAATTTTTTCGTAATTTTCCCAAATTACGATGACAAGTGTAGTGTTCAAAACTAAATCTACGCACTGCACCGAAAGAAATGTTTTTAGTATTTTTTTTCTCACGTGATCACCTGCATCATTTTTATGCTGTACTACTATAGTAGCCTAGGATAGTCATAGTGGAAAGTAACTTAGACTACTCCAGTAACTCTATGGTTACCCTAAGGGCAAGTACTACCTCCGTCCTGGTTTACTCTTCCAATTTTGTAGTATCAAAATTTGACCATAGATTTAACTGACAAAATGTTAATGCATGTCACTAAGAACTATATCGTTGGATTCGTATTTGAACATAATTTCAAATGGTGTAATTTTTAGTGACATGCATTGGCATTTTCTTAGGTAAATCTATGGTCAAAATTTTATACTAAATACGAGGTAGTATTCCCTCCGTCCCAAAATTCTTGTCTTACATTTGTTTAGATACGGATGTATCTAACACTAAAATGTAACTAGATACATCCGTATTTAGACAAATTTAAGACAAGAATTTTGGGACGGAGGGAGTACAAAAGTGGGCTATGTAGGCCAAAACATGTGCCAAATTCACTTGTGATGCATTTGGCATCGATGCCCCTCCATTGCTCACCTGGTGCCCCAATCTGGATCACCTACTTTGCTCCGGTGCCAAATTAACTCACGCAATGAAAAAACACTGCGTGGGAGAGAGAGAGGACCGAGGCAATAAAAAAACACTTGTTTGGGAGAGTGAGAGGCTGGTGTAGTTGGTTTGATTGATTTGTTTATACATGTGGGTCTGTGTGCACAGCGGTGCCAACTCTCTCACATCGCGAGAGCGGTGCCAAAATCTTTTGATTTGACATCGATGCGTATTATGTGGCATACTTTTGCGAAATATGGCATCGGCCACATAGTGGAAGGCAACAAATGCCCAAGCTCTTCACGTGCTCCTAGTTAAATGAGAGGAAACAGAAAGAGAGAGAGAGAGAGAGGGGAGAGAGAGAGTGAAAAAATATCACTAGCCAGCCAACCCTATCGTATGAGCGAATGATATTGGTACCTCTTGATGACACGGCAATCTTATGCAGCCAGCTGCTCTAATATGTTCTCTTCTTTTGCAGATAAAAAAAGACCCGAAAGTGAAAAATGTGCTGCACTATAACAATCTCATCGAATGCCTTGATCTCCATCTTACAGAAATTGATTTGATCGACTACCGAGGCAGCACATCTGAGATTAAATTGGCCAGGTTCTTTGTTCTGGAGGCAAGTGTGCTCAAGGTAATGAGGTTTGGCGTTCTCTGGCGCAACAATGAATGGCGTGCTGATCACCGCAAGCGTCTAAGCCTAAATGACAAAGTCTCCGCAGAAGCTGAATTTGTTTTTGAAACATCAAGTGGCCAGAGACTCGAAAACTTATTTGCCCATTAGTGACTTGTCAGGGCGGTGGATTTTAGTTTGTACGATAACGCTGCATCCACCTAAAGTAACGAAAGTTCTTACGTGAACTTCCTAGTAATTCCCTCTTCCTAGGTGCAGCATTACTCCTAACATTTGTAATATCAGTTTGAAACTTGTAATATTGCCGTGTCCTATTCCTGCGTTTTCAAAATCCTGCGAATCAAACAGGTCCTGAGTTGGTGATGATGTTGTGCCTCCCATCTTTCACCAATAGCCGTCGGATCTAGATCTGACGCATACAAACCAAGCTTCTCCATTTTTGCAAAAAGATGCCCGCACTTGTTCCCTATTTACAAACAACTCCTTGTCTCTCACAATCAGCCTTATCTCCTCCCCACCACATCTAGAAGGCCGTGGAAAAATCTGGCGCGATGGCCGCTGCCGGAGCCGTCCACCCCCAATCTTGGTGTTCCGTGCAATGCACGGGCATCTACGCACGGGAAATTATGTCGAACAGGGCTAGTTGTAAGCAGGCTAGCTCTACAGCCATGATGATAGTGACTGCAGACGGTGAGGCTGACTATGGTATGCCGAACACGGCGCCTATACTCAGGTGTCATCTCCGGCGCAGGGTCTTGTCACTTCACTGTGAGGAGCAGCACGTAATAATTTGACCAACGGGTAGTACAGTGCTAGTACTCCTAGGAGTACTACATTGGTAGTACTACTACTAGTACTAGTAGCACCACCGTCTGGATTTAGGAGTACTACCACGTCCATCTGGATTTTAGTATTTGACTAGCAATATCTAGTAATGCATGTCACAAAAAATGTACTACTCCCTCTGTAAATAAATACATGGTGTTTTATTCCTATCGGCGAGAGAACTTAATGTTTTTTGCTAACTAGAGTCTTAATAGGATTACATGCAATGAACTAAACACTGCATGTCATGTTTGGTAGTCTCAAGTCATTGAAAGCATGCACGGCCCACATCTCTCATTGGTTGATATGTCACGAAATAAGAAACAAGGAGGGAGTTAATGCACCGTGCCTAAGTGTTTTGGGATTATTTGGTTTTCGTAATGTGACTTACACAACATTTTTGTTTACATGCATTAACATTTTATTAGTTAAATCAAAGGTCAAAACTTGGCGCAAAATGCAAAGGGGACCAATAAACCAGTAAACATCAAACTTCTCTCGTTTGGCCCCAACTAGAGGTCCGGTGAGATGACTATAGTGCACCAGCACGGAGGGGGCGCAGCTTCATTGACTTACGGCAACTGCCTTTGGGTGAATGACACGTGGGCCCAGGGGGTGGCTGGCCCACCTATCATACAGCCAAAGGCAGGTGCAGTAGAGGGCCCAGGAGTAGTATGAAATCCTACGCACCTACGCACGCTAACCAAGGGCAAGAGTGATCACTCAAATCGCAAGATCAGTTGACTACTACTACCTCCGTCCTGGTTTATTAGTCTCCTTTGTAATTTGTGCTAAATTTTGACCAAAGATTTAACTAACAAAATGTTGATGCATGTCAACAAAAATTATATTTTTTGGATTTGTATTTGAACATAGTTTTCAGTGATATAATTTTTAGTAACATGCATAAACATTTTGTTAGTTAAATCTGTGCTCAAAATTTGACACGGATTATAATGGGGACCAATAAACCAGGACGGAGGTAGTGGAAGCTAAGCTAGACCCATGGAGGCGGTGAGCGCGAGCATCAGCCGGCTGTGCCAGATGGTCCACGACACCAGCCTGTGGCCCGGCAACGAGGAACGTCTCCAGGTAGTATTGCTTGAGGCCGGCAGGGCGATGGGTCGCTTGGATGATAGCTTCGTCTCCTTTTTCGACGAGGTCCTCGTTGGTTTCCTTCACAAGTTCACCATTGTCAAGAAGCTCGCGGACAACTTTGACGTAAGCCTCCAACCGACGCGCCCAGGCTCTGCGACGCCCGCCACCCTCAACGGCCACTATGGTGACAACCTCTTCAACGCACTGATGGCCCTGCGACTGCCCGCCGTCGCGCCGAAGAATGTCCACCTTGAGGTCGCGCTCGCTGCACAGCGCCTGGCGCAGCAAGACACCATCGACATAATCACCCACGTCTACGTGCATGCAAGAGGAGGACGATAGGACGCTGGCCTTCTTGGACCGCAGGGCAACCTTGGACGGCACTGTTCAGAAGTACGTTGAGCTCGCCGCCAACGCTGCTGCTCCTCACACGTCGGTTGGTGAACCGGCGCACTAGGGCGTGAGGATGTCGTTGATGGATCCGTATGTATTTTTATCTTTCTGTCAAATCCATGTAGTAGTATATGATACTACAGTAATTATCTTACCTTTCGCATCAACTTCATAATTTTCGTATGTACTCCATGCATGAACGGCGCCAGAACCAAACTTCTCATTACTCTAGGCAAAATCGTTATTTTCTATCTATCGATCGCGCCATGGAGCAGAACCAAATTTTACAAGTTACGAGTTCAAAAGGAAAAGTCTGCCGTGTTCGCGTCGCACCCCCACACGGTTGGTCTGGCACGCCGCTCAAGCGGGAATGCGTGCGGTGTTGCATTTTCACTTACAAGTGGGACCGTAGTTGAGCAAACCGACTATCGGCAAACCCCCACCCCGCCCACCGCGCGATGGCTGAGAAAACAGGAGGGAGAAGAGATGGCTGTAGCATGGACTCCAAGAAAATTGGTGTCGGATGGGACTCGTGTGGGTGGTGTGTGCCGTACTGCTAGACGTGAATGCTAGTTATGGCCCATGCCACCCCACTATATCGAGCCTATATCGAGGTACAGTACGTAGAACAAATTTCCTGCAGTCCATGCTCAGCACTCCTCTATCTCTCTTCTCAGCCAGCCAGCGGACGCGTGGAGCCCATCGTCTGTTTGCTCACATGCGGTCCCACATGTCAGTGAAAACGCAAGCGGACCCACTGAACCTGCACATCTTTCACCTCGACGTGCTGGTGATGAAAAACAAATCCAAGAAAGATCTTCGGTGGCCGCTTTTGGAGTTACTCAAGAGTAGTAAGATTCTATTTACAGTTTAACCCAAGATGCACATCTCGTGGCTTCAACTACCACTCTATTTTCTTTCATGACACGACCTGGATGCTGGATGTCCCACGTGTCGGCAAAAGGAGGAAGAACCCGACCAAATCTTCGGTTGTGCTCTCGGATTAGACTAGTTGTGCTAACTTAAAAATTTTATTGTGTACTCCCTCCGTTCCAAAATACTTGACTTCCATTTGTCCAAAAATGGATGTACATATATACTAAAACATGTCTAGATACATATATATTTTGACAAATAGAAGGCATGTATTGTGCAACGGATGGAGTAGAATGGATGCAAGTTTTTGTATTGGGAAGAAGAGTACATCCATATATTGATAGAGCGCAATTTAGTAGATGTTCTATCACTTTTAGCTAGCATAGAGGCTATAGATGAGATTAGTGCACTTGTTGATACTCCTACTAGAATAGAGGCTAGACATGATACTAGATGCGAGGAAGGAATGTCTACTTCTTTACACTCGAAGAGAAAGAAGCACGCAAGATCGAGCCTCCGTAGATCAACAATGAATGCATCGAGAAGGCACTAATCCAACTTACAGGAGTAGTAAAATGTATTCTTGTGGTTCTTGTTTTCTTTGGTCTTGCTTTTCTAGTAAAAATTATCATTGGAGTTCATGCAAACCGGAGGTCCGTTTGGGGTCGTGCGTTGCAGTTGGCCTTACAAGTGGGACCGCAGTTAAGGAAACCGACTATCGGCAAACCCCCACCTCGCCCGCCGCGCGATGGCTGAGTTAGAGAAATGATGAGGTTGAAGAGATTGCTCTAGCACGGACTCCAAGAAATATGGTGTCAGATGGAAGTCGTGCTGGTGGCGTGTGCCGTACTCCTGGACGTGAATGCTTGTTCTGGCCCATGCCACCCTACTACTCCTACTACTTACTAGTATATAGTACTACTAGTATCGAGGATTCGAGGTGCTGGTTATGTAGTACAGTATGGCTACAGTAAAAACACCCGCACGACGCGCGAAGCATGTGAAGCTAGTACAAATAGTGTACTACTATTGTTGATTGGCCTCATCCGATAACCTGTTGCAATGCACGTACAATTATGTATTCGGAAAATATTTTTTTGCCTCGTCGCACCACTCACTCACAGAAGCAACTCGAAAGCCATTCATAAATTTAGTAAGTTTATCACAGGCATATCATTTTATTACATACAACAGGTCATCAACCCACATCGACAACGAGGATACATTATAAATACTAAAGTTTTCACCACACAACAAATAACAAGCAATGAAATGAACTTCAACTCAACCATTCCTCGGCGTTGGAAACGCTTGCTTTGAACCACAAGTGATTCTCTGGGACGGGCCATCCATTGTCGATCTGGAGACCAACGCAGGACTGATCATCCAGGCTGAAGCGGCCTACTATATCAGTACCAGGGTAGGGAACCACCCAAATGTCCGAGGTATAGACACAGTTGCTTCTCATAAATGGTAGTAACGTTGTGTCAACAGCAGTTGGATCGCCTTTCACCATCATTGGATAGTTTTGTCCAAGGAAGAGCGAGTTTTCTCCAAGACTATCAATTCTGTACCAGGGAGAAGGAGTTGGCGCTAGCACACTAGTATCCATCCCGAATACCATGCAACGGGTGTTGGAATAGGTCCGGAGAGTGCGACCATGGGAGACTACACCTGCTTCCTTAGTAGTAACATCATTAGTGGGTTGTATACACACAAGAGAGGCGATCCATCGAAATTAGTTGCCAGGCGCCACAAGTATATGGGCGCTGCTCGTCCTATGCTCGTGATCATCACCATTGTCATCTCCCCCTTGGTTATAAAATTTTTCAAGTATAGGTGGTGGAATGTTTCACAGGACCTTGGAAACCAAGAAGAAGGTTAATTAGTAAAGGGAAACTTGCTAACCCGCATGCATGTGGATGAACAATTATAATTACGGTGGAAGACAAACGTACCGAAACAACGAGGATGCCATGCAAAAACAGTGCCACGAGTGGTGGCAGCAAACACAAGGCCCTCGTATTGAATTGCATCACAGTACTCATCCATGTACAGAAACTGATTTTTGAGCAATATCCATCCAGTCAAACCACTGACGACGGCAACAAGCTTGTCGAAGATAGCAACAACTTCATAGTTGTTGTAATTCCAAGAGCGGTTGGGGACTCGAGAAATTGCTATCTTCCGTAGAAGACAGTCACCATGATTGTATTTGAACGTGCGTACAATACCGGTGTGCTCAACCTCTGGGCAGTCTGCTGAGATTTTTGGAAGTGGAACCCGGTCACGAGTGTACACATTCACAAGTTCCCACTCGCAGTTGGACCCAATGTAAACAACCCAATCTCCATTTGCGCCTGCCCAAGCCTTGCCCTCAAGCGATGGCATCTTAACATCATACGTATCATTATCAAGCGGCATCAACTTGCACAGGGCGAGGCCTCCGTCGTGACGGCGCCAGTCATCAGGGTCACGGTGAAGAAGATAGGGGAGATCAAACCGCTCCTTGACTCTTGGGTTCCTTGTAATGATGTTATTAGTTGAGTCGAGAATGGGCTTGAACGAACCTGCCATGCTAGCCGAGGTGATGACGTCGCACCGATCAATGAGTTCCTCCACCACGTCATCTTTCAGATCGGGGCAAGAATAACGGGGTCATTTCCGTCCTGTTCCCTCCATGGAGAAGACGATCGAACAATGGCAGAAGAAAGGGTGAAGGGCTGAAGGAAAATGGAGGAGGGAGAGGAAGAGCGTGCGACAGCAGTTCCAAATCGAGAGGGAAAGGCGAAGAGTCGGTGGACGGTTGCCAGTTTGCCACGGTTCACGAAGGGGCGCCCCGGCCTACACGTCGGTTCGGAAATACTCCTACTACTCGCCGTCGTCTCACTGATATGTGGAACGGGACCACATGTCAACGAAACATGGTGTGTAATTTCTCGTGCAAAATGCGATCTGGCCGTGTTGGCCCGAGGTGCCGCATTACTTATCGACCTTTATTTTTTTAATGGCGTGCCATTCAGTTTTGAAGCACGACTAACTGGTACTGTATGCAGAGAAAATATAAACTACTCTACCACTACTCCACCTCCTGTACTAGTAGTATAAAAAGATATATAGGCTGGAGCTTCAGCGCTTTCTTGCCAAGGGCTATCCCACTTGCTTCTCACACTACCACCCTCTCTCCAGATCTAAAAAAGACGACCCCTCTCTCCCTCCTCATCGGTGGTCACAAATTCGCCGGGGAAGAAAAGGACGTGCAGCGTTGACGCACTCGTCGTCGGCGAGCGAGGTCACGCACTGACGACAAGGCCGTCCTCTCAAACCTAGCGCCCGCGCGGGATGGCCTCCGTCCCAAGCTTGCTGCCGTAGTGTGTGCGGAGGATGACGACCACGAGCGAAGCCACTTCCCGCCGACCCTCAGGTATGCTATCTCTTTTCGAACATACCCTTGTTCTATTGCCCCATCTGGCACGTCGTTGCATGTGGATCTTTTTCCACTCCACCATCTTCCCAATTTGCTATCCTCTGCTCTGCTGGCCACGCAGACGAAAACCATAATTTGCACTATTAAAGGAAACCCTACTTCATGCAGACTAATGCATGTCTGGGTTGAATAAGGAAAGGAAGGGAGACTGTACTGTCCAAGAGAGTAGGCATCGAACCCGCATCTAGGTTGAAAAGGGGAAAATCAGTAGCTAAGGAACGAGTCTCGTGTCTCTTGGTTGAAGAAGGGTAGAAAGGCATGACAACGCAATAGAGAATGACCAGGTCGATCGGTTTGTTGTCCTCACATAGGAAAAAGGTGGCTAAAGAGAACAAAAATGGGACGTAATCCACATATGCTGCCTGGATATTTGTTGCTCTGGGCAACCATACCTCCCTCACCACTCTGCGTCCGTGGAGGTACATCGTACTGGTGCGCCCACTGTCCGAATGGGCCTCCCATGCTCTTATTGCCACTTTTTTTGCTGTTAGTATAACGCCAGCAGTCAAGTCAAGCAATGCTACTACTAAAGTGATGCCACATTTAACTAATGCCGCTCTGAGTCTAATGCCACAGATAAATAAGCAGTGCCATTTAATGTCAATGGATCATTTCAGGGTTAGCTGTTGATTGTGGATGTATTAAAGATTTTTCAGCTAAGGCATTCTAATGTGTTGCACAGCCAGTATACCAACGATGAAACTTGTTACTACCTTCAGATTTTTGCACTGTTAATGCTTATAGATTACATACCTCACTTTCATGAGATAAGTTAATTTTTTGTATAGTGTCACCAAAATGCCAAGGCGCTGATGTCATTTTATTTTGGTTAAACTGCACAGACAATTATGAAGACAAGAGGAAAGGTCAAGAGTGGGCAACTCCTCCTCCAGCTGTTCTCTTGATTCGTTCGATCAAGTTTTTATGTTTGATCGATTATCAAGATTGGGATAGCAATTTTTAAGGTCCCCCCGAGTTCGAAATGATATTTACCTTGGAGGTACATGGTTTGCAATTTTTTTATACTGTCATTAGTTAATAATGCTAGTTACCTTCAGACTTCTGTATTTGGTTTAATGCTCATGCACAACTAGTATACCAATGCTGAAACTTGTTACCTTTACATTTTGTATTGTTAATTCTTATAGAAACCTTCCAGTGCTAGAGTTTAATGAAATCTGTTCAGTAAAACCATTGTACTGTACCCTGTAATAAACTAACTACTCTACTGTTGCACTAGCCACTGGATTAGTGTATATTTGTAGTATTCGAATGGTGTTGCATTAGCGTATGGACATAAATAAAGTGTGGCAAGCTTTCCCAGATATGTGCTCAAGAAAACTACTACCTGTTTTTCTAAATACTAGACGTTTGGGTACTTTAAATTGAACCGCGAAAACGTCTTATATTAAGGAACAGAGGGTGTAGAGTTCACTCAAATTATCCCGGTAAAGCTAGTCACACCTTTGTTAAAATTAATGTTCATTATGTTATCGGAGGAGGTCTGTATGTTTGTCTCTAATGCCTGTCGACTACATACCCGACATCATGATGTAATGTTAAGTCATTTCCTTTTGTTTTATTTTGGGCCATTTGCATTTCTGCCCCTAACTCGAACCACCTACTCAGATTTGCCCCTAATTTCAAAGCATGCTCAAATTTGCCCCTCTACCGTTAAGTCACTACTCAGAAATGTCCTTCCGTCCAGTCAAAGGCCTTTGACCGTCAGAGGCCCATGTGTACTGTAGAAGACAGAAAGTGCTACAGTATTGGACGGAAAGTGCTACAGTACTGTACGGAAGGGCATTTCTGAGTAGTGACTTAACGGCGGAGGGGCAAATTTGAGCATGCTTCAAAATTAGGGGCAAATCTGAGTAGTGGGTTCGAGTTAGGGGCACGGATGTAAATGTCCCTTTTATTTTAGTAGAACTGCAGAAAATTTGCTTAAAAGAAGAGGAAAGGTCAGGAATGGCTCAGTTTTCCAGAAAAAATTATGTATGCCTTCCTGACATCAGCCGTTGGTTCTTTATTTATTCCTTCAAACAGGTGGTTAGAAACAGTCTTGCTACATTTTCCCATTAAGAAATTGGAATGCTTATATTTGTGAGTCTATGCTTCAACTAGTGCCACTTATATAGTAATCACACTTTCAATATCTATGCAAACAGGGATGCTCGATTTTAGTGGAACTGCACAAAAAGTCCAACTGGTTCAACATTAGGAGCATGTTTTTTTCCAAACCTTTATATCCAATTGGTGGCACTATGAGCTGTTCATTACGAAGGTACATGGTTTGCTACTATCTTTCTACTCTTTTTGTACTGTCATTAGATAGTAATACTAGTGGTTTGCATGTGAATTTATTGGCAGGGTGGACCTACATTGGAGGTGCAGGATAGGATTCAATGATTGAATGCTCAATTTCGGTTGTATCGATTTCACCTCTTCCATCACTGCGAACATGGTGTGGTATATGTTTACTAGCTGCTTGATATTTGTGCAGACAGAGATGTCTGCCCGTTGCTATTTGGCAAACAAACAAAGTGTCCGCAATTTTGGTTGAACTGCACAAGAGAATAGTATAGTCACTGCATGCAGTGCCATTTGAAAATAGACACAAAGATTGGATAGTCACTTCATGGACTGCAGAAAAGTAGTACTGTACTATTTACTGGCCAACACTTGGTGCTTCATTGCTTTGGTCTGATTATACAATGGGCATCATTTTCCCTAAGTTAAAGTTTGTATTCCGAAAATAGTCTCGCGGTGTGATCGAGAGAAGACCAAATCATATTGCAGTGGATGTTCCTCCATCATGTGTGGTTCATTCTCATGGTTCCAGCTGTTGGTGAAACCACTTACGTTTGCAAGAGGAATTGTAGACTTCACAAACAAATTTGTCTTTCAGTCTGTACTGAATGTTGGCCAAGAGAAGCATCCATGTTAGTAGGAAGAACAGATGTTTTTTCTAGATCTTTGCTTTTGGAGCTACATATTTGTATATGATCTGTGAATCATTGAGATGCATTAACATGTTGATCTTATGTATGGGAATCGTACTAGTTAGTTTTAGTTGCGACGCAAGATCCGAAGTGGCTGATCTTTGCTTTTGGAGCTACATATTTGTATATGATCTGTGAATCATTGAGATGCATTAACAGTTACTTATTTCTGTTCGCTCAGTGTTTACAAGTTACTGATCGATCACTAGCTAGCCTACAAATGCGCTCCTGGCAGTTTTATTTGCGACGCAAGATGCGAAGTGGCAGTTTTTTGAATAAAAATTCCTACCTCTGATGAAACTGACAAGCTAGACTATTGATCCTACACGGATAAAAATGCCTACCTCTGAAGAAACTGACGAGCTACACTATCGATCCTACATGGATAAATAACGGATCACGCATGTACTACCTCTTTTCCGGTTTGCAGGGCTCAATTCAAGAAACGACCTACTCGATCCTACACGAATAAATAGCGGATCAATCATGTACTAGTACCTCCTTTCCTTTTTTGCAAGGTAATATGTTCTCATTCATAAAATAAAGATCCAGTTACAAGACACGTAATAACCGACATTACAGTACTGAAAGGATAGGATAATCCTACACAAAAAACCGACATTACTAGTGCCTCCTTTCTGGTTTGCAGGGCTTAATTCTAACCTCTCACCAACCAAGGTACTCCCTCCATCCGGGTTTATTAGTCCCGTGAGCAAAGCAGCAAGACCAAGGCATGTCAATAATTAACAACATGCAGAAGTTTAAGCCTAATTAATTCTAGCGATTTAAGTGGCTGCATGCGTGCCCTTGGCTGCGACTCGTTGCATGCTGCTTCACGTACTGCCTGCGAGCGATTCTGAGTGCCTGCATGCAGCCATCCGTAATTAAGGCAGCTAACTGATGCAAAAAAGATACGCTTTAATTGTTGCGGGCTTTTTAAATCCGTGAAATCATTATTGACAAGGAGGGAGATGATTCGAGTGCACTCGTTTGACCGCCATGCCGGCGTGCGACCCAGACGGGACGGGATGGCACAGTCATAATTTCAGTTTCCCTAGTTTTCCACGGCAAGCTGGCGCGCTAAGCCATTATGCATTGAATTCCGATGACCGTCGCGCTACCTTCCCCCTATAAGTACTGTTTCCCGGCCTTCTCCAGTGCCACCGTGACCCAACTCGCCATATCCTCATAAGCCCCCACCGGCCCGACGTCGCTCGCCACGTCCGCCATGCCCCCGCCCGTCCGCGGTAGGCGACGCCGGAGGCGGTCACCGCCGGAACTAGTGTTCGGTTTTTCACCGGAAGGCAGATGGAGGGAGGAGGCATTCTATCTGTCTTTAGATGGCAATGCGCAGATCGAGGAGTTGTTGGAGCGCGACCGCATGGCGGAGGAGCAGGAGTTGTTGGAGCGCGACCGCCTGGTGGAGGAGCAGCGTAACACCGATTTGCGCCGTCAGCGGGACATGGAGCAGCAGCGCACCAACGCTCTGAGTCGCGAGCAGAGCGCCCGCAACTGGGCCGACTACGTGGAGGCCGGCGCCCGGCAAATAGCCCTGGAGGCTGTCGGGCACGCACGCGTTCGTGACGCCGATTTTTGCTACCAGCTCGTCAAGTGGGTTTCCCGCTTGGAAGACGAAGCTTTGGTGGACCACGCCAGCATGGAAAGGGCCAACGCGCCCGAGCAACGTGCCCTATTGCACATCTGGCAAGTCCGAGGCGAGGCGCAGGACGTCGGTGCCGGCATTTAGCGTGTACCACAGATGGCGGCCGACATCTTCTAGTTAGCTAAGAGTAAGTTAGTACTTGTATGCTACTAGAGTATTAGTGGGAGTAGATAGTTAACTTGGCTATGATGGTTGTCAACGTGGAAGCTCAATACTCTATATGTGGACCGGACCTGTTACTTTGCTCTGAATGTTGAACTTTCCGTTTGAACGTATGGAATGGGCTGTTATTTTTTTAAATGGGTTGTATTTGTCCTCCACGGATTTAGAGGCTGACTTGTGGGCCTAGCAAGTTGACGCGTACACAATCAGGAGATGATTGTACGTGGAGAGGATGACAGCAGGGACCCGCCAAGGTCATGGCAGTACGCAAGCAAGTGCCTCCTTATTTCAAGCCAATAAAAAAATGGCTCCTCCTAGTGGATTTCTGACATCTGGGTCCCATGCCATTGTCAACGTAGTTAATAAACGAAAGAATTGCACAACAAGCGGCTGACACCAGGGACCCAGCAGCTTGCCCAGTTATTTTTGTTTTGGGTTAATTTGATAAATGCCTCCGAGAAATGCCACTGCAATTTCCAAACTTTGAAAAATGCCATTTCATGCCATTTCTAGTGGCATTTTTTGAAGTCTGGAGTGGCGTTTTTCAAAGTTTGCAAACTGCAGTGGCGTTTTTCAAAGTTTGCAAAAATTGCAGTGGCATTTTTCAAAGTTTGGAAATTGCAGTGGCATTTTTATGAATCGCCATAATTGGAGTGGCATTTATCTAATTGTTTTTGAGACGGAAGCAGGGTGTCAACTGGGCTGTGCGGGACACTCTGGCCTGTCTAGACAGCCTTTTCTTTTATGTTTACCACAGACCAGCCCAATAGTTTTTTTTTCTTTTGAAAATGGCTAGCCCAGTTTTTTTGTGATTTGTCAAGTAAGTCGCTTTATCAGGCCTGTTGGGCTGCAATCTTCAAGACGAGGAGAGCTTCATTCGGCTGGCCGAGAAAATGGCCTATCAGTAATGAGAAATGGGCTGTACATTTTTAAAACACATGAAACAGGCAATTAGTTTCAAATATCTTTTTTTTCATTTCGAGATTTTAAATTGCATTGATTTTTATGCGTGGACAATTTATTGGATTTTACATTGATATACATTTATTTTTAAATCAGTCTGAATGTGACTCAAAATTTCGGGATTAAAAACAGTTCAGACTGCACCGACATATGCAAAATTTCGTATAATTTTTTAACCATGGCCACAATATGGGCTGTAATGCTAACAAAAATAATATGGGCTCCACAAAAACTCGTAAGAATTAGCAAATGGGCTGTAAACTATTTGAAATAATGGCATATGGGCTGTATGCTGTTTTCCACAGATTTGAGGCTTTCCACATATGGCATGTATACTGTTGGATGTCCATCCAACGGCCGTCGTGCTTCCTCAATCTCTGCTCTTCCTGCTCCAGCCGCTCAAACAAGCGCCAGCGGGACTGCCTGCTCCCTCCTCCCCGCGGCCGGCTGTGCTGCCGCGTAGGCCTCACCGCCCCACCGTACTCCCATTGCTGGCCTAGCTATCCCTCTACTCACCCTCAGTCCCACACATGTTGTTATTCTCCAGCGACGGCAGACGAACCAGTAAACCCTCGTACTCCTCCATGTGGGAAATAACTGCCGAGTATTCCCTGGCTCCGTGTCGTTCCCTTCCTAGGCCTCGCCGTCGTCCACTGCCCTGGTGCTCTCGGCGTGGCCTGGTCAACGTGGTCAATGAATGACATCCATCGGAAGTGGACTGTACGTAGAGAGGCTGACAGCTGGGTCCACGACCGTACACAAAGAAATGCCTCCTTATTACGCGCCAAATAATGATTCCTCCACCTGACATCTGGGACCCACCGAAAGGGCCTCTATATTTCGCGAAAAAAACGTTACCGCCGCTGACAGCTCGGACACACCAGCTATATCTTCGCACGCAAGGAAGTGCCTCCTTATTATGCTCAAAAAAAAAGAATACTCCCCCTGCTAGCTGGGACCCAGTATAGTGGGCCTACTAAGTTGACGGGGACGAAGGGCTTTGTCAACTTAGTCAATATGCACGATTCTAGATCGACTGACCGTATAATGTCCATCCAACGGCCGTAGTGCTTCTTCAACCTCTGGTCTTCTTGCTCCAGCCGCCCAAAGCAGCGACGGTCGTGCCGCCTGCTCCTACCTCCCGTGGCCGGCAGTGCTGCCGCGGAGGCCTCACCGCCCCCCATACTACTCCCACCGCTGGCCAGGCCATCCCTCCACTCCACTCACCCACACCCCCTGTTATTCTGCGGCGACGGCAGCGCAGCCGAACCAGTGAACCCCCATACTCCTCTCCGCGTGTGCATCCACTGCCGCGTCTTCCCCGGCTCCGCGTCGTCCCCTTCCTAGGCCTCGCCGTCGTCCACTGCCGTGGTGCTCTCAGCGCGGCGTGGTCAATGTGGTCAACGACCGAATTCCAGCGGAAGAATACTGTACGTGGAGAGGCTGACAGCTGGGTCGACGGCAGCCGCAAGGAAGTGCCTCCTTATTACGCGGAAAATAATTATTCATCCACCTGACAGCAGGGACCCACCGGACGGGCCACCAGTATTTCGCGAAAAATACGTTTGCCCCTGACTGCTGGGACCCACCCGACGGGCCACCATATTCCGCGAAAAAAACGTTCCCCCTGCTGTCAGCTCGGACCCACTGGAAGTGCCTCCTTATTACGCACAAAAAAATGAATACCGCCCCCCAACTAGCTGGGACCCACCTTGGTGGGAGGCTGACTTGTGGGCCTACTAAGTTGATGGGGATGGAGGGCATTGTTAACTTAGTCAATATAAACGTTTCTAGCTCCAGTGACCGTACGATGTCCATCCAACGGCCATAGTGCTTCTTCAACCTCTGGTCTTCTTGCTCCAGCCGCCCAAAGCAGCGCCGGTCGTGCCGCATGCTCCTGCCTCCCGTGGCCAGATGTGCTGCCGCGGAGGCCCCATCGCCCCCTACTATTCCCACCGCTGGCTAGGCCCTGCGGCGACGGAAGCCTCACAACGCAGCTGAACCATTGAACCCTCGTACTCCTCTCGGTGCGGGCTTCCACTGCCGCGTCTTCCCCGGCTCCCCATCGTCCCCTTCCTAGGCCTCGCCGTCGTCCACCGCCCTGGTGCTCTCGGCGTGGCGTGGTCAACGTGGTCAAGGAACGACTTCCATCGGACATGGACTGTATGTGGAGAGGCTGACAGCTGGGTCCACGACCGCAGCAAGGAAGTGCCTCCTTATTACGCGGAAAATAATTATTCCTCCACCTGACAGCGGGGACCCACCAGACGAGCCACCGTATTTTGCAAAAAAAATGTTTCCCCCCTGACTGCTGGGACCCACCAGCTACACCTTCGCACGCAAGGAAGTGCGTCCGGGCAAAAAAATGATTCGCCTCTCTGACTAATGGGACCCACCAGCTACATTTTTGCACGCAAGGAAGTGCCTGACTGTCGGGACCCACCTGGTCGAAGCGTACGTAGCGTTGTCATTCTGGTCGCGAACGTGTACGTACATACTGGTCGTTGTAGAGGCGCGCATGTGTCGTAGTAGAGGCGCGCAAATAGCATGTACACGTACATACATCGGCCACGGTGCAAGAAAGAAAATACGGCCACGTATGTGTACATACGGGCAGGGTCTCGAACGCCTACTCGTGCATACGTACATGGCTGGGTCGGAACGGAGAAACAGCGTCGTCTCGTGTTCATGGGGAGCCAACCGGCTGGGTCGGAATGGAATGTGTGGTCATGTTCATCGGGAGGCCTTGGATGGAACAGGTGGTGGAAACGAGGCCTGGCGTACCGCAGAACGGAGGAAACGGACCTCCTACATTGGGAACGGGGTCCTGTTGATCGGGAGGGGTGTGGCGTACCGCAAAACGGAGGAAACGGACCTCCTATGGTCGAAACGGGGGTCCTGTTGATCGGGAGGGGTGTGGCGTACCGCAAAACGGACGAAACGGACCTCCTACGGTCGAAACGGGGGTCATGTTGATCGGGAGGGGTGTGGCGTACTGCAAAACAGACAAAACGGACTTGTGTTGGAGCGCTACGGTCGAAACGGGGGTCCTGTTCATCGGGAGGGGTGTGGCGTACTGCAAAACGGGACTCCACGGGATACTGTTCATCTCCACCGTCGACCTCCTCCAGCCTCCACGGGCTACCGTCGACCTCCTCCAGCCTCCACGGGCTCCTGTTCATCCAGCCTCCACCGCGCTCTACTCCACCGGCTACTGTTCAACCACCCCTCCACGGGCACCCCTCCACCGTCTACTGTTCATCCAGCCCTCCACACCACGGGGTCCTGTTCAACCACCCTTCCACGGCCACCCCTCCACCGTCTACTGTTCATCTAGCCCTCCACACCATGGGGTCCTGTTCATCCAGAGGCAACGCCACCGCTCACTGTTCATCCACCCCCCCCCTCTGCAACCCTCACTATTCATCCAATCAATCAGCTTCAGTTAGCAGCAGTAGCGAAGGAATCGCTCCATCGGGTTCAGTTAACAGCCATCGATCGATCGATCGGGTTCAGTAACGCGTAGCCTGCAGTGCAATCGCTCGGGTTTATTTAGAGCCCAACGCCTCGCTCGAGTTCAGTGAGAGCCAACGCCTCGCACACACGCGCGTACGTGTATGAGAGAAACGCGCATCGCTCGGCCCCCGACCTCCCACCGTAACCGGCAACTCCCTGAAATTTTCCTCCCCCTTGTTTCTACCACGGTTTTTTTCGTCATGGACGGCCCAAAGAATGTCATGCAGCTGCGTCTCCGGCCCGCCCAGGACGAAAAGCCCATTTTCTGTCATGATTTTTTGTCATAGAAGTAGGAGCCCACCACATCTATGATGATACAGGGTTTTGTCACAATTATCGTCATAGAAGTGTCATAAGTATGACAGGAAAAAATTTCGTTCGGCCCGAAATGTCACGGATGTGTCTTTTTTTGTAGTGCATGGATCGGTAATGCTGACACGCTGTAACACCCCGGATGTAACTTTCCATAGCTGTAACTCCAACTCTTGCCATTTTCGGCTATGTGTTATGATATTCCCTCCGTGGTTGGGTTTTTGTCTTTCGTTTTGCATTTTGTTCATGTCATGCATTTCATATCATGTCATCATGTGCATCTCATTTGCATACGTGTTCGTCTCATGCATCCGAGCATTTTCCCCATTGTCCGTTTTGCAATCCGACACTCCCACTTGCACCGGCGCACCCCTCTTGTCTCTTTTCGTCAGCGGGTGTTAAACATTCTCGAAATGGACCGAGGTTTGCCAAGCGGCCTTGGTACACCACCGGTAGACCGCCTGTCAAGTTTCGTGCCATTTGGAGTCCGTTTGATACGCCAACGGTTAACCGGGTAACTGGAAAAGCCTCTTTTGTTTGCATCCCAACACCCCTTCAAAGTGGCCCAAAAACCCATCAAAGTCATCTCCTTGCTCTCGGTCGTCCGATCACGATTGTGTGGGCGAAAACCGCACTTCATTTGGAGTCTCCTAGCTCCCTCTACCTATAAATTGGCACCTCCCCCCGAAATTTTCGCAGTCCAACCCTAAAAAACTTCCCTCCGCGCCGCCGGACGTGTTCGGGCGATGCCGGACGAAATCTCCGCTGTCCCACAGCCACTGGCGTCGCGCCACGTGGTGCCCTCGTGCCCACATCGCCACCGGCCCGTCAGGCCCGTGCGGGGCCCTCCCCGGCCCGCACCACCGCCACCCGCGCCCGCGCCCCGAGTCGTCGTCTCTGCCACCTGTCCGCCGACGCCGGTGCCCCGCCGCCCACTCGCCCGCCGGCGCGCCACCGCCACCTCTCCCCAGCGCCACCCGCACCCCGACGCCACGCCATCCCGCCGCCATTCGGCGCCCCCTCGCCGGGAGGCCTCCTCCCCGAGCCCTGGCGAGCTCCTCCCGGCCAGATCCGCCCTCCCTCGCCCTCTCCGGCGAGCTCTCCGGCGAGCTCGCGCCCCTGCCTCGATCCGCGTGTGAGGAACCCTAGATCCGGAATTCTTAGAGGTTAATTTTTCCACCAAGTCATTTTCTGATGTTATTTTCATGCCCTTTTCATCATGCCATATTTCCTCATCCGTAGCACGGTTTTGTGTGTGCAATATATCGGAATGTTCATCACGAGATGCTCTTTATTTTGTTCCATTGTGGCATGCTCGTTTGAGTTCATCTTGGTGCCCAAATCTCTTATGCAAGAGTGCTATATAATGTTAGTTTCTGATTCTTAACAGATTATGGGCATTTGTCATTTTCGCTACATTTATTGTGTGCATCTTATGGGCATGAGCTCTACGTGTGTTTTGGGCTATGCCATGCCATCTTTATAGGGGTGTATACCATGTATTTTTGTGATCAATGTGGTGACTAGCACAAGCATGCAAACTAGGCTTCGTGATGTTGCTGATTTCAGTCCCTGTTCTGCTGTTATTTTGATGCCAGGTAAACTTGATGCTACAGAGTGATCCATGCTTATTTTGAGATACTTAAGTAAGGGTGTTTTGGACATATGGTTATTCTCTACCCATCCATGCCCCTGGTTGCAATTATTCAGTAGTTTAGCATGTCATTTTCTTTCTCTACTTTTGCTATAAAATGTTTCCTGGCAGATTGTTTACATGTTATTCAATTTTGCCAAGGTTATTGTAGTTGATCCTTGCATGCTACAAACTTGTTCTTGCCATGTTTAGTTTCATAAATATGTCTTCTTGCTGTTTCTATGCTTATCTTGTCATGCAATGACTCGTGGTGAGTGAATCGAGCTCGCAAAGAAGCCTTCATAATTTTGTTAATGCCATGCTCTGTTTGCTGAATCTGTTAACGAAACTTGCGATGTTTACATGGGTGCCATAATATCTTCTGATCCTTTTTGGATCATTGTCAGTAAGGGACTTTTGTTCTATGCGTTTACTAGTATCATGCCATGCCTTAAGTTTCTATGATATGTTCCTGTAGCATGATGTTTTCTTGCCCTAAACTTTGCTTCCTGATGTTGTTTCTGCCATGTTCAGTATTTTCACCAAGTCTGTGAAGCTGATATCTTTTGCACTTTTGCCATGCTTGTTTGAACCTGTTAATGTGTGAATTAGCCGTAGCTCAGTGTTCTTCTTTTGTTAAGCATCTCTTGTAGATCACTGCCATGTGCTTTGTTGTATATTGGGGTGTTGTAGCATACTTTTGACCGCAATCATCTCGTCTTTCCAGCGTCATACTTGGTTTGCCAAGTTGATGCCTTATTCATCATTTTCCTTCCGGAGCACGCATATGCATTGCATATCACATCTCGCATATCATGCCATGTATTGCATCATGTTGCTTGTGCATTGCACCGTTGTTGATTCTGATTCCATTGCTTGTGTTCTTTCTTTGGGTAGAGCCGGGAGACGAGTACGTGAACGAGGAACCTGTTGAGTATGGTAACGAGGATCAAGCTTTCGACAACTCAAAGAACCTTGCAGGCAGGATGACCATACCCTCGATATCACTTCTATCTTTGCTTTGCTAGTTGTTCGCTCTATCGCTATGTTTGCTCTACCTACCACTTGATTATCATGCCTCCCATATTGCCATGTCAAGCCTCTAACCATCCTGTCCTAGCAAACCGTTGTTTGGCTATGTCCCGCTTTTGCTCAGCCCCTCTTATAGCGTTGCTAGTTGCAGGTGAAGATGAAGTTTGTTCCTTGTTGGAACATGGATATTTTGGGATATCACAGTATCTCTTGGTTAATTAATGCACCTATATACTTGGTAAAGGGTGGAAGGCTCGGCCTTATGCCTGGTGTCTTGTTCCAGTCTTGCCGCCCTAGTTTCCATCATACCGGTGTTATGTTCCTTGATTTTGCGTTCCTTACGCGGTTGGGTGATTTCTGGGACCCCCTTGACAGTTCGCTTTGAATAAAACACCTCCAGCAAGGCCCAACCTTGGTTTTACCATTTGCCACCTAAGCCTTTTTCCCTTGGGTTTTCGCGAGCCAGAGGGTCATCTTTATTTAACCCCCCCTGGCCAGTGCTCCTTCGAGTGTTGGTCCGAACCGGGCAGACTGCAGGGCCACCACGGGGCAACTCGAGGGCTGGTTTTACTCGTAGGCTGACCTATCCGTTGTGCTCTGAGAATGAGATATGTGCAGCTCCTATCGGGATTTGTCGGCACAGTCGCGCAACTTTGCTGGTCTTGTTTTACCATTGTCGAAATGTCTTGTAAACCGGGATTCCGAGACTTATCGGGTCTTCCTGGGAGAAGGAATATCCTTTGTTGACCATGATAGTTTGTGATGGGCTAAGTTGGGACACCCTACAGGGTATTATCTTTCGAAAGTCGTGCCCGCGGTTATGAGGCAGATTTGAATTTGTTAACGTCCGGTTGTAGAGAACTTGACACTTGAATTCATTAAAATGCATCAACCGCATGTGTAGCCGTGATGGTCTCTTCTCGGCGGAGTCCGGGAACTGAACACGGTTTGGGTTATGTATGAACGTAAGTAGTTTCAGGATCACTTCTTGATCACTTCTATCTTCTCGACCGATGCGTTGCTTCTCTTCTCGCTCTCACTTGCGTATGTTAGCCACCATATATGCTTAGTGCTTGCTGCAGCTCCACCATCTTACCCCTTTCCTACCCACGAGCTTAAATAGTCTTGATCTCGCAGGTGTGAGATTGCTGAGTCCTCGTGACTCACAGATTCTACCAAAACAGATGCAGGTGCCGAGGATACCAGTGCAAGTGGCGCAATCGAGCTCAAGTGGGAGTTTGACGAGGACCTTGGTCGTTACTATGTTTCATTTCCTGATGATCAGTAGTGGAGCCCAGTTGGGACGATCAGGGATCTAGCATTTGGGGTTATCTTCTTTTCATTTGGATTTGACCGTCGGTCTATGAGTGTATTTTGGATGATGTATGAATCTATTTATGTATTGTGTGAAGTGGAGATTGTAAGCCAATCTCTCTTTATCCCATTCTTGTTCATTACATGGGATTGTGTGAAGATGACCCTTCTTGCGACAAAACCTACAATGCGGTTATGCCTCTAAGTCGTGCCTCGACACGTGAGAGATATAGACGCATCGTGGGCGTTACAAGTTGGTAATCACAGCCATCCCTGACTTAGGAGCCCCCCTGCTTGATTGAGTCACTGGCGTTGTTGAGTCTAGAACAATAACGTTTTGAGTCTTAGGATTATATATATCAGAGAGTAGGATTCTTTTTACTCCTCAGTCCCTTCGTCGTTCTGGTGAGGTCTCCTGACGTAGATGTTTTAACTTTCCTCTCCTCAAATTTCACTAAAAAAATTTAGGATCACGCGGGTATCTTGGAATCGTTCTGATGGTTTTGTGACGAGAACATTGTTCTTGGTGCCTCCTGACATTTAGGGGTTGTGGCAGTGTCCCAAGGAGTTGAGATCCGAGGTGTTATAGTCACAATTTTATCGTTGCAGTTCTGGAATACCTGAGTTTTGCTGACATCGAAAATCTCTTTTATGCAGTTGTTGGTGAGATAACCTCGACGTCACCCAATACTAGGGAGTTCGGGAGTATTGCCATGACTCGTATAACGGATGCTTTTCGAAGGTTGAGGTACACGATTTCCGAAGTTTCTTGGTTATGTGTTGACAGATGGATATAGCTGGATGTAGGGATTGTTAGTTTGGGTGAGATATATTGCTTCCCCTGTATCCCCAACACCTGATTGCATAACCAGAAAGTTTCGGGAGTTTATAGGTGGGATTCAAATAGCTCTAGCATTTCTTCCCGCAGATATTTGGTTTGTGATTGGGTAATCCTTACCACTTATTTGTTCCAATCGTACCTTGGTTTTTCTTTGGTCAATATCTTATCAAGTGGCTTCTCACCTTAATGGACGTTCATCCTTGTTCGAATGTTTATTGTGAAGATGTTGCAATTTCTATCCATTGATTCAACTTGTCTATCTGTCTATCAAGATGCTAACTTATGTCACCCTCTTTAGGATGGCTCCGCCAACGCGTCAGAATCCGGAACGCAATGATAGGAGTCAGGCGAACCCTCCACCTCCACCTCCGCCTCCGGAGGAATGGCAAGCTTTGATGGCAGCCACAAACGCCAACGCTCAGATGATGAGTCAGCTCATGCAAGAGTGCAACCAAGGTCAAGGCAACCAAGGGAATCAAGGTCAAGGGCAGTTCAATCATCAGCCTCAGTTTCCTACCCTCAATCAGTTCCTTGCAAATCAGCCGAAGTCTTTCAGCTATTGTGCTGAGGCCACAGACGCCGATGATTGGCTCGTGGATATCAACAAGCATTTTGAATGTAGCAATGTCAGGCCTAAGGACTGCGTCAAGTTCGCTTCTTTTCAGCTCAAGGACCAAGCAGCTGATTGGTTCCAGCAATACAAAGATTCCAGAGGAGGTCGAGTGATTACTTGGACTGATTTTTGTCGGGACTTTAAAGCTCACCACATTCCTACCAGTGTTGTTGAGAGTAAGCGTGAGGAGTTCCGCCATCTCAAGCAAGGCAGCATGTTAGTGTACGAATACAACAAGCAGTTTCAGAAACTTGCTCGCTTCGCTAAACAAGACATTCCTGATGAGAAGAGTATGATCTATCAATTCAGAGGTGGCCTTAGAGAGGATCTGTAGTTAGCTCTCGTTCTTGTTGAGCCTACTCAGTTCGATCAATTTACAATATGGCCCTCAAGCAAGAAGGTGCTCAGCTCAAGTGTGAGGCTTCTAAGAAGAGAATCAGGGATGCAGTTCAGTCTTCTTCCTCACAAGTGGTAGCTAAGCAGCAGAAGTTCTACCTTCCTCCTCCTCCGTTTCGTCAGCCTTACCAGCAGAAGAACTCAGGTGGTCGTGGATCTTCCCACCCACCCAACCCAGGCTATCAGAACAAGTCAAATTCTCAAGCTCCAAGGTCAAATGCTCCTTATCATCGTCCGCTCTCACATGTGACTTGCAACATGTGCCAGCAGAAAGGTCACTACGCGAACAAGTGCTTCAATCAAAGGCGCCTTCTGCCTCCTCCTCCTATGAGATCTTCAAGCAATGCAGTGGTCAAGCATAATCCCAAGTCTGCAAAGGTGAACATGATGAATGAAGCGCAAGCGGAGGAATCTACTGACGTGATAATGGGTAATCTTCTAGTTAATGATATTCCTGCAAAAATCTTATTTGATACCGGTGCATCGCATTCTTTCATGTCATATCCTTTTGCATCGAAGCACAATTTTGACACAGAGGAATTACCCAAAGCTATGCAAGTTATTTATCCAGCTAAGCATTTGATCTCTAGCATGATGGTTCCTAATGTCGATATCAAGATGGGCGACTATAAATTTCTGGCTAAACCAATTATTCTTGGTGACTCGGACATTGTTTTAATTCTCGGGATGGACTGGCTTTCTAAGCACAAGGCTCAGCTTGATTGTGCTGCCAGGGAAATTCAATTGAGACACTCTTCTGAGGATGTTATCATCTATGCCGCTCGTGACGAAACCATTCGGTTGTTTTCTCTCAATGAGAAGGGCGAGTTAGATGCAATCTCTCAGATTCCAGTTGTTTGTGAGTACCAAGATGTCTTTCCAGAAGAGCTTCCGGGTATGCCTCCGCACCGGCCAGTCGAGTTCGTTATTGATCTTGAGCGCAGCACTGAACCCGTTTGCAAGAGACCATACAAGCCTGGACCTGAAGAGCTGAAGTAATTGAAGAAACAGCTCGATGAACAAGAGCGTGTGGGTTTGATCAGACCGAGTTCATCTCCATGGGGTTGTGGAGTTCTTTTTGTCCAGAAGAAGGATGGCACGGACCGACTTTGCATCGATTACCGTCCATTGAATAAGAAGACAATCAAGAACACATATCCACTTCCCAACATCAATGAGCCATTCGAGCAACTCAAAGGTGCTAAAGTATTCTCCAAGCTTGACCTCCGTATGGGTTATCATCAGATTCGCATTCATGAACAAGATATTCCCAAGACAGCATTCAGAACAAGCTATGGTTCTTATGAATATACTGTCATGTCTTTCGGCCTTGTCAATGGTCCTCCAACATTCTCTCGAATGATGAACTTCATCTTCAACCCCTACACCAATGAATTTGTCCTGGTGTATCTCGATGATATCTTGGTCTTCTCCAAGAACAAGAAGGATCATGCCAAACATTTGCAATTGGTGCTCGACAAGCTTAGAGAGCATCAATTCTATGCCAAGTTTTCCAAATGTGAGTTCTGGCTTGATGAAGTTCTTTATCTTGGTCACATCATCTCCGCTAAGGGCATTGCTGTTAATCCTGAGAAGGTGTCTGCAACTATGAATTGGGAACCTCCTCAGAATGTCAAGCAGCTCCGCAGTTTTCTTGGTCTTGCAAGCTATTGCCGAAGATTCGTTGAGAACTTCTCTAAGATTGCAAAGCCTATTTCCAACCTCCTCTAGAAGCATGTCAAGTATGTCTGGACGCCTGAGTGTGGCCTTGCTTTCAACACCCTCAAAGAGAAGCTTGTCTCAGCTCATGTCTTGACTCCTCCTGACGAATCCAAGCCATTCGAAGTTTTCTGTGATGCTTCCTTGCAAGGTCTCGGTGCTGTGTTAATGCAAAGAAGAAAGTTGTGGCCTATACCTCTCGTCAGTTCAAGCCCAACGAAAAGAACTAGCCCACTCACGATCTTCAGTTTGCGGCAGTTGTGCATGCATTGATAACATGGAGACATCTCTTGTTGGGAGGAAAGTGGACATTTTCACTGATCACAAGAGCCTGAAGTATATCTTCACTCAACCAACCTCAACCTCAGGAAAACTCGATGGGTCGAAATGATTCAAGAGTACAATGCAAGTATTGAATATACTCCTGGCAAGGCGAATGTGATTGCAGATGCTCTAAGCAGAAAGGCTTATTGCAACAGCTTAATTCTCAAGCCCTTCCAACCGGACCTTTGTGAAGCTTTCCGCAAACTCAAACTTCAAGTTGTTCCTCAAGGCTTTCTTGCCAACCTCATAGTCTCTCCTACTTTGGAAAACCAAATTCGTGAGGCACAACTCCTAGATACCATGGTGAAAAAGGTGAAACGTGGTATCGACAAGGGCATTCCCAAATACAAGTGCTTCCACATTGATGACAAAGATACTCTCTTCTTCGAGAACCGAATTGTGGTTCCTAAAGGCGATCTGAGAAAAGTCATTATGAACGAGGCACACAATTCCCTTCTATCCATTCATCCTAGAAGTACGAAGATGTACCATGAACTCAAGCAGTCGTACTGGTGGACTCGAATGAAGCGAGAGATTGCCCAATTCATGAATGAATGTGACATCTGTAGAAGGGTGAAAGTAGAACACCAATGACCAGCTGGTCTCCTCCAACCTCTTGCTATTCCGGAATGGAAGTCCAAGCGTGGGAATGACGCCATCTTCCTTGTCATTGAAAAGCTTACAAAAGTGGATCATTTTCTTCCAATCAAAGAATCTATCACAGCAACTCAGTTGGCAGAGTTATACACTTCCAGAATTGTCTCCTTGCACGAAATTCCACAATTGATTTCGTCAGACGTGGAAGCATTTTCACCTCTAAGTTCTGGGACTCCTTTCAGAAGGCTATGGGCACCAACATTCGCTACAGCACAGCTTTCCATCCTCAAACAAGTGGCCAAGTCGAGCGAGTCAATCAAATCCTTGAAGACATGCTCAAGGCTTGTGTCATTTCCTTCAGTGTGAAGTGGGAAGATTGTCTTCCATATTCCGAGTTCTCCTACAACAACAGCTTCCAAGCGAGTTCGGGCAAGGCCCCATTCGAAATTCATTATGGCAGAAAGTGCCGTACTCCTCTCAATTGGTCCGAGACAGGTGAACGCCAAATTCTTGGCAACGACTTGATCACAGAAGCCGAAGAAATGTGCAAAGTCATTCTTGAGAATCTCAAGGCCGCACAATCGCGCCAGAAGAGCTATTATGATGACAAGCACCGTGATGTGGCTTTTGAAATCGGAGACCATGTCTACCTCCGCGTCTCTCCAATGGAAGGCACTCGTCGCTTTGATATCAAAGGGAAGCTTGCCCCTAGATACGTGGGTCCTTTCAAGATCATTGGCAAAAGAGGCGATCTCGCCTATCAACTTGAGCTTCCGTCCAACTTTGCAAACGTGCACAATGTGTTTCACATGTCACAGCTTCGCAAGTGCTTCAAGACTCCTGAGTGCACTATCAACTTTGAAGAAATTGACCTCCAAGAACATCTCTCTTATCATGAGCACACCGTTGCTATTCTTGAAGAAACCGAGCATAAGACTCGCAACAAGCCAATCAAATTCCTGAAAGTTAAGTGGTCACACCATTCCGACCGAGAAGCCACCTGGGAGCGCGAGGATTACCTCCGTTCCGAATATCAGGAGTTCTTTCAGTCCTAGATCTCGGGACGAGTGAGGGAGTCCTGGATTAGGGGGCATCCGGACAGCCGGACTGTGTACAACGTCCGAACTATTGAAGCGTGAAGATACAAGACTCATGACTTTGGCCCGTGTCTGGATGGGACTCTCCTTGGCGTGGAAGGCAAGCTTGGCGATCCGGATATAATATTTCCTTCCTTGTAACCGACTCCATGTAAACCCTATCCCTCTCTGGTGTCTATATAAACCAGAGAGGTTGGTCCTTAGAAGACCGATCACAATTACAATCATACCATCATAGGCTAGCTCTTAGGGTTTAGCCTCTACGATCTCGTGGTGGATCTACTCGTGTACTACCCATATCATCAATATTAATCAAGTTGGAAGTAGGGTTTTACCTCCATCGAGAGGGCCCGAACCTGGGTAAACATTTGTGTCCCTTGCTTCCTGTTACCATCAGCCTTGACGCACAGATCGAGACCCCCTACCCGAGATCCGCCGGTTTTGACACTGACATTGGTGCTTTCATTGAGAGTTCCTCTGTGGCGTCGCCACAAGGCTTGATGGCTCCTTCAATCATCATCAACAACGCTGTCCAGGGTGAGGCTTTCCTCCCCGGATGGATCTTCATGTTCGGCGGCTTCACACTACGGACCGATCCGCTTGGTCATCTGGAGCAGATCGTGTCAGGAGTGCCGGATAGTTATGATGAGCATGGCTTGGACCTGCCGTCAGATGATGCTCGGGATATTACCCCGGCAGAAGCCTCGGATCTAAATCCGGGGCCGGTTGCGTTGCCTAAGGACGGAGGGTTGGACCCTGTCCCGCAGGCCATACCCTCGTTGGAGATGGAGCCGAACACAGGTCTCACCTCTGAGGGAACCTGTGACTCCGAACCCCCGGATTCATATCCGGATGTAGGTTCCAGTCCGCGTGTCCCCGAGCCCGCCGATCCTGGTTGGGCTCCGGTGATGGAGTTCACTGCGGCAGACATCTTTCAGCATTCGCCCTTTGGTGACATACTAAACTCATTCAAAATTCTCTCTTTGATAGAGAATTCCGGGCCGAACTATGTACGGCTCGAGTGGGAAGCAGGCGACAAAGAAATTCGTTACCCACCCACCACCCACTTGATAGCCACGGTTGATGATTTAACCGATGTGCTGGACTTCGAATCTGAAGGCATCGACGGTATGGCCGACGATGCAGGAGAAGACTCAGAATCTATGGGGTACCGGATTCCCGCCTCGTCACACAACATATACATGGTGGATATGCCCAAGGAAGGCGAAGGTAACAATCCAGAAGATAACACCCCTGGGCAAAAAGCAAAGCGACGGCGCAGAGGTCATTCCAAATCCGGCAACAGTAACAATATCAGCAAGAGCGCCAGAAGAATGGATACTCCGGTCAACCCTGAAGGCAATAACGACCAAACGGAACCAGTGATGGAGCAGGACGAACCAGGTCATGCCGAGCATAGTTCGGAGCAGACGCCCGAAGACAACGATCCAGAGGGACGAGTTCATCAAACCAGCCCAGGACAAGAAGACATTCCGGACGATGACACATTCATCATTCCAGAAGAATGCGTGGAACGAGAGAACCTCCATAGGAAGCTTATGTCCACAGCGACAAGTCTGAAGAGGCAGAAGCAACGGCTTAAAGCCGCACAGGAAACGCTCAATTGCAGATGGAATAAAGTGCTAGACACTGAAGAAAGATATGGCGACGATCGCCACACAAAGAGATACCCAAAATGTAAGCTACTACCAGAATTTGACGACGAGGCCATTCCACCAAAGAGAAACACGACCAGGAGACCAGACGTACCACTTCACAACCGCAATAAACCAACTACCGAAGACGCCCACGATCTACGAGAGCACCTGGATAAGAAAGATGGCGCAGCTAGGTCCATCTACGGATCTAAAGGACACACCCCGGTGGGGGACTGTGGTCGTCAAAACAATGATGACAACCATACACCAGTTCGGAATAAACACCGAACACAACAACAGCCGACAGCATGCCACAGCGCGTCCAGATACAGAGGGGCTGCTCACCCCCTGTGCTTTACTGATGAAGTAATGGACCATGAATTCCCGCAGGGCTTTAAACCTGTGAACATAGAGGCATACGACGGAACTACAGACGCAGGGGTTTGGATCAAGGACTTTATCCTGCACATACACATTGCTCGTGGGGATGACCTCCACGCCATCAAATACCTTCTCCTCAAACTGAAGGGACCAGCTCGGCACTGGTTGAAAAGCCTCCCCGAAAATTCAATTGGGAGCTAGGAGGAACTAGAGGACGCTTTCAGGGCCAATTTTCAAGGGACTTATGTCGGGCCTTCGGATGCTGGCGATTTAAGTCACGTAATCCAACAACCCAGAGAGTCCGCCCGCAAGCTTTGGAACAGATTCCTCACTAAGAAGAATCAAATTGTTGATTGTCCGGATGCCGAATCCCTAGCGGCATTCAAACATAGCATCCGTGACGAGTGGCTCGCCAGACACCTCGGCCAAGAAAAGCCTAGGACAATGGCAGCCCTAACAAGCCTTATGACCCGCTTTTGTGCAGGTGAAGATAGCTGGCTAGCCCGTAAAGGCACCAGCGACCCCAACACATCCGAAATAAGGGATGGCAACGGGAAGCCACGACGTAATAAAAACAAATGCCAAAACAAGGAAGATAGCCCGTACAACACAACGGTTAATGCCGGATTCAGGGGCTCCCAACCTAACCAGCAAAATAAGCAACCTAAAGGAAATAAAGAGGGACCGTCTGGTCTGAAAAGAGTTCTGGACAGACTATGCCAAATTCATGGCACCCCCGACAAACCTGCGAACCACACGCACAAAGAGTGATGGGTCTTCAAGCAGGCCGGCAAACTAAACGCCGAACACAAGGGAAGGGAAACACCAAGTGATGACGAGGATGAACCTCGCTAGTCGGACACTGGGGGACAGAAAAAATTCCCGCCAGAGGTTAAAATAGTGAACATGATTCACACGACTCGCACATCCTTGGGAAGGCACGAACGTTCCCATAAAGACACGCGCGGTATAGAGCCCATCGTACCCACACCTAACTACTGGATGTCTTGTTCAATCACTTTCGTTCGCCTGGATGGCCGAACTAGTATTCGGCGTGAAGGATCAAATGCCTTGGTGCTTGACCCAATAATCGACGGATACCATCTCACTCATGTCCTCATGGATGGCGGCAGCAGTCCCAATTTAATATATGAGGACACTGTCCGCAGGATGGGGATAGACTCATCCAGAATCAGCAAGATTAATACCACCTTTGAAGGGGTGATACCAGGCGTTGAAGCCTACAGCAGGGGCTCTGTCATACTGGAGGTAACATTAGGCTCTCCAGGCAACTCCAGAAGTGAAGAACTAGTCTTCATCATCGCACCCTTCCATAGCAGCTATCAAGCATTGCTTGGAAGAACGGCCTTTGCCCACTTCAATGCATTGCCGCACTATGGATACCTTACACTTAAGATGCCCGGTCCACGCGGCGTCATCAGCGTTAGCGGAATAACAGAGTGCTCTGCATGCGCAGAGGAATACGCGACGGCCCTAGCGGCCGGACTATAAGCGGCCTCTAACAAAAATATGATGGGTCGCTAAGACCACGGACATGGTTAGACGAGTCCGACAGCCCATATCAAACCAGGGCACTATACATGTAATCCTATAGTGGACACCAGGGGCTAATAATAAAGCCCCACACTTGGCTCAACCTTATTGGCAGGCCAGCATCTTGCATTTTTTACTATCCATCGCATACTTACGTTGCACTCTCCTATGAGTTTCCCTTTTCTGCAGACAACGTTTGCACGATTCCCTTCCATGATGCGGCACAACGGAGACAAAGGCGTAGACGTGCAGCAGGGCCCCGTTCAACAGGTTTCTTTTTAGATTAAGCCCTTGTGTAAACCTTTTCTATTGCCTCTTGTTGTTTAACCATCCCATGGGTTCCATACCCACAGAGGATACTGTCATTTTTGGCATCTCGCCACGACAGATTAACGCACGTACCTGGAAATACAGGGTTTATAATGAATGGGCATTCTTGAGCCCATCATCTGTTATAAAGTCCGAATACCTTCGGGAGTGTTCGGCGTCATGAGTTTGGCCTTATATGCATCAGCTTCGAATCATGTCTTTGGTCAAATGTTGGGTTTGCCCAGCTCCTGAGTTTGCCGCCTTACGTTCCGTTATTATCGGCTAAGGTAGCCAAAGGAGAACTACTGCGATTGTGCCCTGGTTATTCCGGATGAGCACCTCAGTAGAGAAAGCCAAAAACTGACTGTCATGATACATCGAGAGACTGGTCAACCACTCGATGACTAATCGGAATCTCTAGGATTCCTCCGCATTAACGAAGGGCCATTTCCTGGCCAGGTACACACGCGCCCATACTCGGATGCACGCGAAGGTACCAGGGGCTACATAGTAGCCCCAACGTTAGAATCCCGCGGCTAAGCGAAAGTGTTACAGCTATATAGTCCGGTTGCCTAGTTCGATGTGCGATCACCTCCTTGCCGGACCAAGACGCTGGATAAAGAGTGATTAAGCACATTTTTTCACGAACGCCCTGAAGCCAACGACTGCTAACTTTCGGATTACCCACATATATATATATATATATATATATATATATATATATATATATATATATATATATATAAACACTATTCTGATCACGGGATCAGAATAATATTCTGACCACAACATGAACTTCCCGAGTAACGGGCCTGACCTTCCCCGAGTACTAGGTTGAACTTCAGCTAAAAAGTGTCCAAATGGGGCTTGCGATATACCGTTGGAAAGCTATGAACACCAATAGCATGATCCAAGTTAAATTTTTGGCAAAATATAAGCGGTTTAAGAGCAGTTTTGAAAACCGTTTTTTCTTCATACAAAAAACGTGAATCGTATTTTTGATCATATTTCTAAACCGTTTATCGGAGTGAGGTAAGTAATATAGCTTTGGAAAGCTGCTGCAAAACCGCTCCTTCGACATGTTGAAAGTTTTCTCTAATTCCCTGCGCATAAAGAGTAATTTTGAAAATCGTAAAATTTCGCAAACCGAACAACCGAGTTTGTATTTTCAATGTAATTTCTAAAGTGCTAATCCATTTGAGCCAAATGATATGGCATTGGAAAGCTTGTGAAAATGCGCTACTTTTTCATGTTAATTTTTTTTATAATTTGGAACGGTTTAAAAGTAATTCAGAAAACGGTACAAGTTCCACCGAGTTTGTATTTTCAAGATAATATTTAACCGTACCTCCGAATGCAACAAATGATACGGTGTTGGAAAGCTTGAGCAAATGCGAAACGTTTTTGTATATATTGTTTCTCCTAATTCTTTACAGTTTTAAGTCAAATTGGAAAATGAATAAAAATGTATTTTTGGCATAATTTCTACATATTTTATCGGAATGGGGCAAATAATATACCGCTGAAAAGACACGGAAAATGCGAAACTTTTTCATGTTGATGGTTTACCCTGATTCCTAGCCATTTTCAAGTAATTGCGAAAATGGCAAGATCATTCGTTCTGCCTTTATCGCGAAACTGATTCTTCGAAAATGCACCTCGTGAAGAACCTGAACTTCTCGACACATGTACTTGAACTTCACTCTGTTTTTCACGTGCTTTTTTGCTCGTATATCTTTATCCACTGCTCCTAGCCCTCCATCCACTCACCGAAATTGAGCAAGTGATATACCGATGGAAAGCTGCTGTAAACACACAACTTTCCCGTGTTGATCATTTTTTCATACTGGCAACAATTTTAAAAGTTTTTCATCTGAAATTCATTCAGCATAGTAGTTGAACTTCATGTTGTTTTCACGTTGAACTTCTGTGACGTATTTTTGTTTGTACACGCGCCTGAACTTCCCTCTGTACGAACCCGACCTTTGGGCTATCTTTGCAACCGTGGCTTCTCCCGCGAATTATTCTGGTTAGTAGTGTTCTATATGATGTTAGTACAATATAGAAATGTTTTTTAGCAACTAAATACTGGTTTTAAATAGAAATCTCACCCGCTGGCGGATTTTGCTCTCGGGTCCTGATGAAATTGCGTTTTTTGCAATTTTACTGCCTGAGTTGTTCGACCTGAACTTCCGCTAGTGCTAGGTTGAACTTCTGTCAACATTACCCAAATGGGGCTTGCGATATACCATTGGAAAGCTATGGACACCAGTATCATGACCCAACTTAAAATTTTGGCAAAATGTAAGTGGTTTAAGAGCAGTTTTGAAAACCGTTTTTTCTTCATACAAAAAATGTGAATCGTATTTTTGATCGCATTTCTAAACCGTTTATCGGAATGAGGCAAATAATATGGCGTTGAAAAGCTGCTGTAAAACCGCTCCTTCCACATGCTGAAAGTTTTCCCTAATTCCCTATGTTTAAAGAGTAATGTGGAAAATTGTAAAATTTTGCAAACTGAACAACCGAGTTCGTATTCTCATTGCCATTTCTAAACTCCTAATCCAATTGAGACAAATGATATGGCATTGGAAATCTTATGAAAATGCGCTTTTTTCTCATGTTGAAAGTTTTTTCTAATTTTGAATGGTTTAAGAGTAATTGAGAAAACGGTACAAGTTCTACCAAGTTTGTATTTTCGATCTATTTTTTAATCATACGTCCGAATGTAAAAAATGGTATGGCGTTGGAAAGCCTGAACAAATGGGAAACTTTTTGGTATATATTGTTTGTCCAAATTCATTATGGTTTTACGTTGATTTTGAAAATGGCTAAAAACGTATTTTTGCCTTAATTTCTACAAACTTCATCGGAATGGGGAAAATAATATACTGTTGAAAAGCTATGAAAATGTGAAACTTTTTCATGTTGATGGTTTTCTATGAATCCCAGCCATATTTCATGTAATTTCAGAAACGGTGAGATTACTGTTCTGCCTTTATCGCGAAACAAATTCGTCGAAAATGCACTGCGTGAAGTACTTGAACTTCTGTTGCATTTCTGCCTGAACTTCACTCTTTTTTCACGTACTTTTTTTTACTCGTAGCTCTTCATTCACTCACTGGAATTAAGCAAGTGATATATCGATGGAAAGCTGCTATAAACACGTAACTTTTCCGTGTTGATCATTTTTTCATACTCGCGATGGTTTTAAAAGTTTTTCTTGTGAAATTCATTCAGTGTAGCAGTTGAACTTCATGATGTTTTCACGTTGAACTTCCGTACATATTTTTGTTTGTAATTTTCCCATCCATTTTCGTCAGTGTTATACAAATGATATTCTTTTTGTACAAACCTCTATCATAATATATTTTTAACTTTCTCCGACCGAGGACTTGAACTTACACAAATGATATTCCTGCCGTTTTGAAGTAAATTAGAAAATGACGAGATCATGATTTCCGCCTTCATCGTGAATGGAAATGCATTGCGTGAAGTAGTTGAACTTCTCGGGCATGTCTGTTTGAACTTCACTCTAATTTTTAACGCGCTATTTTTTGACGTACTATTTTTTGCACTGCGTGAAGTAGTTGAACTTCTAGGGCATGTCTGTTCGAACTTCACTCTGTTTCACTTTATTGTATTTTTCTTATATGAAATACTCACCATGTAGTACGTGAACTTCTGGTTGTTATCACTTTGAACTTCTCTCAGGTTTGAGAAAATTATTTTAAAACACAAACACAACATAATTTTTTATGTATTTTGGACATCTAAATACACGGTGAACCTCTCTCACAAGAAGTTTTTGAAATTTTCCTTGTCAAGCACTTGAACTTCTAGCAACCATTTTTTCGTTTATGAGTTGTTTTTAAAATTGCAAAAAATGGCGTTGTGTTTTTATTTTTTGAACAGGTAAATCCTAGGTTTTAATAAACTCTGAACTTCTCTGTTATTTCAATTCGAACTTCACCTTTTTATATTTTGAGTAAAGAATTGTATTTGATTTTTACACGGAAAAAATCGAACATGGAAATACAAGGTGAACCTGTCTCGCAAGAATTTCTGAACGTCCCCGGACAGAGCACTTGAACTTCTGTCAACAAACGTTTTAAGCTTTTATTTTTCTGTACTTCTTATTCTCACCTGAAATGCATTCCTTGCAGTACTTGAACTTCTCGTTGTTTTCGCTATGAACTTCTATCACATTTTTGTGTATACGTTGAATTACACACAATTAAAGGTTGAACGTCATTGTTTGCCATTTTAAAACATGTAATTGGAGGTCGAACGTCCCGCAATATAAATTCTGAACCTTGCACAGAGGTGCACGTGAACTTCTTGCAACAAATCATCTTTTTCATGTTTTTGACGGTATACATAAAACTTTAAACCATTCATCGGAATATAGCATATATATACCATTGGAAAGCTTATGAATAAGAGCATCTTTTTCATTTAGACACACGTTACAAATTTTTGTCGATTGAGAGCAGTTTTGAAAATGGCAAAAACAACATCGTTTTTTGCTTGTTTTTTACATGTAATTGAAGGTCGGACGTCTCGCACTAGAGATCTTGAACTATTCTAGGAGGAGCACGTGAACTTCTTGCTACAAACATTTTAAGCTATTTGTTTCCTATTTATATATTCTTACGTGAAACGCACTCTGTATAGTAGTTGAACTTCCCGCTGATTTCACCTTGAACTTTTGTCACGTATTTTTGTTCAACCTCTCCGCCAAAAAAATTTGTACTTTCTCGGGCCAATTAGTTGAACTTCTAGCAACAAAACTTTTAGCCTTTGTTTTTTCATTCTTTTTTTTACAAAATGCACACCGTGTAGTTCGTGAACTTCTGGTAGTTATCAATCTGACTTTCACTCGGTTATGTGAGAATATCTGAATTTTTTATGAATTTTAATGTGAATTTCTTAATCTTTTTTTATGAATTCTGAAGCGCTCTATTTTAAAAAGTTGAACTTCTTATTACTTTATATTTGAACTTCTTGTTTTCATTCTTTAATAACGATAGAAATCTGAGTTTTCTTTAATCATTGAACTTCTCCATCTTTTTAATATGTACTTCCTAGTTTTTTTCTTAATCTTTTTTATGAAATTTCGAAGCGCTCTATTTTTAAAGTTGAACGCTCTATTTTTGAACTTCTTGTTTGCATTCTTTAATAACGAGGAAAATCCTAGTGTTTTGGTACACATCGAGGAGCTTCGTTTATAAAATTTGAACTTCTAGATTTTTTTAAAAAAAATATCTTTTTTATAAAAATGGAGATGCATTATTTGTTTGTTTTAATTTAATCTTCTTTTATTTGTAATAAGCATTGAACTTTTTCATATTTTAAATTTGAACCTTTAGGTATTTTCTAGAAATAGGGAAATCCATTTTTATATAACTTTTGAAATGATCAATTTTTTAATTTGAACTTTTTGTTTATCTTTTTTCTATAATGAGACAATCAATGGGATTTTTTGTATGCACATAACATTTTTTTTGAACTCTTTAATCTGTTAAATTTGAACTTCGAGAGTTAACATTTTTTAGGTGACGCTTTTTGGTTTCTTCATGAATTATAAAAATTGAATTATTGTGTTATTTGAATTTGAATTTCTTAGTTGATTTTTTTATTAACGGGGAATTTTGAGTTTTGTAATCACTTCATTACTTGTATTTTCTTAGTCATTTAGTATTAAACTTCTAGGTTTTCCTACAATCGGAGAAATATCCGTTTCTTTTATTTTTCCTAGAAACGGGAAGAATTTGAGATTTTCGCATACATCAGACTACTCTGCTTTGTTGAATGAACATTTTAGGTTTCATTTGATTACTTTTCCTCATCTGATCTTGTGGTGTTGGCTCACACCCACACAAAAAACACATTTTTCTCATGTGAATTTTGTATAAAAACATATCTTTTATAAGATATTTTTTACTTCTGTGTTTTGTATGTATGAACTTTTGATTTATTAAAAAAAAGGAAAAGCATACCCATAGGGCAAGCACACCGAGCGCACCATTCACGACCACCACATGCACACGCACACAACCATCTTATAAAAGAAATGGGTGGCGACACACTGTGGGCTTCCTAAGTTTATTAAATTGGTTCCATTTATCTCAAAATGAGGTTCAGTGGCGATTTTCCTTCTCTGTTAGTACTAGCAGGACTTCACAAATTCACGAAACATGCTAGTTACTAGAGAGAGAAACCACGCATGCGCAGGGAGCAGTGTGTGGGTAGCGCTTCCGGTGTGACATTGCGGACCTCGGCCTTACACAACTTGTACTTTTTCGCTTTGCTTGTACATCTTGCATGCATTTGAGAACAAAACCGGATTGCAAACACATGTTATTTCTTTTGCCCATATTTTCTGTGTGCTTCACAAGATAACTCGTGTCCAACCGTGATGAAACCCAGATGAGGATAGAGATTCCCTGCTCTACTCTCACGCTCGACGGCAAGGGGGACCAAGAGCAGCAGCCGTGCGAAGTTTCAGGGCCCGCTGTTGGCCCACGAGGCCTGCTGTTGCTTGGGTTATACACGACAGCTCATCGGCGGATGGCCGGCATCAGCGACACACGGTGACGAAGGACACCGCTAGCACCCCATGAAGGTCGGGTATCGGGATGGTGCAGATCCACGTCGACGGTGCGCAGTTGGCCAGATTCGTGGAGCAGCAGGGCTCCGGCGGATGTAGCTGATGGCAACTGCACCACTAGTATTTTTCTTTTGCAAACTTTCAGCGTTCTCATATTCCTTGAACCTCTAAAATTATACTTATTGAACTTCATGTGGTTTTTGCAAAGAACTCGCCAGCATTTTTGTTTGTTGAATTTCGTTTTTGGTTTCCAAGGCTTTTTAAACATACGAACTTTACTGTGTTTTCAATGAATTTTGGATTACAACAAGCACCTATGGAGCATCCGCACTTGCACAACAAATTTGACTGTAAGTGCTATTTTTTATGCACTTTAAAATACATATAACACGATGCCAAACTGCAGAGAAAGACCAAATGCAAACTGATCCCATATACTGTACCAAGATGAACCTCAAGTACAGCCAAACATCAAGACCAGAAGTTGGAAATCTAAAGCATTATACCACTACTGAACATATGAGGCCAACTATATTAGTATTTTTGAACTGCCCGTGATGGAGCACCTGGTCGTCAACAACATCACAGGCTGCGCATACCGCAGCACAGCTTGGCACTGCTCCCTCGGCCCAGCTGCATAGCAGCTGCAGGCGACCTCGAGCATGGCCATGGGCGGCGGCGGCCTTGAGCACAGCTGGAGCCAAGTCATCTGCAGAGGAGCCCGCCATGGCCGTGGGACACCATAGAGCCAGCTCGTCTGCAGAGGAGCTGGATGGTGGACTACTCTGAATCCATTCTTTTCAGACAACGGACACCGTGTCATACTTTCCTACTAATCCATACTCCCATGGTAATCCAAGGTGAAGTTCAGGTTCAGATGCCCCGATGGACCGAAAGAACTCCTGCAGATTTTTTCGCTGCAAAAAGTGTTGTCATCCTCACTCGTGCGACAGTGATATGCGCGATGAATCCACCTACGGGATGGAATGGGAGGGAGAAGGTCATCATGGATGTGCAGTGCTCGGGGAGAAAACGAGAGGAAGGAGGCTGATGGCTGTCTGTTGGTCGTGCCAGCAATGGTGGTCGGTGGCGCACCGACCAGATCCGGCTGGACCTGCGCGCGGAGCTCCACTCCTCCGCCTCCACCCAGACGCGCGTGTGGCTCCACTCCTCCGCCGTCAAGCGAGCAGATTAGGAAGGAGCTCCTCTGCTCCGTTGAGGATGCTCGGAGGTGGGGACAACACCGCCGCCCGCCTGGAACAACGACGGCGACGCAGCTACTCGAGGCGATGGCCCGATCTTCTTCCCATGGAGGAGCATGGCGACGACATCCTGGGGACCTCGGCGGCAGTAGGAAACGGGGAGCACGGGCAGGTGGACCTCGGCGGCGGCGCCTGGTGGTGGTTCGCACAGGGAGTGGTATTCGTGAGGGGGTGCGGGGAGGCAGGTGCGACGTGCTGGGAAGGCGGCCGACGACACGCTAGGCAGAGGTGGGGATGGCGGCCGATGGCGCACTGGGTGGTTGCGGGGAGGGAGGCAATTGGATCCGGGGATAAGATGGGCGGGGCCTTTTCCTTTTTTTTGCTACGGACAGTTCGGCAACATCCGCATCGCCCTATATAGAGCGTTGTGATCAGAATAACTATTCTATACCAGAATCAGAATAGTGTTACTATAATAATTTGAATCATCACTCGAATAGAAGATTCTTCGGGCACTGCGTCTCTATCAGACGGGCACCCTCTGTGACCTGCGCCAAGTAGTGCCTGGCCGGATATTGGCCCCCCACCGGATCTTGAGATGCTATCATAGTGGCACCCATATCCGTCCAATACACTTTAACGCGGGCAAGGGCCATCCGCGCACCCTCTATGCATGCTGACCTCCTCATGACATCGATCCGAGGCACGGCCCCAAGGAACTGTTGCACCAAACCAAAGTAACTGTCCGGCTTAGGCCCCTTCGGCCAAAGATGGTCTATTACAGACCGCATTGCAAGACCGGACATCCTTTGAAGCTCCGCTACAGCAGCCATATTATCACTTAACGGCAGCGGACGAGTGGGAGCATTGAACTGCAACCAGAAAAGCTTCACCACCTCCTTCTCACCCTGATCTTTGAAGAACTCCACAGCATCAGCCGTACTCTTCGCCAGGTCCACGTAGGCGTTCGCCGAACTCCAGCGTCCACCCAGGGAAGCGTACTTCGGATCGAAGAACTTCGTCCGAAGCAAATAGGAGCCTCCAACCGCGATTTTACCGGCCTGTTGAAGCTCCTCCCGCGCACCTCTGAGCTCGGTCCATATTTCCTTGGTGGCATTAAGTCCTTGCTCAGGTCAGCCGATTTATCCTCATGCTCCTTTTTCAGGAGCTCATACCGGTCAGCGGCATTTTTTAACTCGATAGCCATTTCGGCTATCTTTTCTTTGCTTTGGTGACGAGCAGCCTATTCGGCTCTCAATTCCTCGGTCGCCTTTAGGGCAGCCACATGCTCACCCGAGCCTGTTCCTTGGCTAGAGCAAGTTCCGCCCTCACTACTAGGAAAATGGCTATAGATGGGATTGACACTAATGGCGCACCAGGAAGATGGTGCGCCATTAGTATATACTAATGGCGCACCACAATCTGATGCGCCATTAGAGTTTAAACAACTAATGGCGCACCATGCTACGGGTGCGCCATTAGTATCAAATTTTTTTTTAACTAGTGCGCCTGTCCAAACATACTAATGGCGCATCCCGGCAAAGTGCGCCATTAGTAGTTGTAACTACTAATGGCGCACTAGGCAGCAGGTGCGCCATTAGTATAGAAACTTTTTTTTTGAACTAGTGCGCCTATCCAAACATACTAATGGCGCATCCTGCCCAAGTGCGCCATTAGTAGTTGTAACTACTAATGGCGCACCTGGCAGTGGGTGCGCCATTAGTATAGGATTTTTTTTAACTAGTGCGCCTATCCAAACATACTAATGGCGTATCCTGCCCAAGTGCGCCATTAGTAGTTGTAAGTACTAATGGCGCACCATGCAAGAGGTGCGCCATTAGTAAGTGGGCAGCAACAAGATATTTGGGACAGCCTCTCCTACCCACACACTCACTTTCTCCCCACTTCATTCTCTCCACCTCCTCCTTGTCTCGGGTGCCTCCTCTTTTTCACCTCATTTCCACCATAGATTCATTCAAATTAAGTGGTTAAATTACCTTGTTTTAATAGGTAAGTAAGGGGGAAGCTATATTTAGGTTGTTCTCCTTACAACAATGTGCACATGCACTTTTTACGGCCTAGCTAGATCTATGTATGTTCGTGGTGTTGCATATGTTTGTGGTGTTGCATATGTGTTTGTGTTTGGAGGTGTACCGGTATTTGATATGCGATAGTTGCCAATATTTTGCCGGAATGTTGATTCATTTCCGTTTCGGCGAGAATTTTGGCATTAAGCATTCTTTTTGGTCCTATTCTTAGGGAAGGTCATGCCAAATTTTTGTTTGGTTCTAAAATATCGTTTTGCTCTACCCCGCAGGCGACCATGGTCCGCACGATGACCGAAGGCATCGTGAATAGGTTTTTGAGGTCCGCGAAGGCCGAGATGCTTCAAAAGAACGAGACGGAGATAAGATGTCCGTGTCGAAGATGCAAGCTGAAGAGCCTTATTGCGGACCCGGATTCCGGGCAGGTGCGGGACCACCTGCTGTTGCGTGGTTTCATGGATGGCTATCGGTGGCAAGGTGATGAAGATGACTACGAAGTCGTCCATGCAGGCCGGGCAAGAAATGAGGAAGGGCAGCAAGACAACCACCGCGGCTCGGGCGGGCGAGAAGACGAAGAATCCCCAGGAGATGATCACGACTGTGATGCTGTACACAGTCATCATGTAGAAGATGCAGGACATGATGATGAGGAAGATGCCGGAGCAGGCGACGGGCATGATCATGAAGATGATGATGCCGGCGGAGCAGACGACGCTGGACCATCGATGGGCTGGGTGCAGGACCCTCATATTCAAGAGCTGCTTCTCAAGCAGACGGATAACGCAAGAGCTGCCGCCCGAGAGAAAGCCAAGATGGATCAACTTGAGTTAGACGCGGTTACTCCATTGTATGAAGGATGCAGGCCCGAGGATACCCGCCTGAAAGTAACGCTCATGGCCCTGGAGATGAAGGTAAAACACAAAATGACCGACGCATGCTTCGACGAGAACATGTCATTCTGGCACGAACGTCTTCCCAAGTGGAACAAGTGCCCGACCAGTTTGGAGGAGGCGAAGAAAATCGTGTGTCCTCTGGATTTACCGCACGTGAAATACCATGTGTGCATGAACAATTGCATCATTTATCGGGACGAGCACGCGGAGTCTACAATATGTCCGGTGTGCGGTGTCACTCGATACAAGAAGAGGAAGAAAGCTCCTCGAAAAGTGGTGTGGTACTTTCCGATCACTCCTCGTCTGCAGCGGTATTTCGCGGATCCTAAGGTAGCAAAGCTCCTACGTTGGCACGCGGATAGGGAGGAGAAGAAGCGAGAAGATGACGCAAATGATCCGGAGATAGATAAAAAAGACAAGATGCTGAGTCACCCTAAGGATGCGAGCCAGTGGCAAGCATTGAACTTCGAATACCCAGAATTTGGGAACGATCCAAGGAACATCGTGCTGGGCGCGAGCACCGATGGAGTCAATCCGTTTGGCAGCCAGAGAAGCACACATAGCACCTGGCCTGTGTTTGTGTGGATGTACAACCTTCCCCCCTGGTTGTGCATGAAGAGGGAGTACATTCACATGAGTATGCTAATTGAAGGGCCGAAACAACCAGGGAACGACATCAATCTGTATCTGGGGCTGCTGAAAGAGGAGCTTGACACGCTGTGGAAAACGCCAGCCAATACATGGGACGCCGCAGAGAAAGAGTATTTCCCTATGAGAGCCGCACTGCTCATGACGGTGCACGACTATCTCGGTTACGGATATCTTGCGGGGCAGGTAGTCCACGGATTTTCTGGATGCGTAAGGTGCATGGATGACACAACGTATCGCCAGCTAGATAGAGATCCCGGGTCTTTGAAAACCGTGTTCATGGGACATCGAAGGTGGCTTCGCGACGATGACCCGTGGAGGAAACGCAAGGATTTGTTCGATGGTGAAACAGAACCCCGAAAACGCCCGTGTACGAGGAGCGGCGAGGAAATAGACAAGCTGTTGAAAAATTGGAAAGACTGCCCACTGCCGGGAAAGAAGCAAAAGGCGCCAGAGCCGGGAAAGAAGCGAAAGGCGCCAGAGCCGCTGCTGAAGGTATGGAAAACGAGGTCTGTTTTCTGGGACTTGCCGTACTGGAAGATCCACCGTGTGCCTCACAGCCTTGATGTCATGCATAACACGAAGAACGTGTGCGAGAGTCTGCTTGGTACCCTGCTCAACATGCCAGAGAGGACCAACGATGGGCCGAAAGCAAGGGCAGACTTGAAATCAATGGGCATCAGGCAGGAGCTTCACGCTATATATGATGATGATGATGATGATGATGATGATGATGATGATGATGATGATGATGATGATGAGGCGAAGCAGGACACAGAAAGTCGTCGCAAAGGCAAAAAGGCCAAGAAGACCGGAAATGACTACCCTCCCGCGTGCTTCACTCTAAGTCAGGAGGAGATCGAGCAGTTTTTCAGCTGCCTCCTAGGAGTAAAACTTCCTTACGGTTACGCGGGGAAGATAAGCAGATACCTAGACCCAGTGAAGCAGAAGTTCAGCGGGATGAAGTCTCACGACTGTCACGTGCTGATGACGCAGATACTTCCAGTTGCAATCCGTGGGATCATGGACGCGCACGTCCGTGAAACGCTATTTGGCCTATGCAACTTCTTCGACGTCATCTCTCGGAAGTCGATTGGCGTGAGGCAACTCAGAAGGCTACAGGAAGAGATCGTGGTGATACTATGCGATCTTGAGATGTACTTCCCGCCCGCATTCTTCGACGTTATGGTGCATCTGCTGGTCCATATAGTGGAGGATATCATCCAACTCGGGCCGACGTTCCTGCACAGCATGATGCCGTTCGAAAGGATGAATGGTGTCATCAAAGGATACGTTCGCAACATGTCACGTCCAGAAGGAAGCATAGCCAGGGGCTTTCTGACCGAAGAGTGCATCTCCTACTGCACGAATTATCTAGGCATCGAGAACCCCGTTGGTCTGCCCGTCAACAGGCACCTCGGCAGGCTCGCTGGATGGGGTCACCGTGAGGGTCGCCGCGAAATGCATGTCGACTTCGAGGGTCGACTCGCCGACTTTGAAAGAGCAAACCTAGTCGCGCTACAACACATAGACGTGGTCGATCCTTGGTTGGTAGAGCACAAAACCTTTATTAAAAAGACATACAATGACCGAGGCCAACAGAGGACGGACGGAGATATACTCAAAGAGCACAACTCATGTTTCACGCGTTGGTTCAAGCATAAGCTTCTATCGTACCCTTTACATGAGGATTCTTCCGCGGAAGAACAACTCATATTCGCCTTGTCACAGGGCGCCGAGCACAACCTGATGACCTATGAGGCGTACGATATCAACGGCTACACATTCTACACCGAGGCCAAGGACATGAAGAGCGATGGTTATCAGAACTCCGGGGTAACGATGGAATCCTACACCGGTAACGACAAGGACAGATACTACGGAAGGATCAAGGAGATCTGGGAGCTGAGCTACGCTGGAGAGAAGGTCCCGATGTTCCGTGTCAGATGGGCCAAGAACGTCATAAAAGAAGACCGGTATTTCACCACCATGGTTATACCCGAAGCCAAATCCAAGACCGCGGGCGCAAACGTCACCGCGAAAAATGAGCCATGGGTACTGGCTTCCCAAGTGGACCAATGCTTCTTCATTACCGACCCGCCAAAGCCCAGTCGTGTTGTCGTGAGGAGAGGCAAAAGGAAGATCATCGGAATGGATGGAGTAGCCAATGAGCAAGACTTCGACAAGTACGGCGACCCGAGGATCGAACATGACGACGATGATGAAGAGGCAGCATACACCACAAGAAGAAGCAGGACCACCCTACCTAAAGGACGTCTGTTCCACAGAAGAACTCCATTTGCGAAAAAGAAGGGCAAGAAGATTGTGAATAGATAGCTAGCTAAGATCGATTGTATTTAAATCATAGCCTTCATTTCTCGATTGTATTTCATGGGTACTTTTTGAACTATCATGAATATTTTTAAATTTCATGGACACTCGATCTCGATCCCCCTCCATCTCGATCGCTATCCCACCTTGCCAGATCCGGCCCCCCTCGCCGCCGAGCACCCCCCAGTCCACCGGCCGCCGCCGCCGACCCCCCGCACCCTCGATTCCCCTACCCAACCGCCGCCGCCGACCCCCCGCACCCCGCGCACCGTCTTATAAAAAAATTAGTATCAAACAGCTTTTTAAATGCTACTGTCTTATAAAAAAATATTACTGTTATTATTTAAACAAGTTTGAACATATTTAAACACAAATAAGTATCAAACAGCTTTTTAAATGCTAAAAAAAATTTGTGGAGCCCACCTCGATCCCCCTCCATCTCGACCGCTATCCCACCTCGCCAGATCCGGTCCCCCTCGGCGCCGAGCACCCCCCAAGTCCACTGGCCGCCGCCGCCGACCCACCGCACCCTCGATTCCCCTACCCAACCGCCGCCGCCGACCCCCCGCACCCCGCGCACCGTCTTATAAAAAAAATAAGTATCAAACAGCTTTTTAAATGCTACTGTCTTATAAAAAAATATTACTGTTATTATTTAAACAAGTTTGAACATATTTAAACATAAATAAGTATCAAACAGCTTTTTAAATGATAAAAAAATTTTGTGGAGCCTGGGATTCGACCCCAGGACCTCCTGGTGTGAGAACTGGCTACTGACCAGTCGAGCTAGTAGAGGGGACTTGGTGTGGATCAGGTCAGGTGGGAGATAACCTGTTGGCTCGAGCAGAAATAAAAAAAGTACTAATGGCGCACCAGGGTGAGGTGCGCCATTAGTGTGGATATACTTATGGCGCACCGGGGGGTGGTGCGCCATTAGTATTGTGCCCCCATCCATATTTTTCCTCCCCGGCCCTCGATCCCCTTCTCGCCCTCGCCCTCGATCCCCTTCCCCTCTCCTCTCCTCTCCCGACGCCTCTGCCCCGCCGCCTCGACGCCGCCCCGACGCCGCGATGCCGCCCCGACGCCGTGAGACGCCGCGACGCCGCCCTCTCCTCTCCCGACGCCGCCGCCCCACCGCTTTCCCCACGGAGAAGGAGGAGGAAGAGGGGGCGCTCGCCGTTGACCTCGCCCGGCCGACTCCGGTGGCCAGTCCGACTCGCCATCGCCCCGCCGCCCTCGTCGCCGGTGGCCCGGACGCCGCCCCGTCCACACCACCGTCGCCGGAGCACCCACACCACCACCCGGACCTCGTCGCCCCCGTGAGCTCCCCCTCCTCCTCTCCCCCTATCCCCCTCGCATCCCCCGTGAGCCCCCATCTCTATTTCTTCTTGTCACCAGCACCACCACCACCAGTTGCCATTTTGCCCCACCTCGGATCTATGTTGTTGGTTTTTCATGTTTGTTGGCAGTCAGACAATTGGTCAAATATAGCAACCTAGTTGAAATTCCCAAACCATCTCTATAGACAGCTGAAATTATCATGATCAAAATTAGCAGTGAACCACACAAGCGCCGCAATAAGCTCCGGCATGCAAATTAGTACCATGTCTTCCCCCGTCCATTCTACAGCCACGGTGTGCACCGTTATCATAAGCACGACAGTGAAGGTCCTGTGAAGCGCTTGCTGTGCCTGCGCTACACCTGGGCTGGTTCCGATCGGGAGTGTGGCCATCATCGATGCCAGAGCGCCAAGCGCAGAACTGAAGAAGAGGAGAAAGTGAGAGATAACAAAATTGTCGTTTTGTTGTCCCTTGGTCAGCTCAGCACGATGTGCCAAGACGAGCTGCATTAGCTGCAGACAGTATGATAGTAGTACCATTAGTAGCAGACCCTGATGTTTCTCGCTGCCACTGCCCAAGTTAGCCATTTCATTGGTGCTATGCCGCAACCTTCCTTTGACACAGAATTTGCCCCACAAGGCACCAATGAAAACAAGTATGATAGCCGGGATCACAGCTATTTTGATATACCTTGTACTGATCATAAGCAACAGCACATAAGCTGCCATTACTGCAAAACTAGTTCCAATGTAGATCTCAAGACCTTGTTTGGGGGGCAACAGCTGTAAACCAAACAAATTTAGAGTGAAATGAAAATGTGGGTCATAGTAATAGTGGTGACTACTAGGACTCTAGCTGGTTTGGTACTTTATTAACTGTGAAATTGCTTGGGGAATTTCAACTAGGTTGCTATATTTGGAGATAAACGCAACTCTAATTCAGTATCTAATTATCTACAAAGTAAAACTCATAATTACCATATATGCACAATTGGTTCCAGCGATGTATGCCAGTTGCCATTTTGGATTCTGCATCAATCATTTTTATTCATATGATTCATTTGTATTAGGTTTTGGCAGATATTGTTAACTTGACTTCATGGCTGCTCTCGATCCTGTGTTGCGCCTGTGCTCGTTGCTACTGATGCACTTCATGGCTGCTACTGTGTACAGTAGGAAGTGGAGTTAAGAACAATATTGGTCAGCTGTCCTAGTAAGTAAGATAAATTTTGCAGACTGGATCTGCCAAACACTCCATCCTTAATTCAGATCGGCAACAACCCCAGCCAAAGAAAACCTTATTGTGTTTTCTTAGGATTTCAGATGAATCTTGATGCATAATAGCTACCTAACGGATCAAATAGTAAAACACACCGAACCTGGTTAGGAAGCTCTCTGCAGGCAAACTATTAGTGCATGAACTTAGAACTACACATATGCTAGTGGAATTAAGAACACTGTCGATTAGCTGTCTAGTACAATCTTTTGCTTATTTGCCTCGGATGAAAAAGAACGCATTTACTGATGCAGATCGGCAAACCAACATCTGTGAGAGAATAAGCAATTTTCTCTTTTATTTTTACCTTGATAAGAGTTGTAGCTTCAGTGCATGTGCAAGCATGTGCTGGTTTCGTCTGTGGCTCTTGGTTGGCTCAGTCATTAGTTGCTCTTTTGTTTATGGCTGTTGGTATGTACACTAGGTAATGGAATTAAGAACATTGTTGATCCAGTAAGTAGGACAAAGTTTGCAGACTGGATCTGCCAAACACTGCATCTTTAATTCAGGTCGACAACAACCCCAGTCAAAGAAAAACCGTCCCTGACAACCTTGTGTTTTCTTAGGACTAAAAACGAATCTTGATGCACAATAGCTACGCTAACTACGGATCGCCTATAAGAATAACTGCAAACTGGATAGACATGTTATAATAATTCAGCTGAGCATATAGGAGCATGTAAGTTAACTTTGTTTCAGCTTCACACAAGTTACAATTCGCTAAAAAAAGCCAGCTAGAATAGCCAAATAACAATTTGGTCCCAAACACAGCAAGGTCCTATTTTACTTTCAACATGACCTGACAACATGACCTGACAATAGTTCAGTTTACAGCTGAGGACATTGATTTATTATGAAGTTGCTTGGGTTTATTATGAAGTACTTTGATCATGTCTCTTTATTTGTACTGCTGCTAATATACTTTATATGATGATGAAGTGCTACTGAGTTGTGTGCAAATTTCGTTAAATCAGTGATGTGTATGTGTGCTGTCAGTTATGTGTATGTGCTTATTTTAATCCAGTGAAATATGGCACTGAACTGTAGCTAGCTAAACGGTAGTTCTGCTTAAATTGGTGAAATTTGGCACTGAAATGTAGCTAGCAATGCAAATATCTCAATGAATTCAGCTCTGTTGTCTGTGTGAAACTGTTGTTGTTAAATGAAGCCACATTCCAGTCCACATGCCAATGTATTTTCCATGTTGTGATGGAGGCCTTTTTTGCCTTGTCCACCCGAGAGGCCCTTGAGTTTGCTGGAATGTCGATTAACTTCCGTTCCAGCAAATTCGGGTACTCCATATGTCCTATTTTCAGCAAAGGTCATGCTGAAATTTTCCGTGAATTTTAGCATGACTTTGTTAAAAATAGGACATATGGGGTACTTGTGACTAATGCATGGGCCGGGGTATCTTAGTAGTTAATTAAGTAGGATCAAGTGCCCCGGCGTACTTGTGACTAATGCATGGCTTTTAGGGTGCCTCGGTGTCAATAAAAACCGAAATGATGAAAAGTTAGGCTTTTAGGGTGCCTTGGCGTCGAAAAACCCTCAATGATAAAAGCTTAGATTTTAGGATGCCTCGGTGTCGACAAACCCTAAATGATGAGACCATGATCTTGTTCCTTGAAAATAACCAACTTTTTGACCAAACTTTGTTTCTATTTAGAGAGAAACATGGCCCACAACGATGAGGCCGGGGGTTCGGGCGGCAAGGCATTCTGGGAGCTGTCCCAGGAGATGGAGGAACAACCTCACTTGTATGAGGCCGCCGCCTTCCCCACCGATCCTGAGACCACGGATGGTGCCGCCGAGGATGACCACACTGATGCCACCACTGATGGTGCCGCCGAGGATGCCACCACTGATGATGGCGGCGCACGCACAGATAGCAGCCAGCCGAAGAGGCAACGGAAGGACCGGCGCCCGATCGTGCTCCGCACCCTCAAGGAGGAAGTTACTGAAGTGGACTCCAACAGGAATCCAACGGCGCCCGAACGAATAGTCAAGGGGCACTCGCTTCAGCTCGGGTGCATTGTCCGGAGCACCGTCTCGATCAACACCGAGAACCTGAGGCATCCTGACCGGGGGAATTTGCGCCACCTCCTCTTCACGAAGCTGCACGAACGATACAAGTTCCCCGCTGAATTCGAAAACACAAGCCTCAAAGGGAATAAAGTGAACAATGCTGCCCTCACGAAGATGAGCAAGGCCCTGTCTACTTGGAAAAGCAATGTGAAGAGAATGATTGAGAAAGGTGAGAGTTATGAGAAGATCAAGGAGAAAAATCCTTCGATCACCGAAGATGACTACAACGACTTCAAGATCAATTGCTCGAGCACCGCAAGCTCCCAATCAAGTGAGTGGGGGAAACAAATGCGGGAGCTGAACATAGGGGAACACACACTCGGTCCCGGCGGTTACAGAGTGGCGGAGCCTATATGGGACAAGGAGGAGGCGGACCGTGCCGAGCAAGGCCTACCGCCCCTCTTCGATAAATACGGTGACAAGCAGACCAGGAACTTTGTCAGGGCCCGGTACAAGAAGGACCCGAAAACAAAGGAGCTTACCACGGATCCGAAGACCAGGCAGCTTGAGCTTGTTCTGGTAAGGAATACACCCCCGCGTAATTAGCTCCATATGGTTGCATTCTAATTAATGAAGCCGAATTTCTAAATGGTTCACATTCCTTCCGCAGGCGACTGAAAGCAGTAGCGCGGGGTCGACTCAGAGCAACCCTTGGGACACCACTCTAAATAGGGGGATGAATATAATGAAGAACAAGGATAAGCTCAGTAAGCCGACGTCAGCTGGTCGTGTGGCCGGCAAAGGCTTGTCGACAAAATGGGGGTCATACTATACCGCTGGTGTGCGGAAGGAGAAAAAGACCAGCTGGGAAAGCCAGGCGCGAGAGGTTCAAGAACTCAAGGCACAGGTGGCGCGGATTCCGGAGATTGTCCAAGAGCAAGTGGAACAACGACTCGGAGCGACGATCACCGCCCTTGTGCCTACCTTGATCTCGGGGTTGAGTGCGTGGATTGCGGGCGGCCAACAGGGGCCGCCCCCGATTCCTAGCTTCACGGCCAGCAACTCGCATAATGCGATGGCGGGGCCATTGGTGCCTCCGGCGGAGGCGGCATTGGTGTCTCCGACGCCGGCACGGGAGCTTAATGCACCCGGGTGTACACCGGCCGGCACCTCTAGAGCAAGCGGCCGCTCCGTCAACTGCACGCCCGCCGTTGGCGGTGCCTCGACATTAGCCGAGCTCGACGCCATCATCACGGTAACTAATTAAGCCTCTCTCGGCCGAGGACTTCATCTCCTTGCCTTTGACTGGGCATCCCTGACGCCCTACATGTTTTCGCAGGGCGCCGCCGATGTTCCGTGCACTCTCCTCCACTTCGTGAACAACGAGTTGGTCGATGTCGCCAAGGGCAAAATCGTTCAACCGGGCAACCCCTTGTTCCACGGTACCCAGATGCCACCCAACTTGTTTAGGGTTCAACTGGTTCGGGTGCTGCCAGGCTGCGACGACTTGTTACCTCCGATTCGACCCGTCGGGGCCGACGATGATGACGTGATGACCCTCAGCGCCTGCCTGAGCTGGCCCCTGCTTTGGCCGAAGAGCCAGATTCGTTTGGGGGCGGGGGACACCACCCCAAAGACAACACCGCCAGTCGTGCCGGCGCCAAGTCGGCCCCATGGCAAGACCGCCGTAACTGTGCCGGACATCCCTATGCCACTGGATCCAAACATGCATATGGCACAGGATCAGAACGACGACGACGACGACGATGATACATTTGGCAACGTCGATCAGTACTTTGCCGAGCATGGGTACGATGGCGACTTCATGGGGCCTCCTTCTCAAGAACCAAACCCAACAAAAGACGTGTGCGATCTAGCTCGTACCGCGGAGAAGCCAAGTTGCAACAGGCGCCGTCTGGCGTTCAGCTCTCAGGAGACGCCTCCAGCTGCCGACTTCACCGATCCTCAGATAGGCGAGGTGCGAAATATTATCAGCCCCAACACACTCAAGAAGGCGGTCTGTGAGCAGAACTTGGTCCCATTACAGGAGAAGAAGAAGGCACGCAAAAGAAAGACTAAGAAGGGTGCGAGCCAGCCGGCACCGAGTACGATCCGTGCTCAGGACGGGCCACCTTCACCGCAGGATATCTCGAGGAGGGTGCATGTGGCGGGTAGGGCGATGCTACCACCAAATATGCTCAATGCTGCAACTGGTGCTATGCGGAGTCTGCACGACAGTGTTCTTTCTTTGGAGAAGCGGCGTCTCAGAGAGAAGGATGTGGCATACCCGGTTTTCGTGGCCAAGGTGCCAGAGGGCAAGGGCTTTGTGGATGGCGACATCGGGGGTACGATCGTCCTGCGGTTTGATGACATCTTTGCTATGTTTAACCTTCATCCGCTGCACTACACCTTCGTTCGGCTATTTTCGCTGAGTATGGAGATGCGGATCATTCGCGACAAGACCCCGGACATCGTGATAGTCGACCCCTTCTACATGCGTGCCAAGATCTTGGGCAGCGCTGGGGACCGGCAAGTCGCGAGTTCTTACCTCGAAGGCGTCATTCTGGCAAACCAAGATAAGGATAACTTCCTCGTGCCTTACTTTCCCGAGTAAGTCCTCCCCTCAACCGGCCCGTAACATATGAATTCTTACTTTTCGATCGTTTTTCTTTTAACATTCTGTGTTTTCTGCAGTGACACACGTTGCACGCTCATCCTCCTAAGCCCCAAATATTCCATGGCCACGTATTTCGACCCGGACCGTCAGTCGAACGTAGACTACACAAATGTCAAGAAGGTTCTTGATGATGTTCTCCCCGGCTACGCCCAATCTGGAGGCACCTTCACCAGGCCTATTCGTAAGTACGGCAAGCACGTGTTCTCCCACAATACGACATTCTGCTGCGTCAAGCAGCCGCCTGGCGGTCAGAAGGGTGCCTACTACGCCATCCATCACATGCGGGCGATCGTACGGGACCATCATCAACTTCTGCTACCGAGTAAACTCCAAGATTGGGCCGCGAGCGTGTCGGCAATCCAGGACGCGGACCTCCGACAAGAATTCTTTCGCATCCAGTCGGAGTTTGCGGAAATCATCCATCAAGATGTCCTTCGTACCTCGGGGCAGTTCTACCTCAGAAATCAACCGTCCAACAGTGACATCGACACAATGCTACAAATGCAGGATGACAACGCCCGTTCTTTCATGACTCCCACGATAGACGGCGGCTTCATCCACGCTCCGGTCCCTTGAGTCGAGTTGTCTAGTTCTGAAACATCGATTGGCTCATGTTGTAATTAAACTTTAATGAACTTGTAGTACGTCTCTTTGGTTTTGAGAGTCGTTCAACTTAGATGTAATCGATGCTATTAATGTCTTGCTTTTCTCTTCCGATCGTTCTGTTGCATAATTATATATTGCTTATGTATTGTCTGTGAATTGGTACTAACGTTTCGTTTGGCTAGTGCATAGTGATGCCGACGTATGTCGTGTACAAGGGTAAGGTTCCCGGAGTCTACGATGACTGGGAGGAGTGTCGGAGACAGGTTCACCGATTCAGCGGTAACAGTTACAAAGGGTACACCACTAGGGCCGAGGCCGAATCTAGATACGCCCGCTATCTAGCGGGAGAGGGGAGGGAGCGTTGGAGGAACCGGATGAAGACGAGTTTCATCGTGATGATGCTCATCGTGATGACCGCAGCTCTCTTCTATGTGATGGTAGTTTAGATGATCGATATCGACTTGTAATGCAAAGACAAACTCGCTACTCGCGGTCTCGAGACTTGTAATATAATGTTCTATCTTTGTTCGGTCTTTTTAATTCGGAGACTAATATGATGAATTGTATTCGGAGACTAATATGATGAATTGTATTCAAAGACTAATCTTCTATTGTATTTGATGAATCTATTGTTGATGTGTGCTGTCTATATTTTGTCAAATTATACATTTTGTAACCTATGCAAAAAACAGAAAATAAAAAAATAAAAAAAACCTAATATTCATACTAATGGCGCATCACACGACAGTGCGCCATTAGTATGACAGTGCATACTAATGGCGCATCACCGGGTAGTGCGCCATTAGTATGCTGCGGTTACTAATGGCGCATCCAGAGGTGGTGCGCCATTAGTATGCCAAAGCACCTGGGTGTACATGCCAACTGGGAGGCATACTAATGGCGCACCCTCGCATATACTAATGGCGCACCAGGTGGTGCGCCATTAGTATACCAGATACTAATGGCGCACCAGCTGGTGCGCCATTAGTAAAAAATACTAATGGCGTGCTGTCAGTGGCGCACCAGTGATGCGCCATTAATGGCCATATTAGGTGCGCCATTAGTAGTGGTATTTCTAGTAGTGCCTCAGGGCTTCCATGGCAGCAGCACCATCTACAGTCCGAACATATTACATTACTATGTGCCACCTTAATATTTTCCTATGCAATGGAAATACAGGACACATACCTTGTGATTTATCCAGCCGCTCGTTCATCAGAGTGATATCGGCATCAACCGACCCAATTTGCCTTGTCAGTTCGGCAACTTCAATGGACGGGCCGGCGGCCGGACCCACAGGTAACTGCACATATCCCCAACATAAATCATTGGTTTATGACCCTCCGTTTGCTACCTAGGGCAGTCAACCAGAGTATCAGGGGCTACTATCTATATGGAGCACACCTACCGCGTGCCTCACAGCCAAAGAAACAATGCACTCTTCATTACGTACCTCAAAGCCTCTAAGTAGGCTTGTGAATGCTTCATGCAAACCGCTTGTAGCGGATGAAATCTTCTTGAGCACCACGCTCATTAATGAGCGGTGCTCCTCCGAGAGCGCAGCTCGCTCCAGCAAGCCCGTCAGTACGTCCGGCCGGACATCGAACTGCGCCGGGCTCCTTCCATCACCCCTCATTGCAGCCAAATGCTCCGGGTGCAGGGCGGCTGACTTCCGGCTTCAGTAGATGTGGACCCCTCCGGGACGACACCTTGGCGTCGCCTGCTTCATGAGTCGGAGAAGGGGGTGGGGTTTCGCTCTCCATCATCTCCAGAGGGAGGTCCCCGGAAGACGAACCCTGTTGAGAGGAGTTGCTGGCCGGACTGGAAAAAGTTGAACCCTGGTTATTGATCTAGGAGAAACACAGTACCTTCGGATCGTAAATTGACTTACAGCTCGGTGGAGGGCTGGCCTGTTGGAGGGCATGGTGCGGTGAGGGTGCCCGTCAAGGCAAGGCCCCCCAGGGATATCTTTTTCCCTAATTTGGGCATCTTCGCCTCCAGATCTTCGCAGGCGGCCCTCTTCTTCCCGCGCGGAGAGGAGGCCTTAGCCTCCCCTTCCCGAATATCCTCCTTGGGGAAGGTAACAATTCCCCCAGTTCGGATGTGTAGCGTGTGGGGTTCGGATTCCTCGTCCCTCCCCTTGTCTTTCCCCGAGGGCATTCTGCTGAGTACCCGGTCGAGCATCTTGGCCATAGTAGGGACAGGCGAGCATTCGGGAAGCAGTGCCGGACACCTAATTCTCTCCGCCTTACTGAGCCATTCCTGGACGTGGATGATTGTCAGAACAAACAGTCATGATAAATACAAAATAGGGTGTCCGGTATCAAGGCTACTTACTTGGGTATCTAGGCGATTGCAGCTTAGGCCCGCATCCTCGGTGGTGTCCGGACATATTACTTTCTGTCCAAAGAATAATTTGCACATCTCTTCGGGCTTCAAGCCGAAGAAGTGCTTGACAGTCCGGGGACCCTCCGGATTGAACTCCCACATCCGGAGAGGCCGGCGTTGGCACGGCAACATCCGCCGGATTAACATCACTTGCATTATACTGACAAGGTTGATATTCCTCTCGAGAAGCTCCCGGATGCGGTTATGTAGTATTGGCACATCACCTGCAGGCCCTCAATTCCTTCCTACGTCTGTCTAGGATGCCAACTATGACGGAGGGCCCGAACGGAACTCAGGGGCGGCTACCCACTTTGTGCCCCTTGGGGCCGTAGCATAAAACCACCTCCGCTGCCATACATCGGATACTTCTGGGAAAGAACCCGCTGGCCATGGGGCGTCGGCGTTCCTTCTTATTACGGTACCTCCGCACTCCACATGTCGCCCCCCGATCATCTTCGGCTTCACATTGAAGGTCTTGATCCATAAGCCGGAGTGCGGGGTGATGTGGAGAAAATCCTCGCACACGATAATGAACAATGAGATATGGAGGATAGCATCTAGAGCCAGATCATGAAAATCCAACCCATAATAAAACTTGAGCCCCCTCACGAAGGGATCGAGGGTGAAACCCAAACCGCGGAGGAAGTGTGGGACGAAAACAACACACTCATTGGGCTCCAGCGTAGGGATGACCTGCCCTAGAGCAGGAAGCCTGTGCTGGATATCTGCGGTCAGGTATCGACCTCCCTAAGCTTTGCAATGTCCTTTGCTTCAATCGCGGAGGCCACCCACCGGCCTTGAGGGTCAGATCCGGACATATTGGAGGATTCTGGAGGAGTGGAGCTTAGGTTTTGGGTGTTAGAACTCGAGGTGCGAGAAGGCGCGATGAAGGTGAAAAAAGAGGCATAGGTCTCGACCCGTTTATAAAGAAGGTGAATATTAAGAGTCCCCAGTGTGACCGTTTGAGGCTTATCTAAAAACACGCTGGTTATACCAACAGCCGTCGTGGGGTCACGCACGCTCATATTGATGGAAAATCCCGTAATAAAAGGGACATGATCTCTGCCTCGACAGGACATGCCAATAAAACCGCCTCGTAACACGAGTCGTTGTGGGGTAGGAAACGTCGGTTCGCGTTGGACCAAGCCACGATGCAAGGGCACGATGCACGAAGATTGCCAGCAAATCAGATCTATACCATGTGAAGATCATCTTGCAGACCCGGACACGGTCTACGTGTTCGATAACCACTTTGGAGTATTCGGAGGAGGAACCCGCCTTGCAATGCCGAAGACAATACTGCGCGCCGGACTCATCGTCATTGAAGCCTGGTTCAGGGGCTACTGAGGGAGTCCTGGATTAGGGAGTATCCGGACAGCCGGACTGTGTACAACGTCTGGACTATTGAAGCGTGAAGATACAAGACTCAAGACTTCGGCCCGTGTCCGGATGGGACTCTCCTTGGCGTGGAAGGCAAGCTTGGCGATCCGGATATTATATTTCCTTCCTTGTAACCGACTCCATGTAAACCCTAGCCCTCTCCAGTGTCTATATAAACCGGAGAGGTTGGTCCTTAGAAGGCCGATCACAATTACAATCATACCATCATAGGCTAGCTCTTAGGGTTTAGCCTCTACAATCTCGTGGTGGATCTACTCTTGTACTACCCATATCATCAATATTAATCAAGCAGGAAGTAGGGTTTTACCTCCATCGAGAGGGCCCGAACCTGGGTAAACATCTGTGTCCCTTGCTTCCTGTTACCATCAGCCTTGACGCACAGATCGGGACCCCCTACCCGAGATCCGCTGATTTTGACACCGACAACGAGATCCTCTTGTAGTGGTGGAGTGTTGTAACACCCCGGATGGAACTTTCCATAGTAACCATATGTTCAAAACATCCGTTTTGTGCGTGCAATATATCTCAAAATAAGCATGGATCACTCTATAGCATCACTCCATATTTCCTCATCTGTAGCTCCGTTTTGTGCGTGCAATATATCGAAATGTTCATAACGAGATGCTCTTTATTTTGTTCCATGGTGGAATGCTCATTTGAGTTCATCTCGCTGCCCAAATCTCTGATGCAATAGTGCTATATAATGTTAGTTTCTGATTCTTAACAGATTATGGGCATTTGCCATTTTCGCTACATTCATTGTGTGCATCTTATGGGCATGAGCTCTACATGTGTTTTGGGCTATGCCATGCCACCTTTACAGGGGTGTATACCATGTATTTTTGTGATTAATGTGGTGACTAGAACAAGCATGCAAACTATGCTTCGTGATATTGCTGATTTCAGTCCCTGTTCTGCTATTATTTTGATGCCATGTAAACTTGATGCTATAGAGTGATCCATGCTTATTTTGAGATACTTCAATAAGGATGTTTTGAACATATGGTTATGCTCTACCCATACATGCCCCTGGTTGAAACTATGGAGTAATCTAGCATGTAATTTTCATGCTCTACTTTTGCTATAAAATGTTTCCTGGCAGATTGTTTACATGTTATTCTATTTTGCCAAGGTTGTTGTAGTTGATCCTTGCATGATATAAACTTGTTCTTGCCATGTTCAGTTTAATAAACATGTCTTCTTGCTATTTCTATGCTTATCTTGTCACGCAATGACTTGTGGTGAGTGAATCGAGCTCGCAAAGATGCCTTCATAATTCTGTTAATGACATGCTCTGTTTGCTGAATCTGTTAACGAAACTAGATGACCCGGTTGCGCCAATGGCGCAAGAAGCGAATTAGAAAGAATGCTAGTGGTGAGTAAGTAAGAGATGTAACCGGAAATATAATGCAGTGTGGATTGTATTACATCATGTATTAACCACAAATCATGAAATCAATACCAGAGAACCAACTAATGTCACCACCTCTATACTAACAACCAACATTTAGTATCACAGGAGTGTTTACTTGCAGATCAGGAGTATCACAATTACAACTAAAGAGGCATTGTCCTCACTGCTGTCCCTGAGCCCTTCACAAGGAGAGTTCCAAGCCTCGCAACTTCTTCCTTCAGCTCTACACATGACCCTTAGTTACGAAGCTCGTCCCTCAGCTATGATTATTTCAAGATGAAATCAACATGCTATTTCTCTCACATGGAACATGTTCAGAATTTAGCCAGTCTCGCTAATATTCATCTACCAAGGCAGAAAGAAAAATGGCATGATGAATAACTAAAAAAACTGGAACAATAATACTTGTAGCATTAAAAACCGAGAAAGTGAACTGAGGACAACAGAACAATTATTTGTAACAAGGGCAAGCTTGGCTGATGCAAAATGATCACTCTGAAACTATATTTTAGAACCAAATTAAAAAGGAACAAAATAATCTAATACTCCCTCCGTTCCAAAATAACTGTCTCGACTTTGTACAAAAACATCATGTATCTTTAGGACCAATTTTTAGACCATGGTACCACATAATCAAGAATTAGACATATCAGATTGCAACGTATTCATGGTTAGTTACCAATCATGTCACACCAAGGATTTGCACATAGAACCTGAAATAACTGCAGCTAGCATGAAGTCTGAAACCTACCAGGTGACAGACAAAAGCAATACCACCAAACCTTATTCTTATTGGACAAGCACAAGATTTAAGAGAAGATAACACACACAAAATCCTATTTGGTTTATGGATGCATGCACTTTCTGGATTGTGCACATCGAAGCATGGAAGAACATTCCTAGGAGAGCCATTGTAGCACAACAAAGTAAACCAAAAATCAAAAAAGAAGTGAGTTTGTATCATGTAATTTAGCAATGTATCAACCCATATCACCATTTATTTTTAGAGACCAAAGAAAATGACAGAAGTTTCCCTATTTTTTCCTGTACCTTTCTACCAGAATGCTCTCTATTTACGAGCGCCACACAGACTATTTCCACTTGGCGGCAGGTTGGACACAACAATCCTCGCCGCAAACTGCAGAAGAACCACACACGCACATACGTCAGACCACGACACACTAACACTGGCGCCGTGAGGGGGAACGGAACGGACCGTAAGGGGAGAGACAGATCGAAAGAGGGAACGTACGGAGGCATAGTCTGGCTGGGAGGCGGTGAGCGGGGCGGCGGTCTCAGCGGCGAGCTCGTCGAGCTGGCTGGTGGTGACGCCCATGTATACCCTGACGCAGACCGATCACGGGGTCGCGATGCTCCTGGATGAGCCCATAGCTGAGCTTCTTGAGCCACACCGTGATCTTGTCGAAGTGCACCATCTCCGTCCGCCCATCCCGCTTCACGACGTACATCACCGAAAACTAACAAAAACATACTCATGTGCATCATCCAAACAGGCAATGGTTTTGCATGTTTGTACATCAGAGTCAATAATTGAATTATCAACAGACTGGTATATGCAACATGCTTAAATATCATGCCAGGATAATAATTAAATGCCACATTTATGAATAACTGAACATTATGAATGCCATGCTGCATTTTGTAATGGTAATGATCCAAGATAATTAAATAGATGGTCATTATTAGGAATGCTCCATAGGATCTTAAGACATGTGTGCATGTTTCTTAAGTGTGCTTTCTAAAATTGGAACACCATTTAGCTCTATTAGCTTGACCTGAAGCGATGGGGACACCGCAAAGTTGATCCCGTACTAATAGTGACAGACAACAACCTTGTAGAAGATCATGCCCACCCTTGGTCCTTGGAGGGACGTGTGTTGTAGTGGTAACCACATCAGTGAAAGGATATACATGTTCCTACATTACAGAAATGAAACAATAAGCATCTTCACAATAGGACTACATCACTCGACCAACAAGGCATTTAACGCAAATGCATTGGCTAATGCCAATGATGTCTGTTTCTTACACAGGATAGCCATGAAATTGTTAATCGTATCAAAGTAGAGGAATGCTAAGAAACCATGATCGTTCTACAATTGTTGAAGCAAGCTATTATCTTTCAAGAAATCCTATAGAAAATAAGCAATGTAAAAAGGGGAAATAGCTAGGCACGCACTAAGAAACTGACGAACAATATCTGTCCAACTAAACTTCTACACATGATGAAATCAATATCCTTGCAGAGGGCCCTGATGAAGTCATGTACCTAGGGTAGGGTCATGGACCTATCTAGGATACCCTACCCAAGGACATCCTTAGAAGAAGCTACCTTCCAGTCGACCAAGAGGGACTTCACTCGACGAACTCAAGGACACTCGACGATGAAGATAGCCACTCGACCATGAAGCTAACCACTGGCCAGGAGACCTAAAGTCACTCAGCACGCAACGGTCTATCATTAAGTAGCTTTAATAGTCTTCATGGCACTTTATGAGGGCGTTACCAGTAACCCCCTGTCTTAATGTACTTTAAACCCTGCATAACTGAGGGCCGGAGGGGTCTGGCGAACTCTATATAAGCCACCCCCTCCTCAGTGTAAAGGGTTCGCATCCCTGTAACTCATATACACAGAAACCAGTCGACCGCCTCCGGGCTCTGAGACGTAGGGCTATTACTTCCTCTGAGAAGGGCCTGAACTCGTAAAACACTCGTGTGTACAACTACTCCATAGCTAGGATCTTGCCTCTCCATACTTACCCCCCATTCTACTGTCAGACATAGAACCACGACAGTTGGCGCCCACCTTGGGGCAGGTGTCTTAGCGACTTTTTGGAGAAGTTGCAATTTGTCCGATTGCCTTCACCATGGTTTCTGGCGGAGCTCTGGTCGAGGGCCGCGAGATCCGTCTCGGTGCGCTCGCTTTCATCGCCAACGACTCCGCTTGGCTCCAGGAGGCACCACTCGACATCGACGCGCTCCCCGTCCGCGGGGCGACGCACTTTCGGGCGTGTGTCCGCGGCGTCCTGCTGCGGCAGCCATCGACCCCATACCGGTCGACTCCTGTGCCGTCCTCCCTCCCTGTCTCCCGCCAGCGCAAGCGCTCCGGTCGGTCGAGGCTTCAGCGATGGGTGAGACACGCAGTGGCTCGCCAAGCGGCCACCACCCAAGTCGCGGCAATTGAGCCCGACGAATCTCTCTACGGCCTGTTCGATCTGTCGACTGGCTCCGTAGAGACTGCATCCGAGTGCGACAACAGTGATCTAGCGGTGGAGGTCCTGATGGTCAACGGGCCTCGTAGCCCTCCCGGTTTCCCCCGCATCGACGGGATGGACGATGGAGGCGACCCCGCTCAGGCCCACGAAGAATATCAGCCCGAGCCACTCACTTCTCAGCAAAGAGAAGATCTTCGCCGCCGGAACATGGATGCCCTGCATACTCCCATCGCAGGAGAAACTCCTGAGGCTCGTGCCTTGGAAGAGGCGCGTTTGGCCAACTTGGCTGAACGCACTCGACTGGAGAACCTCCAGCGAGCACTCGACGAGCGTGCGCGTCAACGAGTACCTGACTCCAGCCGACGTCAGCTCTTTCCGCAACCGACTCAGGTATATCGAACCCCGATTCAGAATTTGGCAGCTGCAGCCCGTATAGCGGAGTCAATTCAGCCCTCTCAGTCGGAGGCTGGAAGAGGCTTGATGCAGATCAGGGATTTGCTCCGGGCGGCAGGAGATCAGAATTCAGTTGTGTCACAGTCGCGCAACAGGATTCACAGTCGATCCGTCGCTGCGAATACTGTTCAGTCGGCTCACAGCCCAAGGTCACCTCCGAGGCGCGTGGGACGTGAAGGCCGGCGGGACCACTATGATGACCGATTTGATCGAGATGATAGGCGTCGAGTGCCCACTCCTCCCCCGAGAAGTGGGTCTAACGCCCATCGGCAGCAAGATGACAGGCGCCAGCTCAGTGTTGGGCGGAGAGCTCCGGTCGACCCCAGAGAACCAGGCTTTGACGCGAGATCCATCATCGTGCAAGGTTTGGTCGATCGGAACAGAGCTCATAGAGGTGGCCATGACAGAGATGTGCCCACTAGCAGCCGAGTCCATGTTTCAGGTCCAGAATGCTTTAGCAGAGCCATCAGAGCCGCAGTGATACCCCCCAACTTCAGGTTGGCGACTGGGGTAAGTAAGTTCACCGGAGAGTCCAAGCCTGAAACTTGGCTTGAAGACTACCGAGTGGCGGTACAGATTGGTGGTGGTAATGATTAGGTGGCCATGAAGCATTTACCACTCATGCTAGAGGGTTCGGCCAGGGCGTGGTTGAATCAGTTAGCTCCTAGCAGCATTTACACCTGGGAAGATCTTTCCCGAGTGTTCGTCAGGACGTTCGAGGGAACTTGCAAGCGACCGGCCGGATTGACGGAGCTGCAAGTCTGCGTACAAAAGTCGAGTGAAACATTGAGAGATTACATCCAGAGATGGATCACTTTGCATCATACCGTGGAGAATGTGTCGGACCATCAAGCGGTCTGCGCCTTCAAGGATGGTGTCAAGAACAGAGAGTTGAGCCTGAAGTTTGGTCGAACCGGAGATATGACCCTGAGTCGAATGATGGAGATTGCCACCAAATACGCTAACGGTGAAGAAGAGGACAGGCTCCGGAGTGGCAAGTATAAGCCGAGTCAATCGGAAAAAGGAAACTCCAGTCGGAAGCAGAAGCGGAAGGCCGAGCCAGCTGCTCCTGGAGAGGCTCTGGCCGTGACTCAGGGCAAATTCAAAGGGAAGCCCAAAGGATCTTGGAACCCCAAGAAGGTAAAGGATAAAGAAGGAAATGACGTGATGGATCTACCGTGTCACATCCACACGAAGAAAGACGAAGAGGGTAACTTCATCTACCCGAAACATACCACTCGCCAGTGCCGGCTCTTAATCCAGCAGTTTCAAGGAAAACAGCCCAAGGACAAAGAGAAGGAGTCGGACAAGGCCGAGGACAAGGAGGACAGTGATGGAGGGTACCCTCATGTCAATTCCACCCTGATGATTTTTGCTGATGTAGAGAGCAAAAGTCGACTGAAAGTGATCAACCGAGAGGTGAATATGGTCGCCCCGGCGACACCAAGCTATCTGAAATGGTCGCAAACTCCCATTACGTTCGACCAGTCTGATCACCCTACTCACATTGCCACCCCTGGGAGGCAAGCGCTGGTGGTCGACCCAGTCGTCGAAGGCACTCGACTGACGAAGGTATTGATGGATGGCGGCAGTGGGTTGAATATACTGTATGCAGAGACGCTCAAGGGAATGGGCATTCCGATGTCCAGGCTCAGCTCCAGCAACATGAGTTTTCACGGAGTCATTCCTGGAAAGAAGGCTGAGTCACTCGGTCAAATAGCTCTGGATGTAGTGTTCGGCGACTCGAAGCATTTCCGCAAAGAGAAGCTGACATTTGAAGTCGTGGATTTCCAGAGCGCTTACCACGCTATTTTGGGAAGACCAGCCTATGCCCGCTTCATGGCTCGACCATGTTATGTGTACCTCAAATTAAAGATGCCTGGCCCCAAAGGAGTGATCACTATCACTGGCAGCCGGAAGAAGGCAGAAGAGTGTTTCCAGAAAGGCTCGAAGATTGCGGATGCCCAGATAACAGTGGTAGAGCTGGAAGGATACAAGAAAAATGCAGATCCGAGTGATTTGCTGCGGGCCAAGAAGCCCGCCACAGAGTCAGCGTTCCAGTCGTCAGGGGAGACGAAGCCAGTTCATATCCACCCGACTGACCCCAACGCAGCTCCGACCCATATTTCCACAACACTCGACTCTAAATAGGAAGAAGCGCTCATCCAGTTCCTCCGTGAGAACTGGGACATCTTTGCATGGAAGCCAGCTGACATGCCGGGTGTTCCCAGGGGGCTGGCTGAGCATCGCCTTAGAGTCGACTCAAAAGCGAAACCTGTTAAAGAACATCTTCGACGGTCCGCCGTTCAGAAGAAAAAAGCCATTGGCGAGGAGGTGGCTCGACTCCTTGCAGCAGAGTTTATCCGAGAGATATACCACTCCGAGTGGCTCGCCAATGTCGTCATGGTTCCCAAGAAGGACAACTCACTTCGCATGTGCATTGATTTCAAACATATCAATCGGGCCTGCCCAAAAGATCATTTTCCTCTCCCTCGCATCGACCAAATTGTCGACTCGACTGCGGGATGCGAGAGATTGTCTTTTTTAGACGCCTATTCCGGGTATCATCAGATCCGTCTGTATGGACCTGACGAAATCAAAACAGCTTTCATCACTCCATTCGGGTGCTTCTGCTATATCACCATGCCATTCGGTCTCAAGAATGCCGGAGCCACGTTCATGAGAATGATTCAAAAGTGTTTACTCACTCAAATCAGTCGGAATGTGGAAGCGTACATGGATGATATCGTGGTCAAGTCACGAAAGGGTTCCGACCTGTTGACTGACCTAGCTGAAACATTTGCCAATCTCAGGAGATATGATATCAAGCTCAATCCATCAAAGTGCACATTCGGAGTACCTGGCGGAAAGTTACTCGGTTTTCTCGTTTCAGAACGAGGAATCGATGCTAACCCAGAAAAAGTTGGCACCATACTCCGAATGAAACGCCCTGTGCGTGTGCACGATGTCCAGAAGCTTACTGGATGCTTGGCCGCGTTAAGTCGATTCATCTCTCGCCTCGGTGAAAAGGCGTTGCCTCTTTACCGACTGATGAAGAAGGCAGACAAGTTCGAGTGGACTCCAGAAGCTGATGCAGCGTTTGCCGAGCTAAAAGCTCTGCTCTCCACCCAGCCGGTGCTTGCTGCTCCAATCAGCAAAGAGCCTCTGTTGCTTTACATTGCAGCCACAGGACAGGTCGTCAGTACAGTACTTACGGTCGAGCGGGAAGAGGAAGGTAAAACCTTCAAAGTTCAGCGCCCAGTGTATTATCTCTCTGAAGTTTTGACCCCATCGAAGCAAAGATATCCTCATTATCAGAAGCTCGTATATGGGATCTACATGACCATGAAGAAGGTTGCTCATTATTTCTCTGATCATGACATTACAGTCGTCAGCGACGCACCATTGTCAGAGATTCTGCACAACAGAGATGCAACTGGTCGAGTGGCTAAATGGGCGATTGAACTCCTTCCCCTTGATATCAAATTTGAGGCAAAGAAAGCCATTAAGTCCCAGGCTATAGCAGATTTCCTTGCCGAGTGGATTGAACAACAGCAGCCGACTCAAGTTCACTCGGAGCATTGGACCATGTTCTTTGATGGCTCTAAGATGTTAAATGGTTCTGGTGCTGGGGTAGTTTTGGTTTCTCCCCGAGGAGATAAGCTCAGATATGTGCTCCAGATCCACTTTGATTCCTCCAACAATGAAGCAGAATATGAAGCACTTTTGTATGGGTTGCGCATGGCCATTTCACTCGGCGTCCGTCGCCTTATGGTTTATGGCGACTCAGATTTGGTGGTCAATCAGGTGATGAAGGAGTGGGACGTTAGAAGCCCAGCCATGACTGGATACTGCAATGCAGTGAGGAAGCTCGAAAAGAAATTCGAAGGGTTAGAGCTCCACCATATACCCCGACTGAAAAATCAAGCGGCTGATGATTTGGCGAAGATAGGATCCAAGAGAGAAGCCATCCCCAGTGATGTGTTCTTGGAGCATATCCATACTCCATCAGTCATAGAAGATCCTTTTACCGACGAAGCCCCGCAACCTAAGAGTGTTACGGATCCGACTGAGGTTGAAGTTCCAGCAGTGGTCGACCTGATCATGGAAGCTTTGGTGATCACTCCCGATTGGACAGTACCGTATATCGCGTATATCTTGAGGAAAGAGCTCCCGGAGGACGAAGAAGAGGCTCGACAGATCGTCCGCCGATCTAAAGCCTTTACTGTGATAAGGGGGCAGCTGTACAGAGAAAGCGCGACTGGAGTTGGTCAGAAATGCATAACGCCGGAGGAAGGTCGAATAATCCTTGATGACATCCACTCGGGGACCTGTGGCCATCATGCGTCTTCCCGGACCATTGTGGCCAAAGCATACCGAGCCGGATTTTATTGGCCAAGAGCGAATGAAATGGCAAAGGAGATAGTCGACAAGTGTGAGGGATGTCAATTTTACTCCAATATGTCACACAAGCCCGCCTCAGCTTTAAAGACCATACCACTTGTTTGGCCCTTTGCAGTATGGGGGTTGGATATGGTCGGCCCTTTGAGAACAGGCAGAAGCGGTTTCACCCATGTGCTGGTAGCAGTCGACAAGTTCACCAAGTGGATTGAGGCCAAACCCATCAAGAACCTCGATGCCGGTACTGCTGTCAGCTTTATCAGAGAATTGATATTCAGATATGGAGTCCCGCACAGCATCATCACTGACAACGGGTCAAACTTCGATTCCGAAGAATTCAGAGCTTTCTGCACGTCTCAAGGCACACGAGTCGACTATGCTTCAGTCGCCCATCCACAGTCGAATGGACAGGCAGAACGAGCCAACGGCTTGATTCTCAAAGGGTTGAAACCCCGTTTGATGCGTGATCTCAAGCATGCGGCTGGTGCATGGGTCGACGAACTTCCCTCGGTGCTTTGGGGGTTAAGGACCACGCCCAACCGGTCGACTGGAAGAACTCCGTTCTTCTTGGTCTACGGAGCTGAAGCAGTCTTGCCGAGTGACCTTCTCCACAATGCTCCTCGGGTCGAGCTCTACACCGAGGCTGAAGCAGAACAAGCACGGCAGGATGCAGTCGACCTTTTAGAGGAAGAAAGGGAGATGGCTCTGATCCGATCGACCATTTATCAACAAGACTTGCGTCGCTTCCATGCCAAAAACATGAAGAGTCGAGCCTTCCAGGAAGGAGATTTGGTTCTCCGAGTGGATCAGCAGAAACCACACAAGCTTGCTCCTTCTTGGGAAGGTCCCTTCATCATCACCAAGGTTCTCCACAATGGAGCATACCGTCTTTACAATGTCGAGCATCAGATCAACGAGCCCCGAGCTTGGAATGCGGAGCTTCTCCGCCCCTTTTACACTTAAGTATTCACTCGGATGAGTTGTAATAAAAGTACTTCTATAGTTTATTTATCAAAGACAAGAGCTTTATAATTTCCCCAGTAATTGTTATTACTTTTGTCCACATAAAGCAATCCCCCAGTGGGTGGCTTGGCTGCGAATCTGATTCGCCTAAGTCTGTAAAAAAATCCTAACCGAGTGGTGAGCCAGCCTCCCACTCGAAGGCTTAGCTGTGAAATCCGTTTCGCCTAAGTTAAACAAAATCCTACCGAGTGGTAAGCCAGCCTTCCACTCGGAGGCTTAGCTGCAGTCCAAGTACTCGCCTAAGTTAAACAAAATCCTACCGAGTGGTAAGCCAGCCTTCCACTCGGAGGCTTAGCTGCAGTCCAAGTACTCGCCTAAGTTAAACAAAATCCTACCGAGTGGTAAGCCAGCCTTCCACTCGGAGGCTTAGCTGCAGTCCAAGTACTCGCCTAAGTTAAACAAAATCCTACCGAGTGGTAAGCCAGCCTTCCATTCGGAGGCTTAGCTGCAGCATTGCGCTCGCCTAAGTACAAATACAACGTGCGCTCTGCGAGGAGGACGAGGTGCAGGTCGACTGCTACCCTCTCCTTCCAAGCTACGCCACAAATACAACGTGCGCTCTGCAAGGAGGACGAGATGCAGGTCGACTGCTACCCTCTCCTTCCAAGCTACGCCACAAATACAACATGCGCTCTGCAAGGAGGACGAGATGCAGGTCGACTGCTACCCTCTCCTTCCGAGCTACACCACAAATACAACGTGCGCTCTGCAAGGAGGACGAGATGCAGGTCGACTGCTACCCTCTCCTTCTGAGCTACGCCACAAATACAACGTGCGCTCTGCAAGGAGGACGAGGTGCAGGTCGACTGCTACCTCCTTCTCCAGAGGTACGCCTTGAAAATCCTACCGAGTGGAGAGCAAACATCTCACTCGGGGGCTTAGCTGCAGCCTAGTGCTCGCCTAAGTTTTTGAAAATCCTACCGAGTGGAGAGCAAACCTCCCACTCGGGGGCTTAGCTGCAGCCCAGTGCTCGCCTAAGTTTTTAAAAATCCTACCGAGTGGAGAGCAAACCTCCCACTCGGGGGCTTAGCTGCAGCCCAGTGCTCGCCTAAGTTTTTGAAAATCCTACCGAGTGGAGAGCAAACCTCCCACTCGGGGGCTTAGCTGCAGCCCAGTGCTCGCCTAAGTTTTTGAAAATCCTACCGAGTGGAGAGCAGACCTCCCACTCGGGGCTTAGCTGCAGCCCAGTGCTCGCCTAAGTGTATCGGGGAACAAGTCGATTGCAATGAGCGCCTCGCTTTAGCCTGCAAAAGACACCTCAAACCAAATGCAAACATATTCAACGTCGAATCCAAGTTCAAATAATATCTAACGGAACCGAAAGTGCTCAGGTGCTAATCCTGTTAAGGTTTGTCGGTTACAAAACTCACTCGGCATACCGAGGCAAATTTAAAGTATCAAGCTCAGAAGTTTTTTACCCCTCTTGTGGAGGGCTGGAAGGTGCAACAAACTCATCCAGGTCAATTCCATCTGCAATCCGAGTCGCAGCGGCGATGAAGGTCTCCATGAAAGATCGGAAATCATGCTTCTTTGTGTTAGCCACCCTAAGGGCCGCCAGCTTGTCCTCTCGTGCATCCTTGCAGTGAACGCGGACCAGAGACAGAGCAACATCCGCGCCACACCTGGCAGAAGACTTCTTCCACTCCTGCACTCGACTTGGGACCTCGTTCAGTCGAGTCATCAGAGACTCGAGGTCGTTCTGGTGCGCCTCTCTTGGCCAGAGTGTTGTGTCGATGCGAGAAGTTGCGACCTTCAGCCTTGCGAGATAGTCGACGACAGCAGCAACGCGAGATTCAAGCCGGAGCACATTCATGGCGACTTCATCTTTCACGGGAGAGTTGATGGGATCCAGGTTTATTTCCAGTCGACCAGTCTCCTCTTCAAAGTTCTGGCAAAATTCTGCAAGCACAACCACCGAGTCAAGACAACAGTCGGAGATCACAGTTAAAATGTCTGTTTGATACAAAAGATTACCTTCAAGCATGAGGAATAGCTTCTTGGCGAGTCCACCCAGATAAGCCTCCAGATCGTTCTTCTTTCCCACCAACTCACTGGCCTTGTCATTCAGGGCAATCTTGTCACTTTTCAGTCGACTGACCTCCTTGTTGGCAGCATCAAGAGCAGCTTTCAGATTGGTGTTTTCTTCTTCAAGCTTGGTGACTGAAGCCAGCTTCTCATCTGCGAGCTTGGTCTTCTCTAAAGCCGCTTTCTGCATCTCAGCCAAGTCAAGGTCTTTCTTCTTCAGGGCATCCCTCACTTTGTCTGCAAAGTTACAGTGAGATCAGACTCTGAAACAAACGAGAGGCAAAGGCAGTCGTCGAAGGCCTCACCAAACATACCTTTAGCTTCCTCCTTCGCCTTCGTTAGGTTCTCTTGGGTCAGTTTCAGATCAAGCTCGAGCTGGATGTGTTTGTTCTCCAACTCAGTATAACGAGCCGCAAGGTCGCAGGATTTCTACGAAGAACCAATCGACAGATGTCAAAGACAATTCACTTCCGAGTGACTAAGGAAAAATCATAGCGTTTCTAAGACTACGGCCGAATACAAACATTCGACCATAGTCTCGGGGACTACACCCAGTGGGTGCACTCAGCGTGCCCCCACTAGTTTCATCAGTTAGAGTCGACCAGTCGACCAACAAAAAAAACGGGAGGTGTTCTTCAGACTATAGTCGACTGCCAGCAGTCGACCACAGTCTCGGGGACTACACCCAGTGGGTGCACTCAGCGTGCCCCCACCGGTCTATGAATCTATTCGACCTAGTCGAGTAAGGAAAAAACTTAAGACATAAAGACTATGGTCGACTGCCAGCAGTCCACCATAGCCTTGGGGACTACACCCAGTGGGTGCACTCAGCGTGCCCCCACTAACCCGGAATTTCAATCGACACACCCAGTGGGTGTAGGACAAACTCTAGGAATTTCAGAAAGAAGAGTTTTCAGATATCATATCCTAACAGAACAGGCAGTGACCGACTGACCTGAACATTACTCTGAAGAGCTGAACTGGCGTCATAGGCTGCCTGGCTGGCTTCTCGAATTGCCTTCACTTGCTCCATCATGACCCCCGCTTGGCGTATTGCTTCTTTAGCAGCACTAGCTTGGTCTTCTGGGACGTGGTAGGTTGAGAAAAGCGAGGGTTGAGCAGCACTCGACGATGAAGGACGAGCACTCGTCAACGGCACCGCAAAGGTTACGGTAGGCCGAGTGACATTGTCTCCCTCCACGACCAATGTCTCGGGTGCTGGCACGTCCTGAGTCGCCTTGCCAGCAGACGCTTTCTTGTTCCTTCTCTGCCTCAGTGGTTCCTCGTCGTCGTCGTCGGGAAGGTCGATAACGACGTTAGATGAAGCTGCAGAAAAAGAATCAAAATTAGAGACAAGAAGCCAATCGACTGAAGACGGAACTACAAGAGTCATACCAGGTTTCGAAGTAACAGCATCCTCCATCTCCTGATCTTCAGCTCTGGCCGAGGTATCAGAAGTAGCAGCACTGCAGTTCCAGAAGTCAGTCGATTAGCTCATGAGTCGACCAAGAATAAGTTCATGTGGAACAGACAAACTCAAGCTACACCATTACCCTGAGATAGTGGGGATCACCATCTTCATCTTCGGCAAGACCTTCGCCGACTTCGACGGCGCCACTCGAGATTGCTTCGGAGCTTTCTCAGTCGGCACCGGAGAAGTAGTCCGAGGGCGCTTGGACGACTGCGTGACGGTTGCGACCCCCTTACCACGCTCGGCCGCGGGATCATGGACAAGCTTCGAGCGTCTTTCCGAGCGAGGAGGTACAACTTCCTCCTCCTCCTCCTCCTCTTCCTCCTCACCAGAGTCATCACCCTCATCATCGTCGTCAGCATCCGAATCCCACTCCTCCGGGCTTTCGCCCCCACTTCCTTCCTCCTCCTCAGTCGGCGTTTGCGCTCCATTGGGCATCGAGTATAACTCAGTGGTGGCCTGTCAGACAACAAAACAAAACAAAGATCAATCGACCAATTCGCAGCGAAGCAGAATGAATAAAGCAAGATTACAATTGGAGATAAGTGGTCATACCGTGTCCGGTGTGTAGGTACAGTCGAGTGGTGGGATCCTCCTAGCCCCTCGAGGGTTGTCCTTATTCCCTGTGATTGCGGCCACCCACCTCTCCAGTGTGGCGTCGTCGACCGCTTCTGGATGGACCCGAGTGGTGTCTTCGGTACCACAGTACAGCCACATCGGGTGGCCTCGGTACTGAAGCGGTTGGATGCGCCGTCTAAGGAAGACCTCCAGAAGATCCATACCCGTCACTCCGTCCCTAACGAGTTGGACTACGCGCTCCATCAACATTTTTACCTGAGCTTTCTCCTCAGGAAGCACCTTCAGAGAAGAGGGTTTGTCCACTCGGTCCATGGAGAACGGAGGGAGACCAGTCGACTGCCCCGGCGTCGACTCGTCTTGGCAGTAGAACCAAGTCGACTGCCACCCTCTGACCGACTCAGGAAGGGTCATGGCCGGGAAAGTACTCTTATTCCTCATCTGAATCCCAAGACCCCCGCACATCTGGATAACCTTAGTCCTCTCATCATCCGGACTCGCCTTTTTCACCGTCTGTGAGCGACAGGTGAATATGTGCTTAAAGAGACCCCAGTGTGGTCGACAACCCAGGAAGTTCTCGCACATGGACACGAAAGCAGCAAGATAGGCAATGGAATTGGGAGTGAAATGGTGGAGTTGCGCCCCAAAGAAGTTCAGAAACCCTCGGAAGAAAACACTCGGCGGCAGAGAGAATCCACGGTCTACATGAGTGGCTAGGAGAACGCACTCACCCTCCTGCGGCTGCGGTTGACACTCGGTCCCCGGAAGCCTTGCTGACCCGTGGGGGATCAGACCCTCGTTGGCCAGGTCATTGAGATCCGTCTCGGTGATGGTCGAACGGATCCAATCCCCTTGGACCCAACCTTTTGGCAGGCGGGACCTTGACGAAGATCCGCCCCGACTGGACGCTCTCCCCTTCGCTTTCCCCGTCGCCGTCGCCTTCTTCGCGCGCTCCAAGGCCGCCGTCTTCTCCTTCACCATTGTCGCCGGCGAAGCACGCGAGGAGTGGATAGGCGGAGGCGAGAGCAGGCACAGCGGGCGGAGGCAAAGAGGGCAGAGAGGAGAATGAGAAGGCACTGTCCAAAAACCCTCGCCCGGCGCTTTATATAAGGACGCTTCCGAGTGGCTGACAAGTAGGCCCGGGCGGTCCTGTCACATCCCGAAACAGTCGCGCACGCATGATACGTGGCGAAAAAGGCGGCGCAGAAATCGAGGCGTCCACGCCTTATCCCATCCGAGTACCGCGGTCCGCCCCGCTTCGCGCGCTTCCCAAAATTCGGATCCCACAAAATCCGCTAACGGCAGATCAATCTGTTAGACGGTAGATTTCCTGTGATCCGTCGCTCGGAAGTTCACTAAGTTCAAAAGTTCACTCGACAGAAGAAAAGAATGGATCAAGGCGACTGAAAGAAAAGTTAATGCCAACGCCAAAAAAGAAAAATCGCTGATCCAGGATACGACATAATCAGAGCACGGGAAATAGGTCGGAGAAAATTATCAACCCCTTCCTCACTCGAACCTCGATCCATTCGGGGGCTAATGATGAAGTCATGTACCTAGGATAGGGTCATGGACCTACCTAGGATACCCTACCTAAGGACATCCTTAGAAGAAGCTACCATCCAGTCGACCAAGAGGGACTTCACTCGACGAACTCAAGGACACTCGACGATGAAGATAGCCACTCGACCATGAAGCTAACCACTCGACGGCCAGGAGACCTAAAGTCACTCAGCACGCAACGGTCTGTCATTAAGTAGCTTTAATAGTCTTCATGGCACTTTATGAGGGCGTTACCAGTAACCCCCTGTCTTAATGTACTTTAAACCCTGCATAACTGAGGGCCGAAGGAGTCTGGCGAACTCTATATAAGCCACCCCCCTCTTCAGTGTAAAGGGTTCGCACCCCTGTAACTCATATACACAGAAACCAGTCCGGGCTCCGAGACGTAGGGCTATTACTTCCTTCGAGAAGGGCCTGAACTCGTAAAACACTCGTGTGTACAACTACTCCATAGCTAGGATCTTGCCTCTCCATACTTACCCCCCATTCTACTGTCAGACTTAGAACCACGACAGGCCCTTTATAATTGGAACAAAGAAACAATTTTAAAAAACAGTACCCCTCTGTCATCACCATAGTCTAGCAGATTAATTTAACACAATTTAGGATGAGTAGCACTATAATATTAAAACTAAATTAATTGTTCCTCTACTTGTTGCTTTCTGATGCCTTGTACATATTCATATATGATACAGTAACACTGGCAGCAATTTCTCAAGCGCAAGAACACATATTTTTTCAACTAACAGATTGTATCTAAAGTCCCCCCAAAAGCTAACTTAGAATCTAATCAAATAAGTCAAAAACTCTTTTTTAGACTAAACAAGTAGAATCCTGCCTTCTTGTGGCTACAATTTAGTCTTGGCTAGAATTTAATCTAACAAACAGAAACCTCATCAGAATTTAATATAGAATATGAATGACAATAAAACAATTCTAAGCAAAGGGGAGGAAGAGGGGAGCAAAGCTGACAGGGAAAGGTTGTCGGGGCGAGCTGAAGGCTTGCATTCAGAAAAACTCTCCCACAGGCTTGCTCTACACTCGCTGTTGCTCTCGACCACGACCGTAAATTTTTGGGAATATATGTTTCCTCTATATAATTATGCTGGATTTTTGGAGATGCATCACATAATATCTTTCAGTTTCAAATCCATGAGTTTGTGTAGATTTCATTTGTAAAACTTTGTATAGCTTAGGTTCTAAACTATCTTTATGAAACCTTATGTAAGATCTGAAGTCAATCCTGTCAATTGTGTACATATCCGATGAATAAATGGGCAAGGAAACCAAGTGGTGTCCGGGGAATGATGGCTCGGATAGCTTGGTAATTATATCAATAAGTAATTATTGTGCAAACAATAACTAATGCAGGTTACAAGATCTCGTGTGTTGCTGCTGATCACCGAAGGCATATTAGACAAACTCTAATCGATCTAGCCAGTCCAGGCACGACAAGAATGGGCCGCTGGATTGTAATGTATATCCAAGATTCAGAAACATATGATTTCGTTGCTTTCGACTCACAACTGAACTAAGCTAGGCACCCGAACACCATGCTAGAATCCAAAGGGAAGCATAGCGCAAGTGTGACCCTCGCTGACCACCTAGAGGCACGGTACCAGTAATGCACCAAGATCTGTCTATTCAAGAGGTAAACAAGAACACATCCTCGTTTGATATCATGATATGAGAGTAAATTTCAAGCACACAGGGTTGACATGCAAACAAATATCACACACACAGGGAGACCGCCAAAACAAGCACATCAGCTCACATCACTTTTAGTAGACAAAAACTGAGCAAGAGAGACCCAACCTTGTTCATAATGACACGGAGGACCCAACAAACAGAGAACATAGATCAGCCTGCAAGAAAAAAAAAGAGAATGAACAACATACCAGCTCATAGACATTTCATAAAACACGTCAGGAGTATTGTAATGGAAGAACACCTCCTTCATATGATAATAATGAGCAGCAGTAGAATGGAAGGGATCACTGGCAAATTGAACGAATGAGAGCAGCCCCGACGATCTAAAGCTTCAGACCACCAATATCATCATAAACCATGTTTGTCGGCATTGCTAAAAAACAGTAGAATAAGCAAACAAAATCTCAGCTAACCACCTGGTACACAAAACAAAGGGCATTTAAATCCCCAAACCTGAAGATATGCTACAGGAGCACATGTACATTTGATAAAAACCAATGTACATGTATATGCATGATTACTAAATATGGCAACAATATATATGGCACAATAATTTACCCCCGTCACTGAAATCTGAAGTCAGTGTGCGTGTGTATGTTTATACACCCAGCTAAAAATATACAAAATGCAAAATAAGAATCTGAATGCCCAATAAAAATTAATCTAGCTGGGCAACTTGGCTACTCCGAGCTCCCCCAGATTGAAAAAGTCGCTGGTCGTCCGATTCTGTCTTTTACACCATCTGAGCCGTCTAATTTTCACAATCTATTTTCACTTCATGGTTATTTTTCCTTTTCTGTGACTGGTAGGCTTATTATTGTGCTTTACCTGATTAGTGATTTGAATGATTAGTAATTTACCTGAGAGTATAAGTGTCACAAGTATATTCATTAACTGCCCTTGTACAACCTGCAAATTGATTATGGAATGAGCTTCTGACAGGAAATAGAAAACAAAAAGCACAAAAGAACAGTAAGTACCTGACATCGCCCTAGCGTGGTAAACTTTTTTGAATGCTTACAGTCATCTTTGCTGCTGACTCGTATCTGACCATTACCCTGCCCATCGAGGTCACTGCTGCACCACGACTCACGGCAAGGCCCATTTGCCTAGTATGCTCCAACTGCCAACAGACAAGCAATGTTGCATAAACCAATTGAGGCCTTTTCACTAATTAAATCTACAAAACCATTTAGTAAAATCCACTAGAACTATACAACTATAGGACTGAATCAATGAAACATAACAGCAGCTGCAGAAACAACTCTAGACCTTTTTCATAAACTAAAGGAAACATTTTAGGTTCTAATTAACCCTGGGGGCTGCAGCCGCTGTTATGAAAATCACTCTCTTCCTATCAATTTTCAGAAAATGGTTTAGAGTGGTTTCTGAAAATGTTCAGAGTGGGTCCTGATTAAATTGATAGGAAGAGAAGGAATGGGGTTGTTTTAGAACGATTGCTACACATATGACATACATCTGAAAAAGGAAAAAAGAACACCCTAAATCAAACCAGAAGAAAACAAGATAAAATAACCTGATGTATGAACTGTAAACTGATGAGATTCTTAGTAGACAAGATAAAATATGTATGTACAGGTCATTAATTAATAGATTATGAATAGCAAGGATGAAATTAAATCAAATCTGACAGAAATATGTGCAAAGAACAGCAAGACACCACCGCCGCTGTTGAAATCAAATCTGACAGAAATATGATGAAATTAATTAATCCACGCTGGCCATTCCCATCCACAAGACGAGAGAGACAGTGTGTGTGTTGTGTATGCAAGGATGGGAAGGGCTGGAGGAACAGATGAGAATCAAGGAAAAGGGAAGGGGGGAGAATCCACACCTTGGTCCTCTGACTGTTGCAACCCATGGTCGAAGGTGAAGAGGCGGTGGCGCAGGGGTGGTTGGGGATTTTTTCGGGGCTCTTTGTCCAGCGGCGGTCGTCCGGGTCGAGTTCCTCCTCCGGCAGCTTCTTGGCAGTGAGCGCCCGGGGCACCGTTGACCGGGGATCCTCGTCGGGCTACCGTCGTCCCGGTAGATATTTGCGGAGGAGAGCCCACAGTTTCTTGTCTGCGCCGCCGCCCCGGCCTCGCTGCTCCTGGCCCGGCCTCGTTAGTGGAGAAGGAGAGAAAGGAGGGGAGGCGGCTTTGGGTAGAGGAGGAGAGAAGGGAAGGCGCCTGAACCCTAGCCCGAATCCTAGCCGCGGGAGAGAGAGAGAGAGAGGAGGATGACGAGGAGGGGGAGGCGAGTGGGACGGGACAAGAAAAGCCATGGCATAACCTACAGCGAGGAAAGCCATGGCTCTATAGCAAGCACGCAGCGAGCAAGATGATGGCGGGCAACAACGGCATCGGACGATGGCTTGCGGAGACGGATGGAGAGGCAGAGCACCGGGGCTGACTCCTCTCCCGCCAAGCGACCGTGGAGAAGGAGGGAGCCGACCTCCGTCGCTCGACGCACCTGAAGACGGCTCAGATCGAGAACCACCGCTGCAGCCTGAAGACGAGCGATGGGAAGGTAAGGAGGAGGAAGAGGCGATGCGGTGGAGGAGTAGCAGTAGGTGGCGGGGCTCCTAGGGCATAGGAGGAGGAGGTGGGAGGGAGTGGCGGCGGACGAGGGAGGGAGGAGTGAGGGGCGCAGGGCCATGGATTGGGGCTAGGGTTCGATTGTTTTTTCCTCTTGCTCGATCGCTGTGGCCCTAGCGCGACCGCTCGCTCGCTCGCTCTGGATTTCGCTCATGTGGTGTGGTGCGCCCGCGCGTTTTTCAGTGGTTTTTACTCGTCGCGTGATGCGGTGCGCTCGAGCGATGGTTGTGCCTAGCACTTCTTGAGGGTTTATATGTTAGACTTTTTATGTTTACATGGGTGCCATCATATCTTTAGTTCCTTTTTGGCTCATGGTCACTAAGGGACTTTTGTTCTATGCGTTTAGTAGTATCATGTCATTCCTTAAGTTTCTATTATATGTTTCTGTAGCATGATGTTTGCTTGCCCTAAACTTTGCTTCCTGATGTTGTTTCTGTCATGTTCAGTATTTTCACAAAGTCTGTGAAGCTGATATCTTTTGCACTTTTGCCATGCTTGTTTGAACCTGTTAATGTGTGAATTAGCCGTAGCTCAGTGTTCATCTTTTGTAAAGAATCTCTATTAGATCACTGCCATGTGCTTTGTTGATATATTGGGGTGCTGTAGCATAGTTTCTTGATGTATTCTAAGTGCTATCATGCTGTTTACCGCAGAATTGTGTCATTCTTATTCTGCTTGCCATTTGCAAACCGTGCATCCGGTTCCGGTGATTTTTATATCAATTTTGACCGAAATCATCTCGTCTTTCCAGCGCCATACTTGGTTGCCAAGTTGATGCCTTGTTCATTATTTTTCTTCCAGAGCACGCATATACATTGCATATCACATCTCGCATATCATGACATGTATTGCATCACGTTGCTTGTGCATTGCACCGTGGTTGATTGTGATTCCATTAGTTGTGTTCTTGCTTTGGGTAGAGCCGGGAGACAAGTATGTGAACGAGGAACCTGTTGAGTACGCTAATGAGGATCAAGCTTTTGACAACTCTGAGAACCTTGCAGGCAAGATGACCATACCCTCGATATCACGTCTATCTTTGCTTTGCTAGTTGTTCGCTCTATCGCTATGTTTGCTCTACCTACCACTTGATTATCATGCCTCCCATATTTCCATGTCAAGCCTCTAACCATCCTGTCCTAGCAAACCATTGTTTGGCTATGTCACCTCTTTTGCTCAGCCCCTCATAGCATTGCTAGTTGTAGGTGAAGATGAAGTTTGTTCCTTGTTGGAATATGGATATTTTGGGATATCACAATATCTCTTGGTTAATTAATGCACCTATATACTTGGTAAAGGGTGGAAGGCTCGGCCTTATTCCTGGTGTCTTGTTCCACTCTTGCCGCCCTAGTTCCGTCATACCGGTGTTATGTTCCTGGATTTTGCGTTTCCTATGCGGTTGGGTGATTTATGGGACCCCCTTGACAGTTCGCTTTGAATAAAACTCCTCCAGCAAGGCCCAACCTTGGTTTTACCATTTACCACCTAAGCCTTTTTCCCTTGGGTTTTCGCGAGCCCGAGGGTCATCTTCATTTAACCCCCCCCCCCGGGCTAGTGCTCATTCGAGTGGTGGTCCGAACCGGGCAGACTGTGGGGCCACCACGGGGCAACTCGAGGGCTGGTTTTACTCGTAGGCTGACCTATTCGTTGTGCCCTGAGAACGAGATATGTGCAGCTCCTATCGGGATTTGTCGGCACAGTCGGGCGGCTTTGTTGGTCTTGTTTTACCATTGTCAAAATGTCTTGTAAACCGGGATTCCGAGACTGATCGGGTCATCCTGGTAGAAGGAATATCCTTCGTTGACCATGAGAGCTTGTGATGGGCTAAGTTGGGACACCCCTACAGGGTATTTTCTTTCGAAAGCCGTGTCCGCGGTTATGAGGCAGATGGGAATTTGTTAACGTCCGATTGTAGAGAACTTGACACTTGACTTCATTAAAATGCATCAACCACGTGTGTAGCCATGATGGTCTCTTCTCGGTGGAGTCTGGGAAGTGAACACGGTTTGGGTTATGTATGAACGTAAGTAGTTTCAGGATCACTTCTTGATCACTTCTAGCTTCTCGACCGTTGCGTTGCTTCTCTTCTCGCTCTCACTTGCGTATGTTAGCCACCATATATGCTTAGTGCATGCTGGAGCTCCACCATCTTACCCCTTTCCTACCCATGAGCTTAAATAGTCTTGATCTTGTGGGTGTGAGATTGCTGAGTCCTTGTGACTCACAGATTCTACCAAAACAGATGCAGGTGCCGAGGATACCAGTGGAAGTGGCGCAATCGAGCTCAAGTGGGAGTTTAACGAGGACCTTGGTCGTTACTATGTTTCGTTTCCTGATGATCAGTAGTGGAGCCTAGTTGGGACGATCGGGGATCTAGCATTTGGGGTTATCTTTTTTTCATTTGGATTTGACCGTAGTCGGTCTATGAGTGTATTTTAGATGATGTATGAATCTATTTATGTATTGTGTGAAGTGGCGATTATAAGCCAATCTCTCTTTATCCCATTCTTGTTCATTACATGGAATTGTGTGGAGATGACCCTTCTTGCGATAAAACCTATAATGCGGTTATGCCTCTAAGTCGTGCCTCGACACGTGAGAGATATAGCCGCATCGTGGGTGTTACACACGCACAGTACTTGAAGGATTTATAACAGAGTAGCAATCACACACTTATTACATCGAATGTCTCAAAAGAGAAATTATTACAATAAATATGGCTTAAGGCCATCTAAATACGATAACAACGGAAGGCTTGGTAGATAAAGTGAGTATATCAACTCCAACGGAATCACTGAGTGAAAGATCACGACCTAAGGCACCTTACTCGTCATCTGAAAAGTCTGCAACATGAACGTTGCAGCCCGAAACGGGTCAGCACATGGAATATGCTAGCAATGTAACACATAGAGAGTAATGAACAGAATAATGCTATCACCACATGCACATATGGCTGGTGGAAAGCTCTATGGTTACAGTTTTGCATAAAGCCAATTTTCCCCTACAATAAAGGAATAAATTTATTTAACTATCATGGTCGTTGTTAAACGTTGTGAAGGTTCCTCCAACTCAATCCCAATTAAGCATCATCATTAAACCCAATCAAACTTAATTAAGTAACATGATGAGATCAACATGATAATCCAAGAACTAGATACTCAAAACGTCCATAACCGGGGACACGGCTAACCATGATTAGTTTGTACACTCTACAGAGGTTTGCACACTTTTTCCCACAAGACTCTAATACATCCATGGTGGGAGAAATGAGACACGGTCTTTCTGAAATAATAACTCTTTACTCTGGGTGGACAGTTACACCTACTTTCCCCTACATCTGCTAGCCCACCCCTGAAAGAGGTCTTGCAAAGTTCTCAACTATGCTAGAGCCCATAATAGCTTGTGGCTGCACACGGAAGTTTCTAGCATGAATAATCTTATGATCCCTTTGAGCCTGGGTGGCGGTCCATAGGAGAATCACACGGTACCCCAGGATTTCCAAAAATACAAGCAACAATGGGTTCCCTAGGTGCCTCATTCCACCCAGATGTGAATTAATGTAGCCACCTTAAGTTAACCATTAATTAACAATACTCACATCTATCATGGATACACTCACCCAATCCACGTCTACAAGCATAGCATAGCATTATAAGCAACGTAGAAGTAACTCCCAAAGGTTTGATAATAAACAGGATAATAGCTACTAGCTCATCTACTTCCCAAAACCCACATATTAATCAGATCCTAACCATGCAATTGTTTGAGGATTGATCTAATGCAATAAAACTGGGTAGTAAAGAGGTATGATCAAAGTGTTACTTGCCTTGTTGATGATCCGTGAAACCTAGAGACTCGTAGTAGCACGCTTCGCACACCGGGTACTCTATCGCAGACAAACAAGCATACAATAAGCACTCAACTAGAAGCACGGGTAAAACTCTAATAAGAGATCTTAACAAGAAAGTTCAACTTAAGAACTCCGGTTTGCAAAAAGAATCAAACCGAACGAAACAACGAAACTCAAACTACGAAAGAAACAAGCTTCGTTTACTAATCTGGACTTAAGTCAAATTTTACAATAGCAAAAACTTGTTTAAGTTGGTTAAACAGAAAGAGGGTTTCGAGACAAAACTCTAGGCGTTTGAATCGCCTGATTCCGATAAACTAGCGAAAAGAAAAACTAAAACGAAAATCAGGGCAGAAATCGCGATCTTAAATAATCGCGGAAAATCCTGGAAAAAATAAAAACTGACGAACAGGCTAACGAACGGACGTTCGCTGTCTGCGGCTAAACGGTGAACAGCGTTCATTAAAATGAACGAACGAGCGGACGCTCGCTAAGTAAATAAACCGAAAAAAAAACTAAACCAATCTAAAAAAGTAAAACCTAGGGTTTTCTAAAAAAACGTATCGGTTTTCTCTCGAAAACCGGCGGCGGCGGGTGTCTACCTCGGCAGGGCTCCGGCGAGGCCCGGTGGCTCCGACGGGGTCCGGTGGGGCGGCGGGCTGCTCGAGTAGCGGCGGGGCTGCAACGGCAGGCGGCAGCGGCGGCGGCAAACGGCGGCGGAAAACGGCGGGGTTGGCGGGCGGCTCGGGTGGAGGTGGTGGTCGGCGCCGGCGGTATTTAAGAGGAGGGGGGCGACTGGCTTGGGGTAGGGGCCATCTCGGGAGGCGTGCTCTTCCCGGACTCGGGCGGCGGCAGCGGCTTTGCTCGGGCGGCGCTGGGCCGGCTCGGCTGGGCCTTCGGCCCAGTCGGGCGCGCGGAACTTAAAAAAAACGTTTCACCAAAGAAAAATCCTTGAAAAAATAAATAAATATCTAAAAATACCAAAACAAAATTTCGTCATCTAAAAAAAATATTTAGAACAAGATGAACAGTTTCTTGGCCCTAAAATGCAATTTTAAAATACGTGCAATTTTTCTAATTCGAATAAAATTGCAATAAAAAACAAATAAAATAAATAAATTGATTTTAACGTTTTTCCTCTAATATTTCATTTATTTTGGAGAAGTAATTTTATCCCCTCTCATATATTTTTATTTTAAAAATATTAGGAAGAAAAATAATCAAAACCAATTGATCCCCTTTTCAAAATTCGAGAAAAGTCAGATATGAAAATAACAAAATCCCCAACTCTCTCCGTAGGTCCTTGAGTTGCGTAGAATTTCTAGGATCAAGCCAAAATGCAATAAAATATGATATGCAATGATGATCTAATGTATAACATTCCAAACTGAAAATTTGGGATGTTACAGTTCTCCCACGGACACGTACCTATGATAGCATTAGAGATGCGAGGGAAGGGGAAGAGGTCATATGCATTCTCAGAAGATTTTGAAGACAAATCATTTTAGAAGACATTGACCTCACTATGCGGAGACATTCACTTATTGAAGGAAGTTGGTTCCAGATTTGTACGAATCCACGAATAGGTACAAGTGAGGAATCTAACTAGTTTTGACGCATAAGTGAACATACTTTGCAATACATAAGATGTAGAAAGAGGCAGATCTAGATTTGGAAGTGTATAAACCACTTTTTGTTGAAGTGGATGGATTTGACATATCAAAAAGACTGTAAAAAGTGAGATTTAATTACCACAAACGACCTGCTAGATGAGGCAGAAGGGAGGCCGAGCAGTCCAATCTCCTGTGCCCTAACTTGGCGGCGGAAGACACCTATGGCGGTGGCGGAGAAGACGAGGTCCGTGGCCATCGTGAGGATAGCATTGAAGAGGTCGCGGCAGCTAAGCGCTTCGTCTCCGGCATCGACGCGAGCTAGCGGTGGTGCTAGGGTTTGACGTGGCGAGGTGGAAGAAGAGATAATGATCGCGTGGGGGCAAGTATTTATAAGGAGGAGAAGGGCGGCGCAGCGCAATTATGCAGGTGCCCCTAGCGGTTCACATCTAAAGGACACGTGGCTTGCATGCAACTTATCAGGAGTTGATCTATGTTCTCCGGTTTTCAGGCAAAGGATAAGATATTAAAAGTAGTTTTAAAAAGTGTGTCTCTGTATCTTTTGCTGACAAGGACACAGAGAATATATTCAACAAGTGTCAACAGAATGCATATGACATAGACAGAAAGAATTTGAGGGAGTCTCACAAAAGGGATTAGGGTCCGATCACATTCACTTAGGTCAGAAAAACAATAATGTGAAGACATAGCTATAAGTGAATGATGTAGAGGACAAAACACACTCACACACACACACATACACACACTCACACACACACACATACACACACACACACACACACACACACACACACACACACACATATATATATATATAATATAACATTGAAGATAAATCAGCATTGCAAAGATATAGATTTTCAAGATAAATCAATGTTGAAGACAATCCAAATGCAAAGATAATGCAGTCATGACGCCAAATGAAAATCTTCGAGAAATAGTGGTGGCGGCGTTACCCACCATATAGGAAGTATTAGACCCAGACACGACGCACAATTATCATGGCGCTCCGAAGTCAATATATATTAATGTATTCACACTCAGAGGGTAAGTATTCATTGATTGAAGAAATATGTTACTTTGTGGGTTGCACATCTAAGTCATCAACATGCATAAGCTTTAGGATGTGTGTCCATTCACTGAACATTTGAGGATTCTAGGATATTTAGCTCACATCGCAGCTTGCAAAACCTCTTCTCATCCAAGGGCTTAGTGAAGATTTCTACCAGTTGCTCTTCAGTGTTGACGTGAATGATATCAATGTCTTACTTGTTGACATGATCTCTGAGAAAGTGATGACGAATCTCAATGAGCTTTTTCTTAGAATCTTGAACTAGATTCTTGGAAAGCTTGATGGCACTTTCATTGTCGCAGAAGAGTGGCACATTCTTCATGTTGATGCTGTAGTCCTTGCGAGTTTGCTTCTTCCAGAGAAGCTGAGCACAGCAAGATCCAACAACAATGTATTCAGATTCAGCAGTGGAGAGTGATACGCAGTTCTGCTTCTTTGGAGACCAACAGGCAAGATATCGTCCAAGAAAGTGACATGTTCCTGATGTGGACTTGTGATCAACATTGTCACTAGCATAATCAGCATCAGAATATCCAACTAGATCAAACGTTGAGCCCTTTGGATACCATAATCCTAGTGTTGGGGCGTGAGCCAAATATCGAAGAATTCGCTTCACCGCAAGGTGATGCAATTCCTTTGGTACCGCTTGGAATCGGGCACACATGCAAATGCTAAGCATTATATCAGGACTAGATGCACATGAATAAAGAAAATAACCAATCATGGAGCGGTATACATTTTGATTGAACTCTTTACCATTGTCGTTAGGGCCGAGATGACTTTTGGTTGGCATTGGCATCGTGTACCCTTTGCAGTCTTGCATTCCAGACTTTTTCAGGCAATCTTTGAGGTATTTTTCTTGTGATATGAAGATGTCATTGCGCTGTTGACGGATTTGAAGACCAAGGAAGAATTTCAGCTCACCCATCATGGACATCTGATATTGCTCTTGCATCATGTATCCAAAATCGTCACTATATCTCTTATCCGTGTAGCCGAAGATAATGTCATCCACATATATTTGCACACAAACAGTTCACCATCATATGTCTTCGTGAAGAGAGTGGGATCTAGTGAACCAGATTTGAAACCTTTGCTCTTCAGGAATTCTTGGAGTGTGTCATACCAAGCACGAGGTGCTTGTTTGAGGCCATACAGTGCCTTGTTGAGCTTGTACACCATATCAGGATGCTTAGGATCTTCAAAACAAGGTGGTTGAGCGACATACACTTCATCGATTTTGCCATTGAGAAAGGCACTCTTCACATCTATTTGGTATGGAAGAATGTTGGGATGGTTAGCATAGGCCAGCAGTATACGAATGGCTTCAAGCCTAGCCACAAGAGCAAAGGTTTCATCAAAGTCAATTCCTTCCACTCGTGTGTAACCTTGAGCAACGAGGCGACCCTTGTTTCTGACAACTTGTCCAAGTTCATATTGCTTGTTGCGATAGATCCATTTCGTGCCAATGGCATTGTTCTTGTGAGGATCAAGACATTTGACAAGCTCCCAGACATTATTCAGCTCAAATTGTTGAAGCCCTTCTTGCATAGCTTGAATCCATTGCGCTCTGGGATGCCATTCTGCTGAGGTGTGTAAGAAGCAGAGAACTCATGTATGATGCCCAAAGTATCAAGATAAATGTCGAGGCCAGCGTTCTTGAACTTAGTGCCATTGTCACTCCAGTTGTGCTTGATCTTGATGCCATAATTCATCATGACCTGATTCGTGAAGCGTCTGAATACATCCTGCACTTCAGTCTTATAGAGAATTATGTGCACCCAGGTGTATCTTGAGTAATCATCAAGAATAATGAAGCCATAGAGATGTGCAGTAGTATTAAAGGTAGAGTAGTGAGTAGGGCCAAATAGGTCCATGTGAAGCAGCTCGAAGGGACGTGAGGTAGTCACGATTCTCTTAGAGGGATGCTTGGCTCTAGTCATCTTTCCAGCTTCACAGGCACCGCACAGATGACCCTTCTTGAACTTGACGCCCTCGATGCTAATGATGTCCTTCTTCTTCATGAGAGTGTACCGGTTCCTCATGCCCGCATGTCCTAGCCGTCGATGCCATAGCCAGCATTCTAAAGCCTTTGCTAGAAGACATACGGCAAGCTGTGGTTCTGCTGAGAAATCTACCATATACACATCACCTCTTCGATAGCCTTCGAAGACTAGAGATTTGTTAGATTCCATTAGCATAAGACAACGATATTTTCCAAATATCACAATCATGTTCAGATCACAGAGCATTGACACAGACATTAAGTTGTATCCAAGGTATTCAACAAGCATCACTTTATCCATGTGCTGGTCCTTCGAGATAGCAACTCTACCAAGACCTAGTACCTTGCTTTTACCAGTGTCAGCGAATGTGATGTGGCTCTTAGTAGATGGACGTAGGGTTGAATCCATAAGAAGACTATGATCACTAGTCATGTGGTTGGTGCAGCCACTATCCATGATCCATTCAGTGGCTTTTGGAGTTGTACCATACAGTGCAGTTAGCGGGATAGGCTTCACCAAGAGTATTGTGAAGCAGAAACATGTAGCGGACAAGCATATTATCAAAGTTTAAATTCTGGTTAGGCATGATAGGATGCTCGTCAAGGAACCCTGGAACAAAATACATGATAAGACCATTGGTGCATTTAATCTTGCGTCCCAAATGATGTTTTAGGTCTCCAGCAATGTCGTCAGAAGATTTAGCTTTTCGGCTGTAGACCTTTCCCTGCAAGAGAAGTTAATTCTTCTTAACAACCCATATCTTCAGGGGTGGCCTAGAAGCAATGAGTCTAAGTGCAGCATCTGAGAACTTTGGCTTGGGAGCCCCAGCAAATAGCTTCGCAGGAGGAGTATAGTACTCATATGAATATGCAGAGAAGTTCTTAGTTTTGTGAACATAGCGGTTAGAAGAAACACACTCATATTCATGAGTCTCATAACGGTTCTCTTGCAAAACATTGGTGTTAGGGTGACCATGAGTGGTCCTCTATCTGTATGAAGCCTTTGGTTCATATGACGCCTTTGGTTGGGGTTTTGTCTTCCTCCCAGGTGGTGTCATGATGACATTCACGGGAAGATTCTCAAGATAGATTTTGGGCACCCAGATCTTCTTCTGGGGTAACCTATCCCTGCAGTTAGTACCAATGTACCTGGCAAACACTTCACCATTCTGATTCTTAAACAGTTTATAATTTGCATCAAAGGATTCTTCAATGACAATTGGGTTAACACAAGTGAAGCCAGATAGAGTGGATGGGTCCACTGAAGGATCCTTAGCAGCAACCCATGTGGTTTTCGGATACTGCTCAGGTGTCCAGTATGAACCATCAACATTCATTTTCCTCTCGAACCCAACACCCTCTTTCATAGGGTTTCGGTTCAGAATCTATTTCTTGAGGACATCGCACAAGATTTGATGCCCTTTGAGGCTTTTGTACATACCAGTCTTAAGCAATATTTTCAACCTAGCATTCTCATCAGCAATAGTAGTGGCATCCTCAGTAGAGGGGTTAGTTACCACATCAGCAGTTGAAGATATTGCAACATCAGAAGCAGTAGAACATTCACCAACAGAGACAACATTATTGCGCTCAAGACACTTTAAGCATTGTGGAATAAGTTCTACCTGAGCGAAACTAATCTATTAGGCGAGTAGTGAATCATTCTTTTTTTGAAGATCTTCATGAGACGCTCTCAGTTTCTCAAGATCCTATTTCCTTGGAAGATAATCATAGGAAAGCTTCTCATGAGAGGCTGAGAGAGTTTCATGACGACTTTCAAGTTATTCATACTTAATGCGAAGACTTTTAATGTCTTCGATTAAGGACTGAGTTTGATTCATTTTCGCGTTCAACAAGTCATCACTTTTGTCTAGCATCTTTTGAATATGTTCCATAGCAGTTTGTTGCTCAGTTGCAATTTTAGCAAGTGTCTTATAGCTAGGTTTGGATTCACATTCAGAGTCATCTTCACTAGAGGTTTGGAAATAGGCATCGCGTGAAGTTACCTTGGCATCACGTGCCATGAAGAAGTAGGTCGGAGCAGAGTCGTCATCATCATCATCATTAGCATTGGCTTCATTGTTGTGACCGTTTTTCTCGGTGTTGAAGATTCACTTGGTGACAAACGCTGACGCCAGAGCCAGGCTTGCCACGTCTGAATCAGACTCCTCCTGCGACACCACCTGTAATGCCCCGAGTCCAATGCGCCAGGTGTCTTCAAGTTATTTGTCGTCATTTCCATGTCATTTGCTTGCGTGTTGCACTTTGACATGTCATCATCTGCATTTCATCTGCATGTTTTACAAAACTTGCATCCGTTCGGGTTCCCCTGGTTCTCTCTGTTATCCGTTCTAAGCCCAACCACCCTCGCACGTGCCCGCGGCACCTCCCAGATCTTGTTTTGTGAGCCACAGAAAAATGTTCTCAGAATGGGCCGAGAGTTGTCGAGCGGTCTTGGTACATCACGGGTAGACCACCTGTCAAGTTTCGTTCCATTTGGAGGTTGTTTGATGCCCCAACGGTTAACCGCGTTAACCGCCGGACCCCTTTTCTCTTGCAGCCCAACACCCCTCCACACAGCCCGCTAGCCCATCTAAACCCCCTCCATGCTCTCCGTCGTTGGATCCCGATCGTGTGAGCGAAAACTGCACCTCATTTGGACTCTCCTAGCTCCCTCTATCTATAAAAAAGCCTCCCCTCGGAAATTTCGGGCAAACCCTAGCTTCATCCTCCTCGCGCCGCCGGACACATCCAACCCCACCGCCGGACATGTCCGCCGCCACCCCCGTCCAATAGGACGTAGCCACGTCAGCCCCCGCGCCTCCTCTCTCTCCTCCAACGCCGCCACGACCCGCCCACGGAGCCCATCGGGGCCTGACCCCCGAGCCCGGCGCACCCGCTCCTCTTCGCCGCCTCGCTCTCCGCCAGCGTGCTCCGTCGCCGTCCCGTCGGCGTGCCTCCCGCGCCTCGCCTTCGCGTCGGCCACCGCCGCCTCGCTGCTCGCCGCCGCATGCGCTGCACCTCCCCGCCCGCGCGCCCTCCGCCGCCCGCGCCCGCTGCTCCGTGCCGCCACACCTCGCGGCTCCTCCATGCGCGCCGTCCTGCTCCCTGCAGCCCGCGTCGCCGCCGCCTGGGCTTCCGCGCCGCCGTCCCGACCTCGCCCGTGCCGCCTCGTTGGAGGAGCTCGTCGGAGCTCCTCGTCGCCGGATTCGGGGAGTGGGATGAGATCCACCACTCCCCCGATACAAACAGCCGCCCGCGTCCTGGATCCCTCCGTCCCGGTTCCTCCCCGTCCAACTTCCCTGAGGTTGTGTTTTTCTCTGTCCCTGAATTATCATATTATGTGTGCATATTCCCATGAACATAACTTCACGCATGTGGCTCCGTTTTGCGTGCATGATATGTCAAAATGTTCATCTCTTGATGCTCTGCATGATAGTTGCATTTGTATTCATGTTAATGTTAATCTTGATGCCTTGATCTTTGTTGAAAAACTGCTAAGTGATATAAACTGTTGCATGTTAACATCATGTGTGTATCTTGTGAGTGCTATAACTTTGTCCCTGTTGATCCTATGATGATGATCTTGATATGCACATGTTCTGCTCTTCATTCTCTATACGTTGGTGTGCTTTTAATTCATGTTATGGTGAATCTTGATATCTTAATCTCTGTTGCAAAAGTGTATGTTGCTGTTAACTGCTGAAAACTGCTGTAACTTGTCTATTTGTCATTTTTATATCTTTTTGTGTGATTTTGTTTTGAGCATCATGTCTACATGTTTTGGGAGCGTAATTATGCCACATTTTCAGTGGTACAATCCATATATTTTCATATTCCCTGTAGTGAGTGCATCAAGCTTGTGAAGTGGGCTACTTGCTGTTAACTTTCTGTCAAGTCTGTTTCTGTCATATCATGATGCCGTGCTACCTATTAATCAATACATAATCTGGAAATGTTTAGTTGACATGTTTTGTTTTTCATGTTATGCTATATCATGACAAGTCTTTTGATGCCTCATATATATCCTGTAGCATATGTCTTCGTTGTCATGAACATGCCTATATGTTGTTCCAGTGTTTTGTTAACTTCATGATGCCATGTTGTGAGCTTGATATTAATTGATACATGCCTATTTTGGAGATGCTCTAATTACATGAATTGAAGTATAATATGATTTATTTGCCCAGATGCCAAGTTTGTTAATTTTGGATATCATATGGCTCTGTTCCATGCTTGCAAACATGCTATGTTAATGTTGCGGTTTTACACTTCCTGAAACTGTTTCAACATTCAATCTTGTCTTGTTGGTTCCCACTAATCCATGAGCCATATGCATATGATTATTTGATGTTATTTTTTCTTTGTTATGTGTACTTTGATGCCATACCATTGGTTTCCATGTATATTTGCTTTAGCATCTTTGTTTCATGCCTCCAACATGCCATCATATTAACTCTTCTCATGCATATGCTCCTGTGTTATAAAGTTGCATTTTGCATTGATCATATTGGTTTAATATTAACGCCTATGAACCTAAACCTTAATGATATTTGAATTATGTTATCTGTACATGAAGTGCATGTCAAGTTTGTGCGCATATGATTCCTGTAGCATGTTGTTTTGATGATTGCAAAGTGCCTACTTGCTGTTTTGGATAGTTTGTTGTTATATCTGGTTGGGAGTGTATGTGTTGCACCGTTGCTCCATTTTCATCATGCTCTATATGAAACTTGCTTAAAATTGTATGTAGTTTCATCATGTCATGTTGAATCCTTATTGTGAGTGTGTTTGCTTGATGTTTGAATGCATTTTGCATCAATGCCATGTTAACTTGTTCTGCTCATATCTTCTAGGTTGTAGCTCTGAATTAAATGAATTTTATATGTAACTTGACTAGAATTTCGTGTAGATCATCATGGTGCATCTTAACTTGCTGTTTAACTATCTGAACATAAGGTTTATTCAGATCTGGACTAATTTCGAAATTTGCATATGAGGACTTACCGGATTTGTTATATGTTGTTTCCGGTCTCATTTAAACTTGCTTTATTATCTTGTTCTTGTATGCATCATCTCTTGCCATGAGTAGAATCATGCAGACATGTCATGCATCATACTTGGTTGAGCATCATGCCATGTTTATGTGTTGTGTATTTACCTTGTTGTTTGCTTCTTTCTGGTTGTGCTTCTTCTCGATAGTTCATGTTTCGTTGCGATCGTGAGGATTCGTTCGACTATGCTTGGTTCGTCTTCGCCTGTTCATCTTCTTCATTGACTTGTTCTTCTTCCTAGCGGGATTTTAGGCAAGATGACTGTTACCCTGGATCTCACTACTATCATTCCTATGCTAGTTGTCTTGATGCTATCACTATGTCGCGCTTCTTACCACTTGTTTATCAAGCCTCCCAAATTGCCATGTCAGCCTCTAACCTTTTTCACCCTTCCTAGCAAACCGTTGTTTGGCTATGTTACCGCTTTACTCAGCCTTTCTTATAGCGTTGTTAGTTGCAGGTGAAGTTGAAGATTGCTCCATGTTGGAACAGGATTATGTTAGGATCTCACAATAGCTCTTATTTAATTAATGCATCTATATACTTGGTAAAGGGTGGAAGGCTCGGCCTTATGCCTGGTGTTTTGTTCCACTCTTGCCGCCCTAGTTTCCGTCATACCGGTGTTATGTTCCTTGATTTTGTGTCCCTAACACTGTGAGGGGTATGGGACCCTCTTGACAGTTCGCTTTGAATAAAACTCTTCCAGCAAGGCCCAACATTGGTTTTACCATTTGCCTAATAAGAACTAAAACTTAAATATGGGATTTTCTCTGAACCCCAACTATTTTTAATCAACCCCCGGGCCAGTGCTCCTGTGAGTGTTGGTCCAAACTAGAGCGCTATGCGGGGCCGCCACGGGGCAACCTGAGTTATTTTGGCACCTGTACATGTCGCTCATCTGTGGTGCCTTGAGAACGAGATACGTGCGGCTCCTATCGGGATTTGCCGGCACACTGGGAGGACTTGCTGGTTTTGTTTTACCATTGTCGAAATGTCTTGTGCACCGGGATCCCGAGTCTAATCGAATGTCCCGCGATGGAGGTTTGTTTCCGCGGGTCGTGAGCTTATAATCGGCTAAGTTGGGACACCCTTGCAGGGTTTAAACTTTCGAGAGACGTGCCCGCGGTTATGTGGCAGATGGGAATTTGTTAATATCCGGTTGTAGAAATCTTGACACCAGATACGAATTAAAATACCCAACCGCATGTGTAACCGTGATGGTCTCTTTTCGAGTGGGTCGAGAAGAGAACACGGTGGTGTTGTGTTTGAACGTAAGTAGTTCAGGATCACTTCTTGATCATTACTAGTTTGCGACCGTTTGCATAGTTTCTCATCTCATTCTTGTATTCGTAAGTTAGCCACCATACATGCTTAGTCGATTGCTGCAACCTCACCACTTATCCATTCCATAACCATTAAGCTTTGCTAGTCTTGATACCCATGGTAATGGGATTGCTGAGTCCTCGTGGCTCACAGATTACTACAACAAAAGTTGCAGGTACAGGTAATGCGATGATCATGATGTGAGAGCGATGCTTTCTTGTTTTGGAGTTCTTCTTCTGCTTCTTCTTTGATCAGGGGATAGGTTCCAGGTCGGCAGCCTGGGCTAGCAAGGTGTATGTCATTTGAGTTTTTGTTTGTGTTTCATCCGTAGTTGGATGTTGCTCTTATGTATGATGTTGTATTCATGTGGCATTGTATGCCTCTTGTATGTATCCCCAACTATTACATAATGGTACGAGGTAATGATATCCACCTTGCAAAAGCGTCTCGAATATGCGCTTCTATCCTTGGTGGGACCTTCGAGTTCCTTTAGGATAGGATCGCATATTCGGCGTGACAAGTTGGTATCAGAGCCTCGACCGACCATAGGAGCCCCCTTGATTGATCGTAGTTGAGCGTTGTCGATTGTAGAAGAAAACTGTTTTCGGAGTTTAGTTATATCGGAGAGTAGGAATTCTTTTTACTCCTCAGCCCCTTCGTCGCTCTGGTGAGGAATCTTGACGTAGGTGCTTTGAATTGCTCCTCTTCCCCTTCAAATTTTCTTTAGGATCACATGGTTAGATTTCTGATTGTTGGTTCTCATCTCTTTTCATCCGGTGCATTTCTCATCAAGTTGATTCGACCCTCTTCACCTTTTGGCAAGACCAATCCTTAGTTCTTTCTCAGCGACGAGGTTTTCCCCGTCCTTAGTTGTCTTTCTTTTCCCCCACCCGCCCACCCTTTTTCTTCTCAGAGCCGGAGTCTGTAATCGAGTATCCATCCTACTTGTGCGAAGCCTTTGCATTCTTTCCTCAATTATTTCAACCGGTGTTTTTCCCTTAAAGTTATTCATCGGTTCGCCCTTCCAAGTTGCCTTTATTTTTCCTGCCCTCCCACCCTTTTTCTTCCCGGAGCTTGAGTCTCTTTCGAGCATCAATTTCATTCGTGCGGAGCCTCTTCAGTCTTTCGTCAATTGTTTCAACTGGAGGTTTCTTGTGTAGTTTGTCATTCTTCATCTCTTTCTTTTCCGGTGGACTCAACTCAAGTTTTTCGAGTTGACCATATTCTTTTCCTTGGATCAAATGTTTCCTCTTGCTCGTTCGCCTCTTGCTATTCAATCATTTCGGAGTGCGGAAAACATCTCAGGAGATTCGTCTGTGTTCCAATTAATTTGAGGTTATCACCTCATTCAAATATTTCAATTGTTCCGGTGCATCATCTATCTCTTCAACAATCCCTTTCAATGGTGTTTTCTCTTCAGTGGGCCCTAACCCATAGGTCTTTTTCCAGGATCTTACCTGACTCTTCTAATTCTTCCGGAGTTATTCTCAACCCCTTTTCAAAGTCTGATGTAAGAATGAACTTTCATCAGTCTGATGCCTTTTCCAAGGTCGCTTTCAAATTCTTTTCAACTTTGGTTCAACTTTTCTTCTTTTCATTCTTCCAGAGTGTCTCAACAATTCTTGGTGGTCGTCGTCGTCATTCTCAGCTTTGAAGACCGAAGAAGAGTTTCTCTTAAATCTTGCCCGTTCTCTCGAAGATTCACGGTTCTAGTTTCATGTTATCCTCTCGAATTATTTTGTTTGTCAGATATTCTTTTCTTACCCTTCCGGAGTATGCCAGGAACTGTCTTCTGTTTCATTGCACCGAAGTCCATCACTCCAGAAGAATTCTTCGTCCTCACATTCTAGCTATCGTTATCCGATTATCCTGGCGCATCTATCAAGTATTCTTTAATCAGCTCGCTATCTCTTTGTTCTTTTGCATCTAAATCCCCTCAAGCATATTTGTTCTTCTAATTCTCATCGGTGATTCATTATCTTTCTTCATTCAATTTCAAATTCTTACGGGGGCTCGTTCAAGATTCTTTTCCTTTGTTATCATATCAATTCATTCGTTGTGGAAGTTGTTGTTCTCTCATCCGTTCTTTTCATTCCATTCTGTCAACTCTTCCGGAGGCATTGCGTTGTACATCTCGTCAAGCGTCATCCCATCTTGTGAAGTTCATGTTCTACCCCTTCCATTTTTCAGCCGGAGTGCTTCAGTGTCTATCGTATTCCTTGAGCTTTTGATTATCGGCATATCCTCCATTCCTCTTTTCTACCTGAGTGCTCTCGACATTGTTCTGCGTTCTTACTTCACCTCTTTCTCTTTCTCTTTCGTCTTGTTCCTAAGATCTCAGGACGAGATCTCTTGTTAGTGGAGGAGATTTGTAACGCCCCGAGTCCGATGCGCCAGGTGTCTTCCAGCTATTCGCCATCGTTGCCATGTCATTTGCTTGCGTGTTGCACTTTGCCATGTCAACATCTGCATTTCATCTGCATGTTTTTCAAAACTTGCATCTATTCGGGTTCCCCCGGTTCTCTCCGTTGTCCGTTCAAAGCCCAACCACACTCGCATGCGCCCGCGGCACCTCCCAGATCTCGTTTTGTGAGCCGCATAAAAACGTTCTTGGAATGGGCTGAGAGTTGTCGAGCGGTCTTGGTACATCACCGGTAGACCGCCTGTCAAGTTTCGTTCCATTTGGAGGTCGTTTGATGCCCCAACAGTTAACCGCGTTAACCGCCGAACCCCTTTTCTCTTGCAGCCCAACACCCCTCCACACAGCTGTCTAGCCCATCTAAACCCCCTCCATGCTCTCCGTCATTGGATCACGATCGTGTGTGCGAAAACCGCACCTCATTTGGACTCTCCTAGCTCCCTCTATCTATAAATAAGCATCCCCCTCCGAAATTTCAGGCAAACCCTAGCTTTATCCTCCTCGCGCCGTCGGACACCTCCAACCCCGCCACTAGACATGTCCGCCGCTGATAGATAGTTTTGTGATAAGATAAATGGTAACGAGTAACAAGTAAATAAAGTAAACAAAGTGCAGCAAGGTGGCCCAATCCTTTATGTAGCAAAGGATAAGCCTGGACAATTTCTAATAATGAGAAAGGAGCTCCCGAGCACACATGTCGTCAAGCTAGTTTTCATCACGTTCATATGATTCGCGCTTGGTACTTTGATAATTTGATATGTGGGTGGACCGGTGCTTGGGTACTGCCCTTACTTGGGCAAACATCCCACTTATGATTAACCCCTATTGCAAGCATCCGCAACTACAAAAGAAGTATTAAGGTAAACCTAACCACATCATTAAACATATGGATCCAAATCAGCCCCTAACGAAGCAACACATAAACTAGGGTTTAAGCTTCTGTCACTTTAGCAACCCATCATCTACTTATTATTTCCCCATGCCTTCCTCTAGGCCCAAATAATGGTGAAGTGTTATGTAGTCAACGTTCACATAACACCACTAGAGGAAAAGACAACATACATCTCATCAGAATATTGAACGAATACCAAATTCACATGACTACTAATAGCAAGGCTTCACCCATGTCCTCAGGAACAAACGTAACTACTCACAAAGCATATTCATGTTCATATCAGAGGAGTAATAATATGCATAAAGGATCAAAACATACGATCTTCCACCAAGTAAACCAATTAGCATCAACTACAAGGAGTAATCAACACTACTAGCAACCCACAGGTACCAATTTGTGGTTTTGATACAAGATTGGATACAAGAGATGAACTAGGGTTTTGAGAGGAGATGGTGCTGGTGAAGATGTTGATGGAGATTGACCCCCTCTCGATGAGAGGATCGTTGGTGATGATTTCCCCCTCCCGGAGGGAAGTGTCCCCGGCAGAACAGCTCTGCCAGAGCCCTAGATTGGTTCTGCCAAGGTTCCGCCTCGTGGCGGTGGAGTTTCATCCCGTAAGCTTGCCCACGATTTTTTCCAGGGTAAAAGCTCTAATATAGCTAAAGATGGACACCGGGGGCCCACCAGGGGGTCCAGGAGACAGGGGCGCACCCAGTAGGGGGGGGGGAGCCCCCCACTCTCCTGGATGAAGTGTGGCCCCCCTGGTGTATTTATTTCGCCCAAAAATTCTTATTAATTCCAAAAAGATGTTTCATGGAGTTTCAGGACTTTTGGAGCTGTACAGAATAGGTTTCCAATGTTTGCTCCTTTTCCAGCCAGAATTCCAGCTACCGGCATCCCCCCTCTTCATTGTAAACCATGTAAAATAAGAGAGAATAGCCATAAGTATTGAGATATAATGTGTAATAATATCCCATAATGCAATAAATATTGATATAAAAGCACGATGCAAAATGGACGTATCAACTCCCCCAAGCTTAGACCTCGCTTGTCCTCAAGCGGAAGCCGAAATCAAAAATATGTCCACATGTTTAGAGATAGAGGTGTCGATAAAAAATAAAATACAGACATGAGGGCATCATGATCATTCTTATAATAGCAACATATATAGATTTTATCATATGATTTCTTATGCTCAAGTAATAATCAATTCACAATGTCAAGTATGGTTCAAAAACTTCATTTGGAACTAACAAACTATAATCTCAGTCATTGAAGCAATTGCAATTTATCGTAACATCAGAAAGAGTCAACAATAGAGCTTTTCAGCAAGCTCACATACTCAACTATCTTGTAGTCTTCTATAATTGCTAACACTCGCGCAATACTAGTGGTTATGGAGTTTCAGCCGGACACTGAGAAAGATAGGGGCTTATTGTGTTGCCTCCCAACGTATTCACCTTTAGGTGATGTCAACAATAATAGCCCATGCTAACTAACATCCAATTGGATATATATATATATCATGATCTTTCAAACACGAGGAGCTTGCCAAAGGATAAAATGAAAAGGGGAAAGGTGAGGATCACCTTGACTCAAGCATAAAGTAAAAACATAAAGTAAAAGATAGGCCCTTCGCAGAGGGAAGAAGAGGTTGTCATGTGCGTCTAGGGTTGATGCACAAAATCTTAATGCAAAAGAACGTCACTTTATATTGCCCCTTGTGTGTGGACCTTTATTATCCAGTCCGTCACTTTTATTACTTCCAAAACAAGATCGTACAAAGCTTATTTTCTCTCCACTAATAAGTCATACATAATAAGATAGCAATTTTTATTGCTTGCAACATGACAACTTACTTGAAGGATCTTACTCAATCCATAGGTAGGTATGGTGGACTCTCATGGCAAAACTGGGTTTAAGGGTATTTGGAAGCACATGTAGTATCTCTACTTGGTGCAAGGAATTTGGCTAGCATGAGGGGGAAAGGCAAGCTCAACATGTTTGGAAGGTCAATGACAATATACTTTAACTGAGATGTGCAAAAACATAAACCATTACGTTGTCTTCCTTGTCCAACGTCAACTCTTTTAGCATGTCATACCTAATGAGTGCTCCCAATTATAAAAGGTGTCCAAGATAATATATTTGTATGTGAACCCCTCTTTCCTTATCACTTCCTATTAATTGCAATGATGACCAAAACTACGTTCATCAACTCTCAACAACTTTTATGCCTCATACTTTCTATGTGTGAAGTTATCACTATCCATAAGATCAATATGAACTCTTTTATTCTTTCTACTTTCTCAAGATCATAGCAACATAGCAAAGCCCTTGACTCAACACTAATCTTTATTATAAATAGCTCACGGATTCAAATACAAAAAGAGATCACAATGTAAAACTCAAAACTACTTGATATCAAAACTTCAATCTACTAGATCAAGATACTACTAAAAGGGATCAAACTAAATAAAACGGTAAAGATAGGAGTGTGATGGTGATACGATACCGGGGCACCTCCCCCGAGCTTGGCAGTTGCCAAGGGGAGTGCCAATATCCACATGATTATGTCCTTGGAGGTGATGGAGGTGGTGATGATGATGGTGGATAATCGCACATTGAGCGTAAAAGCTCCTCCAACTTGCGGATAATGCCCTTGAGTCCGGTGATATGATCCTTTAGAATATTATCCTATGTGAGATACTTGTTCTGTATGCAAGCTAATTCAATCATCTTGAAAGCCTCAATCTCTGCTGGAGTGAAAAGGTTAGGTAAAGGTTGAGGGATGTCTTCTTCTTTCACCGCCGGAGATTGAACCTCCATGACCTTCTTGATCCCTTCATCCTTGTTGATCTCTTCTAGTTCTTCTCTTTTCAGCTCTATCTTCAATAGCCAAGCATCCTTGTCTTCATTGTTGAAGGAAGGCGACGCCATGGTGTTCTTAATCTGCAACAGAAACAGCTCGAAACGAAAACAGAGGATAATTGTGTGATACGGTGGTCAAAACCTTTGGGAGTATATATAATGAATTTTTACCGACCAAAATACGTAACGTGCAAGAAAACGGAGTCCAGGAGGCACACGAGGTGCCCACGAGACAGGGGCGCGCCCTCCACTCTCGTGGGGGCCTTGTGTCCCTTTCGGACTACTTCTTTCTTCCTAAAATTCTTAAATATTCCAAAACTGATAAAAATTGCCATGGGAGTTGTTTTGGAGTCGGTTTACTTACCGTACCATATACCTATTCCTTTTCAGAGTCTAGAACATTCTGGAAAGTGTCCCTTATGTATTCCTCAGGGGTTGCAGTTTCAATGATATTAGTTTCAACATTGATAGGATTACCTGAAATATAATGTTTAATTCTTTGACCGTTTACCACCCTCGGACTCGTGCCTTCGAAGTTGTTGATTTTTATGGCACCAGAATGATAGACCTCCTCGATAATGTAAGGACCTTCCCATTTAGAGAGAAGTTTTCCTGCAAAAAATCTTAAACGGGAGTTGAATAATAGCACATTGTCTCCTACGTTAAACTCGCGCTTTTGTATCCACTTATTATGCCAGTGTTTGACTTTTTCTTTGAATAACTTGGCATTCTCATATGCTTGGGTTCTCCATTCATCAAGTGAGCTAATATCAAACAACCTCTTCTCACCAGCAAGTTTGAAGTCATAATTGAGCTCTTTAATAGCCCAATATGCCTTATGTTCAAGTTCAAGAGGTAAATGACACGCTTTTCCATAAACCATCTTATATGGAGACATACCCATAGGATTTTTGTATGCATTTCTATAGGCCCATAATGCATCATCAAGTTTTTTGGACCAATTCTTTCTAGACCTATTCACAGTCTTTTGCAAAATTAATTTGAGCTCTCTATTGCTCAACTCTACTTGACAACTATACTGCGGATGATAAGGAGATGCGATTCTATGATGAACATCATACTTAGCAAGCATCTTACGGAAAGCACCATGAATAAAATGTGAACCACCATCAGTCATCAGATATCTAGGGACTCCAAACCTCGGAAAATAACTTCTTTAAGCATTTTAATAGAAGTGTTATGATCAGCACTACTGGTTGGAATAGCTTCTACCCACTTAGTAACGTAATCAATAGCAACTAAAATATGTGTATAACCATTGGAGGCAGGAAAAGGTCCCATATAATCAAAGCCCCAAACATCAAACGGTTCAATAACAAGAGAATAATTCATAGGCATTTCTTGACGTCTACTAATGTTACCTACTCTTTGGCATTCATCACAAGATAAGACAAACTTACGAGCATCTTTGAAGAGAGTAGGCCAATAAAAAATAGATTGTAGTACCTTGTGTGCAGTTCTATCTCTAGCGTGGTGTCCTCCATAGGATTCAGAGTGACACTTGCTAGAATTTGTTCCTGTTCATGCTCAGGCACACAAATAACACCATCTACTCCTTCTTAATAAAGGTATGGGTCATCCCAAATTTAATGTCTTAAATCATAAAAGAACTTTTTCTTTTGCTGGTATGTGAAACTAGGCGGTATAAATTTAGCAACTATGTAATTAGCATAATCAGCATACCAAGGAGCAGTACGAGAATCATTAATGACCACTAATTGTTCATTAGGAAAACTATCATCAATAGGCAGTGGGTCATCAAGAACATTCTCTAACCTAGACAAGTTATCTGCAACGGGGTTCTCAGCTCCCTTTCAATCAATAATATGTAAATCAAATTCTTGGAGCAAGAGAACCCATCTAATGAGTCTATGCTTAGCATATTTCTTTTCCATGAGATATTTAATAGCAGCATGATCAGTGTGAATAGTAACTTTGGAATCAACAATATAAGGTCTAAACTTATCACAAGCAAACACAACTGCTAAGAACTCTTTTTCAGTAGTAGCATAATTTCTCTGGGAAGTATCAAGAGTCTTACTAGCATACTGGATAACATTCAATTTCTTATCGACTCTTTGCCCTAAAACAACACCTACAGCATAATCACTAGCATCGCACATAGTTTCAAACGGTAAATTCCAATCAGGTGGCTGAACAATAGGTGCAGTGATCAAAGCTTTCTTAAGTATTTCAAATGCTTCTACACAATCATCATCAAAGACAAAAGGAATATCTTTTTGCAATAAATTAGTCACAGGCCTAGAGATTTCAGAAAAGTCCTTAATGAACCTCCTATAAAAATCAGCATGACCAAGGAAACATCTTATACCTTTTATGTCCTTGGGACGTGGCATCTTTTCAATAGCATCAACTTTGGCTTTATCAACTTCAATACCTCTCGAAGATCTTATGCCCCAAAACAATGCCTTTGTTAACCATAAAGTGACACTTTTCCCAATTGAGGACGAGACTAGTGTCTTCGCATCTCTGCAAAACTCGATCAAGGTTGCTCAAACAATCATCAAAAGAGGATCCATAAACGGAGAAGTCATCCATGAATACCTCACAAATCTTTTCACAAAAATCAGAGAATATAGCCATCATGCATCTTTGAAAGGTAGCAGGTGCATTACATAAACCAAAAGGCATACGTCTATAAGCAAAAGTACCAAAAGGGCAAGTAAAAGTAGTTTTAGATTGATCCTTCGTTGACACATGTATTTGAGAGAAGCCAGAATAACCATCTAGAAAGCAGAAATGTGTGTGTTTGGATAGTCTTTCTAGCATTTGACCAATGAAAGGTAAAGGGTAATGATCTTTCTTAGTAGCTTTATTTAACTTATGGAAATCAATTACCATCCTATAACCTGTAATAATTCGGGATCAATTCATCTTTATCATTAGGAACAACGGTAATACCTCCCTTTTTAGGAACGCAATGAACAGGGCTTACTGCCACGACCGGTTTTTCCGGGTAATAAATTTCCAGAAAAGACCGTCGTGCTCATCAGCCCCAGGATTACTGTTAGCTGATGAGGCTCCAACTGGATACAGAAATTCCAAGCAGAATACAACATATGTAGTACAAGACCATTCTGGCCTGAGAGTACAACAAATGGTTTCTAGTGGTTGATGGCGGAAGCGGTTTGTGAGACATCAGTGTCTATGGGACTCCATTTCCCACGGGAACAGCTGACCAGGTTAACTCCTATCTTCGCGAGGTACTATCTCCATTGTGCGGGTTCCGGGGCTGACATCGCGTCGCTCCTCTCCGAGCAAGAAAATCTAGCCAAGACAATAGCCAGGGACAAGCCAGTGAGTACTTTGAATGTACTCGCAAACATTATGAACACAGGTATAATATAACAATGATGTGCTAAAATATTTTATGCTCATGACGTCAGTCACAAACGATAAATGAAACTCTGATGCGTGCAAGCAAGTTATTTATAAAAATGCAATAACATGGTAGTATTAAAATTTATGAAAACAAATAACTAGCAATGCCACAGTCGGGCGTCTGAGCGACACCACATAAAGGGCTTTAAAAGAAATGCCACAGTCGGGCGTCTGAGCGACACCACATAAAGGGCTTTAAAAGAAATGCCACAGTCGGGCGTCTGAGCGACACCACATAAAGGGCTTTAAAAGAAATGCCACAGTCGGGCGTCTGAGCGACACCACATAAAGGGCTTTAAAAGAAATGCCACAGTCGAGCGTCTGAGCGACACCACATAGAGGGCTTTAAAAGAAATGCCACAGTCGGGCGTCTGAGCGACACCACATAAAGGGCTTTAAGAGAAATGCCACAGTCGGGCGTCTGAGCGACACCACATAAAGGGCTTTAAAAGAAATGCCACAGTCGGGCGTCTGAGCGACACCACATAAAGGGCTTTAAAAGAAATGCCACAGTCGGGCGTCTGAGCGACACCACATAAAGGGCTTTAAAAGAAATGCCACAGTCGGGCGTCTGAGCGACACCACATAAAGGGCTTTAAAATAAACAATCATAGTGAATATCCCGGAGGTAGAACCATCCCAGAGATAGTCGATAATAACAATAATATCACGGGTTAGTCAACAATAATAATAATCATAGTTCTCACAAGTCACAAGTAGTAATTCCATTTCTGGTTAACCGGTTCACCTCCGAAGACCGACACTAAGACCGACACCCGACCCATCCCAGACTGTAATCCTTAACCATGGACACGGCTATTCGAATAGATTTAATCTCTGCAGAGGGTGTACTCTTTACCCACGAGTAACGGATTTCTTTAGTCCATCGGGACTAATTCCGTCTATGGTCTTTTTGTTGGAAACACACCTAACTTGCACACACCAGCTTAACTCACACGTGTCTGGAATCACCCACAACACCTGTTAAGCAACTCTAAGTGGGGATGCTACAACCTCGCGTAGCATGGGATCAAATTTATATCGCGCGCTCTAAGGGGTGGCCTCCCCTCTCAGTCCCAACCGGAAACACCCATGCCCCCGGACCAGGTGGCTTGCCTACCAGCTACAACCGGTACCTTCCACCATGGCCTCTCTGTACAGTGTGTGCTAGAAAGAGGTTGACAACTTACTGAACCGTACTCTACTTGCTGTAGAGACGAGTGGTAGTACGAAACAAGTGTGGGGGTTACTGGCACAAGACTCGATCTACGGTCGACTCAGGAGGTTTAAGTATTCCCTGCATGATTAGTATAACGAATATATTTCAATCAACAGGGTCACTGCTCATATCACTTTACCATGCCATACCAGACATAACCGTCCCGACGGAGACCGGCGACAAACTCATGCCTACCCAAGGCTGAGGTTTTCCCGGGTTCCTGCCGGTATGCATGCAAGGCACATGAGGGTGAATATTATCACAAGTGTGTTCATTTCCAACAGCCTGGAAGTCACTAATATGCACTCATGCATAAGATCATACCACATGAAATAACGAGTCCTTCGAAATGCGGTGGTGTTATAAATGTATCCACGATCACACCAAAATATTATGCCGGGATTCAGAATGCTTGCCTTCAATGTTGTGGAGGAGTGGGGTGCTCTCCAAAACTTTTGAAAGCTTCTTCTCTCTCCCCAAAATCCTATTAAAAATATATTTGAATTAACACACATTTCAAAAACAGTACAAAAAAGTTGCTTGAAATTTTTTCAAATAAATCTTAAAATAAACTAGACCAAATTTGAGGAAGGTGGGAAAAAGAATCAACTCATTTGGAGTTATATTTAAAAAGTTATAGCCAGTCAAAGTTGTGGTCAAAATCTGTTATTTAAAATAAAACAGAAAAGAAAATGTTTCAGATAGAAATATGCTTTCGGTGCAGAGGAGGCGTACTTGGGGCTTTACGCCTCCACTTAACCACGTGGACAGACAAGGGTCGCTGACAGTGGGTCCAGAGGGCCCACTGGTCAGGTTTGACCAGTCTCCTCCCTCCTCTTTCTCTGTCCCGAGCGGAGGCGGGACTCCGGCGATCGCCGCCGGCGATTGGCGGTTCCGTTCGAGAAACCGAAGTCATCCACGGGTACAGGGGGTCGAGGCGGTCCCGCCGGTGGGTGTTACGGCCTCGAAAGTGGACGGGGTCGTCGGCGGTGAGCTTCACGGCGGACGGAGAGCTTCGGGAGCAGAGTGGTTTTGGGGCTACGGTGGTTCCCGATCAAAATCGAGTAGTGGGAATGGTTTACGGGAGTATGAGGGGGCTCTTGGTGGAGAGAACGGAGAGTGGGAGGCCCTGGTGGTGCCGAATTGGCCGGGGCAGTGGTGGCGGCTGCAGCTGCCGGAGGTGGGGAAGAAGACCTCCCCCGGGTCGATTGGCTATCATGGGAGGACTAGGGGTGCATTCTAAGGCTTCCAGTGTGCTCGGGGAGGCTCGGGGGCCTCCTTTTATAGCTCGTCGAGGTCAGTTCCGCGGCGGCCGGATAAGCTCTCCGGCGAACCGCCTCTCTGTAGCTTGCAGGGCAACGTGGCGTGGCTGGGGATGACGGCAGGAGCTAGCGGACGAGTGGGCACTGCTCCAGCGGCGAGCTGGCAAGCAGAGGTGGCTTTGGCGGCGCCGACATGGGCAGAGGCTGTCGAGCGGCGGCGGCGGCTAGCTCTTGGCTTGCCGGGCGTGGCGAGGGGCGGCTTGGGGCGTAGCAGTGAGAAAGGGAGTGTGTGGCGAGGCTCTGCAGTGTGGGCCAAAACCGTGGGGGCCAGTGTGTCGGCTCGGTGCACGTGCGTGCCAAACGCACGCTCTGCTCGCGCTTCGGGCGTGCACGGGACGTGCTCGACATAATGCCAGAGCATGCTAGAGGTCGCGGTCGAGGCTGGCAATTAACAGACCCAGGTTAGGCGTAACGGGGAGTCTAGTGGACATGCTAGTTTGGTCAGAGGTGCAAGTTCATAGTGCAATGCCACAACTCATGTCAAAACTGGTCATGCACTCCAGGTGTTTGACAAAATGCCAAGGGCACTTAGACAAGTCTTGGAGTGGTCAAAAACTCCAGATGGGGGTCTCTTTAGATGCAAGAGAGAGTGGTGAGGTTAGTTGGCCAAAAGCAGAAACTTGCTAGTGTAAGTTTAACAAAACTTCAATTCTAGACAGAAAACAAATGGCATTGTTGCAAGCACTTAGAATCATCCAATGGGTCCACTCTCCTGGACTTAAGGGTTTGGCAAGGGGAACTACCAGTAGGAGAAATAATCATGGATATAGGAGCAACTAAAATGGTGGTTGCTGTACAAATCATCAAGTTGGTCCAGAATGGAAATGAGGTTGATTCACTCAAAATTTTCAAAGAAAAACCCTGGATTTTTGCACAAAGTGGAATAATATGCTCCTACTGACCTCCCCTAATTTTGGTAGAAATCTTAAAGAAATATATAAATGGGTTGCAGTGCAAAATGCACTCTGGACCAAAGAAGAAAAATTGAGTGTAGGGCTCAAAATATTTCATGAATGAAATATATTTTTGCATAATAGTGATTTAAAAACATCACATGACATCTCCAAATTTTGGTTGGAGTTTTAAGAGAATTTATCAAATGGTTGTAGTTCAAATATGGCCATTTAACCTTGAAAAACCATTTTCAAAAAATTAAAGATCAAGCAACTTAATTATTTAATTAGTTACACAGATAAAAGGAAAGTTTTTCTTGAGAGGTTAAACAAGTCCAATAACATATTTGAAAAGTTTTCTCTTTGGGAAAAACTCATCATAACAGGGAAGGAAATGATTTAAAAAATAAAAATGGAGCTTAGAAATCCAAAGTTTTAATTCCTGGCAAAAAATTTAATTCATTAAAACAAGGCCAAATTTTTGGGGTGTCACAATACTATCCCCCTTAAGAAAAAATCTCGTCCTCGAGATTTGTTAAAAGCGGTGTTAAGAAAATAATTACGCAATAAAGATGTGGCTACAGTGAGAGGGCAATAAGTGGTGAAAAAACCACAGTGTGAAAACTGGGGCTGCGTGGAAGAGTCCACGGTTCGGGACAAAAACGGGTGATTTCTACGTTGGATAAAAATTTAGAATAACTCCTAAATTTAGATATACGCTGGTCGTACCCGAGAGCACAGTGCTCTCTCTGGCCGACAGGTGGACCCGGGGTCCACTGTCAGTCTCCTCTTCTCCCTCTGGCTCTTCCTTCTACCTCTTCTCTCCCGCGCGCTTTCTCGCGCTTTCTCCAACGGCGATGCCTAACGCGTAGGGCAGCTAGGCCGTACCGTGGTAGTGCGCGGCGTGCTAGCTGCCGGTGCAGCATGCACTCACCTCGTGGGCCAGCTCGCTGTCGGCACTGCTCGCGGATTCGACTCCGAACACCGGTGATTGGCGACGAGCGGCGTTGGTGGACTTTGCCCACCGTACACCAAGCTCGAGTTATAAAACGGCCGGGGTGCCTCTCTCTTCTTCCTCGCACCTGGCCTCACTTCTCCTCCTCCTCCCTCCATTACTGCTTACCAAAGCTCGGGCGAGGCTCGAATGGCGGAGGCGATGCCGGACTGGTTTGTGATCCTGATGTGCGGAGGGCTGGCGACACTGCTGGGGCTCTCTGTGCTCCTGTGCGTGATGATCTTCGACGAGTATCGCGACACTGCGGCTCGGGTGTTGGCTCTCCGCGGTGGTGGTGATCATGAGGAGTAGATGGAGGTGTGCCCGGTGCTAACTGTCGTTAGGGGGGTGATGATTAGCTGGATGTAACACCGTTGCAAGGTTTTGCAAACAGTGTATGTGTCTGAATGATTATGGTTGTGTGTCTGCTGCGTGGTGCTGTGTGAAATTAATTAAACCACGTCGTGAGAAAGGGCAGGTGTAGCAACTCAGGGAAAAGGAATCTCACTCCGGGATTTTGCAAGGGAAAAACAGTTAATTTAAAGGAGCATAAACCACAATAAAAACTACAGACATTAGTAGAAGCCAAATAATTGACTCATCGTACAAACTCAGGGTATCACGCATAAGTCACACACATAAATAAATGTTGCAAAGAACAAATACAGTAGTGACGTCTAAAATGAAAATGGTAACTGGGTGGGGTCCTGATAAAATGTCTCTGGTAAAGGGATACACTCTTCTTCTATCGGAGGCAGTGGATTGACCAGTCGATGTATGTGTCTCTCCATGTCGGGTCTCAGTGGTCTGCCGATGGCAATCTGAGGATTTAAATCTGCGAGGCTCTGAAGATAATCCATCACTCGCTGGTTCAAATACTCTTGAGCAATGATGTACTGGATAAGGTTGGCCAGAACTGGGTCTCTCTCAATACATCCACCGGGAAAAGATGTTACTTCTCCGGGTGCTGCACGACTCGGAAAGTAATAATATCCTCGTTCACGGGCATAGGGTACTGCGGATCGAAGACGAGCAATCGCTTCTTTTGCAGCAGCTTCTATGGCCAGGTGTGGGGTTGGCATAGATTTCCCCACAAAAGAAACTTCCGTTGGATCTTGGTTGGAGTCTACGGGAGGGATGTGTACTGCCGCCCAATATTCCGAGGTGGATGGGGTGATCCTTGATTTGAACAGCTCGTACTGAGGTGGCTGGGTAGAACCCATGGTACTGCGGGTAAAATCCCACAATATTTTGACAAAGCTACCTGGGGTTGCATCTGGGGTTCTCAGATGAATGCTGGGGATCGGCATGACAGGAAAAAGTGTGAGTGTGGTGCACAAAGTGAGGGTTGCTGGGTAAGGTCACAAGGTGGCCTTTATATAGCAATGGAGCTGGATTCGTTTTACCGTGGTGAAAGGTAATAAATTTGCCAGCTTAGCTCCAAAGGTCGGGTCAGTGTCAGAGATACACATATCTCATAAAGAGACGTGTTACTATGGTTGTCGTCGGGTTGGTTTTGGTAGTTGTGCCCGGAAAATGTGCAACTATGCACTGACCAAATATGCAAGGCTACTATTAATACAGAGGCACAACGACAGGTTGCGTTAATATACACGTCGCACGATTACAAAGCGAGGATACACTGAAACTCGGTGCTACTCATACGGCTTAGTCTACCTCGTTCATGTCTAAACGGGCGCGCCTGGTGGATGTCGAGGTTTCTCCACGTGTCTCTCTGCCGGGATTAGTCGGAGATGGTGGAGGAACTGCAGGGTCGGGGTAGTGATGATGACCATCGCGGGGATTGTTGGCCACAACCCCGTTGGAGTGTGTTCCCAATATGCGACAAAGCACCTCTGGGGTTATCGCAGCACCTTGGCCGATGGCTGGGGCAGATCTCAGGGTCTCGACCGGTTGTCCAAACAGCACGACTGGGTTGTCGGCGTTGGGCTCGTTTTCTCCTCTCGCCGGGGCTCGACGAACCAGCTCTACACGAGCTGCGATTAAATCAATAGTGATCTGGTCGAACAGTGCCTCTAGTGCACTTACATAGCGCACTAGGTGCAACAATGCGGGGTCCGTCTCGTGATCTCCGTTGGCAACTTGGGGTGGTCTACCATACCCTTCATGTCTGGGGTAGTAGTGGAACGAGCGACAGTTAACTCTAGGCGACAAGTGCCTGAGATGAACTATAGCCTCTCGAGCGGCTAGCTGGATGGCTTGTGGCTCAAAGGAAGTTGTCCTTCCAGTGAACCTGTAGGGGCGCTCGGGTGCTAGACCCCTACCGTAGATGTGCACAGTGGCCCAAAATTGACGGTCTTCACCGCTCATGGGTCCTTGATACACAACATATTCTGGTGGCTCTTCTAACGCGTAGGCACGACGGGTGAGGTTTGCGAGGATGGTCACAAAACCTCCAAGGTTGGTTGCTGTGGTTTCGTTGTGCACTATAGGTCCAGGCATTGTGGCTTGGTTCGGGGTAGCGGCTGTGCGGTGCTGTGTTGGGACTAGCGTGCCCTTTTTATAGGAAAAAGGGGGCGGAGTCTTCCTTCACACGCTTGCGAGAAAGGACTATTTAGGGGCCGGTCACTAGCGCATGAGTGACGGTTAGGTTGATAGGTTGGGCACCGACTGCCAAAAGGTGTTGGGTCACTGTGTGGCTATCTTGCACGAGAAGCTTGGTTGGGGTTTGGCTAAGGTCTAGTGGGTTGGTTTGCCTAAGTTTTTCGACCTGGCTAAGATAGGATTAGCCAATGGTCAGCCTGGCTCTGATACCAAGTCTGCCACGACCGGTTTTTCCGGGTAATAAATTTCCAGAAAAGACCGTCGTGCTCATCAGCCCCAGGATTACAGTTAGCTGATGAGGCTCCAATTGGATACAGAAATTCCAAGCAAAATACAACATATGTAGTACAAGACCATTCTGGCCTGAGAGTACAACAAATGGTTTCTAGTGGTTGATGGTGGAAGTGGTTTGTGAGACATCAGTGTCTATGGGACTCCATTTCCCACGGGAACAGCTGACCAGGTTAACTCCTATCTTCGCGAGGTACTATCTCCATTGTGCGGGTTCCGGGGCTGACATCGCGTCGCTCCTCTCCGAGCAAGAAAATCTGGCCAAGACAATAGCCAGGGACAAGCCAGTGAGTACTTTGAATGTACTCGCAAACATTATGAACACAGGTATAATATAACAATGATGTGCTAAAATATTTTATGCTCATGACGTCAGTCACAAACGATAAATGAAACTCTGATGCGTGCAAGCAAGTTATTTATAAAAATGCAATAACATGGTAGTATTAAAATTTATGAAAACAAATAACAAGCAATGCCACAGTCGGGCGTCTGAGCGACACCACATAAAGGGCTTTAAAAGAAATGCCACAGTCGGGCGTCTGAGCGACACCACATAAAGGGCTTTAAAAGAAATGCCACAGTCAGGCGTCTGAGCGACACCACATAAAGGGCTTTAAAAGAAATGCCACAGTCGGGCGTCTGAGCGACACCACATAAAGGGCTTTAAAAGAAATGCCACAGTCGGGCGTCTGAGCGACACCACATAAAGGGCTTTAAGAGAAATGCCACAGTCGGGCGTCTGAGCGACACCACATAAAGAGCTTTAAAAGAAATGCCACAGTCGGGCGTCTGAGCGACACCACATAAAGGGCTTTAAAAGAAATGCCACAGTCGGGCATCTGAGCGACACCACATAAAGGGCTTTAAAAGAAATGCCACAGTCGGGCGTCTGAGCGACACCACATACATGGCTTTAAAATAAACAATCATAGTGAATATCCCGGAGGTAGAACCATCCCAGAGATACTCGATAATAACAATAATATCACGGGTTAGTCAACAATAATAATAATCATAGTTCTCACAAGTCACAAGTAGTAATTCCATTTCTGGTTAACCGGTTCACCTCCGAAGACCGACACTAAGACCGACACCCGACCCATCCCAGACTGTAATCCTTAACCATGGACACGGCTATTCGAATAGATTTAATCTCTGCAGAGGGTGTACTCTTTACCCACGAGTAACGGATTTCTTTAGTCCATCGGGACTAATTCCGTCTACGGTCTTTTTGTTGGAAACACACCTAACTTGCACACACCAGCTTAACTCACACATGTCTGGAATCACCCACAACACCTGTTAAGCAACTCTAAGTGGGGAGGCTACAACCTCGCGTAGCATGGGATCAAATTTATATCGCGCGCTCTAAGGGGTGGCCTCCCCTCTCGGTCCCAACCGGAAACACCCATGCCCCTGGACCAGGTGGCTTGCCTACCAGCTACAACCGGTACCTTCCACCATGGCCTCTCTGTACGGTGTGTGCTAGAAAGAGGTTGACAACTTACTGAACCGTACTCTACTTGCTGTAGAGACGAGTGGTAGTACGAAACAAGTATGGGGGTTACTCGCACAAGACTCGATCTACGGTCGACTCAGGAGGTTTAAGTATTCCCTGCATGATTAGTATAACGAATATATTTCAACCAACAGGGTCACTGCTCATATCACTTTACCATGCCATACCAGACATAACCGTCCTGACGGAGACCGGCGACAAACTCATGCCTACCCAAGGCTGAGGTTTTCCCGGGTTCCTGCCGGTATGCATGCAAGGCACATGAGGGGGAATATTATCAAAAGTGTGTTCATTTCAAACAGCCTGGAAATCACTAATATGCACTCATGCATAAGATCATACCACATGAAATAACGAGTCCTTCGAAATGCGGTGGTGTTATAAATGTATCCACGATCACACCAAAATATTATGCCGGGATTCAGAATGCTTGCCTTCAATGTTGTGGAGGGGTGGGGTGCTCTCCAAAACTTTTGAAAGCTTCTTCTCTCTCCCCAAAATCCTATTTAAAAATATATTTGAATTAACACACATTTCAAAAACAGTACAAAAAAGTTGTTTGAAAAATTTTCAAATAAATCTTAAAATAAACTAGACCAAATTTGAGGAAGGTGGGAAAGAGAATCAACTCATTTGGAGTTATATTTAAAAAGTTATAGCCAGTAAAAGTTGTGGTCAAAATTTGTTATTTAAAATAAAACAGAAAAGAAAACATTTCAGATAGAAATACGCTTTCGGTGCAGAGGCGTACTTGGGGCTTTACGCCTCCACTTAACCACGTGGACAGACACGGGGTCGCTGACAGTGGGTCCAGAGGGCCCACTGGTCAGGTTTGACCAGTCTCCTCCCTCCTCTTTCTCTGTCCCTAGCGGAGGCGGGACTCTGGCGATCGCCGCCGGTGATTGGCGGTTCCGTTTGAGAAACCGAAGTCATCCACGGGTTCAGGGGGTCGAGGCGGTCCCGCCGGTGGGTGTTACGACCTCGGAAGTGGACGGGGTCGTCGGCGGTGAGCTTCGCGGCGGACGGAGAGCTTCGGGAGCAGAGTGGTTTTGGGGCTACGGTGGTTCCCGATCAAAATCGAGTAGTGGGAATGGTTTACGGGAGTATGAGGGGGCTCTTGGTGGAGAGAACGGAGAGTGGGAGGCCCTGGTGGTGCCGAATTGGCCGGGGCAGTGGTGGCGGCTGCAGCTGCCAGAGGTGGGGAAGAAGACCTCCCCCGGGTCGATTGGCTATCATGGGAGGACTAGGGGTGCATTCTAAGGCTTCCTGTGTGCTCGGGGAGGCTCGGGGGCCTCCTTTTATAGCTCGTCGAGGTCGGTTCCGCGGCGGCCGGATAAGCTCTCCGGTGAACCGCCTCTCTGTAGCTTGCAGGGCAACGTGGCGTGGCTGGGGATGACGGCAGGAGCTAGCGGACGAGTGGGCACTGCTCCAGCGGCGAGCTGGCGAGTTCAGAGGTGGAAGTTCATAGTGCAATGCCACAACTCATGTCAAAACTGGTCATGCACTCCAGGTGTTTGACAAAATGCCAAGGGCACTTAGACAAGTCTTGGAGTGGTCAAAAACTCCAAATGGGGGTCTCTTTAGATGCAAGATAGAGTGGTGAGGTTAGTTAGCCAAAAGCAGAAACTTGCTAGTGTAAGTATAACAAAACTTCAATTCTGGACAGAAAACAAATGGCATTGTTGCAAGCACTTAGAATCATCCAATGGGTCCACTCTCCTGGACTTAAGGGTTTGGCAAGGGGAACTACCAGTAGGAGAAATGATCATGGATATAGGAGCAACTAAAATGGTGGTTGCTGTACAAATCATCAAGTTGGTCCAGAATGGAAATGAGGTTGATTCACTCAAAATTTTCAAAGAACAACCATGGATTTTTGCACAAAGTGGAATAATATGCTCCTACTGACCTCCCCTAATTTTGGTAGAAGTCTTAAAGAAATATATAAATGGGTTGCAGTGCAAAATGCACTCTGGACCAGAGAAGAAAAATTGAGTGTAGGGCTCAAAATATTTCATGAATGAAATATATTTTTGCATAATAGTGATTTAAAAACATCACATGACATCTCCAAATTTTGGTTGGAATTTTAAGAGAATTTATCAAATGGTTGTAGTTCAAATATGACCATTTAACCTTGAAAAACCATTTTCAAAAAATTAAAGATCAAGCAACTTAATTATTTAATTAGTTACACAGATAAAAGGAAAGTTTTTCTTGAGAGGTTAAACAAGTCCAATAACATATTTGAAATGTTTTCTCTTTGGGAAAAACTCATCATAACAGGGAAGGAAATGATTTAAAAAATCAAAATGGAGCTCAGAAATCCAAATTTTAATTCCTGGCAAAAAATTTAATTCATTAAAACAAGGCCAAATTTTTGGGGTGTCACACTTACCCATTCACTATCAGAAACGGGATAAATAATACCTGCCTCAAGGAGCTTTAGTATCTCCTTTCTTACCACTTCTTTCATCTTGGGATTTAGTCGTCGTTGAGGATCTCTAACGGGTTTGGCATCTTTCTCCACTGTAATTTTGTGTTGACATAATGTGGGACTAATGCCCTTGAGATCATCCAGAGTATATCCAATAGCTGCTCGGTGCTTCTTCAGAGTTTTCAATCATCTTTCTTCTTCTTGCTCTGAAAGGTTAGCACTAATAATAACATGATATATTTCTTTTTCATCAAGATAAGCATACTTAAGATTATCAGGTAATGGTTTGAGTTCAAACATGGGATCACCCTTGGGTGTAGGGGGGTCCCCAAGAATTTCAACGGGAAGGTTATATTTCAGCATAGGATCCTGTTTGAGGAACACTTCATCTATTTCCCTTCCTTCCTTCATAAACATATCATTTTCATGGTCTAGCAAATATTGTTCTAACGGATCAGTAGGAGGCACAGAAATAGAAGCAAGACCAATAATCTCATCCTTACTAGGTGGTTCCCTATCACGAGGTTGTCTACGAAACTTAGAAAAATTAAACTCATGAGACATACCATCTATGCCAACGGTGACAATATCTCTTTCACAATCAATCTTAGCACTAGCTATATTCAAGAAGGGTCTACCGAAAATAATGGGACAAAAATCATCTTGTGGGGAGCCAAGAACAAGAAAATCAGTAGGGTATTTAACCTTCCCACACAAGACTTCAACATATCTAACAATCCCAATAGGTTTAATGGTATCCCTATTAGCAAGCTTAATAGTAACATCAATGTCTTCTAATTCAACGGGTGCAATGTCGTGCATAATTTCTTGATATAAGGTATAAGGTATTGCACTGGCACTAGCACCCATATCACATAAGCCATGATAACAATGATCTCCTACTTTAACAGAAATAACAGGCATGCCTACGACAGGTCTATGTATCTTAGTATCTGGTATAGCAATATTAGCAGTTTCACCACAGAAATAAATAACATGCCCATCTAAATCATCATCCAAAAGATCTTTAACCATAGCAATGCTAGGTTCAACATTGATTTGCTCAGGAGGTGTATAAGTCCTAGTATTAATCTTACGAACAACAGTCGAAGCTTTAGCATGATCATTTATCCTAACAGGAAAAGGAGGTTTCTCAACATAAGTAGTAGGAACAATAGGATCACTATAGGTGACAGTCTTTTCTTCAACTGTAATAGGTGAAACTACTTTCACTTCAACAGGAGGATTATATTTAAACCACTTCTCTTTAGGGAGATCAACGTGAGTAGCAAAAGATTCACGGAAAGAAGCTACTATCTCAGAGTCAAGTCCATACTTAGCGCTAAATCCATGAAAAGCATCGGTATCCATAAAAGATTTAACACCATCGAACTTAGGTGTCATACCTGACTCCTTACCATCGTCAGAACCCCAATCTTCAGAGTTGCGTTTAATTCTTTCCAATAAGTCCCATTTGAAATCAATAGTCTTCAGCATATAAGAACCAGCACAGGAAGTATCGAGGAGGTTGCGATTATCAAGAGAAAGCCGAGCATAATAGTTTTGAATAATCATTTCTTGGGAGAGCTCATGATTGGGGCATGAATATAACATTGACTTAAGCCTCCCCCAAGCTTGAGCGATGCTTTCTCCTTCGCGAGGCCAGAAATTATATATGTAATTACGATCACGATGAACAAGATGCATAGGATAGAACTTCTTGTGAAATTCCAACTTCAATCGCTTATAATTCCAAGATCTCGTATCATCACATAGCCTATACCATGTCAATCCATCTACCTTCAAAGATAAAGGGAAGACCTTCCTTTTGACAGCATCATCGGGAATACCTGCAAGCTTAAATAATCCACAAACTTCATCCACAAAGATAAGGTGTAAATCGGGATGCAATGTACCATCTCCTGCAAATGGATTAGCTAGCAATTTCTCTATCATACCCGAAGGAATCTCAAAGTAAATATTTTCATAAAGTTCAGTAGGTTGAGGATCACCTCTTTGCTCTTCTGGTCGGGGTGAAGATAACCTGAACAAGTCCATCAAAGGATTAGTTTCCATAGTGACAAGTAACAGAAAATTTCAGCACACTATATAAATGTTTCCTTACCAAGTTCCACTCACCAAAAGCGCTACACTCCCCAGCAACGGTGCCAGAAAAGAGTCTTGATGACCCACAAGTTTAGGGTATCAATCGTAGTCCTTTCGATAATTAAGAGTGTCGAACCCAACAAGGAGCAGAAGGAAATGATAAGCGGTTTTCAGTAAGGTTTTCTCTGCAAGCACTGAAATTGCAAGTGATAGATAGTTTTGTGATAAGATAAATGGTAACGAGTAACAAGCAAATAAAGTAAAAAAAGTGCAGCAAGGTGGCCCTATCCTTTATGTAGCAAAGGATAAGCCTGGACAATTTCTAATAATGAGAAAGGAGCTCCCGAGGACACATGGGAATTATCGTCAAGCTAGTTTTCATCACGTTCATATGATTCGCGTTCGGTACTTTGATAATTTGATATGTGGGTGGACCGGTGCTTGGGTACTGCCCTTACTTGGACAAGCATACCACTTATGATTAACCCCTATTGCAAGCATCCGCAACTACAAAAGAAGTATTAAGGTAAACCTAACCACACCATTAAACATATGGATCCAATCAGCACCTAACGAAGCAACGCATAAACTAGGGTTTAATCTTCTGTCACTCTAGCAACCCATCATCTACTTATTACTTCCCCATGCCTTCCTCTTAGCCCAAATAATGGTGGAGTGTTATGCAGTCGACGTTCACATAACACCACTAGAGGAAAAGACAATATACATCTCATCAAAATGTCGAACGAATACCTAATTCACATGACTACTAATAGCAAGACTTCACCCATGTCCTCAGGAACAAACGTAACTACTCACAAAGCATATTCATGTTCATAATCAGAGGAGTAATAATATGCATAAAGGATTTTAATATATGATCTTCCACCAAGTAAACCAATTAGCATCAACTACAAGGAGTAATCAACACTACTAGCAACCCACAGGTACCAATTTGTGGTTTTGATACAAGATTGGATACAAGAGATGAACTAGGGTTTTGAGAGGAGATGGTGCTGGTGAAGATGTTGATGGAGATTGACCCCCTCTCGATGAGAGGATCGTCGGTGATGATTTCCCCCTTCCGGAGGGAAGTGTCCTCGGCAGAACAGCTCCGCCAGAGCCCTAGATTAGTTCCGCCAAGGTTCCGCCTCGTGGCAGCGGAGTTTTGTCCCGTAAGCTTGCCCATGATTTTTTCCAGGGTAAAAGCTCTAATATAGCATAAGATGGACACCGGGGGCCCACCACGGGGTCCAAGAGACAGGGGCGCGCCCAGTAGGGTGGGGGCGCCCCCCACTCTCTTGGATGAGGTGTGGGCCCCCTGGTGTATTTATTTCGCCCAAAAATTCTTATTAATTCCAAAAAGATGTTTCGTGGAGTTTCAGGACTTTTGGAGCTATGCAGAATAGGTTTCCAATGTTTGCTCCTTTTCCAGCCAGAATTCCAGCTGTCGGCATCCCCCCTCTTCATGGTAAAACCTTGTAAAATAAGAGAGAATAGCCATAAGTATTGAGATATAATGTGTAATAACAGCCCATAATGCAATAAATATTGATATAAAAGCATGATGCAAAATGGACATATCAGCCGCCACCCCCGTCCAATAGGATGCCGCCATGTCAGCTCCCGCGCCTCCTCTCTCTCCTCCAGCGCCGTCACGGCACACCCAGGCCCAGGGCGAGCCCGCGGAGCCCATCGGGGCCCGACCCCCAAGCCCGGCGCGCTCGCTCCTCTCCGCCACCTCGCCCTTCCCGGCGTGCCTCCCGCGCCTCGCCTCCGCGTCGGCCGCCATCGCCTCGCCACTCGCCGCCGCATGCGCTGCACCTCCCGGCCCGCGCACCCTCGGCCGCTCGCGCCCGCTGCTTCGCCGCTGCCACGCCTCGCCGCTCCTCCACGTGCGCCGCCCCGCTCCCTGCAGCCTGCGTTACCACCGCCGCCGCCATCCGCGCCGCCCGCGCCCGCGCGCCGCCGTCCTCCTCCGGCGTTCCGACCTTGCCCGCGCCGCCTCACCGGAGGAGCTCGTCGGAGCTCCTCGTCGCCGGATCCGAGGAGTGGGATGTGATCCACCACTCCCCCGATCCAAATAGCCACCCGCATCCTGGATCCCTCCATCCCGGTACCTCCCTATCCAACTTCCCCGAGGTTGTTTTTTGCTGTCCTTGAATTATCATATTATGTGTGCATCTTGCCATGACCATAACTTCATGCATGTGGCTCCCTTTTGCGTGCATGATATGTCAAAATGTTCATCTCTTGATGCTCTACATGATAGTTGCATTTTTATTATTGTTAATGTTAATCTTGATGTCTTAATCTTCGTTGCAAAACTGCTAAGTGATATAAATTGCTGCATGTTAACATCATGTGTGCATCTTGTGAGTGCTATAACTTTGTCCATGTGGATCCTATGATGATGATCTTGATATGCGCATGTTCTGCTCTTCATGCTCTACATGTTGGTGTGATTTGCATTCATGTTATGGTGCACCTTGATATCTTAATATCTGTTGCAGAAGTGTGTGTTGCTGTTAACTGCTGAAAACTGCTGTAACTTGCCAATTTCTCATTTTTATATCTTTTTGTGTGATTTTCTTTTGAGCATCATGTCTACATGTTTTAGGAGCATCATTATACCCTATTTGCTATGGCCCAATACATGTATTTTTATATACCTTGTCGTGAGTGCATCAAGCTTGTGAAATGGGCTACTTGCTGTTAATTTTCTGTCAAGTCTGTTTCTGTCATACCATGATTCCATGTTTGCTTGATGCTACCAATTAATCCATGCATAATCTTGAGATGTTTAGTTGACATGTTTTTTTATCCGTCTTATGCTCTATCATTACATGCCTTTTGATGCCTCATATATGTCCTGTAGCATATGTGTTCGTTGCCATGAACATGCCTATATGTTGTTCTAGTTTTCTGTTAACTTCATGATGCCATGTTGTGAGATTGTTATTAATTGATACATGCCTCTTTTGGAGATGCTCCAATTACATGAATTGAAGCATAATAAGATTTCTTTGCCCAAATGCCAAGTTCGTAAATTTGGGATGTCATATGCCTCTGTTCCATACTTGCAAATATGTTATCTTAATGTTGCTATTTTACACTTGCTGAAACTGTTACAAAATTCAATTTTGTTTTGTTCGTTCCCACTAATCCATTAACCATATGCATATGATTGTTTGATGTTATTTCTCTTGTTATGTGTACATTTATGCCATGCCCTTGGTTGCCATGCATAGTTACTGTAGCATCTTTGTTTCATGCGTCCAACATGCCATCATATTAACTCTGCTCATGCATATGCTCCTGTGTTATAAAGATGCAATTTGCATTGATCATATTGGTTTAATCTTAACGCCTATGAACCTCAATCTTAATGATATTCGAGTTATGTTATCTATACATATAGAGCATATCAAGTTTGTGCTCATATGATTCCTGTAGCATGTTGTTTTGATGATTGCAAAGTGCCTACTTGCTGTGTTGGACAGTTTGTTGTTATATCTTGTTGGGAGTGTATGTCTTGCACCGTTGCTCCGTTTTCCTCATGCTCTATATGAAACTTGCTTAGAATTGTATGTAGTTTCATCATGTAATGTTGAATATTTGTTGTGAGTATGTTTGCTTGATGTTTGAATGCATTTTGCATCAATGCCATGTTTAACTAGTTTTGCTCATATCTTCCAGGCCGTAGCTCCGAATTAAATGAACTTTATATGTAACTTGACTAAAATTTCATGTAGATCATCATGGTGCATCTTAACTTGCTGATTAACTACTTGAACTTAAGGTTTATTCAGATCTGGACCAATTTTGAAATTTGCATACGAGGACTTACCGGATTTGTTATATGTTGTTTCCGGCCTCACTTAAACTTGCTTTGTTATGTTGTTCTTGTATGCATCATCTCTTGCCATGAGTAGCATCATGTAGCATTGGCATGCATCAAACTTGGTTGAGCATCATGCCATGTTTATATGTTGTGTGTTTACCTTCTTGTTTGCTTCTTTCCGGTTGTGCTTCTTCTCAATAGTTCCTGTTTCGTTGCGATTGTGAGGATTCGTTCGACTATGCTTGGTTTGTCTTTGCCTGTTCGTCTTCTTCATGGAATCGTTCTTCTTCCTAGCAGGATTTCAGGCAAGATGACCATTACCCTGGATCTCACTACTATCATTGCTATGCTAGTTGTCTCAATGATATTGCTATGTCGCGCTTCCTACCACAGGTTTATCAAGCCTCCCAAATTGCCATGTCAGCCTCTAACCTTTTTCACGCTTCCTAGCAAACCGTTGTTTGACTATGTTACTGCTTTGCTCAGCCCCTCTTATAGCATTGTTAGTTGCAGGTGAAGTTGAAGATTGCTGCATGTTGGTTATGTTGGGATATCACAATATCTCTTATTTGATTAATGCATCTATATACTTGGTAAAGGGTTGAAGGCTCGGCCTTATGCCTGGTGTTTTGTTCCACTCTTGCCTCCCTAGTTTCCATCATACCGATGTTATGTTCCTTGATTTTGCATGCCTAACACGGTGAGGGGTATGGGACCCTCTTGACAGTTCGCTTTGAATAAAACTCTTCCAGTAAGGCCCAACATTGGTTTTACCATTTGCCTAATAACAACTAAAACTTAAATAGGGGATTTTCTCTGGACCCCTAGTATTTTTAATCAACCCCCGGGCCAGTGCTCCTCTGAGTGCGGCTCCTATCGGGATTTGTCGTCACACCAGGAGGTCTTGCTGGTTTGTTTTACCATTGTCAAAATTTCTTGTGCACCGGGATCCCGAGTCTGATCAGATGTCCCACGATGGAGGATTGTCTCCGCCATCGTGAGCTTATAATGGGCTAAGTTGGTACACCCCTGCAGGGTTTAAACTTTTGAGAGCCGTACCTGCGGTTATTAGGAAGATGGAAATTTGTTAATATCCGATTGTAAAAAACTTGACACCAGATTCGAATTAAAATACCCAACCACGTGTGTAATCGTGATGGTCTCTTTTTGAGTGGGTCGAGAAGAGAACATGGTGGTGTTATGTTTGAACGTAAGTAGTTCAGGATCACTGTCTGCGTTCTGGGAACGGGGGTCCCCAGACATGCCTGCCTGCGGCCTGCGGCATGGCTCCACCAGTGGCCCAGTACGGCCCATCTTGATCAACAACACTCAAGACCCTCGCGAGGGGCTAAGCCTCGCGGGGCGGATGACACAAGGCCTCCTCAGGGGCAGCCTCACCAAGCAGGCTCGCGAGCAGGCGGAGAGATCAAGGCAAGGGGTACCTCGCGAGGTTCCCGTGATGCAAGCCATGACGATCGAGGTCAGGCGGGTGCCAGCACGCGTAGCGTCCTTGTTTCCCCTTTGGTGCTAAGGGGCAAGCGCAGGCACGGAGTACCGAGGCATCAGGCAAAGGTTTCCATATCGGTGCAACAATACCAAGACCAGTAGGACGGCAGGACGGAGGTCATCGTGGAGCCCAAGACGGTGTCACCACCTGCGCCTTTGACAGGCGAAGACCACCTTTAGTCAGGATAGCTTGTACTAGCTGTCCCCCTTCAAAATGGTCGTTGTTGGATCCCTTCCCACTCAATATTTGGGAAGAGGACTAGGGACTCTATAAATAGGGCTAGCCACCACCATAGAGAGGGATCAGATCCTTCCCAAGCTGAACACCTCACCAGCTCAAGAACACCCCTCCTCACGAGGCTGTTCTTCCCTTGTATGGTTCATCATAAGCCCAAGAGGCAATCCACCACCACACACAGGAGTAGGGTATTACACCACAACGGTGGCCCAAACCTGTATAAATCTTGTGTCTCTTGTGTTGTTCATCGAGCCAACTTAGAGATCGCGGCGAGGCTGAGGGCGTGTTTCGGTAGGGAGAAATCTTCGTGCGCACCCTAGTGTTCAAACCTTAAGGGTTTTGCCGGAATCCGATATCCGATATTTGGCACGCCAGGTAGGGGTTCACCGGAGCTCTTCCTTCCATCGACCCGCTCTCCACCAACACCGCACTTCGTCTTCATGGAGGACATCGCGCTTCTGGCTCCGGCGGCTGGCGCCAGCACTGGGGCCAGGGGGCTCCGAGCCTTGGCCCCCGCCTTATGGCAGGTGCACTGGCCACACAAGTTCACGCCAGAGATGCCGCCACACTACGACGGCGCGGCGGACCCACTCGTTTTCCTGCTGGCCAACTGGCTTCCCATGGCCCTCATTGGCGTCCCGCGCGCTTGGTTGCTCAACATGCCGACGTCTTCTGTGGCCTCCTGGGAGGAGCTGCGCGACCTCTTCCTCGCCCACTACGCGGCACCGGCGCCCCCGGTTGTCGCAGCTCTCCTGGATGGCTTGCAGGCGCCACCCTCAGACCGCCATGCCAAGTCGTTCTTTCGCCAGATCGGCGCCGCCCTCGCGTGATAGGGAGCTTTCCGGGGTTGGGTGGCGCCCAAGGCTTACCTGACCTTCAACTCGGAAGATCACCCCATCAACACCGCCTGATCGGGTATGCTCCCGATGCTCTGCACGCCCACCATCTGCCAGGTGGCCTTCACCAAAACCCTCATCGACGGCAACGTCGGCCTCAACGTGCTGTCGATCGAGGCCTTCAGCCTCCTCCATGTACCGCTGGAACGGCTTCGACCCAGCACATCCCTTCTCGGGCATCGGAGGCGGTTCCTTCAGTTCCATGGGTCAGATCCGCCTTCCCGTGACCTTTGGCACCCACGACAACTACCGCACGGAGTTGGCCGACTTCGACATTACCCACATCGGCCTCCTGTACAACACCATCCTCGGATACCCCGCCTTAGCTCAGTTCATGGCTGCAACCCATCCGTCCTACAACCTCATGAAGACGCCCGGGACCAACAGTGTCCTCACCGTAGCTGGAGATACCAAGGAGGCTCTACTGGCGCTCAAGGTGGCCCTCAAGGCCGCCGTGGCGGTGCAGCTCGCCGGTGCGGACACCTCCAGGCCAAGGGGGCTGCACCGACCAAAAAGAAGCAGTTGCTCACTCAGGACAAGGCGGAGACCAAGCAGGTGCTAGTTGAGGAAGACGGGTCCTCGGGAGCCACCTTCACCATAGGTGCCAACCTCGACCCCGACCAAGAGGAGGCATTGGTGAGGTTCTTGCGCTCGAACAAGGAGGTATTCGCGTGGGAACCCAAGCAGCTAGCGGGGGTCACAAGGGAGGTGACTGAGCATCACCTGAATGTGTGCCCCAATGTATGCCCCGTGAAGCAGAAAGCGAGGCGGCAGTCCATCGAGAAGCAGGCCTTCATCGTCCAAGAAACCTGCAAGCTAGAGGTAGAAGGGTTTATTCGCGAGGTTCGCTATCCCGAATGGCTGGCAAACCCTGTTGTCGTGCTGAAAAAGCAAGGAAAGGAGCGTATGTGCGTCGACTTCACCAACCTCAACAAGGCCTGCCCACATCGACCAGATTGTCGACTCCACCGCCAATTGCGACCTGTTGTGTTTCCTGGATGCGTTTTCGGGTTATCACCAAATGAAGATGGCGGTGGAGAACGTGGAGAAGACAACCTTCCTGACCCCATGTGGAGTGTACTGCTACACTTGCATGTCATTCGGGTTGCGCAATGCGGGCGCGACCTACCAGGGACTGATGCACATTGCCTTAGGCGGGCAGCTCGAGGAAAACACCGAGGCTTTGTCGACGACATTGTGGTGAAATCTTGGGAGGCAAGGACCTTGATCCAGGATTTGGAGGAGACCTTCGCGAGTCTTCTCCAGGTAGAGCTGCGACTCAACCCAGAGAAGTGCGTGATCGGCGTCCCTTCCGGCAAGCTGCTGGGCTTCCTCGTGTGCCATAGGGGGATCGAGGCCAACCCAGAGAAGGTCAAGGCAATTGAAGTCATGAGTCCACCGCAGACCCTCAGAGAAATGCAGAAGCTCATCGGCCGCGTGACCGCGTTACGACACTTCATCTCCAAGCTGGGGGAGTGCGCCCTGCCATTCTTCAAGATGATGAAGAAGAAGGGCTCGTTTGAGTGGATGCAGGAGGCCGACCGAGCGTTTCAAGACCTCAAGAAATATCTGACTAGCCCTCCGGTGAAGATGGCACCGTGCCCTCTCGAGTCCCTGGTGCTCTACCTTGCCGCCACTCCCTACTCCGCCAGCGCAGCCCTAGTGGAGGTTCGGGAGGAACGCCAGGCTAAGGCCGTGTCACGCCCAGCCGCAGCCTCAGCCGTGGCGACAAAAGACCAGGAAGGCCTCACGAGGACCACAACAGCGGCGGCAGGGGACCAAGCTCAGCAGGAAGGTTCCCCCAGGGCTGAAGAGACTGCACCAAGCAACCAGGCGATGGGGGCTCCATTGTCTCAGGAAACGCCTCAACCTCCGGAAGACACAGGCCACGTCAGCACACCTGAAAGCACAAGTGCTCCCTAGGTGGTTTTGGTAATTAATGTCAACATATCTCTTGTTGGACTAACACTTTTATCTAGTATGTTTCAGATAAGTTCAACAATGGAGTTGCATGGACTAAAGGATGTGGGAACTCCTTCAAGATGCTAAGGACAAAGGATTGGCTCAAGCTTCAAGCGCAAGACTCTTCATTTTACATTTTAGTGATCCAAGATCACATTGACTCTATAGGAAAGCCAATACCATCAAGAAGGGATGAGGTGTTGCTTAATGAGTTTCTTGCTCCACAGTGCTTAGTGATATGCTCCAAAACTCTCAACTACTTTCCCATTTCCACACATATGACCTAAACCAAAAGTCAAACTTGGCCCCACCGATTCTTTCTATCCGGCGCCACCGAGTTCATATGTCATAGCCACTGCCACAAACCCTAGGCAAATCGGTCTCACTGATAGGGCTCTCGGGCTCACCGAGATGGGATTGTAATCTCTCTGTGTATGTCCATTACCAAAATCGGTCTCACCGAGTTTGAGCAATCAATACTACCGAGATTACAATGCAAACTTCCTGGTTAACTCATTACCAAAATCGGACCTACCGAGTTTGTGTAATCGGTCCAACCAAGTTTGCCTGACCAACTCTCTGGAAAGCTTATTACCAAAATCAGTCCTACCGAGTTTGTGTAATTGGTCTCACCGAGATTACGTTATGCCCTAACCCTAACCATATCGGTCCTACCGAGTTGCATGCCGGTCCCACCGAAAATCCTAACGGACACTAGGTTTATCAAATCGGTCTGACCGAGTCTGTTGAATCGGTCCCACCGAGTTTGGTAAATTGTGTGTAACGGTTAGATTTTGTGTGGAGGCTATATATACCCCTCCACCTCCTCTTCATTCATGGAGAGAGCCATCAGACTGAACCTAAACTTCCAACATATCATTTCTAAGAGAGAACCACCTACTCATGTGTTGAGGTTAATATATTCCATTCCTACCATGTGAATCTTGATCTCTAGCCTTCCCAAGTTGCTTTCCACTCAAATCTTCTTTCCATCCGATCCAAATCCCATGAGAGAGAGTTGAGTGTTGGGGAGACTATCATTTGAAGCACAAGAGCAAGGAGTTCATCATCAACGCACCATTTGTTACTTCTTGGAGAGTGGTGTCTCCTAGATTGGCTAGGTGTCACTTGGGAGCCTCCGACAAGATTGTGGAGTTGAACCAAGGAGTTTGTAAGGGCAAGGAGATCACCTACTTCGTGAAGATCTACCTCTAGTGAGGCAAGTCCTTCGTGGGCGACGGCCATGGTGGGATAGACAAGGTTGCTTCTTCGTGGACCCTTCGTGGGTGGAGCCCTCCGTGGACTCGCGCAACCGTTACCCTTCGTGGGTTGAAGTCTCCATCAACGTGGATGTACGATAGCACCACCTATCGGAACCACGCCAAAAACATCCGTGTCTCCAATTGCGTTTGAATCCTCCAAAACCCTTCCCTTTACATTCTTGCAAGTTGCATGCTTTACTTTCTGCTGCTCATATACTCTTTTCATACTTGCTTGTTATGTATTGTGAATGTTAAACTTGTGCCTAAACTCCACTTAAACTTAAAGATCTTAAAAATTGCAACTTTGATACTTAGTGTCTAATCACCCCCCCTCTAGACACCTCTTCTCAAGGTCCTACAAGTGGTATTAGAGCATTGGTCTCCATTGCCTTGTTTAATCACCATTGGTGGAAGATGGATGAGTCTACTTTGGGGAGTCTTAGACATAGAGTGCCTATTCTTGATGGAGAGTATTTCATGAGTGAAAAAATGAGATGCTTGTAATCTTCAATCAATATCATTTAAACAAATACATTGCTAGCCCTTGTGCACCTCATGTTGATCCTATGCATCCTACTCTTGATGAGTCAATTGACATGATTAGGAATCTTAGAACTACCGAACTTATCATCAGAGGCTTGCCTAGAAACTTGATTGGATGTTTGCCTACTCTTAAGTGTGCCTACACTATGTGGAAATTTCTTGAGGAACGTTTTCCAAATTATTCCTTGAAAAATCTAGATGAAATTCTCCATAAGTCTGTTGCCTTGCGTAAGATGAATAGTAGTGATCCTATGTTTGGTGATCGTCTATTTGAGCTTACAAACCTTATGCTTGCCAAAGGAGATGTTGGAATTATTAGTGATATTATTTCTGAAGCTATAAAAATTCATAAGCAAGATCATTGTCAAACTCACTCTAACGAATCACCCTCTCTAGGATTTGATCCACCACATGATGATGTTGAACATGGATACTATGATGAGGATGATGATAGTGACTTCGATCTTGATGATGCAATGAGAACTTTGGTCTGATGGCAAATCTTCGGGGATATATGTCAGGAGGAAAGGAATGGGTTCTTGATAGTGGATGTACCGATCACATGACCGGAGATAAAGACATGTTTCGTGAGCTTGCTGAAAATTATAGTCCTCGAAAGTATGTCACTTTCGGTGACAACTCAAAGGGTAAGGTGGTTGGCCTCAGTAAGGTGGCCATCTCACATGATAGCTCCATACAAAATGTCATGCTCGTTGTATCTCTTGGATACAACTTACTTTCAGTATCTAGACTTGCTTATTTTGGTTTCAATGTCTTATTTACTGAAGTAGATTGCCAAGTGTTTTGTCGAGACAATCATAAAATGGTCTTTACCTGTGTGCGTAGAGGTGATCTATACATTGTTGATTTCACTAAAAAGGCTCAACCTAAAACTTGCTTCATTGCTAAATCCTCAAAAGGTTGGTTATGGCATAGACGACTAGGTCATGTTGGTATGCAAAACCTTGACAAGCTTATTAAAGGAAATCATGTCCTTGGTGTCAAGGATGTCATATTTGATAAGGATAGACTTTGCAGTGCTTGTCAGGCAGGTAAACAGGTTGGAGGAAGGCATCCCGTGAAGAACATCATGACCACAAGGAGGCCACTCGAGCTACTTCACATGGATCTTTTTGGTCCCAACTCTTACAAGAGTCTCGGTGGAAATTCTTTTGGTCTAGTTATAGTTGATGATTTTTCAAGATTTACGTGGGTGTTCTTTCTCGATGATAAATCGCAGGTCCAAAAGATCTTCAAAAACTTCGCTAGGAAGGCCCGAAATCAATTTTAAGTGAAGATCAAGAAGGTTCGCAGCGACAATGGAACGGAGTTCAAGAATGCAAATGTGGACACCTTTCTTGACTAAGAAGGGATTTCACACGAGTTCTCGGCTACGTACACACCTCAACAAAATGGAGTTGTTGAGAGGAAGAACCGGACGCTCATCGAAATGGCGAGAACGATGCTTGATGAGTACAAGACACCGAAGCACTTCTGGGCAGAAGCGGTTGAGACAGCTTGTCATGCAACAAATCGCTTGTATCTTCACAAGCTACTCGGCAAGACGGCATACGAGCTCCTCACCGGTAACAAACCCCAAGCTGGATACTTTCGAGTATTCGGCTCAAAATGCTACATTCTTGATAAGCATCGTCGTTCTAAATTTGCTCCTAAGTCTCATGAAGGTTTCCTACTAGGTTATGGCTCAAACTCTTACACTTACCGTGTCTACAACAATTTCACCCGAAAGGTTGAAGAGACGGTAGATGTGAAGTTTGATGAATCTAACGGCACGCAAGTAGAGAAATTGCCAATTGATGTAGGAGACAAAGATCCATCGGAAGCAATCCAAGACTTGTCTATTGGCAAGGTCCGTCCAACGGAGGTGAAGGAGAGTAGCTCGTCCGTCCAAGTGGAAGCTTCTACTTCAAGACAAGGTGAACCAAGAGTTGATATGAAAGCATCCACAAGTGGGACACACCAAGATGAAGAAAACGAGGAAGTGCATCAAGATGAACGTCAACAACCTCCTTCTCCACCACGACAAGAGAACGACAATGCCAACAATGAAGAAGGCCAAGAAGAAGAACAAGATGAAGAAGAATTTCAACCAAGAACCAAGCAAAAGCTTTCACGAGTTCGAGCAAGAATTGCTAAAGATCATCCCGTCGAGCAAATCTACAATGATATTCAAACCGGGATAATCACTCACACTAAAGCTCGTTTAGCTAACTTTTGTGAAAACTATTCTTTCATCTCTAGCATTGAACCTATGAAGGTCGAAGAAGCATTGGAAGATCCGGATTGGATAAATGCTATGCATGAAGAGTTACACAACTTTGAGAGGAACCAAGTTTGGACATTGGTTGAGAAGCCCGACAACAACCACAACATCATCGGTACCAAATGGGTGTTTCGCAACAAGCAAGATGAAGATGGACAAGTAGTTCGCAACAAAGCACGTCTCGTCGCCCAAGGCTACACACAAGTTGAAGGTATGGACTATGGTGAGACTTACGCTCCCGTTGCTAGACTTGAGTCCATTTGTATCTTACTTGCCTATGTTAATCATCATGATATCACCTTGTACCAAATGGACATTAAAAGTGCTTTTCTAAATGGTGATATAGAGGAGGAAGTTTATGTTAAGCAACCTCCCGGGTTTCTCAATCCTAAGAAACCAAATCATGTTTACAAACTTCACAAAGCTCTTTATGGTCTTAAACAAGCTCCTAGAGCATGGTATAAATGCTTGACCAAGTTCCTTATTGAAAAAGGCTTTGAAATTGGTAAAATTGATTCTACTCTTTTTACTAAAAGGGTTAATGGAGAACTATTTGTGTGCCAAATCTATGTTGATGATATTATATTTGGTTCAACTAACCCTCATTTTAGTGAAAAGTTTGGGAAGCTAATGTCGGAGAAGTTTGAGATGTCTATGATGAGTAAACTCAAATTCTTTCTTGGGTTGCAAATCAAGCAAACTAAGGAAGGTACCTTTGTTTCTCAAATGAAGTACACCAAGGACTTATTCAAGAAGTTCAATATGCAAGAATGCAAAGGTATGACTACACCCATGCCTACTAGTGGACATCTTGACTTGACCAAAGATGGTGAACTGGTTGATCAAAAGGTTTATCTCTCTATGATTGGTTCTTGTTATATCTATGTGCATCACGTCCCGATATCATGCTAAGTGTGTGCATGTGTGCACGATATCAAGATGCTCCTAAAGAATGTCATCTTAGGGTCGTGAAAAGGATAGCGAGATACTTAATCCATACACCAAATTTTGGCATTTGGTATCCTAAGAGGGCCTCTTTCGATCTTGTTGGCTACTCCGACTCGGACTATGCTGGAGACAAGGTTGATACAAAGTCCACTTTGGGTACTTGTCAATTTCTTGGTAGATCTCTTGTGTCTTGGTCCTCCAAGAAACAAAACTCGGTATCCTTATCCACCGCCGAAGCGGAGTACATTGCCGTTGGTTCATGTTGTGCTCAATTACTTTGGATGACCCAAACTCTTAAAGATTATGGGATACATGTGAAACATGTTCCATTGCTTTGTGACAATGAAAGTGCTATCAAAATCGGTCATAATCCTGAACAACATTCTCGAACTAAGCATATTGAAGTTCGTCATCATTTCATTCGAGATCATGTTGCTAAGGGTGACATTGATCTTAAGCATGTTCGCACCGAAAAGAAATTAGCGGATATATTCACTAAACCTCTTGATGAGAAAGTGTTTTGCAGGTTAAGAGGAGAATTTAACATCATTGATGCTTCAAACTTGGAGTAGAAACTCCATTGGATACATGCAAGACATGAGCTTATGACTAATCCTTGATATTTCTCTTATGATGAAAATCTTATGTCTTGGATATATTTGCAACTTGCATGTTATCTAACCCATGTAGGTACTTGGTGGAATTAAATTCCATGAGATTGTAATCTACTCACATCTTGAGCAATCTCTACATCACCAAGTTAACTCATTACCAAAATCGGTCCTACCGAGTTTGTGTAATCGGTCCAACCGAGTTTGCCTGACCAACTCTCTGGAAAGCTTATTACCAAAATCGGTCCTACCGAGTCTATGTAATTGGTCTCATCGAGATTATGTTATGCCCTAACCCTAACCATATCGGTCCTACCGAGTTGCATGTCGGTCCCACCGAAAATCCTAACGGTCACTAGGTTTATCAAATCGGTCTGACCGAGTCTGTTGAATCGGTCCCACCGAGTTTGGTAAATTGTGTGTAACGGTTAGATTTTGTGTGGAGGCTATATATACCCCTCCACCTCCTCTTCATTCGTGGAGAGAGACATCAGACTGAACCTACACTTCCAGCATACCATTTTTGAGAGAGAACCACCTACTCATGTGTTGAGGCCAAGATATTCCATTCCTACCATATGAATCTTGATCTCTAGCCTTCCCAAGTTGCTTTCCACTCAAATCTTCTTTCCATCCGATCCAAATCCCATGAGAGAGAGTTGAGTGTTGGGGAGACTATCATTTGAAGCACAAGAGCAAGGAGTTCATCATCAATGCACCATTTGTTACTTCTTGGAGAGTGGTGTCTCCTAGATTGGCTAGGTGTCACTTGGGAGCCTCCGACAAGATTGTGGAGTTGAACCAAGGAGTTTGTAAGGGCAAGGAGATCGCCTACTTCGTGAAGATCTACTGCTAGTGAGGAAAGTCCTTCGTGGGCGACGGCCATGGTGGGATAGACAAGGTTGCTTCTTCGTGGACCCTTTGTGGGTGGAGCCCTCCATGGACTCGCGCAACCATTACCCTTCGTGGGTTGAAGTCTCCATCAACGTGGATGTACGATAGCACCACCTATCGGAACCACGCCAAAAACATCCGTGTCTCCAATTGCGTTTGAATCCTCCAAAACCCTCCCTTTACATTCTTGCAAGTTGCATGCTTTACTTTCTGCTGCTCATATACTCTTTGCATACTTGCTTGTTATGTATTGTGAATGTTAAACTTGTGCCTAAACTCCACTTAAACTTAAAGGTCTTAAAAATTGCAAATTTGCTACTTAGTGTCTAATCACCCCCCCTCTAGACACCTCTTCTCAAGGTCCTACAACACCCACCCTCATCGAGCATCCGGTGTAATTCATTAGCACAGTGTTGCAGGATGCAAGGGCACGGTACCCCAAGCCTCAGAAGCTCTTACTCGCGCTCTTGGTGGCCTCACGTAAGCTGCGGCACTACTTTCAAGGTCACCCCATCAAGGTCGTCTCGGCCCACCCATTGGAAAGGGTACTCAGGAGGCCCAACTCCGCTGGGAGGGTCACCGAATGGAACATTGAGCTGCAGGCGTTTCAGTTGGAGTTCAGCACAACCAGGGTCGTCAAGGGAGCCGCCCTTGCTGATTTCGTGGCAGAATGGACGGAGGCACCAGGGCTCAAGGCGGGCGAGAATCAGTCTCTCTCCCCAGGAAGTGAGGCACCAGATTGCTGGGTCATGTACTTCGATGGTGCATTCTCACGACAGGGCGCGGGGGCTGGTGCAGTGCTTATATCCCCCACTCAGGACAAGCTCTACTACATTGTGCAGCTCTGTTTCCAGCATGGCGAGAAGGTCTCCAACAACATAGCAAAATATGAGGGCCTCATAGCAGGCCTGGAAGCTGCAATAGCACTGGGAGTGAAGCGCCTCGTCATCAAGGGCGATTCATAACTCCTCGTCAACTTCTCCAACAAGGTGTATGAGCCAAAGGACGAGCACATGGAAGCATATCTTGCGGAAGTACGAAAGATGGAGAAGCCATTCTGGGGGCTGGAGCTACAGCATGTGCCCCACGGCACCAACCAAGAGGCTGATGACATCGCCAGGAGGGAGTCCAGACGGCTGCCTCAGGAGCATGGCGTTTTCGAGGAATGACTCTTCAAGCCGTCGGCGGCACCATCACTTTCGAGCACGGCACAGCCACGGGAAGAACTCCCTCGGCCACCTGCCACAGGGGCCCCGGCCTGTGGCCCGACCTCAGGAGCGTGCCTACTCTTGGCGCTGGAGCCTCAGGAGGGACGCTGGACCACGGAATTCAAGGAATACCTAATGCAAGGGACGCTGTGAGAAAAAGAGGAGGACGCGGAACGCGTGGCCCGGCAGGCCACGGCCTACTGCATCCAAGACAGTGAGTTATACCGGAAGTGGCTGAATGACGTTTCCCTACGTTGCATCTCCAGGGAACAGGGGAAAGAGCTGCTGGCCGAGATACACGGTGGAGATTGCGGGCACCACTCGTCGTCACGGACCCTCGTTGGCAAGGCATTTCGCAGCGGATTCTACTGGCCTACGGCACTCAACTATGCAACCGAGATAGTGAAGTCCTGCGAAGCTTGCCAATTTCACGCCAAGCAGATCCATCAGCCAACTTAGGGCCTGCAGACCATCCCGCTCTTGTGGCCGTTCGCGGTCTGGGGGCTGGATATCTTGGGCCTGTTCCCTCGAGCACCTGGGGGCTACCGCTACCTCTACGTCGCCATCAACAAGTTCACCAAGTGGGCAGAGGTGGAAGCTGTTCGCACCATCCCAGCTGGCTCCGCGGTCAAGTTCATCAAGGGCCTCGTGAGCCGATTTGGGGTCCCTAACCACATCATCACCGACAACGGTTCGTAGTTCACTAGCAATCTCTTCAAAACGTATTGTGCTAACCTTGGAATGCAGATATGCTACGCTTCGGTGGTGGACCCCCGAAGCAACGCCAGGCCGAACGCGCCAATGCGGAGGTCCTGAGGGGCCTCAAGACCAGGACCTTCAAGAAGAAGCTAGATGCCTGCAGTAGGGGCTGGTACGACGAGCTCCAGTCCATGCTGTGGTCCATCCGCACTACCACCACCAAGCCAACTAGCGAGACCCCGTTCTTCCTCGTCTACGGAGCAGAAGCGGTTCTCCCTCACGAGGTCAGGTGTCGCTCCGCACGGGTCCTAGCGTTTGATGAGGCGTAGCAGGACGCCATGCGGGGGATGGACCTCATGCTGGGGGAGGAACGTCGTCGTGAAGCCATGCTACGGGCGGCAAGATACTAGCAGGCGCTGCGGCGGTATCACTGTCACAGCATCCGCCCCAGAACACTCGAGGTAGGTGACCTCGTCCTGAGGCGGGTGCTCTCCAGGGAAGGGATGCATAAGCTCTCACCCATGTGGGAGGGCCCATTCAAGGTCGTCCATGTCTCCTGGCCTAGCACCACGCGCCTGGAGACCCAGGAACGGGTACCCATCCCGAACGCCTGGAACATCCAGCACCTCCGAAAGTTGTACCCCGGAAGAAAGGCCCGGTGCCTATGAAGAAGGGCAAGTGCCTGTGAAGCTCGTTGCCCGAAGAAAGGCCCAGTGCCTGTGAAGAAGGCCCAGTGCCTGTGAAGCTCGCCGCCCGAAGAAAGGCCCGGTGCCTGTGAAGAAGGCCCAGTGCCTGTGAAGCTCGCCGCCCATGACACTCTCACGTAATAATGAGTGGGGTTGTACATGCCCCGGAGTCTCCGGAGTGCCGCCCTTGGGCCTCGGGGGCTCCATCCCACGCCTAGTGGCAGCACTTAGCTCCGCACTGGTGAGAAGGTGTCGAAGACAAGACTAGGTGCCGGATGCAGCTTTTCATTTGCTTTCCGCAGTTGGCTTGCTCTTCCTTATTAGAACCTTGATTAAAGTTGCTACTGGTGTTCTTTGCCGGTTCTGTCTGTCATCTTCTGCCCCTGTTTTCTGTTTTCAGCTCTTTGTCTGACTCGCTCTCTCTCTCGCAAGCCTCGCGAGGGGGCTGCGTGGGTGCCCTCGTGAGCCCTTCCTCTTTTGATTTTCGTGAGGCTCTCTGATTCGAGTTTGCAGCGGGAGCACCCCTCCTAGTCCGTGCCCCTCGGGCACTGAGACACGAAGCGCCGGGCCATGGTCGGCAACCCTCGCTACCAAGGTTCGGAAATTATTCTCCCAACGAATTTCTTGCAGCTCTTAAGGTGCCCGACAAGGCCTGAAGCAGGCACCTCACAAGGTGGAAACTACTTCAAGTGTGCCAAGCTAAGTTGTTCCTACGCGCAGACACATAACAACGACACCATAACACATCACAGGAACAATAAATGCAGCACGATAACTAGGGAATCATAGTTTGTTGCACGCCCCCCACGGGGCCCCATACTTCTCTCTCTCGATGCAGGAAAAGAAGGAAAACAAAGCAAAAGCGGCACGCGCCTTGCGACAGCTCGCGAGGAGGGATCTGCCACGTCTTCCTGAGCTCAGTCAGACTCCACCTCGCACTTCACTGGAGCGCAGCGATGGGACGACCCGCTGCCGCCCTCAAGGCAGGCACGGCGGCGTGGTGGTTGATCGTAGCCACCGCTAGAGGAGCTGTCGCCGGAGGAGGAGCCACTGAAGCTTGGCGAGCCGTGGTCGCCACCGGGAGCGGGTTTACCTTCGCTCTCGTCACAACCGTCACCAAGACTGAGCACCTCGTCGCCATCATTGTCTTCAGTGCAGCACCCAACACGGCGGCCATCTTCTCCGAACAACCTCACGTAGAGGGTCGCGTCGCCGTCATACTTGAAGTGGAGGCCACGCGCACGGGCAAATGTCTGCCAGCCCCGGGCCAGGGTTGCATTGCCGGTGACTGAGATCTCCACCGCGACCCAGGAGGCCCTACAGCAGCAGCCATTCTCCTGCAGCCAGAGCCCGCTTGGGCCAGTGGCCGGCAGCTCGCCGACGAAGGAACGAGGAAGCTGAAGCCTGTTGCCGGCCGGGTTATCCGGCCACACGATGAACTCCGGCAGCACCTCCGCCGAGTGGAAGTGCGGCCAGGGAGTCCGTGCAGCCACGACATGCCTTCCCCCACCAACTGGGCTGCCTCGACATGGGCGGCCACCACCATGTGAAGGGCCACCGCCGCGACCACCAGAAGCCACAACAGGGGTCGCAGGATGCTTGCGAGGACGACCGCGGCCGCGCTTGGGCGGAGGAGAGCTAGGCACTTCCTGGCGAGCCTTCCCCTTCTCCGCAGCCAAAAACCTCTTCACGGGCGCTGTCGGGGATATACCCCGCGGTATGACCCGGCTGGAGTTGTAAACCGGCTGGGACTTGGTAAACCGGCGGATGGTAAACTGGCGGACAGTTAAGACAGAGAGTCAAGACAGATGGCTGAGACAGATGGTAAACCGGCGGACAGTTAAGACAGAGAGTCAAGACAGATGGCTAAGACAGACGGTAAACCGGCTGGTGGTAAACCGGCGGGAGTCAAGTCAGATGATAACCCGGCAGGTGTTAAGTCAGTTCTTAAACCGGCAGACAATGTTAAACCGGCAGACAATGTTAAACCGGCAGACAATGTTAAACCGGCAGACATTAAGAAGCCCAGGAAGGGAAGTCAAAATAGTTTAAGTCTTAGTCCGAGATGGACTCTACATGTAACCCGCCCCTTTAACTTATATAAGGAGGGGCAGGGCTCCCCAAAGAGGGAGAGAAAAAAGAAACAATCTCTAGGGCTAGACACAACTAGAGGAGAGCCGGTTTATGGCGACTCCCTCATGATGATGATAATGAGACCTAGCCTCAAACAGCATGTAGGGTTTTCACCGGATGATGTTTCTTGGGGCCCGAAGCTGTCTAAATCTTTGTCTTGCGTGTTGCGTCTCTCGATTCCGCTCAACCCCTCTCAAGCTACCACATAGATGTGTTGGCCTCACGACTAAGTCCTCACACTAGAACACCTGACGTGTTAATTCCACGACAGTTGGCGCCCATCGTGGGGCCTGCGCACGGTGGTGTTGAGTTCTTGAAGGGAGCGCTTAAAGGAATCAGGAAGTTCCCAAGTTTCTGGATGAAGAAGTTTGTAAAGCTCTGGCACGGAACGATCACACATGATAATCTGGTTCAGAAAGATCTTGAGAAGAGCCGTAACCAGGGTTAGTGCAATTTGCTAGTCCGTTTTGGATCTGATAGTACAATATTGGAGTTCAAAATAAATCGCTGCTGCTCGTTTGAACAAGCGGACCGATCACAAGTCGCCAAGAACGTTGTTCTCCGTCGCTTTTTGTTTTTCCCGGCGCATCGAGTCCGGATACGTAACTCGCTGAAGCCAGCATGGATAGTCCCTATTTCGTCAAAGTGCAGGTTGACCGAGTCAGATGAGAATATCAATTGTGCAAACACAGGACAAGTCTGAACTGGGCTATCAAATCACTAATCGGACATCAGTCAAGATTACAGCTATCGCAGTCTATACATGGAGACAATAAACAAAACATTGATCCTGCAGCGCTCAAGTGGACAAATTGATCAGGGTCACATCTGACCAAAAAGTTGCTGCAGTTTTTGATGGACTTTTAGATGTGTTAAGGAAATTACTACTGAATAAAAGGGGTTGGATTACCAAAACCAAGATAGACTCGGATGGGTATAAACAGCTCAATCAGGATGAATATTACTTTTGACTCAAATATGGATCTAACGAAAAGGCAGGGAGTCAACGCCGAGCCGTGCCTGGCCTCGCCTCTAAACCGAGCTGCTGCATCGTATTGTTCCAACCCCCTCTGCAAGCCGCCAGTGGAGTTGTCCTCGCCTCCCGCTGAATCCGGCTGCTCTCCTGAGTCGTTTTTGAGACACCCTGCTGCTTCAGCCACCGCACGCCCGGGTACGCCGCTCCAACCTCATCCGCGTCATGGCCTCCACCATGTCCCTGACGCCGGGTCAATGGCCGCTTCGCGCCCAACCGAGCTGCTGCACACCGCCTCTGCCGCGCAAGCCTCTCACGCCTCCATCGTCGCCGGTTCACACTTGCAAACCACCGTGACTCCGCCCGGTCGCCTCAACTATGACGAACCACCCCCGTCTTACTGCAGCGGGAGAGCCGTCACCGGCGTCGATTGCAGTGGGAGAGTCGCCGAAGCCGTGACCCGCAGTCGGTCCACCCCTCAGCTCCGGGTTAAAGCTTCACCTCGGGCGGCAGCAACTCGGCCTGACCGCTACAGCTACTGCCTCGGACCGCCCACGTCAGACCCGGACTGCGACACCAGCCGGCTATAAACCGCCGCCGCGGATTCAACCCGCCGGACCTCCGCCCGCCACCCGCGTGCCCAAACAAAGTCGCTGCGCCGGCTAGTTCCGACACGCCCTCAAGTTACCGGTTTACTGCAATCACACTTGTGGCTCGTCTCACAGCCTCACTTCGCCACCTCGGCTCCTCTTCGCCCGCACAAGTATACATCCGCCATGGCCGCATTTCCACCTCTGCCTCACCTTTGCTATTAAACCGCTGGGCGGCGCTGTCTCCCGCCATGTGTATCTCCACATCACCACAAGCCACTGCGGCTTCGAGCCACTCCCGTGCTGGCCTCCTGCGTCATCTAGCATGGCTCCGCGTGACGCCTCATATGTTGCAGCTGCGTCCACTGTCGCGCCTCGCTGATCCGGCCCGGTCGCAACCCAGCCGCGTGCGCTAGTCTTTCGCGGAGAGCCGGCCTCTCGCGCCCCAATCGCTGCCAAGCTCACCCCCCCACATGGAACGCTCTCGACAGCACCTCGCCAATGCCTCGCCGGTTTACTCCCGACGCGTGTCGACATACAACCCGCCCCGTCTCCAATCAAATCCATAGCCTTAAATCGCCGCCTGGCCATCTGCTGCTAACCTGCCATAGCCGTATTTCCACCGCCGCTGCACGGACCGCATCCTCAAGCCGGCCACGGCCTCGACATCCACCTCTGCTGCCTCGCTGGGTCACGGCCACAATTGTTGTCCGTCATCTTCGAACCGAATGTTTGTTAAACCGTTGACCTTCGACTCCGTCGAGCGGTTTGAGCCGCTGCCGCGGACTCCACCGCTGACTCGTGGCGGTCCTTTGCTACTACCGCAGCCCGTTTCGATGATTTCATCTTGAGTCGCCACCACCGAGTCGTGATCGCGGCCCTGTGTTGCCATGTCTGCAGCGGGCGCGCTATGCCGGCTGTTGCCACCTACGCTGGTCTTCGCTTCTGTTTTTTCTGCTCCAAGTCAGCCCCTGAGCATTTTCAACTTTGAATCATCGTAAGGCGAGTTAGCCTACACCAGCATCTGAGTCGGCCTTGCTATTTCCTGGCGCGGTCTTGTTTTTAGCAGCGGCGAGCCGGTTCACCTGCGATCCGAAGATGGCACCAGAGAGGGCACCGCTTCTCTTCACTGGCGTCAGCTTCGTGCCGTCTAGCCTCGCCTGCCTGCACAACCAGACCGGGTCACCGTGAAAGTTTCAGCGGATCAGACCGGACTGCCCCCTAGCTTAGCAGAAGAATGGTTGAGTATTTCTTAATAAAATATAAAGAAGCCTCAGTGGGAGTTGCAGGAAAAGTCTCTACAGTTTAAAGACACACTATTGAGGCTCATTGAAAATGAAATCAGAGTTTGAAATTTGTCGCATGTCAAGCCGGAGATCCACCTTGCTATCTGGGCGTTATGGTCTACGCCGGCCCGCCTGCAACAGAAGACCCGGGGGACGAACGTGCAGCCTAAGTGTTTGGCTATAAGGCACCGCTCGATGGATGCGTGCGCTGATGGCCGTCCTGGTTATCTGGTCGATTTCGACGGGCCGGGAGGAATAAATCAAAGATTTATGTTCTGTTCAAATACTACGTCCACCCTAAAGATCCATTAACATAAGTTGTGTGGAGTTTTGAAAATGTCAAAGGAAAAAGTTTATGTGAAGATGTGCTAGCTGTTCCCAAAAGAGTGCTAGCACTATTAATCCACGTACAGATCATCAGTCTTTCAAAGACATCAGGTGATATCTATCTATGTCTGTTTTGTTAATACATATTGTTTTCATCAAGAAAAATCAACTACTTTGATTCATATATGTTGACATGCAGGACATTTATTCATTATAAACGTGGTTTATACCATGGGTACGGAGCATGCGCTGGCAACGTCTTGCCCGGTGTTCATCTGTGCCATATTACCTAATGAATGGACGCGTTTAAGATGCCGACTTTACGGTTTGGTTTACATCAACTTGCTAGGACCGTGCCCACGGCCGACTCGCTTGCGCCGGCTTATAACACAACGACCGATTCATCTATCTGTGTTGCCTCTGATGTTGCGGTCGTCTTTCTCGTCCGTCTCTCGCGGCCTGGGCTACATCAACACACTGGGCCACACCTGTCTGCATGAGCTATTTATTGAGTATGAGCAAGTCACTTCTTGGGTAGCCCGGTTTTCTTCCAACAAATTGGAGGCAAATTGTCATCAGCCGCCGTCTGCACTGGGTGGTTCAATGGGCATGCGCACAAATCGCTGCCACTATAGTTTGGTCAACTTCAAACAGCCAGTTGGAAGGAACCATTGGCTGAGTTGCTGACACGGCTCATACGGGGTCATTTATAACCCGCCACAGTCACCTCAACCTTCTGTGGATTTACATCGCGTTATTAACACCGATGATGTATACCTTCTGCTATGGTCAAGTACGGAGAATTTCAAGACAACTCCTTGAGTCATCTTGAGACTCGGGGGCTACGATGATATTACTCAGCAAGTGTTGCCGATTTTTGGTGAATTCAAGAAACCCAGGACATTTGAGGGAAAGATAACCCGGTCCCGGAGGCTACTACCATATTGATGAAAGTTTAAAGGCCGTCAGAAAATTTCCGGCTGAAAATGAGGGTTCCCGCTTAAAATCCAGTTCAAGGGAAAGATGTCTCCCATAAAGTTTTGAAGCTCTCAATATCCGGTTTAAAATCCCGGTTCAAGAAGAATTTATCTCTTGCAAAAAGTTAAAGGTTGCCGAAGAGGACCTGTTGCCATGATGCACGGTTCAAACATGGGTATCCCGCCTTATTGGCTTATCATATTATTGGTTACATGGGGGCTTCAGCTGACAAAGCGGAGTTCTGTCCATTAATCCGGCTATCACGCCACAAGAAAACTTGGGAGCTTCACACCCAAGGGGCCAAAGAGAGTCTTGTTGCTACACACAGCTCAAACATAGGCACCCATTGAGCATAGCTCACAAAGTTACTTGGGGGCTCTTTGTGTGGAGTAACAAAGAGTTTGAAAGGACCCTTGTAATTGGGTATCGACCCACGGCTTGGAAGCCTGGTGTATTCACCCAAAACCCCGGGTTAACCTGCCTTCATCAAGTAAGCCACTCCTATCCAGGTAATCCTGGCATGACCCGCCGAACGTTTGACAAGTTACTCTCATAGAGACCCTGAACTTGTCAAAGTTAAAACGACGATTGGTTAGTTGGAGGCCCATCTTAAAAGGCTTTGTCAAATGGTTTAACTCAGCGGCCTGGCAGCCCATGAAAAGCCTCAAATTTGGGCCTGGCAGCCCTTGAAAAGCCTCGACTACACGATTTTATTTGCCTTTGTCAAGATTTTTCTCTTTTGATAAATTTTATGTTGAACCGGCGTCTATTGACCCGGCATGACTATTAGTCCTCAAATTAACCCGGTGTTCATTAACCCGGCTCGACTTTCAACTACAAGTTGTCAGTACATAATCACTTATAATCCGGTGTTTATTGACCCGGCCTGGCTTTAGACTATAAGTCGCCAGTATATATTTGGATTGCGCCATTGGAATTATGCGCTTATAAATCATTGGGTATATTATTCAAATAGCCAACATGGCTGGATTTTTATTATGGTTATCAAATACCAGTATTATGGTTAAGGTTTTCAAAGTTGGTTTAGCGCAATGGCTATCATATTATCAATAGATATGATTTATTCTACAATTGAAGGAATAGTCCTGAGTTGCTGCAGGCTTACGACCCGGCACTTGGGGGCTACATTATTTAAGTTGAGATTACATCAAATACACAAGTCTCATGTCGCTGCGGCATGTACCATGACACTTGGGGGCTAATGCAAAGTCATTGTTTGCTCACCTTATTGAAGACCCGACTCATCACATTGTAATGAGCCGGCCCTTGGGGGCTACCAATTGCTCCTGTCAACAATTCAAGGTACAAAGCGTTTTATTCATTATATTGAAGGGTACACTGCTCAGTTGGTAAAGCACAAGGCTCTTAACCTTGTGGATGTGGATTCAAGCCCATGATGGGGGTTACATCATATGATGTTATTTTCATTGAAGTATATATCAAGTCCCAGCTCAATATTATCTTACTGAGCCGGCCCTTGGGGGCTACACATCATTGCTCAAATCTACATGATTATATTTACAAAGTCCCTGCTCATCATTGCATAAATGACCTGGCCCTTGGGGGCTACACTGGTTGAAGTTTTTATGAGCATCAGGAAATTACAAGTCCCAGGTTGCTGCAAGCATGACAATCCGTCACTTGGGGGCTACATATGTGGAATACTCAGTTCTGACTAGTGATTGAGATGAACAACCTGGATTTCTTCAAGCTTGTGACATTCATATTGAAGTAAATCTTAAAGATGTTACTATGTTACCTTCTTAAGATTTGAGGGCTACAAGTGATAGGCATATAAGAGGTATATTTTCAAAAGCTGATATTAACAAACAGTTATGATCCGGTGCCATCAATATTTGTAAACTGGCAAGTTCTACATTCCTAAACCGGTTGAAGATCAGATGAGTATTTCAAACACCAATATTTTTGTTAAGCATTGGGAGCTGAGTCAAAGAAGTCATTCTTCACAATATTTCTCTGTGACAAACCAATGTCAGCAAATTGATTATGAAGCTGGCCTATTGACTCGGATTTTCAAGAAGGAAATGACAAGGATTTAAAGATGCTCAGGATCAGTTTAACATGGATAAATCGAAATTAAACTAGGGGCTAATGTCAGGGATATACCCCGCGGTATGACCCGGCCGGAGTTGTAAACCGGCTGGGACTTGGTAAACCGGCGGATGGTAAACCGGCGGACAGTTAAGACAGAGAGTCAAGACAGATGGCTAAGACATATGGTAAATCGGCGGACAGTTAAGACAGAGAGTCAAGACAGATGGCTAAGACAGATGATAAACCGGCTGGTGGTAAACCGGCGGGAGTCAAGTCAGATGATAACCCGGCAGGTGTTAAGTCAGTTCATAAACCGGCAGAAAATGTTAAACCGGCAGACCATGTTAAACCGACAGACAATGTTAAACCGGAAGACAATGTTAAACCGGCAGACCATGTTAAACCGGCGGACGTTAAGAAGCCCAGGAAGAGAAGTCAAAATAGTTTAAGTCTTAGTCCGAGATGGACTCTACATATAACCCGTCCCTTTAACTTATATAAGGAGGGGCAGGGCTCCCCAAAGAGGGAGAGAGAAAAGAAACAATCTCTAGGGCTAGACACAACTAGAGGAGAGCCGGTTTACGGCGACTCCCTCATGATGATGATAATGAGACCTAGCCTCAAACAGCTTGTAGGGTTTTTACCGGATGATGTTTCCCGGGGCCCGAAGCTATCTAAATCTTTGTCATGTGTGTTGCGTCTCTCGTTTCCGCTCAACCACTCTCAAGCTACCACATAGATGTGTTGGCCTCATGACTAAGTCCTCACACTAGGACATCTGACGTGTTAATTCCATGATAGGCACCATGGGAGGCACTGCAAGCAACAGGAGCGAGGGAGAAGAAGCAGGCGGAGCAAGAAGAGATGGGCAACTGGGGCTCTTGCCCCTCCTCATTTATAGCCCAAGGGAGGCTAACCATCGACCTTCACGATCGCATGTAATGATGACCCTTTTTGCATGCAAGAGGGACTTGTCAAGTCGGGCAGTTGCGGAGGCAGCGTGGAGAAGCTGAGACGCCCACGTCCAATCAGTCGCCACGCATCAACCAAGGTTGCAGGATGTTGGGGCCCATGGCACTCCGCACTTGCCCTTTGGCTTCGCCGCTAAGCCAAGTCCGAGCGCGCCTTGGGCCCGGGGGCTACTGTCGGCGTTCTGGGAATGGGGGTCCCCAGACTTGCCTGCCTGCGGCCTGCGGCGTGGCTCCACCAGTGGCCCAGTACGGTCCATCTTCATCAACAAACACTCAAGACCCTCGCGAGGGGCCAAGCCTCGTGGGGCGGACGACACAAGGCCTCCTCAGGGGACAGCCTCACCAGGCAGGCTCGCGAGGAGGCGGAGAGATCAATGCAAGGGGTACCTCGCGAGGTTCCCATGATGCAAGCCATGACGACCGAGGCCAGGTGAGCCCCAGGAGGGCGCCAACACGCGCAGCGTCCTCATTTCCCATTTGATGCTAAGGGGGCAAGCGCAGGCGCAGAGTACCGAGGCATCAGGCAAAGGTTTCCATATCGGTGCAACAAGGCCAAGACCAGCAGGACAGCAGGACGGAGGTCATCGTGGAGCCCAAGACGGCATCACCACCAGCGCCTTTGATAGGCGAAGACCACCTTTAGTCACGATAGCTTGTACTAGTTGTCCCCCTTCAAAATGGTTGTTGTTGGATCCCTTCCCGCTCAATATTTGGGAAGAGGACTAGGGCCTCTATAAATAGGGCTAGCCACCACCATAGAGAGGGATCGGATCCTTCCCAACATGCACACCTCACCAGCTCAAGAACACCCCTCCTCACGAGGTTGTTCTTCCCTTGTATTGTTCATCATAAGCCCAAGAGGCAATCCACCAGCACACACAGGAGTAGGGTATTACACCACAATGGTGGATTGAACCTGTATAAATCTTGTGTCTCTTGTGTTGTTCATCGAGCTAGCTTAGAGATTACGGTGAGGCTGAGCGTGTGTTTTGGTAGGGAGAAATCTTCGTGCGCACCCCAGTGTTCGAACCTTAAGGGTTTTGTCGGAACCCTATATCCGACAATCACTTCTTGATCATTACTAGTTTGCGACCGTTTGCGTAGTTTCTCATCTCATTCTTGTATTCATAAGTTAGCCACCATACATGCTTAGTCGCTTGCTGCAACCTCAACACTTATCCATTCCATACCCATTGAGCTTTGCTAGTCTTGATACCCATGGTAATGGGATTGTTGAGTCCTCGTGGCTCACAGATTACTACAACAATAGTTGGAGGTACATGTAATGCGATGATCATGACGTGAGAGTGATGCTTTCTTGTTTTGGAGTTGTTCTTCGGTCAGGGGATAGGTTCCAGGTCGGCGGCCTGGGCTAGCAGGGTGGATGTCGTTTGAGTTTCTGTTTGTGTTTCATCCGTAGTCGGATGTTGCTCTTATGTATGATGTTGTTGTATTCATGTGGCATTGTATGCCTCTTGTATTAATCCCCAACTATTATGTAATGGTATGAGGTAATGATATCCACCTTGCAAAAGCGTCTCCAATATGCACTTCTATCCTTGGTGGGACCTTTGAGTTCCTTTAGGATAGGGTCGCATATTGGGCGTGACACCACCTCTGCCTCCTCATAGGCATACTCCTCCTCTAAATCCATTTCCTTGCCAATAAATGCATGAGTCTTGCTTGATGAGTTCTTCTTGTGAGATGAAGACTTTGACGAAGACTGTGTAGAAGATTTTGAAGATTTCTTCTTCTTCTTGTCATCAGAATCATATTCCTTGCTCTTCTTCTTCTTCTTCGATTCCTTATCCCACTGAGGACACTCGGAGATGTAGTGGCCTATCTTCTTGCATTTGTGGCATGTTCTCTTCTTGTAGTCACGTGATAAAGCTTTGCCTTTCTTTGAGCTAGATCTTGAAGACTTGCTGAATCGATTCTTCTTGAAGGACTTCTTCACAAGCATTGCAAGCTCTTTGCCAAGCTCTTCAGTATCGCCAGAGCTACAGTCAAATTCTTCTTTAGATGAGGAAACAACTTTTGCCTCCAGGGCACGGTTTCGACCATAGTTAGGACCATGGTGTCACGCTTCTCAGATAGCTGGAACTCATGTGTGTTGAGCCTCTCAAGTATGTCAGACAGATCGAGATCTTTGAAGTCAGGTCGTTCTTGTATCATCAGGGCTAAGGTGTCAAACGAGCTGTCAAGTGATCTCAGAAGCTTCTTCACAATCTCATGCTTGGTGATTTTAGTGGCGCCGAGAGCGCGGAGCTCATTGGTGATATCAGTCAAGCAATCGAATTTGAGCTGGACATTTTCCTTGTCATTTCTCTTGAAGCGGTTGAAGAGATTGCAAACAACATCGATTCTTGAGTCTCTCCGAGTTGAGATGCCTTCGTTGACCTTGGACAGCCAATCCCAGACCAGTTTTGCAGTTTCCACTGCACTCACACGGCCATACCGCCCTTTGGTCAGATGACCACAGATGATGTTCTTGGCGGTTGAGTCCAATTGCGCAAATCTCTTGACATCATCAGCGGTGACGCCTTCACCGACTTTGGGAACACCAGTCTTGATGACATACCAGAGATCAACATCAATGGCTTCAAGATGCATGCGCATCTTGTTCTTCTAGTAGGGGCAGTCACACTACAAAAAAAAGACAAATCTGTGACATTTTGGGCCGAATGAAAAAAAATTATGTCATACATATGACACTTCTATGACGATAATTGTGACAAAACCCGGTATCATCATATATGTGGTGGGATCCTACTTCTATGACAAAAAAATCATGACAGAAAATGGGCTTTTCGTCCTGGGCGGGCCAGAGACGCAGTTGCATGACATTCTTTGGGCCGTCCATGATAGAAAAAACCGTGGTAGAAGCGAGGGGAGGAAAATTTCGGGGAGTTGCCGGTTATGGTGGGAGGTCGGGGGCCGAGCAATGCGCGTTTCTCTCATACACGTACACGCATGTGTGCGAGGCGTTTACTCTAACTGAACCCGAGCGATGCATTGGGCTCTAACTGAACCCGAGCGATTGCACTACAGGCTATGCGTTACTGAACCCGAGCGATCATTCGATGGCTGTTAACTGAACCCGATGGAGCGATTCCTTCGCTACTGCTGCTAACTGAAGCCGATCGATTGGATGAACAGTGAGCGTTACGGGGGGGTTTGGATGAACAATGAGCGGTGGCGTTGCCTCTGGATGAACAGGACCCCATGGTGTGGAGGGCTGGATGAACAGTAGACGGTGGAGGGGTGGCCGTTGAGGGGTGGTTGAACAGGACCCCGTGGTGTGGAGGGCTGGATGAACAGTAGATGGTGGAGGGCTGGATGAATAGTAGATGGTGGAGGGGTGGTTGAACAGTAGCCGGTGGAGTAGCGCGCGGTGGAGGTTGGATGAACAGGAGAACGTGGAGGCTGGAGGAGGTCGACGGTGGAGATGAACAGTATCCCGTGGAGTCCTGTTTTGCGATACACCACACCCCTCCCGATGAACAGGACCCCCGTTTTGACCGTAGCGCTCCAACACAAGTCCGTTTCGTCTGTTTTGCGGTACGCCACACCCCTCCCGATCAACAAGACCCCCGTTTCGATCGTAGGAGGTCTGTTTCCTCCGTTTTGCGGTACGCCACACCCCTCCCGATTAACAGGACCCCCGTTTCGACCGTAGGAGGTTCGTTTCCTCCGTTTTGCGGTACGCCACACCCCTCCCGATCAACAGGACCCCGTTCCGAACGTAGGAGGTACGTTTCCTCCGTTGTGCGGTATGCCAGGCCTCGTTTCCATCGCCTGTTCCATCCAAGCCGGTTGGCTCCCACGCGTTCCGTTGCCTCCTGATGAAGAAGACGCATTCCGTTGCTTCCCCATGAACACGACGCATTCCATTGCCTCCCCATGAACACGACGACGACGTGTTTCTCCTTCCCGACCCAGCCATGTACGTATGCGCAAGTAGGCATTCGAGACCCTGCCCGTATGTACGTACGTGGTCGTATTTTCTTTCTTGCACCCTCGCTGATGTACGTACATGTACATGCTACGTGTGCGCCTCTACATCGACACGTGCGCGCCTCTACTACGACACGTGCGTGCCTGTACATCGACCAGCATGTACGTACACTTTCACGACCAGAATGACAATGCTACGTACGCTTCGACCAGGTGGGTCCCGACTGTCAGGCACTTCCTTGCCTGCGAAGATGTAGCTGGTGGGTCCCAGTAGTCAGGGGGGCGAATTGTTTTGGTTTTTTTTTGCCCGGACACACTTCATTGCATGCGAAGATGTAGCTGGTGGGTCCCAGCAGTCAGGGGGGAAACATTTTTTTCGCGAAATACTGGTGGCCCGTACGGTGGGTCCCTTCTGTCAGGTGGAGGAATAATTATTTTGCGCGTAATAAGGAGGCACTTCCTTGCGGCCGTCGTGGACCCAACTGTCAGCCTCTCCATGCACAGTACTCTTCCGATGGAAGTCAGTCATTGACCACATTGACCATGCCGCGCCGAGAGCACCACGGTGGTGGATGATGGCGAGGCCTAGGAAGGGGACGACGCGAAGCCGGGGAAGACGCAGAAGTGGATGCCCACATGAAGAGGAGTACGAGGGTGAGGCTGCCGTCGCCGCAGAATAACATGGTGTGTCGGTGAGTAGAGGGATGGCATGGCCAGCAGTGGGAGTAGTAGGGGGCGGTGAGGTCTCCGCCGCATCGCAGCCGGCCACGGGAGGCAGGAGCACGAGGCACGACCGGCACTGGTTTGGGCGGCTGGAGCAAGAAGACCAGAGGTTGAAGAAGCACTACGGCCGTTGGATGGACATCGTACGGTGACTGGAGCTAGAATCATGCATATTATTGACTAAGTTGACAAAGCCCTCCATCCTCGTCAACTTAGTAGGCCCACAAGTCAGCCTGCCACTATACTGGGTCCCAGCTAACAGGCGGAGTATTCATTTTTTTTGTGCATAATAAGGAGGAACTTCCTTGCATGCAAGATATAGCTGGTGGGTCCGAGCTGTCAGCGGCGGTAATGTTTTTTCGTGAAATACAGAGGCCCTTTCGGTGGGTCCCTGATGTCGGGTAGAGGAATCATTATTTTACGCGTAATAAGGAGGCATTTCCTTGCGTGCGGCCGTGGACCTAGCTGTCGGCCTCTCCACGTACAGTCCACTTCAGATGCATGTTGGTCATTGACCACGTTGACCAGGCCGCGCCGAGAGCACCAGGGCGGTGGACGACGGCGAGGCCTAGGAAAGGAACGACATGGAGGCAGGGAAGACTCAGCAGTTGTTTCCCACGTGGAGGGGAGTACGACTGTACGAGGGTTTACTGGTTCGTCTGCCAACGCTGGAGAATAACAGCAGGTGTGGGTAAGTAGAGGGATGGCTAGGCTAGTGATGGGAGTACGGTGGGGCGGTGAGGCCTGCGCGGCAGCAGAGCTGGCCGCGGGGAGGAGGGAGCAGGCAGTCCCGCCGGCGCTTGTTTGAGCGGCTGGAGCAGGAAGAGCAGAGATTGAAGAAGCACGATGGCCGTTGGATGGCAATCCAACAGGCACTGCTTGTGCGTCAACCCTTTTTTTTAGGAAAGCCTCAAATCTGTGGAAAACAGCATACAACCCATCTTCCCTTATTTCTAAAAAATTTATAGCCCATTTGCTAATTCTTAAGGTTTTTTTGGAGCCCATATTCTTTTTGTTAGCATTACAGCCCATACTGTGGCCATGGTTAAAAAAATATACGAAATTTTGCATATTTCGGTACGGTCCGAACTGTTTTTAATCCCGAAATTTCGACTCACATTCAAACTGATTTTAAAAATAAATTTATATCAATATAAAATCCAACAAATTCTCCACGCATAAAAATTAATGTATTTAAAATCTCGAAATAAAAAAAAAGATATTTGAAACTACTTGTCGGTTTGATGTGTTTTAAAAATGTACAGCCCATTTCTCATTACTGATGGGCCATTTTCTCGGCCAGCCGAATGAAAGCTCTCCTCGTCTTGAAAGATTTGCAGCCCAACAGGCCTGACAAAGCGACTTACTTGGCAAATCACAAAAAACAGGGTTGTGGCCATGGACCCAGCTGTCAGCCTCTCCACGTACAGTACTCTTCCGATGGAAGTCGTTCCTTGACCATGTTGACCATGCCGCGCGGAGAGCAACACAGCAGTGGACGACGGTGAGGCCTAGGAAGGGGACGACGCGAAGCCGGGGAAGACGCGGCAGTGGAAGCCCGCGCGGAGAGGAGTATGAGGGTTCACTAGTTCGGCTGCGATGTGAGGCTGCCGTCGCCGCAGGGCCTAGCCAGCGGTGGGAATAGTAGGGGGCGGTGAGTCCTCCGCGGCAGCACAGCCGGCCACGCGAGGCAGGAGCATGAGGCACGACCGGCGCTGGTTTGGGCGGCTAGAGCAAGAAGACCAGAGGTTGAAGAAGCACTACGGCCGTTGGATGGACATCGTACGGTCACTGGAGCTAGAATCGTTCATATTGACTAAGTTGACAAAGCCCTTTGTCCCTGTCAACTTAGTAAGCCCACAAGTCAGCCTCCCACCAAGGTGGGTTCCAGCTAGCAAGGGGAGTATTCTTTTTTGTGCGTAATAAGGAGGCACTTCCTGTTGGTCCGAGCTGACAGCGGGGGGGGCATTTTTTCGCAAAATACGGTGGCCCGTCAGGTGGGTCCCAGCAGTCAGGGGGCAAATGTTTTTTTCGCAAGATATGGTGGCCCGTCCAGTGGGTCCCTGCTGTCAGTTCGAGGAATCATTATTTTCCGCGTAATAAGGAGGCACTTACTTGCTGCGGCCATGGACCCAGCTAAGACTCTCCACGTATAGTATACTTCCGATGGAAGTCGTTCCTTGACCACGTTGACCTTGCCGCATTCCGTTGCATGCATTCGTCCATGGGCATGGTGCGTCCCCACTGTCAGCCTCTCATGTACAGTCATCTTTCGATGACTCTCGATTGTTGACCATGATGACCACACCATGCCGAGCGCACCCAGACTGGAACGACCCGGAGATGGGGAAGACGGGGCAGTGGAGTCGCAGATGGAGAGGAGTGGGAAACTTCACTGGTTCGGGTGCGCGGCAGCACAGCCGCGGTGCCGCCCAAGGGAGACAGGAGCAAGAACAGAGGTTGAAGAAGGAGCACAACTGTTGGATTAACATCCAACAGTCCAGCTGCTAGAATCATTTGTTGATTAAGTTGACAAAGTCGTGCGTACACGTCCACTTAGCAGGCCCACAAGTCAGTCACAAAATCTGACGGGTCCCAGCTGTCAACGGGATGAATAAATTTTTTTTGCAAAAGAAGGAGGCACTTCCTTCCATGCGAAGATACAGCTGGTGGGTCCCAGCTGTCAGGTGGAGGAAACATTTTTTTTCAGCTTAATAAGGAGGAACTTTCCTTGTGTGTGACCATGGACCTCGTGGGTCCCAATAGTCAGGCTCTCCACGTACAGTCCTCTTCCGATGACTCTCGTTTGTTGACCATGCCGCACCGAACACATTGAGGCGGTGGACAACGGCGAGGCCCGGACGGGAACGACTCAGAGATGGGAAAACGCGGCAGTGGAGTCGTAGATTGAGAGGAGGAGAAGGGTTATAACTGGCTCTGTTGCAATTCATATCAAACTCAGGTTCACAGGACATGTTCATATTCATAGCCAACATTCACTGTCAACAACTCAAAAGATTCATATATACACAAGCTCAGCATATTTATGCATCCAAATGATTGATAGATCACGACAATATTCATACATAATTCACAAAAAGATTCAGATATACACATGTTCAGTATGTTTATGCATCAAAATGATTGAGATCACAGCCAATATGATCCATGGACGAACTTTAATTACCTAGGGTACAGACTAGTAAATGGTGTTCAATCAGAGGTACTTCTTGCTAAAATTAGTTCTTGTACGAGTAAACTTTCGAGTACATAAGAGGCAGCACAGACAATCTGAACTTTGCTTGTAGGTTTATCCTCAAATAGTGGCCTCGTGCCGAGGGAGGTTTGAGCAACTTGGACACTACTTTCATCCAACTAGTTTACTGGCTCATCTTGGTCCTGTATCTTGCCAAAATTCTACATTGCAGACGAGAAAGGAGGCGGTTGAGAAAATGAACCACCCAAATTTTTTGTGCAGTTCAACTGAAATGGAGCATCCTTGGCGTGCAGATTGATTAAGTGCCAGATGAATATACGCGCCAACTAACTTGTCTGGAATCTTTAGACTCCATGCCATATAGTTCGCTACCATATGTGCCGATAACCAAAAGGCACAAGTTGGGACCAAAGACTAGACTGCATTTTTTCTGGGCTATGCACCAAGCAATATTTTTGGCGTTCACTATCCTAATACTTGGAGTTTGACAATTGGTTGACGTCGGTTGATACTCGAATGAATATACGCACTTCTTGTCAACATCGATGCTTGTCTGAGTGAACTTTGGAGTACATAGCAGCAGCATAAGTACATGTCCATCTGATCATTTTGTGCAGTTCTACTGAAATCACCCGATGTAATGATTTGCCTACGAGTTCAGGCTCCAAATTACTCCTTTATGAAATCGGCAAATAGTAGCACAATACCAAATTACCAATACATATGATAGGCACAATAATCAGGATAAAGACTAGTACCAACCTATGTGAGGTAGCATATCAATTACTATTTCCTTTGACTGGAAGTCGAGATAAGCCAAGCGATTGACAGCAAAGGAAGAAAGCAAGCGGAGATTAGCGACTGACAGGAAAGGACGGAAGCTGCCGAGGCAATGAAGCACCCAAAGTTTTTGTGCAGTTCCACCAAAATCGAGCATCCCTGTTGGCACATATATTGAGAGAGTGAGATTACTGTAATAGTGGGACTAGTTGATGAAACATACACTAACAAATAGAAGCACCCTCATTATCTTAATGGGTAAAGTTAGCAACATAGTAGTCTTGCTTAAAGAGAGGTATTAGTGTATTTAATCAGTGCCAATTAGCTCAACTCAACACTCAAAGCATTGCCATTTATCATAGGTTGCAAAACTTAAAAGTGCAAAGATAAAGGAGTTTCTCATGACAGTAGCACGATACAAATAGAGATGACAGCAAACTAATATGGATGAAGGCCTTAGGCCCGTACCAACCTGAGAAAAAAAGCTTATTCAAGTAGTCCCATAAGAGATGATAAAGCACTCATTGGAATCACACAATAGTATATATTTTTGCGCACTTCAAATGTATGGTTGAAATCACTCTTATTTACCAGTGCTGAGATTATATCGAAATATTATCAAGAACTTCCAGCAGAGTTAAAGCACTGGCTAGGATACAGTTCATTGTATTGTCTTGTGTAGTTCCACTAAAATGTATGATTGGCACAACATGATCCCTGTTTGCACAAGTAGGAACAAGGTGAAACCTTCATTAGCTTAGTGAGAAAGGATAGGAAGACATTAGCATATTACTCAAACAGTAGCATCAAATTCATGATGGATAATACGCAAAACATTGCCTCATTGAACCAATGGCAATAAATTGACATGCAAAACAATAGCACTATTATGTCATGACACTAATAATATTCCCTCCCAGCTCCACCACATGATTCACCTCCATAGACAAGCATTCACACGTACATGATTCAACATAGGGTCCTACTAAAGATTTGTTTAACTCCAACAGGAAAATTAGGCAGTAATAAATTAGTGGTACTTAAGTACTCCTAATTAATTAAGTGAGACAACAGAAGTGGAAGGGCTCCTGGAGGATCATCTCACATGTAAGGTAGTCGTTGCCGGAGCCTCGACTGAGGCATCTGGCTTCAGCAAGATCGCCTTGGCACTGTTTATTCTTCTTCCTCCTCCTCTTCATGCTCTGTTTCTCTTTCTCCTCAGCAGTTGGTGAAACCAAGTACATGATTGGCCTTCTAATTTAGAATTGGTTTTGTCAGTGAGGGAGTACAAGTGTACTAGTAAAAAACAGCATTATTTTCTCATGGCAGTCAGAAAATAGAGATGAACACATGCATTAAATATCATTCTTACCTAAAGGAAGGTTATGGCGCCAATATGGATGATGAGGATTGGAACACAGATCTCCCTTTGTGCAGTTCCACCAAAATGAACCAACTATTCCATCTGACATTCCAGTTAAACAACACAAAAGTCACTTCTTTTAAGAAGAGTTTTGTGTAGTGCACCAAAAGGTCACAACAGCAACCAGGTGAATTGGATATCCCTGTTTGCACAAAAAGGCACAGAGGAAATAGTCAGAGTCTCAAACAATTACAGGCAAAAACATTTGGCTAAACTTGTCAGTGTCTCAAACAATTACATGCAAAAACAGTGGCATGGCTTCATTTTTACCAGGGACATTATATTAAGAACATCTAAGGCTGCATTCGGTTCACAGGTTTGGTGCAGGATTTTCGTAGGAACACAATTCCTACGGTATTCTTTCCCTTCCAACTGCTCGGAACACGGGAAAGGTGAATAGTGTTTCATAGGAAAGCTGGTCTTGTAGTACTGATTCCATCGGATTAGAAACATCCAGGCACTGCTCATTTTTCCGGCGGAAGCCCTAGGCAGGCGCTCGCTTCCATGCGTCAGACAGGTTGCTGTGCTGTGTTTGTCGGAATAAAAAAAATCAACCTATGTGTGGTACGTGAGGTGAGGACAAGAGTAGTCACTGTGCAGCTGAATAAACAAATAGCATCTCATACTGCCAAGCATGCTACTCTAAAAAAACAAATCTATACATTTCGTAGTCCATCCGAACACATTCTCTTGAGAGTTTCCTCCTGTTCGCTGTTCCATAGTTTTATACCTACATTCCTCTCCTATTCCTCTATTTTCATCAATACCTATGTTTGCTGCCCCTTTATTCCGACGGGAGCCTAAATATTTGGTATAAGGGCATGGGACAGTGGGTGCACCAGCAGTACAACACCATGTACGTAAACAGGGGCATAAAGTGGTGATTCATAGTTTGTTGCCCCGAGAAACAAACATCCAAGAAACATATCTGGGTTGGTCCCATTTTTGTTCCCTCTAGCCACCTAGTCCTATGTGTGGATAGCAAATCTAGTCCTGGTCATACCACTGTGTACAACGTTACCCCTGTATTTCCCTTTTCGACCAAGAGACCGGTTGGATGACCAGTCTGTACTACTTTCATCCCCTTTCCTTCCTGTTTGTACCAAGTCCGATGTACATACTAAATTCCCCCACCCCCACTTTATTTCAGTGACAAGTATTTTCGGACGGAGGGAGTACAAGATTCGACTCCATGAAGTAGATTGTCCTCTAACAATAGAAGAAGAAAAAATAGGTGATGTTGGACCATCCGATCGAGAGGGGCTGAGAGGTAGAAAATGATGCACATGCAGCGACGTAGCGAGCTAGGGAGGTAGAGCTAAGGAGGTTTGGAACGAAGATATACCTGAAGGTCGTCGGGATGTGGATAGGTGGGCAGCGGGAGGCTGGATCCGCCCACAGGCAACGACGAAGGGATCGGGGGACCTCCCGTGCCGGCGCTCGGCCAAAGATAACGGTATGGCCGGCAGTGGGTCTCCTCCCTCGCTGTCGACGACGGCCTAAACACTGCCCCTCCTCCCCTTCACCGGCGGAGGGGGATACGTCCGTATCTGTAACCAGCAGTGAGGATAGAAAGCCAGTGTTTTTTGAAGGGAGAAAGACAGTGTTACTACCCCTATCTTGTTTAGATCTGGAGAGGATGAGAGTGTGTGAATAGAGCAGCCCTTGCAAGCAAGCGTGGAGGCTCCGGCCTATATATAAGTAGTGATTTAGAAGTAGGAGTAACATCATTGTTCGTCTTCGCGAAGAGGCGAAGAGCCAAGCGCAAACCGAACGTGGCAGTTGCAAACGCTCGCGTGGTGCGGTTCCTTGGAGTACTAGCCAGGCTCTTGCATGAGACAAAATTGCTATTGTTTAACAATTGAACTCCATTATCCTTTAGTTGATACTCATTCTGCATAGGTCCACGCGCTTAGCACCGTTTCCTCCTGGGGTCACCAATGTTTATTTGCTAATTAATAGCACTCCATGCAATGAACTAGCCATTGCAAGTCATTAAAAGCATGCACACCTCTCATCCCTTATTGGTTGATACGTATGTCAAGAAACAAGAAACAAGGTAGAAGTTAATGCACCGCGCCTAAGTGTTTTGGGACTATTTGGTTTTCGTAAGATGACTTACACACCTAGACGGAGGGAGTATTATAGACCTGTAAACCGGAAAGGAGTATTTGCCTTTCTAGAGATTTCAACAAGTGGCTAGACTACACCGTGTGCAGTACCCCCTCCCTTCCGGTTTATAGGGCTAAAATCTCAAATCTCATGAACCAAGGCATTTTGCGATTGGAGGAATGTATCTCGTACTTTACAAAACTACCCTAATTAAACTCATGCATTAATTGCATAGTTCTCTCATTTTCCTCTCCGCCTTGGTCGCGGTGCACAATATTGAGCACTCCTATATGACTAGCCGCTCTATCTACATGCGGGACATTTCAAAGCATCCGGGCCCACGTGCCATCCACCAAATCACAGTGAGGTGCTACAGTCGAGACTCACCTGTCACCCCGGTGTGGCCGTCATGACCCATCATATCACAAAACCCACACCTTTACCAGCAGTGGTAAGGTGGCCTCCAAGTTGGACTGGACGAAGCAACCATCATTTCATTGGAATGCTCGTTCAAGCCCTTTCTTCCCTTTCTTGAAGAAAACCTCACTCCAGGCTACTCACTTCTGCCATTTTTCTTCTCTACCGACGAAGGAAAGGTGGGTGAATCAGTTATGCTGCTATATTTTCATTCCAATAATCTTCTTTTTGCGAAGCACCGACCGATTCTCACATCCTATTCTTTTCCCATTTTCATTGTGATTGTGGTTTCCTTTCGATTGCTTTTTGTTTGTCAGTTCATTGATGGATCCTGGAGCACTAGGCAAAGAGTTGCCGGCGGACAACCCACTGGAGACAGCGATCTCCAGGAAGCGAGCACCGACCAACAAGTTGACCATGTTGGTGGGCCAACCCATGAAGACAAAGAACTCCAAGAAACAAGCACTGGCCAAAGAGTTGAGGACGTTGGCGGACGAACTCCTCAAAGAAAGTTGGAAGAATAGCAAGGGACCCACCGTGCCTACCCCAGGAACTCTGATTGCCACCTATGTGAGGCTCGAGACCGAGTTTGAGGAGATAGTCGCCGTTGAGAAGCAGTATTCCCCTGGCAAGGTGATGGCCCCCATCGAGGACGAGGAGATGGCACCCGGAGGGATGAGATCCCCCGGTGAGCTGCACAAGGTAAAAAATAATGGCTTATTACCATAGTTGTGGGTTTTGATTATTTGCAATGTGCTTGCTTTTTGATTATTTGCAATGTGCTTGCTAATATGTTAGGGTTGTGCAGGTGCCGGTGGTTGTCCTTAATGATTCCGATGTCGTGGCCCGTCCTATTGGCATCTCCCCGGAGATCGATTCCGATGCCGCTGTCCATCCTGTGGACATCGCCCCAGAGATCGATTCCGATGTCGCGGTCAGTCCTGTGGACATCGCCCCAGAAATCGATTCCCATGCCGCTGTCCGTGTTGTGGTCATTTCCCGAGAGATCGATGACAAGAATAGTTGGTCATGCTAATCCTTCAGGGTAGTTTGCATTGCCCTGTGTTTAATTACCAGAATGATGCGTGTTATCAAACCATCTTAGGGCTAGTGCACTGTCTTGTGTGGGCGGATCTTGCTACTTTTGTTTGATAGTGAATCATGCGATGAATCATGCGAACCCTCTCCAAGTTATGGAAACAGATGTATCATCACCAGATTTTGATGTAATATATGGCATGCTTAGATGTAATTTTGAACTGTTTATCATATCAGCAGGGCTTGTTTGATGATTTTTGGTGTTAGTAGGCTAGCTACTGTGCGAGTTATAGTACTTGCAAAACACTCACCGAAGAGAAACATTGGGGCTGATGAGCTCGTGGTACACTTATAATTATCCCTCGTCGATCGACCGATAGCCCTAGCTCCTAAAATTGTAGGCTTAGCGATCGATCAGACAATAATCGACATACATTCAGGCCTCATTTGGTTCATAGGGTAGGAAAATCGTAGCAAAAGTACAGAGAACATGCAACACAAAATCATAGCAGTGCAGAGACGTACTCCCACCGTTCCAAAATAGATGACCTAGGCGGGCTAGTTTGGCCTAGTGGGTTTCACTGATATGACGTGGTACAGTGCCGTCTAGTCTTCGCGTGTGGTAGCAGTATTACGGGTATAGTAAGTTTTCTTGAAGAAGCGTAATTCAACGAAGTCATGATGGTTCCTTCGTCCGAACAACTTACAGTGGGAAAGGTTGGGCCTGCGATACGACCGGGGTAGACCAGGATAATTTTGTGCATCGCAGGTGGACCAGGATGGTCGACGTCCCACATGTCGGCAAATGAAAGTATTCTTTCCGATATAGAGGACGAGCAACGAGTATTCATTGTTTATTTTTGGTGAAAGCTATTGTCTCCACTATTACTCCTTGACTTTGTTAATGCCTCTCTCTCCTCCACATAAGCGGGCACTACTTGCTATGCATGCAGCGGGCAGCTGGCGTCTTGAGGGGCCAGGGCGGTGAGAGCGGGCTCTGGAAGCGGTCCGGACTCCAGCATGGCCCACCTCACATTATCACCATATATTTCTTGGAGTCCGTGCGCGGCGGGCCGGCGATCTCTTCTCCCTCCCTCGTTTCTCTCTTCTCAGCCAACACCCGCCGAGCGATTAGATTTCGTCTATCGACGGTTTATTCAATTACGGTCCCACATGTCAGTGAAATTGCGAGACAACGCGTGTCCCCTCTGGTGAGCGGCGTGCGAGCCAGACTGTCGGGGTTGCGACGCGTACGAGTCGTAAGTGTGCCGCCTTTTCCTTTAGAACTTGCGAAGCATAACATTTTCACGCGATCGATAGATAGAAATCCGAAACAAAATGACGAGGGCGGTGCTTTCCCGCTCGTTAGGCGGGCTAGTTCGAGTGATATGACGTGCTACAGTGTCGTCCACTTGCTCCATTTTTATGTAAGCAAGAGTTTACACTCTTACGCAGGAAGAGTGCAAAACACCACGGATCTGATTTTGATCGAGGGATAACTATTTCCTGCCAAATAATGGAGGATTGTTAGCGATTATAGCATGATAGTTAGGGCATCTCCAGTGCTGGCCCACAAATTTACACTGGCATCTGTCCGAGGACACTAATGGATGCCATCCGATGCTGCCCACATACCTTTCGACAACTATATGAACTAACCAGACGAAATTCGTGCAAACAATGGAAATTTGAAATTAATCGGATGAAATTAACCGGATGAAATTCATTGCATTTCGAAAACTTTTCCTACAAACTGGACGAAATTCATTACATATTTCACACAAACCATACTAAACCTACTGTAAACCTAATCTAAACGATCGTCGGCGCCCTACCACCATGTTCGACCATGAACCCAAGAAAGCCGGCCATTGCCTTTGCCTCCTCCTCATCCGCCTCGATAACCTCCTCCTCCGGCCGGAGCACAAGGTTATGAAGATTTCCGCCTCCACGTCGCCGTCAAGCGGCTAATCGGCCGCCGATGTTTACCCCACCAAGCTTGGCATCGACTGAGTAGAGTAGCGGTGGCCTTCCCGGGATCAGAGCGGCGGCGACCTACCGTGTACTACTCTTCCTCGCTGCCGGCTGCTCCTGTGCACGTGCGCCGGCTTCGTGGTCGTGGCGGCGGAGGGCGGCCCAGGGGGTGCCGGCGATCTCCTTCGTTTGCTCCTATGACAGTATGTCGAAGAGAGCTTTGGAGCGTGCCCGGAGCGGAGCCGCCGATGTCCCTCGTCTGCTCCTGCGACAGTACGTCCAAGAGAGCTTCGGAGCGCCAGGAGGCCATGGTTGAAGTGGTGCCGACAGAAGGAAGGGACCGGAGGAGAATAAGTGTGGATCTTTGGCTATGGCTGGGAGCTGGGGATCAAGTTAATATAGCAGGCGAATGGCAATGAGCCGCGGCAGACGGATGGACAACTGGCGCCGAAGTAGGTTCGTCGGGCGTGAATGCGAACGCTGCTTCAGTGACTTAACTGCAGATGCGTTTGGGTTACTAAAATGTGGGCCCAACGGGCGTCTGGCCCACATGTTAGTGACACACCAATTGCACCTGCAGTTAAGTCTGGTGAATGCGGCATTGACATTCTGGAGAGACGGTGACCGTTTCAGGCGGGAAGCGCGCGCTAGCGGTGGAAGGGGTTTCGGTGTGCAGTGGCACTAAGATCGGTCGCTCATGATAGTACATACTCCGTACCATACTACCATAATACCCTCTCTAGCTTAGGATGTTTTATAGATTGTCATTGTGATGGACGATATACATGAGCAAGGCGGTCCGAGTATGACCGTTGGTGTTGAGCCAGGTGAATACATGCTCGGCATTCGCATAGGCCTCCATCAAACGTCTAAACAGTAATGTCAGGCACCGCCGAGGCGCGTAGGTGATGGGCTCGCCGTTTGCATTGCGCCATGAGAAGGACTTTGATTTAGAGGGTGACGTGCATGCATTAGCATGCTTTGACAGCGTGAGCATGAGTGTCTAACGCGAAGTATTTCATTTTCATTTGGCTGACGAGGGTGCGTTGCAGCGATGAGTCCGTGGTTTGATTCCCCACATACGCATAACTTTGGTTTTGACAGTATTTCTTTCTCCATTCACAGGTAGGCCTGCGTAGATAGATAAAGAACATGAGCCGATGAGGCGCATGCAGACTGTTTGACTAGTCAACCATACAAATACGGAGCTATACGCTGAGCCAGCGACCGTATAATAACCATATCTCGTATACAATGATCAAAGTGAGCTATCAAGACAAGCTCGATGACCGCCAATGCATTTTACTCAGTAATAAATGACCAGGATTGAAGGGGAATCCTATTTTGCTTCGTCTTCTGTCCTTGAGCTCTTGACAAACCAATGCACTATACGGTTGTCCGGCCACTCCACCCCGGAGCTCTCACCAAGTGTCGTTCATGCCACCGCGCCGCACACTAACCGGTAAGGCAACGATGGCATCCCGCCGCGCCGAGTTCCTCGCCACCCACGAACGCACACAAAATGGTAGGGAAGCGATGGCACCCCGCCGTGCTGAGTTCATCGCCACTCGCGACCTCACAACTATGTGGGAGAAATTTGAAGATGCCAAGGCCGAATGGGCGGTAGAGCAAGAGGCAGCCAATGCCGCACAGAGGGAGTGAAAAGTCAGAAAGCACTCAAGAAAAGAGAGGCCCGCCGCCGCAAGAAAGAAAAGTACGCACGCGCGGCTGCGGAGAGGTCGGCAGAGATCCAAGCATGGTGGGGTGTCGCCGACAAAGCCGGGAAGGAGAACGACGGCGTCTGGCCAGCATGTGAGAAGTAGTAGTACTAGTAGTTAGTGTGTGTGTCTGTGTCTGAGTACGAGCATGTACCAGTACTACTAGTTACTACTGTAGTTTTTAGAGCAAATTACCAGTACATTAGCCTAGACTAAATGGAAAAATTCCTATGCTATGCATCAAATGGCATCTCTTTCTCTATAGGAATTGAGATGCATGTCACCTCACTTCCTATGATTTTCATATTCCTATCCTATGAACGAAAGGAGGCCTCTGTTGGAGTAAATACTGTAGCTAGCAGTTGTGACGCCCGGATAATTAAGCTATAGTAATTCCCTGCTAATGAGGTCACGTCACCATGATTACTGTTGCTAATCTCATGATGATTCAAATCTCGTTCAAAGTCAAATTCAAAATCAAGTCAAACTAATAAAGTTTTCAAAAGTTAAAACTAAAATGTTCAAGATGGGTCAAATAAATCATGTGTAATTATGGTGGAGAAACCACATTTTGATAAAATAGTTAGATGCTCAAAAATATACAAAACAATAACAAAAACAAATAAATAAATGCCTTTTTCAATTAATAAAATATTAACTAAGTTATTTAATTTCCCAAAACTATTGGGGAAGTGGCATATTTATTAAAACTAAATTAGGTACAACTTTGGTATTTTACAAAACTATAATAAAATAAAAACTAAAAGAAAACAGAAAAGAAATAAAAGGAAAATAGAAACCAAAGAAAAGAAAGGCAAAGCCCCCCTCCCCCTGGGCCATTCGGCCCAAATGGGTATCCAGGCCACGAGGAGGCCCACCCCATGCCCCCTGTATAACCCCTCCCGGAACCCTAGCTACCCACCCGATCCTCCACTCCCCCCCGCACGATCCCCTCTTCCCCACCCCACGACCCGATGTGGATCGGGGGCGCTCGCCCCCCCGACCCTGGTGACTGCGCCGCCCCGCGCCCCGACACCGGCGCCTTCCCCGGCACCGCCCCACCATCGAGGCCTCGCCTCCTCCAGGAGCCCCTCACAGTCTGCACCGCATCTGCCGCCGCCCCGTCGCCTTCGACTCCTCCCCGCCGGACTGCCTCCCTGTCACCGCGTCGCCAGATCTCGCGTCCCCGTCCTCCTCCACAACAACGTCCACAAGCCACGCCGACCCCCCTTCTCAACAACGCTGTGAGCCACCCCGTTTCCCTCCACTTTCCCCGCGTTCACCGCGTCGCTCGCCGTACCCCTGCACCGCACGCACGGCCAGCTGCTGCTGCTGCTGCGACCCACCGGCGCTCGCTCGAGTGCCCGCCTCACTGCGGCCCCCGCCCGACCTCCTCGCCCGACCGCCGTGGCCACGTTCCGGCACGCCCTGCCGCACCACCACCTCCCCTCGCCGGCGCTCGCTGCCGCGGCTGCGCCCGCAGCTCCTACGGTGCTCATGTGCAAGCATGCGCCTCGCCCCTGGCCTGTGCCTCTGACCATAGGCCCCCCTGGAAAAGAACGTAAAGAAAAGAGAATAATAGATAAAAACAATAATTTAATTTATTAATCAAATAGTTAATTAACTTAATTAGCTAATTAACTTCTAATTAGCCTAATGTGAGAATGACAGTAGGCCCCACTACTTAATTAGATTAATTAAAACGTTAACAAAACTCTGGTCCTACAATGGGGTCCCACTGGTCCCATTGACCAGTCAAATGCTGACTGGGATTGCCCCAGTCAATGACAGGTGGGCCCCTGTTGACCAAGATGACTAGTCAACTGGTCAACATTTGACATGCTGACTCAGCCCATGACCCCACTGTTAGCCTCACATTTTGCTGCGTACACTTTTTGTGTGCAGTTAGCATTTAGCTATTTAATTTTCGAATTAATATTAATTCCAGAAGTATAGAAAAGGTATACAACTTCTAAAATTAATATAAAATAAACCGTAGATTGGATGGAAAAACTTTGTACATGAAAGTTGCTCAGAACGACGAGACGAATCCGGATACGCAGCCCGTTCGTCCGACACACATCTCTAGCATAGCAAACACACAACTTTCCCCCTCTGGTTCATCTGTCCGAAAAGGCGAAACACCGGGAATACTTTCCCGGATGTTTTCCCCCTTCGTTGGTATCACCTACTACCGCGTTAGGGCACACCTAACCCCGCTCATTGTCATGTCATGCATCGTCATGCTAGTGTTTGCATGGTATTTACTGTTTCTTCCCCCTCTTCTCTCCGGTAGACTACGAGACCGACGCTGCTGCTGCCCAGTTCGACTACAGAGTTGACGACCCCTCCTTCTTGCCAGAGCAACCAGGCAAGCCCCCCCACCTTGATCACCAGATATCGCCTATTCTCCTCTATACTGCTTGCATTAGAGTAGTGTAGCATGTTACTGCTTTCGTTAATCCTATTCTGATGCATAGCCTGACATTGTTGCTACATCTGTTGATACCTTACCTGCAATCCTAAATACTTAGTATAGGATGCTAGTTTATCATCATTGGCCCTACATTCTTGTCAGTCTGCCTTGCTATACTATTGGGTCGTGATCACTCGGGAGGTGATCACGGGTATATACTATACATACATACATACTAGACAGATGGTGACTAAAGTCGGGTCAGCTCGATGAGTACCCGCAAGTGATTCTGATGAGGGGGCTGAAAGGACAGGTGGCTCCATCCCGGTAGAGGTGGGCCTGGGTTCCCGACGGCCCCCGACTGTTACTTTGTGGCGGAGCGACAGGGCAGGTTGAGACCACCTAGGAGACAGGTGGGCCTGGCCCTGCTCGGCGTTCGCGGATACTTAACACGCTTAACAAGATCTTGGTATTTGATATGAGTCTGGCTACTGGCCTATACGCACTAACCAACTACGCGGGAACAGTTATGGGCACTTGATGTCGTGGTATCAGCCGAAGCCTTCTTGACGTCAGCGACGGAGTGGCGCGCGCCAGATTGGACCACGTAATGTGACTTCCTTTGTAATGTAGGTTGCTAGGTCTGCTTCCGGCCGCCCTCGCAACGTGCAGGTGTGCAATGGGCGATGGGCCTAGACCCCTGCGCGCATAGGATTTAGACCGGCGGGATGACCTCTCTGTTGTGCCTAGGTGGGGCTGCGACGTGTTGATTTTCCGAGGCCGAGCATGACCCAGTAAAGTGTGTCCGGCCAAATGGGATCGAGCGTGTTGGGTTATGTGGTGCACCCCTGCAGGGAAGTTAATCTATTCGAATAGCCGTGATCTTCGGTAACAGGACGACTTGGAGTTGTACCTTGACCTTATGACAACTAGAACCGGATACTTGATAAAACACACCCTTCCAAGTGCCAGATACAACCCGGTGATCGCTCTCTAACAGGGCGACGAGGACAGGATCGCCGGGTAGGATTATGCTATGCGATGCTACTTGGAGGACTTCAGTCTACTCTCTTCTTCATGCTGCAAGACGGAGGCTGCCAGAAGCGTAGTCTTCGACAGGATTAGTTATCCCCCTCTTATTCTGGCATTCTGCAGTTCAGTCCACTGATATGACCCTTTACACATATACCCATGCATATGTAGTGTAGTTCCTTGCTTGCTAGTACTTTGGATGAGTACTCACGGTTGCTTTCTCCCCCCTTCCCCCCTTTCCTTTCTTTCTGGTTGTCGCAACCAAATGCTGGAGTCCAGGAGCCAGACGCCACCATCGACGATGACTCTTACTACACCGGAGGTGCCTACTACTACGTGCAGCCCGCTGATGACGACCAGGAGTAGTTTAGGAGGATCCCAGGCAGGAGGCATGCGCCTCTTTCGATCTGTATCCCAGTTTGTGCTAGCCTTCTTAAGGAAAACTTGTTTAACTTATGTCTGTACTCAGATATTGTTGCTTCCGCTGGCTCGTCTATGATCGAGCACTTGTATTCGAGCCCTCGAGGCCCCTGGCTTGTATTATGATGCTTGTATGACTTATTTATGTTTTAGAGTTGTGTTGTGATATCTTCGCGTGAGTCCCTGATATTGATCGTACACGTTTGCATGCATGATTAGTGTACGATTGAATCGGGGGCGTCACAGCAGTACTGCTGGTACAGTAGTTTTCTTCAAGAAGCGGAATTCAACGAAGTCATGATGGTTCCTTCGTCCGAGCAACTTCAAAGTGGGAAGTGGGCCTGTGATTTGACGGCTCATTAGTCATTGTTACTGCGGTGCGACGACCTGGGTGACTCTCCCTTGGAGTTCTGCATGCATGGCAAGTGGACCAGGATGGTTGACGTCCCACATGTTGGGGAACGGAAGTATTCTTTCCGATATTGAGGAGCAAGGAAACCGCGTGGTATAGTATCACTACTGATTGGTTCGCAAAAAAAATAGTATCACTGCCGATATATAATTATGTTTTATTTCTGATGAATGCTAGCGTTTCAACTCTTACGACGAAGGGTGCCAAACACGGCACGTGCTGGATGTCCCACACGTCAGCGAAAGGAGTGGGACATGAACAGTGTGGTAGAGCCCAGCGTAAAAAACAGCATGGTAGAGCGTCTCCACTTCTCCCACTTCTGGGTCAGAAACCACACGTAGTAGTACTTAGTGGTATGAACGATACAATGTGCGACCTGAAGAGAAAGACACGTCTAGTTGGATGGTCTCGGGGCATACACGTAAACAAATATAGAAGTTAATATGTGCCTCCAACTAATATAGTAGTAGTAGAGTACTTAGGCACGTACTCCATAACATCACCGAGCATTGCACGTACAACATTTAGTGGTAGTATGTAGTAAGAGACAAATGCCGCCTAAGAGTTCCCTTCTCGACCTACTTTTGGGTGTTTGGTAGAGTGTATGGAGGGTGCATGAGTCCACACTAGTGTAGCACAAATACACTAGAAGCATGCATGAAGAGAGCATGCATGAAGAGGGGTGTTGAGTTGAGCATGCATGAAGAGGGAACAACTATGCTGAGACAAGAACGCAACCAAACACACCATGTATGCCACGCATGTTCATACCATTTGTGCCTTTCTACTTCACTTACTGCGCTACATTACTCAGGTTCGTACGTCCACTCCTGGGTACATGTCCGTCTCGTAGTTCCAGTGCCACTTGTTCTTCATATAGATGGAACGATCATTGCATAACACGTGCGCCTTGATGCTAGATGGCTCGCGTGTTGGCAAAAGGATGAACAAAGCTCACGTAAAAAAATAGAGTGGAAGAACATAGATTCCGGACGACCGAGAAAGAGCAAGGAACCTCGTGGTGGAGCGTCTGCACTCATAATATTTAATATTATTCAGCGATATAAAATTAACCAATCATCTCCACAGTGGACTGGAAGAGTATGAAACACGGCAGCCTAGTGTAGTTACATCATACTAGTACATGGCTAACCCACGCTATCACCATATTTCATGGCTTCCGTGCGACACCTATCTCTAGTAATCCAGCAGCCTATATCGCTTCTCCCTCCTCGTCTCTATCAAAGTGCGGCGGGCTGGCGTTTCTGCCGTCTATTGAGGTCGGTTAACTATCACATGTTAGCGACATGCCAAGAGCATTCTAAAAAAAATTCCTTTCATGTTCCGTTTTCAAAAAGAAAAAAATCCTTTCACGTACAAATTTGCATGTATGCTTTGAGCAACTTGCATGTCCTATACTGCTCCTATTTGATACTCTCACTTAGCTAGAGGTTAGACTAACTCATGACTAATCCTGAACTAACTGTAGCCAAAGAGGTGTTTGGGTGACAGGGTTAGATTGACAATAAATGCACTTCATGGAGAGAGAAAAGTGATTTTTCAGTGGTCCCAATGAGAACTATCTCCAGTTAGCACCTCTTGGGTGGGATAGTTTTTTTGGTGGGTTCGGTGCAACTTGCTCCAATTTAAACCCTCTGTTGGAAATATTCCCTAGAGGCAATAATAAAAGGATTATTATTATATTTCCTTGTTCATGATAATTGTCTTCTATTCATGCTACAATTGTATTATCCGGAAATCGTAATACACTTGTGAATACATAGACCACAATACGTCCCTAATAAGCCTCTAGTTGACTAGCTCGTTGGTCAACAGATAGTCATGGTTGACTAGCTCGTTGATCACATCATTAGGAGAATGATGTGATGGACAAGACCCAATCCTAAGCATAGCACAAGATCATGTAGTTCATTTTGCTAGAGCTTTTCCAATGTCAAGTATCTTTTCCTTAGACCATGAGATCGTGTAACTCCCGGATACCTTAGGAGTGCTTTGGGTGTACCAAACGTCACAATGAAACTGGGTGACTATAAAGGTGCACTACAGGTATCTCCGAAAGTGTCTGTTGGGTTGACACGGATCGAGACTGGGATTTGTCACTCCGTATGACGGAGAGGTATCTCTGGGCCCACTCGGTAATGCATCATCATAATGAGCTCAAAGCGACCAAGTGTTTGGTCACGTGATCATGCATTACGGTACGAGTAAAGTGACTTGCCGGTAACGAGACTGAACAAGGTATTGGGATACCGACGATCGAGTCTCGGGCAAGTAACGTACCGTTTGACAAAGGGAATTGTATACGGGGTTGATTGAATCCTCGACATCGTAGTTCATCCGATGAGATCATCGAGGAGCATGTGGGAGCCAACATGGGTATCCAGATCCCGTTGTTGGTTATTGACCGGAGAGCCGTCTCGGTCATGTCTGCATGTCTCCCGAACCCGTAGGGTCTACACACTTAAGGTTCGGTGACGCAAGGGTTATTAGGAAGACTTGTATGTGATTACCGAATGTTGTTCGGAGTCCTGGATGAGATCCCGGACGTCACGAGGAGTTCCGGAATGGTCCGGAGGTGAAGATTTATATATGGGAAGTTGTCATACGGTCACCGGAAAGTTTCGGGGGCATATTGGTATTGTACCGGGGCCACCGGAGGGGTTCCGGGGGTCCACCAGGAGGGGCCACCCCTCTCGGAGGGCCTCATGGGCTGTGGGGGGCAGGGAACCAGCCCCTGGAGGTCTGGGCGCCCCCCCCCTTGGGCCCATGCGCCTAGAGTTGGGGGGGGGGGAACCCTAGTGGGGGTGCCCCCCTTGCTTGGGGGGCAAGCCCCCTCCCTTGGTCGCCGCCCCCCTCTAGATCTCATCTAGAGGGGGCCGGCCCCCTTCCCCCTTCCCCTATAAATAGAGGAGCGAGGGGAGGGATGCACACAACATCCAAGGCGCAGCCCCTCCCCTCCCCAACACCTCTCCTCCTCCGTTAAGTGCTTGGCGAAGCCCTGTCAGAGTACTGCCTCTCCACCATCACCACGCCGTCGTGCTGCTGTTGGAGCCTTCTTCCTCAACCTCTCCTTCCCCCTTGATGGATCAAGAAGTAGGAGACGTCATCCCCTCCATACGTGTGTTGAACGCGGAGGTGCTGTCCGTTCGGCACTTGGTCATCGGTGATTTGGATCACGGCGAGTACGACTCCATCATCCCCGTTCCCTTGAACGCTTCCCCACGCGATCTACAAGTGGTATGTAGATGCATCTCTCTCCTATCACTCGTTGCTTAGATGAACTCATAGATGGATCTTGGTGAAACCGTAGGAAAAATATTAATTTTCTGCAACGTTCCCCTATAGTGGTATCAGAGCTAGGTCTATGCGTAGTTCTCTATTGAACGAGTAGAACACAATTTTGTTGTGGGCGTAGATCTTGTCAACTTGCTTGCCGCTACTAGTCTTATTTTGCTTCAGCGGTATTGTGGATGAAGCGGCCTGGACCGACCATACACGTACGCTTACGTGAGACAGGTTCCACCGACTGACATGCACTAGTTGCATAAGGTGGCTAGCGGGTGTCTATCTCTCCCACTTTAGTTGGAGCGGATTCGAAGAAAAGGGTCCTTATGAAGGGTAAATAGAAGTTGACAAAATCACGTTGTGGTTATTCGTAGGTAAGAAAACGTTCTTGCTAGAACCCAATTGCAGCCACGTAAAAGATGCAACAACAATTAGAGGACGTCTAACTTGTTTTTGCAGCAATTGTCATGTGATGTGATATGGCCAGAAGTTGTGATAAATGATGAATGATATATTGTGATGTATGAGATCATGTTCTTGTAATAGGAATCACGACTTGCATGTCGATGAGCATGACAACCGGCAGGAGCCATAGGAGTTGTCTTTATTTTTTGTATGACCTGCGTGTCATTGAAGAACGCCATGTAAATTACTTTACTATATTGCTAAACGCGTTAGCCATAGAAGTAGAAGTAGTCGTTTGCGTGACAACTTCATGAAGACACGATGATGGAGATCATGATGATGGAGATCATGGTGTCATGCCGGTGACGAAGATGATCATGGAGCCCCGAAGATGGAGATCAAAGGAGCTATATGATATTGGCCATATCATGTCACTATTATATAATTGCATGTGATGTTTATTATGTTTATGCATCTTGTTTACTTAGAACGATGGTAGCAAATAAGATGATCCCTTATAATAATTTCAAGAAAGTGTTCCCCCTAACTGTGCGCCGTTGCTAAAGTTCGTCGTTTCAAAGCACCACGTGATGATCGGGTGTGATGGATCCTTATGTTCACATACAACAGGTGTAAGACAGTTTTACACATGCATAAACACTTAGGGTTAACTTGACGAGCCTAGCATGTACAGACATGGCCTCGGAACACAAGAGACCGAAAGGTCGAACATGAGTCGTATGGAAGATACGATCAACATGGAGATGTTCACCGATGATGACTAGTCCGTCTCATGTGATGATCGGACACGGCCTAGTCGACTCGGATCGTGTAACACTTAGATGACTAGAGGGATGTCTAATCTGAGTGGGAGTTCATTAAATAATTTGATTAGATGAACTTAATTATCATGAACTTAGTCTAAAACCTTTGCAAAATATGTCTTGTAGATCAAATGGCCAACGCTCATGTCAACATGAACTTCAACGCGTTCCTAGAGAAAACCAAGCTGAAAGATGATGGCAGCAACTATTCCGACTGGGTCCGGAACCTGAGGATCATCCTCATAGCAGCCAAGAAAGATTATGTCCTAGAAGCACCACTAGGTGAAGCACCCATCCCAGAGAACCAAGATATTATGAATGCTTGGCAGTCATGTGCTGATGATTACTCCCTCGTTCAGTGCGGCATGCTTTACAGCTTAGAACCGGGGCTCCAAAAGCATTTTGAGTGACACGGAGCATATGAGATGTTCGAGGAGCTGAAAATGGTTTTTCAAGCTCATGCCCGGGTCGAGAGATTTGAAGTCTCCGACAAGTTCTATAGTTGTAAGATGGAGGAAAATGGTTCTGTCAGTGAGCACATACTCAAAATGTTTGGGTTGCACAACCGCCTGTCCCAGCTGGAGATCAACCTCCCAGATGAGGCGGTCATTGAGAAAATCCTTCAGTCGCTCCCACCGAGCTACAAGAGCTTTGTGTTGAACTACAATATGCAGGGGATGGTGAAGACCATTCCTGAAGTATTTTCAATGCTGAAGTCAGCAGAGGTTGAAATCAAGAAAGAACATCAAGTGTTGATGGTCAATAAGACCACTAAGTTCAAAAAGGTCAAGGGTAAGAAGAACTTCAAGAAGGACGGCAAAGATGTTGGCGCACCCGGTAAGCCAGTTACCGGGAAGAAGTCAAAGAATGGACCCAAGCCTGAGACTGAGTGCTTTTATTGCAAAGGGAAGGGTCACTGGAAGCGGAAGTGCCCCAAATACTTAGCGGACAAGAAGGCCGGCAACACTAAAGGTATATTTGATATACATGTAATTAATGTGTACCTTACCAGTACTCGTAGTAACTCTTGGGTATTTGATACCGGTGCCATTGCTCATATTTGTAACTCACAGCAGGAGCTGCGGAATAAGCGGAGACTGGCGAAGGACGAGGTGACGATGCGCGTCGGGAATGGTTCCAAGGTCGATGTGATCGCCGTCGGCACGCTACCTCTACATTTACCTACGGGATTAGTTTTAAACCTCAATAATTGTTATTTAGTGCCAAGTTTGAGCATGAACATTGTATCTGGATCTCGTTTAATACGACATGGCTACTCATTTAAATCCGAGAATAATGGTTGTTCTATTTATATGAGAGATATGTTTTATGGTCATGCCCCGATGGTCAATGGTTTATTCTTAATGAATCTCGAACGTAATGTTACACATATTCATAGTGTGAATACCAAAAGATGTAAAGTTGATAACGATAGTCCCACATACTTGTGGCACTGCAGCCTTGGTCACATTGGTGTCAAGGGCATGAAGAAGCTCCATGCTGATGGACTTTTAGAGTCTCTCGATTATGAATCATTTGACACATGTGAACCATGCCTCATGGGCAAAATGACCAAGACTCCATTCTCCGGAACAATGGAGCGAGCAACCAACTTATTGGAAATCATACATACTGATGTGTGTGGTCCAATGAGCGTTGAGGCTCGCGGAGGATATCGTTATGTTCTCACTCTCACTGATGACTTGAGTAGATATGGGTATGTCTACTTGATGAAACACAAGTCTAAGACCTTTGAAAAGTTCAAGGAATTTCAGAATGAAGTAGAGAATCAACGTGACTGAAAGAGAAAATTCTTACGATCGGATCGTGGAGGAGAATATTTGAGTCACGAATTTGGTACGCACTTAAGGAAATGTGGAATCGTTTCACAACTCACGCCGCCTGGAACACCTCAGCGTAACGGTGTGTCCGAACGTCGTAATCGCACTCTATTGGATATGGTGCGATCTATGATGTCTCTTACCGATTTACCGCTATCATTTTGGGGATACGCTTTAGAGACAGCTACATTCACTTTAAATAGGGCACCATCTAAATCCATTGAGATGACACCGTATGAATTATGGTTTGGGAAGAAACCTAAGCTGTCGTTTCTAAAAGTTTGGGGATGCGATGCTTATGTCAAGAAACTTCAACCTGAAAAGCTCGAACCAAGTCGGAAAAATGTGTCTTCATAGGATACCCTAAGGAAACCATTGGGTATACCTTCTACCTTAGATCCGAAGGCAAGATCTTTGTTGCCAAGAATGGATCCTTTCTGGAAAAAGTGTTTCTCTCGAAAGGAGTAAGTGGGAGGAAAGTAGAACTCGATGAAGTACTGCCTCTTGAAATGGAAAGTAGTGCAGCTCAGGAAAATGTTCCTGTGGTGCCTACACCGACTGGAGAGGAAATTAATGATGATGATCAAGGTACTTCGGATCAAGTTGCTACTGAACTTCGTAGGTCCACAAGGACACGTTCCACACCAGAGTGGTATGGCAACCCTGTCCTGGAAATCATGTTGTTAGACAACGATGAACCTTCGAACTATGGAGAAGCGTTGCCGGGCCCAGATTCCAACAAATGGCTAGAAGCCATGCAATCCGAGATAGAATCCATGTATGAAAACAAAGTATGGACTTTGACTGACTTGCCCGATGATCGGCGAGCGATAGAAAACAAATGGATCTTTAAGAAGAAGACGGACGTGGATGGCAATGTCACCATCTATAAAGCTCGACTTGTTGCTAAGGGTTATCGGCAAGTTCAAGGGATTGACTATGATGAGACTTTTTCTCCCGTGGCGAAGCTTAAGTCCGTCCGAATCATGTTAGCAATTGCCACATACTATGATTATGAGATATGGCAGATGGACGTCAAAACGGCATTCCTTAACGGCTATCTTAAGGAAGAGTTGTATATGATGCAGCCGGAAGGTTTTGTCGATCCTAAGAATGCTAACAAAGTATGCAAGCTCCAGCGATCCATTTATGGGCTGGTGCAAGCATCTCGGAGTTGGAACATTCGCTTTGATGAGATGATCAAAGCATTTGGGTTTATGCAGACTTATGGACAAGCCTGCGTTTACAAGAAAGTGAGTGGGAGCTCTGTAGCATTTCTCATATTATATGTAGATGACATACTTTTGATGGGAAAAGATATAGAATTCTTGGACAGCATTAAGGCCTACTTGAATAAGTGTTTTTCAATGAAGGACCTTGGAGAAGCTGCTTACATATTAGGCATCAAAATCTATAGGGATAGATCGAGACGCCTCGTAGGTCTTTCACAAAGCACATACCTTGATAAGATTTTGAAAAAGTTCAAAATGGATCAGTCCAAGAAAGGGTTCTTGCCTGTATTGCAAGGTGTGAGATTGAGCTCGGCTCAATGCCCGACCACGGCAAAAGATAAAGAAGAGATGAGTGTCATCCCCTATGCCCCAGCCATAGGATCTATTATGTATGCCATACTGTGTACCAGACCTGATGTAAACCTTGCCGTAAGTTTGGTAGGAAGGTAACAAAGTAATCCCAGAAGGAACACTGGACAGCGGTCAAGAATATCCTAAAGTACCTGAAAAGGACAAAGGACATGTTTCTCGTTTATGGAGGTGACGAAGAGCTCGTCATAAAGGGTTACGTCGACGCTAGCTTTGACACAGATCTGGATGATTCGAAGTCACAAACCGGATACGTGTATATGTTGAATGGTGGGGCAGTAAGCCGGTGCAGCTGCAAGCAGAGCGTCGTGGCGGGATCTACATGTGAAGCGGAATACATGGCAGCCTCGGAGGCAGCGCATGAAGCAATTTGGGTGAAGGAGTTCATCACCGACCTAGGAGTCATACCCAATGCGTCGGGGCCGATCAAACTCTTCTGTGACAACACTAGAGCTATTGCCCTTGCCAAGGAGCCCATGTTTCACAAGAAGACCAGGCACATCAAGCGTCGTTTCAACTCCATCCATGAAAATGTTCAAGATGGAGACATAGATATTTGCAAAGTACATACGGATCTGAATGTCGCAGATCCGTTCACTAAACCTCTTTCGCGAGCAAAACATGATCAACAGCAGAACTCTATGGGCGTTCGATTCATCACAATGTAACTAGATTATTGACTCTAGTGCAAGTGGGAGACTATTGGAAATATGCCCTAGAGGCAATAATAAAAGGATTATTATTATATTTCCTTGTTCATGGTAATTGTCTTTTATTCATGCTACAATTGTATTATCCGGAAATCATAATACACGTGTGAATACATATACCACAATACGTCCCTAGTAAGCCTCTAGTTGACTAGCTCGTTGGTCAACAGATAGTCATGGTTTCCTGACTATGGACATTAGATGTCGTTGACAACGGGATCACATCATTAGGAGAATGATGTGATGGACAAGACCCAATCCTAAGCATAGCACAAGATCGTGTAGTTTGTTTTGCTAGAGCTTTTCCAATGTCAAGTATCTTTTCCTTAGACCATGAGATCATGTAACTCCCAGATACCATAGGAGTGCTTTGGGTGTACCAAACGTCAGAACGTAACTGGATGACTATAAAGGTGCACTACAGGTATCTCCGAAAGTGTTTGTTGGGTTGACATGGATCGAGACTGGGATTTGTCACTCCGTATGACGGAGAGGTATCTCTGGGCCCACTCGGTAATGCATCATCATAATGAGCTCAAAGTGACCAAGTGTTTGGTCACGGGATCATGCATTATGGTATGAGTAAAGTGACTTGCCGGTAACGAGACTGAACGAGGTATTGGGATACTGACGATCGAGTCTCGGGCAAGTAACGTACCATTTGACAAAGGGAATTGTATACGGGGTTGATTGAATCCTCGACATCGTGGTTCATCCGATGAGATCATCGAGGAGCATGTGGGAGCCAACATGGGTATCCAGATCCAGCTGTTGGTTATTGGCCGGAGAGCCGTCTCGGTCATGTCTACATGTCTCCCGAACCCGTAGGGTCTACACACTTAAGGTTCGATGACGCCAGGGTTATTAGGAAGACTTGTATGTGATTACCGAATGTTGTTCGGAGTCCCGGATGAGATCCCGGACATCACGAGGAGTTCCAAAATGGTCCGGAGGTGAAGATTTATATATGGAAACTTGTCATACGGTCACCGGAAAGTTTCGGGGGCATATCGGTATTGTACCGGGTCCACCGGAGCTGTTCCGGGGGTCCACCGGGAGGGGCCACCCCTCTCGGAGGGCCTCATGGGCCGTGGGGGGCAGGGAACCAGCCCCTGGAGGGCTGGGCGCCCCCCCCCCCCTCGGGCCCATGCGCCTAGGGTTGGGGGGAAACCCTAGTGGGGGCGCCCCTTGCTTGGGGGGCAAGCCCCCTCCCTTGGCCGCCGCCCCCCCCCCCCCTCTAGATCTCATCTAGAGGGGGCCGGCCCCCTTCCCCCTTCCCCTATAAATAGAGGGGTGAGGGAAGGGCTGCACACAACATCCAAGGCGCAACCCCTCCCCTCCCCAACACCTCTCCTCCTTCGTTAAGTGCTTGGCGAAGCCCTGTCGGAGTACTGCCTCTCCACCATCACCACGCCGTCGTGCTGCTGCTGGAGCCTTCTTCCTCAACCTCTCCTTCCCCCTTGCTGGATCAAGAAGTAGGAGACGTCATCCGCTCTGTACGTGTGTTGAACGCGGAGGTGCTGTCCGTTTGGCACTTGGTAATCGGTGATTTGGATCACGGCGAGTACGACTCCATCATCCCCGTTCCCTTGAACGCTTCCGCACGCGATCTACAAGTGGTATGTAGATGCATCTCTCTCCTATCACTCGTTTCTTAGATGAACTCATAGATGGATCTTGGTGAAACCGTAGGAAAAATATTAATTTTCTACAATGTTCCCCAACACCCTCATGCTTGGATACTTTAGGGCTATTTGAGCCCCAACTAGCTCAAACTAACTCTAACCCATGGATCCAAACAGGGCCTATGGATAGTCTCGACGCGGAGCAGTCGCGTGCACTGGGAAGCGGCGCTCTCTCGGCCGTCGCGCCACTTCAAAACCGGCGCCAGTGAGAGGTCACCTCTGCTCTGGCCGGGCATTAATGCGGCACTGACCCTCCAGGGTGACGCTGACCGTTTCACGCGGGAAGTGCACGCTGGCAAGGGAGTATAGGTTTTGAACCATTTCAAGTGTAGTAGTAATGGTAGTTTGCAAAACTACTCAATTATTGCACTCAGTTTCCTAAGAAATTGTGGTAAAAAACGTTACTCCATAGCCCGCTTCCCTTCTCCTTCCTGCTCATGATTTACGTGGCCATGTTAACGTGGTTGTGTCAAAAAAATGTCACTTCCTGCTCGTGATTTGCGTTATATAATTACAAGCAAGATTCTTGTGCATTGCACGGAACATCAATATGCATTTTTACAAAACACCTGTTGTGATTGACCCATGCAAGAGTAATCCCATGTGTAAAAACTAATGATATCTCGAGAATTTTATCGGAAAACTCGTATCTCGAGAATGTCATCGAAAAAATGAAAGATTGGAGATAAGGCGAGGAGGAGCGGAGCGTGGTGGTGACTGGTGGTCGGAATGGGCGGAGGCATGGGGATGGACGGCGCCGGCAGGCGGCAGCGGCCACCATGCATGCTAGATTGTTCCAGAGACTTATTCCTTTTTTAATTGCTGAGCAATGAGGTTGTGGGAGATAATGATGTGGAGAGAGGTGCGGGTATCTTTTGTAAAATTATCATAGTTTGCTTCCTATCCGTCAGATATAGATCATACGGTCTGTATTACAAGATGGCAGGCACACCATCATCACCAACTCGTTTTTTTATAAGGGTACAGATGATAATTTTGCTGACTACTAAAGTAAAGTGGAATCTGTCCATGTTATGCAAGTAAATAAAGGTGATTGTTTATCATACGGGTAAGGTTGGATGAAGGGTGGTAGGAACAAATGCTCCACCTAGAGCATGTGTGTGTGAGATGGAGTCTTAGTCTGTGTGTGTGTGGTTTGTGTGTGTGTGTGTGTGTGAGAGAGAGAGAGAGAGAGAGGAGAGAGAAAGATGGAGTCTTAGTTTGTGTGTGTGTGAGAGAGAGAGAGATGGAGTCTAAGTGTGTGTGGGGGGGGGTGCGTGCATGTGTGTGTGTGTGTGTGTTTGTGTGTGTGTGTGAGAGAGAGAGAGATGGAGTCTTAGTGTGTGTGTGGGGGGGTGTGCGTGTGTGTGTGTGTGTGTCGCGGGGTCCTCTATGGCGGATGTAATTTAAGTGTGCATGGCTTCATCATAGAGAGGTGATGTGTATGGCAGAGGCCACCAACGATGGGGTGCGAGAGAGAAAATTCCCGTAGGGAGGGAAGCGAAGATGCGTGCGCGTGAGAGGAGTCGGCATCGAGAGAACGTGTTTGTTCGAGAGACACCAAGGAAGACTACTATATATCGATGGTGCATGTAGGAGGGAATTAAACAAAGGGATGGTCTTATTGGTTTCGGGGATATAGGGGAAGAGTGAGAGGCGCGCGCGGGGGGGGGGGGATAGCTAGAAGGAGATTGTTAAGTGTGAGTGTGTGTTTTGCCCATCCAGGCGGAAGTTATGTGCACAAAAGAGGAGAACGATTCGATGTGGTGTTAGGATTGAGGGTAATTAACTACGTATGGAGACATAGAGACCTTGAACGTGCATGTGTGAGAGGTATACATGTATACGTGGGATGTGTGTGTGCGCGCACGCGCATGATTGAGATAAAAGAAAGAAGACATAAGTCCTAAGATCAACGACATGGGAGAAACGGATCGGTATGACAATATGCATGCATGTGAGAATGCAGGGAAGAAGGCCCGACAATTGAGCATGTGTTTTTGTCTTTAACAGATAGTGGCGTGGGCTGGAGCATGCATCTATGGCGAGCAGAGGGGGTGAGGCGCAACGATTGTGCAAAAGAGATCAACCTATAAATGCATATGTATGGATAGACATATATAGTGTGGGTGATAGGAAGCAAGACTCCGTGCGAGAAAGAAATGTTGACGGAGAAACTACAGATAGATACAGAGATGGAGATGCTAGCTAGAGAGACATCCGTTAATTTGGGTGTCGGAGATGACTGTCAGGTGGTTCAAAGGGTGAAGTTATATATGTGCGTGAGAGGGCACTTGACTGCATGTAGAGAGAAACATATGTAGTGTGCGTGATAGGAATCAAGAGTGAGGGCGAGAAAGAAGGTTGATGGAGAAACAGATAAATAGAAAGATAAAGATGCTAGCTAGTGTGCGCTAGAGATAGGAGTCGAGTGGATCAGAAGGCTGGGTTATGTGTGTGGGTGTGAGAGAGATAGAGAGAGGGTGCATGTGAGTCACATACAAACAGATATCAGAGAGAAATGAGATCCAGAGAGACGGAGTTTTGTGTCTGCGAGAGAGAAAGATATTTCACAACGAGAGTGATAGCTAGAGAGACATATGAGGGAACGCAAGATATCTCTAGGGAGAGAGGGTGTGTTTGAGCGACATACAAGAGAACAATGGAGAAATATGAGACCCTGGGAGACAGAGTTTGTGTTTGTGTGTGAGAAAGAGATATTGAAGAGGAAGAGTCGTAGGTTCTCATATCTAAGGAGCGAAAGACATCTCTGTATGAGGGGTGTGCGAGTGGCACACATGGGAATAGTTGAGAGAAATGAGACCCCGGGAGACAAAGTTTTGTGTTTGTGTGAGAGAAAGAGATTCCACATGGAGAATCATAGCTAGAGACACATAGCAGGGAGCGAGATATACTTAGAGAGAGATAGAGTGATGAAGTCGAGGGAGAGAGTACCGTCAGTGTGTTACGAAGATAAAAGATCATTGTCGACATACAGGTAGCACGAGAGATGCCTGAGAGACGATGAACGCGTATAGGTCCAGAGAGATAGTCCTATATAAGCATGAGTGATAGCTATATGAGACGAATATCTGGATTAAAGGGGATTCAAATATTTAAACTGGAGATCACGACATCGATAATATCATAACGCAAATTGGTGTATCAAACATGCATATTCATTTGAATTTGGGCACACGTGTAATGTTATATAGTTTATCAATATTGGTGATCCATAGATTCTTCAATTACAAACAATGCATGGTTTATATGCAATTAATGTCTAAACGGGATTACACTATATGTTGCGTGTGTGAAACACATTATACATGTTTGAGAAGTTAAAAAAACCGCATGAAACACACATTAATTGGAGACAGTTAGCGAGGAATGCATACATTGGATTTCAACATAAAGTGGTTTCAAATATTTACAAATCCAAATTGATGGATACAACCTTATGAATCTGGGATCATGCCATTTGTAAACCATATTTATGTATAAATGGTGTTGTGCTTTTGAAAGTATATATAAAAAATGATGTATATAGAATGTAATTCCAATTGAAAATGGATCCCGCCCGAAAAAAATAGTAGAATACAAACGGGATTCGAATTGAGTTGGCACGGTAAACGTGCACTGTGCAAAATTTGAACGAAGCGGGGAAAGTCGCAGTAACCGCCCGAAACCAAAATCTGCGAGATGGAAATCACTACTGCCTATCCCTGCCACGCAAAGCCTATCTGCTGGATTTCTATAGGTTTCGATAGGGGTAGGTTTGTAATTTCACCCAAACGTGACGTAACCGCCTCTCACCCGGATTCATACACGGTGGGCGCCAAAACACAGTGTGCCCTCGGCCGAAATCGACTCCCTCCCCGATTCATATTCATACACGGTGGGCGCCAAAAACAAACTCTCGTCGGCAAATATTCGGTGTATGCGAGATTACCGTCCTATCCCCAACCGACTAATGTTGCTGTGATGTAGTAGAAATTTGAAACGGGGGCTAAGTTTGTAAATTTCCTCGCATTTGAGACAAGCGCGCCCTGAATACATGGTTCCCCCCTTCCTCTCTACCTCCCTTTTCCCCATTCGTACTCCGTGGGCGCCAAAACACCCTCTCCACCCCACCCTCCTCCGTCCGCCGCCGTCCGCCACCCCATCCACCGCCGTCCTCCTCCACCATGCCGGAGCTGATACCCCGACGCCGCCGTCCATTACAAGAGATCGACCTCTCTCATCCACGCCTTCGGACCGGGATCCTTGCATCCCGTCCTCTCGCTTCATCCCCGCCGTCGTCCACCTTGCCGGCGCCGCTCCTACGACCGTCTCGTCCACCGCGCCCCGCCGCCACCGTCTACCCTCCTAGATCTGCTTCCACGCCGCCGACAGCCATCGCTACCGCAGCACCGTCAAATTCTCAGCAGATGCGTACACGGCGCCGCACCAGAGGCGGTACTCTTTCGTATCTGCTCAACTTATTTATCGCAGCAAGAAAATAGATCGCCACTGCTTTACTCTGATTTCTTGTCTTGGTTGCGAAGTTGCCTTTGTCCGGTTTGCACCTTCAGATCCGCCATGGCACGCTCAACACTATACTCCCAATGCTTATGGTTTTCCCCTTTTATATTCCACACTAGTTAAATCACAGTAGACTAAATTTCAAAATTGGGTCAGTCGATTTTTCAGAGCTCGCCGGAGTTCGCCGGTGCGATCCAAGGGGCTCGGGTGGTTGTGGGGCCTCGCCGAACGAAGAAAACTCGACGCGGGTGGGGGGTGGGGGTGGCGGAGGAACACAGGCGGTGGGGGCCGGTGGTCCGGCCGGCGGCCCGTGCGGTGTTCTGTATGGGAAGAATCAGAGACGAGGAAGAAGAAGGGTTAGGAGACGTAGGATCTTCATCCAACCGCCTGAAATGGTCGAGAGACAGCTGGGAGTTGCATTCTTAATGCGCTCTGGTTCATCATGTGTGGGCACTGCGCAACCAACATTTTATTATCCAAAATCTGCTTGCTCTTCTTTACCATGTTCGATAGTGCTGGCCTGTACGTGATCGATAGGCTTTCAATTACTAGCGGCAATACAACACCGTATTTTCAAGCCAGTTCCACTTTCCCGATTTATATATCGTGGTTATGGTGTACCCCTGTTATGTACACTATGATCTGCCTAGTTGTTGTGTGCTCTTGTTATCATGGTTTGGCAATAAACTCTCTATACAGTATATTATGAACCTATCATCTGCCAGCTATCCTTACTTCTGGAGCCTATTTTTTTGTGTACTTGTGCCAGATTATATAAATGCACGCACGATATTACAGCACACATGAGCTCTCTCATCAGAATCCAGTGATAGCACATAAGTGTTTACAGGGGCGCCCCTATATTAGAATATCATCTGCATTACAAAGATAATCTCACAACTATTTATGTTTTCATGGTTCTCAGATATTATACGCAATTACAGTGAATATCAGAATCCGCGCATCAGAAGAATATTGTGGAACACTGCAATGACTTACAAAATTGGCACCAAGGCATTGAGTGCCATTCTGGAAGCAATGAAACTCGTACGCTCCCCACCTGTTGATTCTTGTTCAGAATATCATCCTAATGACTATTCTAACCTCGAGGAGTCAAAGGCAGATGGCCTGTCCTGTTCACCCATCAAGGTGCCTGTTCTAATTTGGCAAGGTTTTATTGATTGCGCGTATCTTGCATATGTTGTCTTGCATTTCTTCTACTTTGTTGCACCACCATCTGCTTAGTTTACTCATCATATAACTCGAGATGCCATGCCCATCCATTATCAATACATATTCCATCTGTCGTCATACCATGTTTTTCCACTCAAATGTTGTTCTTGTGCATCAGACATCAAAAAGGAAGAGGGTGATTGCCGAACCTGAAGGAGCACCAGCAAAGTCCTTGAAAAACGTGGTGGTGCCGGAGAAATCAGACAGCGCCCCACTTATATTGGTTGTACAACCAGTGACACAAAACATAGGACCGACTCCAGCAGACTGTACCCATACTTCACTGGCCACACCACTAGCCCCACCACACAGGACCTGCACTCCAGCAAAAGGTATACCGATTTCATTTGCCATAGCACCAGCCGTACCACAGAAAAATCCCACTCCAGCAAAAAGTACAGCAAGTCCACCGGCCGAAGACCTATCCCAACTGCAGAGACGGCCAATTCCTGCAGATTGGAACCCCATTCCATTTATTCCCAGTTTAAAAGACAATGCTTTCAATGTTGTTAGGGACTACGTGCATATATTCCCATCATGGGAAGATTATAGTGAAGACAAACACCATTTTCACATCTTCCTGTCCAACTTACGTGTAAGTGCTATTATTCATGGTTATTATTTTCCTGTTTTCTGCTGATCGAACACATCAATGATTTACATTACATTGTTGTAACTAGGTGAGGGTCAATCTGGATAGTCATGACGAGCAAAGCTTGCTTGTGCTTTTCAAGGAAGCATTGCAGCAGTATCGGTGTTACCTGAGGAAATCACACTTTGATGGCAAGTCTATAAACGAATTTCCGGTGAAGTCTCCTGTGCTAAATTTAGAAGACATTGAATGGAAAAACCTTGTTATGCACTGGTCTCGTTCCCAGGATGAGGTACTGTCTATGAAATCACATGACAATTTGAACTTCTACTTTTCCGCATGTGCCTTACGGATCTTTTTTGCAGGAAATCAGCTCGAAGAAGAATTCCGGTTTGAAAAGAACGACAGGATATCGCAAATATGCTGCCCGCTGCTTTGCTCTTGTTAGTACCTGTTGTCCTGTATCACTGTACTTGCATACATACCTGGTTCATTATGTGACAGCAGTATGCATGATAGCTTGCTTATCAATTGTTCGCTCCAAATTATCTGATCTGTATGAATGGTTACATTAGTGTAGAATATATCCAATGCCAATGAATTTTTTTAGCTCTGCATTGTTCTTGTAAGTACATGATGTCCTTTATCAGTGTACTTATATTGACAGGTAGTTGTTCATGTACCATCACTCTGCAGCTTATTTTCCTTTGCCCTCCATTTTCTACACATCAGATCTATATTTACTCTTACCATAAGGTTGGTACTGAAGAAGTTTAGCTGTGCATTGCTCTTGGCTGTGCCTTTTGCCTGTATCGCTGCACATACATTTATAGCTACTTGGTTATGTAGCATCACTCTTCATCTTATCTTAAATATTCTCCATTTTTTCGTATATTATCACATCTATATTTACTCTTAACAAAATGTAGAATAAAGGCAATGCTTATGAAGAAGATTCTGTGCTAAACTTCTTGAATTGCCCCCCCCCCATCAGCATGGACAAGGGCTTTATAGAGCCTGTCTTCACCAGTAATGTAAGTTTGTCCTTCTCAAGCCTTCAAACTTTGTTGTGTATATTTGGTTAGGCATGACTGCAACAGCTGTTTATTTTTGGTGTTTGCATCAAATTGCATGTTTAAAGTTTATTATGTAGTTCATAAACAAAAGTTTGTCCTTCTCAATTTAAGTTTTCAGTTGTACAACCAAGTTCCTTCTTCATACCATGTAAATTAAACTATACAGAGCAAGTGATCTTCTTTTGCACTGCATGTATGCTTCTGTTCTTCATCCGTAATCCAGTGGTGTGGTGAACCTACCCACTACAGCACAATGTCATATTCTGCAATGTCTTAACTATGAACAATGTCATATCATTCTACTATTATTTAAACCGTCTCTTTATTTGCCAATCTGAAATGGGATAAATTGACAGCACACTAACCATTGATACTTATGAGTTCTTGATCTGTAATCCAGTGGTGTCGTGAAGCTGCCAACTCCTTCACAATGTCATTTCCTGCCATGTCTTGACCTGAACAATACCATATTGTGTTAATGCAATTTTAAACTGTGTCACTTTATTCGTCAGTAAGAAATGTGATGAATTGTCAGCACTGATACTTTTATGTGCAAAACCTGTCATCTGTCTGCTTGTTTATCTTTCAGAGTGAGGAAGGTATAGGTGTTGAACAAGCGCATTCTCATCATCTTGCTCAGCTGCTTGCGCTGCAGCTCCCCAGCAGGGCTAACCTTTCTTGAACTCTATTGAAGTGTTGTCGGTTTTGTATATTATTTTGTCGACGTGTTTATTTGCACTGGTGGCGATCTTTGATGCCCAGTGTATGTAATCTGCTGTCTGCTTGTGCTTTATTATCATAGTGGTGAACTTTGATGCCCAGTGGATGTAATATGCCGTAATTTCTTTATTGTATAGTATAGGTTTTTTCTTATTCACGATGTTGCTGTTATTTTACTGTATATATATCATGTCTTCGCAGTAAACCGGCCAAACCGTAAAATTATGGTACATAATCGGGCCGTCATGCAATCATGATGTATGATCTGCATCATGGGCCCCATCAAACTATCCCACTAGTAGATTCGGGCCTTTAATAGGCCGACTAACCCCCGTCCCTCTTTTTGCAAGAAAACATAATGGGCTTTTACGAGGCTGAGATGTAGGCTGGGCCTGAAACGTGCCGAATAGCTCACGGGCCGGCGGCAGCCCGAAATGGACCCCAGCCCATGATTGTGTGAATCAATTCACGGGCTTTTAACAGGCCAAAGTTGTCTCGGTCCTTGTTTGGCCCAATCAGATATCGGCTACGAGCAGGCCGGTTGCAAATCGGGCCGTAGTTAGGCCCAACTATTTGACAGGCTTTTAACAGGCAGAAATTAATATAGGGCCAAAATGTTAAATGGGCCCTTAACAGGCCGAAACTAATATCAGGCCAAATTACTAAATGGGCCTTTAGCAAGTGGGCCCAAAAGCATAGCTTGCAGTCAATGGGCCGAATCTGATATGGGCCATAATTGAGCCCAAAGCCTCTTAAAGGGCCGAACCTGATCTAGGCCGTGATTTGGCCCAGAAAGTGGGAGGCTTTTAAAGGGCCGGATCTTATATGGGCCATTATTAGGCCCGGAACGTGGCAGGCCATTAATGGACCGGATCAATTATGGGCCGGCATTTGGCCCAAAACATGGCAGCCAGTTAATGGGCCGGCCTACTAGGGTCCTCAAAATCTCGTGGGCCTTTAGCTGGGCCGGCCCATTATGATCCGCAAGAATTTTGTGGGCCTTTACCTAGGCTGGCCCATTATGGCACACAAAAATCTTGTGGGCCTTTACCTGGGACGGCCTATTATGGCCTGCGAAATCTTGTGGGCCTTTAGCTGGGCCAGCCCATTATAGTCCGCAAAATCTCGTGGGCCTTTAATTGGGCCGGCCCATTATGGGCCGCAAAATCTTGTGGGCCTTTAGTTGGGCTGGCCCATTTAAACTTGATTGGCCGTGCCACGTGTTGACGTATCATAGGCACCTTCTGTCCAACGAGTGGATGACATCTGTCCCAATGATGAGCCAACACGTGTTTCCTCCAGCCAATGATGATTTTACACGTGGAAAATCCCCATTGGTCGGGGCTATTCACGGGTTATCGGATCCAAAACCTGACCCGATAGCTTAACGGTGTTCCGTTACGGTGGATGCCACGTGTCGGTCACCCTTGACGAAAGCACTTCTGTGACGTGCGATTTATCGTCATGGAAGTGGATGATGATAATTTTGCTAATGTCATGGAACACTCCTACGATAGCACAGGTATGACTATCTTGATTCTGTCATAAATTTGTCATGGATGTACATGCATGACAAAAAACGCAACCTACTGTGACAAACACGTATCATCACGGAAGTGTTTTTTTTTGTAGTGTCAGTGCCATCAAAGACGGGGCACGCAGCAGAGACCTTGATTATCCCTGCAGTTGACATAGCTAAAACTCCAGGTGGTTAAACTGAATCACACAGAACAAGGGAGTACCTTGCTCTGATACCAATTGAAAGTGCTAGTTATCGACTAGAGGGGCGGCTGAATAGGCGATTTTTTTGAACATCTTCAAAACACGGTGGCTTTGAAAACAAACAAGTAAACTAAGCCTATATAGTAACCAGCGGAATGAAGACTACTCTAGGAAAGCATTAGTCAAGCATGCAATACATGGAAAGCACGAAGAATAACTGCAACTAGGTAGACAGGATCAGTATGGAAGATAGTACAAAGCTAAATAGATACAAGTCTTCACACAATGAAATCAAATGAATCAGGCAGGCAAGCGATGAATTCTCGAAGACAAACTTTAAAGTAAGGAGAGTAGAGGATAGAACCAGTTGCTTGGTGAAGACAAGGATTTGGTAGACCAGTTCCAGTTGCTGTGACAAATGTACGTCCGATTAGGGAGGTTGAGATTGAACTCAGAAGATTGTGTCTTCACCTTATTCCCCTTGAGCTAAGGACACCCAGTCCTCGCCCAATAACTTTGGTAAGTCTTCGAGGTAGACTTCCAAACCTTCACAGACTTTGTTCACCAGCAATCCACAATGACTCTTGGATGCTCAGAACGCGATGCCTAAATGGCTGGAGGATTCACAGTCCTCAAGTGTAACAAGTCTTTAGATCACGTGGACAGAAATACATCAGTGATGCCTAACACTCTTTGGCTCTGGGTGTTTTGGGATTTGTCCTCACAAAGATCTCTCTCTCAAATGCTTCGGAGGTGGGTTGCTTGTCATGGGAACGATTCCGACAATAATATGGGACAGGGTAAAGGAGCATGATCTATCAAGATGCAAATGGGTGACACGGTGGTTTTAGCGTGTCTGGGCCTCTCACAGTGGACATACCAACCCTACATCTCGTGCTCTGGAGAGGCTTTGTTTTATCTGAGTATGTATCCGAAGATTACGTGTATGTGAGAGAGGAGAATGGATCCCCATGCATGTGCTAAGTTTGGAGACTAGAGAGGAAGAGAGAAGTAGAAGAAAAGAGCCCCCCTGTCTAGTGGTGGGGGTGGCTTATATAGAGTGTGCCACCCCCTCATCTCTTATGTTACACAGTGGTGTTAATGCCATAACTCAGCCTACTACTAAGATGACGCTTTGAGTGCCTTGTGGACTGTTGGTCTTTGCATATCCGAGTGAGATCAGGTACTCCGAGTGGAATGAGTTCGTCGAGTGGAGTGCTTGCTCCGATTGGTTGTTGTCGTCCGAGTGACTTGATGGTCATCCGAGTGGATGGTTTGTTGATTGTCCGAGTGATGCTCTGGGCCCATCTGATATGTGGACCCCGTGCTTTATGATCTTTGTAACTTCGTGGGCCTACCTGTTATGTGTGTCCCCAACATTAGCCCCCAAATTGGTTGTGATTTTGCAGAACGAGTTTATGAAAGACACAATTTGGCCCGAGTGATTACGGAAATACTCAGTACCCATCATCGTGCTTTCAGACAACCGAGGTTCAAACAAAACCTCAATGGATTCTGGCACTGTGCTTCCCGACTGATCTGGGATAAGTGCCCGCGAGGAGCAACTTGGCGACATTCGTTCATAGAGGTTAACTCGTTATATGAGTATGGGTGTGTCATTAAATCTTGGCAACAAGATTGGTGATACATCTCCAACGTATCTATAATTTTTGATTGCTCCATGCTACTTTATCTACTATTTTGGGCAATATTGGGCTTTATTTTCCACTTTTACATTATTTTTGGTACTAACCTATTAACCGGAGGCCCGGCCCAGATTTGCTGTTTTATGCCCATTTCAGTGTTTCGAGGAAAAGGAATATCAGACGGAGTCAAAACGGAACGAAATCAACTAGAGAAGTTATTTTTGGAAGGAAACCCACCTGATGGACTTGGACTCCACGTCAGAAGATACGGGAGGTGCTCACGAGGGTGGGGGCGCGCCCACCCACCCACCCCGGGCGCGCCCCCCTACCTCGTGGGGCCCCCGTAGCTCCACCGACGTGCCCCTTGCACCCATATATACCTACGTACCCTAAAACTTCCAGAACAGAAGATAGATCGGGAGTTCCGCTACTGCAAGCCTCTGCAGCCACCAAAAACTTCTCGGGAGCCCGTTCCGGCGCCCTTCCGAAGGGGGATCCCATCACCGGTGGCCATCTTCATCATCCCGGCGCTATCCATGACGAGGAGGGAGTAGTTCACCCTCGGGGCTGAGGGTATGTACCAGTAGCTATGTGTTTGAACTCTCTCTCATGTTCTCTCTCATGTTCCATCTATGGCACAATCTTGATGTATCCCGAGCTTTGCTATTGTAGTTGGATCTTATGATGTTTCTCCCCCTCTACTCTCTTGTGATGAATTGAGTTTCCCCGTTGAAGTTGTCTTATCGGATTGAGTCTTTTATGAGAACACTTGATGTATGTCTTGCCGTGATTATCTGTGGTGCAATGGGATATCATGTGCCACTTGATGTATGTTTTGGTGATCAACTTGCGGGTTTCGTGACATTGGGAACCTATGCATAGGGGTTGTCACACGTTCTTGACTCTCCGATAGAAACTTTGGGGCACTCTTTGAAGTACTTTGTGTTGGTTGAATGAATCTGAGATTGTGTGATGCATATCGTATAATCATGCCCACGGATATTTGAGGTGACAATGGAGTATCTAGGTGACATTAGGGTTTTGGTTTATTTGTGTCTGAAGGTGTTATTCTAGTACGAACTCTTTTATAGATCGATCCGAAAGAATAACTTTGAGGTGGTTTCGTACCCTACCATAATCTCTACGTTTACTCTCCGCTATTAGTGGCTTTGGAGTGACTCTTCGTTGCATGTTGAGGGCTTGTTATATGATCTATCTATGTTATTATTGTTGAGAGAACTTGCACTAGTGAAAGTATGAACCCTAGGCCTTGTTTCCTATCATTGCAATATCATTTACGCTAACCTTTACCTTTAGTTACCTTGCTGTTTTTATTATTTCAGATTACAAAAACCTATATCTACTATCTATTTTGCACTTGTATCACCATCTCTTCGCTGAACTAGTGCACCTATACAATTTTCCATTGTATTGGGTGTTGGGGACACAAGAGACTCTTTGTTATTTGGTTGCAGGGTTGTTTGAGAGAGACCATCTTCATCCTACGCCTCCCATGGATTGATAAACCTTAGGTCATCCACTTGAGGGAAATTTGCTACTGTCCTACAAACCTATGCACTTGCAGGCCCAACAACGTCTACAAGAAGAATGTTGTGTAGTAGACATCAAGCTCTTTTCTGGCGCCGTTGCCGGGGAGGCTAGGTAAGTCAAGGTATATCTTTAGATCTTGCAATCAAATCTTTTTGTTTCTTGTTTTAGCACTAGTTAGTCTATAAAAGAAAATTACAAAAAAATGGAATTGAGTTTGTCTCATACGCTTCACCTTTTTAATATCTTTCGTGAGTATGATGGAAAGGATAATTGTGCTAAAGTGCTAGAAGAAGAAATGTCTAAATTGTTTGGCACTAAATATTTGAATGATGAGCATGACTGCAATGTTGTTAGTATGAATTCTTTGAATATCCATGATGCTAATGATGATTGCATTAGTTATGATGAAAATGCCTCCTATAAGCATGTCAATTTTTGTGGAGTGCATTGGGCTTGCAAGGACACACCAAATAGGGAAGATAGATATTGCAAGAGGCATAAGTACTTAGAAACTAAATGGTTGCAAGAAAGGCTAGATGCATGTGCTGAAAATTTATTTTTTCTTAGCCATACTTGTGAACTTTGCAATGAACGTGATCATTTTAGTACCCAATGCAAATTGTTTCATGATCGTATCGTGTCCAAAAATTGTGATGACTTGATTTCCCTTGCACATCATAAAGAGCTTAGTTTGCTCTTGGGTTATGAAGAAATAAAACGTATAACTAAGATTATTCCAGAATTTGCCCTTGATAGAATTCTTCATTTTGATCTAGAAGAAATTTATATGTATTGTGCGGTGAATTGCATTGAAAATCCTTATATTGCCAATTACATAAAGAAAAGAAAACAAATAGAGGATGAAGAGAATACTAATGAAAGGGAAGAGACTTCCCAATATCCTCCTATTATTTCTTATGGTGAATCAGGTAACGAGGAGGAGCTTTCTATTCAACCAATCTCATTAATAAGGAGCTCAAAGAGGAAGGTTGAACCCACACATAATATGAAGAAGAAAAAGAAAAGAAGGAGCAACAAAGGTAGAAAGGTATCCCTCCCAAATGATGTTTCTCCTACTACTCATTATGATGATGATAATTGCTATACTATTGGTGCTATCAATATTTTTAATGATGAGAGTGATTATGCTTATGATATGAAAGGGCCCAAGCTTGGGGAAGCTATGTTTGATTGGGATGAAATATTTGAGAATATATTTGCTGGAATTAATGTTTGTCCCAAGCTTGGGGATGCTATGTTTAATGAAGATGGTATTTTTAGCATCCCAAGTTCTGATATGCAAAGTTGTTATGATGATAGCATGCCTCCTACCTATGATGATTATATTGATGAATGTGGGTTCGGAAGAGTGTCAACTTTATTTAGTGATTCCACTATCTTGGGAGAGGTTTCAATTGATTATAATGAGAACGAAGTTGCTACTTATGATGATTATATTGATGAATGTGGGTTCGGAAAAGTGTCAACTTTATTTAGTGATTCCACTATCTTGGGAGAGGTTTCAATCGATTATGATGAGAACGAAGTTGCTACTTATGATGATTATTGTGATGAAACTTATGCTATAAAAAGTAGTGATGATTATATTTACAAATCTTGTCATGATTATGATTACCCTTTGTCTGAACATTACCATTTTAACGTGGAAACAATTTTTAGTGTTCAAATCTCTTATGATACTCCCACTATTATTCATGAGAAGAATTTTGCTTATGTGGAGAGTAGTAAATTTTCTATGCTTGTAGGTCATGAAAAGAATGCTTTAGGTGCTGGTTATATTGTTGAATTCATTCATGATGCTACTGAAAATTATTATGAGGGAGGAATATATGCTTGTAGGAATTGCAATAATATCAAGTTTCCTCTCTATGTGCTTAAATTCTTGAAGCTAAGCTTGTGTTACCTTCCTATGCTTGTTGATTATTGTTCCCATAAGTTGTTTGCTCCCAAAATCCCTATGCATAGGAAGTGGATTAGACTTAAAAGTGCTAGTCATATGCTTCATGATGCTCGCGTTATGTTTCAATTCTTATCTTTTATGTGAGCATCATTGTCATCATCATGCCTAGCTAGAAAGGCATTAAAGAAAAGCGCTTGTTGGGAGACAACCCAATACTTATCCTTACTGTTTTTGTGTGTTCACATGATTATTATACTGTATTAATCATGTTTTATAGCTTTTGTTTCAATAAAGTGCCAAGTAAGACCTTTAGGATAGCTTACGGTGATAGTTGTGTTGATCCTGCTGAAAATCAGAAACTTTTGCACCCAGTAAATTAGTTTTGTTAATTCATAGAAACGAGCTTCTGATCTGATTCTTTTTGTTCTGGATTGGAACATGAATTTATTAGGACTTCCTAATTTGGTAGGATATTTGGAGTTCCATAAGTATACGTTTGATACAGTTTACTACAGACTGTTCTGTTTTTGACAGATTCTGTTTTCATTGTGTTGTTTGCTTATTTTGATGAATCTATGAGTAGTATCGGAGGGTACGAGCCTTAGATAAGTTGTAGTACAGTATATATTCCACCAATATGAATTTAGAATGAGTTCATTACAGTACCTAAGTTGTGGTTTTATTTTCTTATACTAACGGAGCTTACGAGTTTTCTGTTGAGTTTTGTGTTGTGGAGTTTTCAAGTTTTGGCTAAGGATTCGATGGACTATGGAATAAGTAGTGGCAAGAGCCTAAGCTTGGGGATACCCAAGGCACCCCAAGGTAATATTCAAGGACAACCAAGAGCCTAAGCTTGGGGATGCCCCGGAAGGCATTCCCTCTTTCGTCTTCGTTCATTGGTAACTTTACTTGGAGCTATATTTTTATTCACCACATGATATGTGTTTTGCTTGGAGCATCATTTTATCTTGTTAGTATTTGTTTGCTGATAGTTAGAATAATGTTTTGCATCTTTAGTTTCAAAAAAAAAGTCAAGGATAGCCTTTGCCATGCTTATTTTGCTAGTATACATGTTGCTGTTTGAAAAACAGAAAGTTTACCGCTGTTGCAAAAATTCACTAGAAAAGTTAGAGAGTGGTATGATGTTGAATATTTTTGCATATTGAGCTCTGATAAATTTATTACAGTGGGAATTTTAGTTCATAATTTTTGGAGTCAGGGAAGTATTGATACTATTGCATTCTTTACAGACTATACTGTTTTGGCAGATTGCTGTTATGGTTGCATTGTTTGCATATGTTTGCTTGTTTAATGATTCTATTTGAAGATAGGAGTATTAAATATGCAGAGGCATTTAGTATTTATTGTTGAATAATAATTTTAGTGATTTGTTATAGTAGAAAATGATAAGGTTTTGCATTGGTTTATACTAACCTATCTCACGAGTTCTTGTTGAGTTTGTTGAATGGAGCTTTTGATAAAAAGAGAAACCATGATCTGAGAGGAATTAAGGAGACACAAAAGCTCAAGATTGGGGATGCCCAAGGCACCCCAAGATAATATTTCAAGAAGTCTCAAGCATCTAAGCTTGGGGATGCCCCGGTAGGCATCCCACCTTTCTTCTTCAACAACTATCGGTTAGTATCGGTTGAACCTAAGTTTTTTGCTTCTTCACTTGAGTTGTGCTATCCTTGCAATGTCATTTTCTTTAGCTTTGCTTGCTGTTTGAATAAAGTATCAAGATCTGAAATTCTTAAATGAGAGAGAGTCTTCGCATAGTTGCATAATTATTTAGCTACTCATTGACCTTCACTTATATCTTTCGGAGTAGTTTCTCATTTGCTCTAGTGCATCACTTATATCTTTTAGAGCATGGTGGTAGTTTTGTTTTAAAGAAACTATTGATCTCTCATGCTTCACTTAGATTATTTTGGGAGTCGTTAATAGCATGGCAATTTGCTTAATGTTAATATACTTGGTATTCAAGATATGTGAAACTTACTTTTGATTGAATTGAATACTAAGATAAGTTTAATGCTTGATAATTATTTTGAGATATGGAGGTGATAATATCAAAGTCGTGCTAGTTGGGTGATTGTGAATTTGAGAAATGCTTGTGTTGAAGTTTGCAAGTCCCGTAGCATGCACGTATGGTTAAAGTTGTGTAACAAATTTGAAACATGAAGTGTACCTGGCTTGTGCATCCTTATGAGTGGCGGTCGGGGACGAGCGATGGTATTTTCCTACCAATCTATCCCCCTAGAAGCATGTGTGTAGTACTTGATTTTTGATGACTTCTAAATTTTTGCAATAAGTATATGAGTTCTTTTGACTAATGTTGAGTCCATGGATTATACGCACTCTCATCTTTCCGCCTTTGCTAGCCTCTTCGGTACCGTGCATTGCCCTTTCTCACCTTGAGAGTTGGTGCAAACTTCGCCGGTGCATCCAAACCCCGTGATACGATACGCTCTATCACACATAACCCTCCTTATATCTTCCTCAAAACAGCCACCATACCTACCTATCATGGCATTTCCATAGCCATTCCGAGATATATTGCCATGCAACTTCCATCATCATATTCATGACATACATTACTTTTGTCATATTGCCATTGCATGATCATGTAGTTGACATCGTATTTGTGGCAAAGCCACCATGCATTATTTTTCATACATGTCACTCTTGATTCATTGCACCATCCCGGTACACCGCCGGAGGCATTCATATAGAGTCATATCTTTTTCTAAGTTTCGAGTTGTAATCCTTATGTTGTAATCAATAGAAGTGTGATGATCATCATAATTAGAGCATTGCCCAAACAAAAAAATGAGAAAGACCAAAAAAAGGCCAAACAAAAAAAAGGCCCAAAAAAAATAAAAAGGGCAATGCTACTATCTATTTTTCCACACTTGTGCTTCAAAGTAGCACCTTGTTCTTCATGTAGTGAGTCTCATATATTGTGCTTCAAAGTAACACCTTGTTCTTCATGTAGTGAGTCTCATAAAGTTGTCCTTTTTATACTAGTGGGAATTTTTCATTATAGAACTTGGCTTTTATATTCCTACGATGGGCTTCCTCAAATGCCCTAGGTCTTCATGAGCAAGCGAGTTGGATGCACACCCACTAGTTTTCTTTTGTTGAGCATTCATAGCTCTAGTGCATCCGTTGCATGGCAATCCCTACTCCTCATGTTGACATCAATTGATGGGCATCTCCATAGCCCGTTGATTATCCTCATCAATGTGAGACTTTCTCCTTCTTTGTCTTCTCCACACAATCCCCATCATCATATTCTATTCCACCCATAGTGCTATATCCATGGCTCGCGCTCATGTATTGCGTGAAGGTTGAAAAAGGTTGAGATTATTTGAGTATGAAACAATTGCTTGGCTTGTCATCGTGGGTATAGAAGTTGGGAACATCTTTGTGTGACGAAAATGAAGCATAACCTAACTATATGATTTTGTAGGGATGAACTTTCTTTTGCCATGCTATTTTGAGAAGACATGATTGCTTTTATTAGTATGCTTGAAGTATTATTATTTTTGTGTCAATATGAACTTTTGTCTTGAATCTTTCGGATCTGAATATACATATCACAAGTAAGAAGAATTACATTGAAATTATGCCAAAGTATCACTCCGCAACAAAAATTATTTTTATCATTTACCTACTCGAGGTCGAGCAGGTATTAAGCTTGGGGATGCTTGATACGTCTCCAACATATCTATAATTTTTTATTGCTCCATGCTACTTTATCTACTATTTTGGGCAACATTGGGCTTTATTTTCCACATTTATATTATTTTTGGGACTAACCTATTAACCGGAGGCCCAGCCCAGATTTGCTGTTTTATGCCTATTTCAGTGTTTCGAGGAACACTACAAGAAATGTGTTAATCCATGACGGATACAAACTGTCACATATGTGCGCAAAACCGTCAAGGTAGGTCGTCTGTGACGGACCTGGAATCCGTCATGTATATCGCGTCATAATTTAACCACCATGCACTCCATGACGGATCGTCTGTACCGTCATGGATCCTTGACGGTTCTTGACCGTCACAATTTACTGTCAAGTAACGGCGTTAATCATGTACTCCACATCATCATCTGACATGGCTCCCAACATGGATCTCACATGGCGGCCCATGTGGTAGTCGGCCCAATTAGGATTTTGGCCCACCAAATTTCATCTCGTCAAGACCATCGGCCCATGTTTCGATCAGCCTTGTAAGAATTTTAGCCCATTAAATTTCAGATCAATCAAAGTCCCACTAATTGCAATTGAGAGATAGCCCATGACTTCGTTTCTTTTGGTCCATGGAAAATTAAGTCAATAAAAAAATTCTGATTAAATATGCTCATTGCCTTATAGAAAAAAGGAGTTTGCACATATATATATATATATATATATATATATACCATATACATAACTTTATCAAAAAATGAAGAAATACACAGCAAAAATGTAAGTACAGATAATTTTTTTTCAGATCTGGCCTACTACTCTGAGCTATACTATTCTGCATCCACCACATCAAGCGCCACCGAGCGCTCGCGAGACATCAATCAGACTTCATCGCCATGGCTTTTCCCTGGCCACTGATCTGGCAAACTTCTTTAAAATAAAATTAAAATAAAGACAACACCGAAGACGCCCTTGTCGAGGCGTTCGCTGCTGCTGCTCATGTTGGAGGCTCCGACGTGGGGGGGGTCACATCCAGGCGAGGAGGAGGCCAGCCATCGGTAGCGCTGGATCCCGTGACGAAGATGACGACATCGGAGAGGCCGACGAACCAGGCAAGGCAGGGAGGTCGGGAATGGGCCGTCGGCATCCGGATCCATCCGGATCAGGCCGGATCCCGACGAATTTGAAGGAGAATGGCGGGTGGAAGGTGTCCTCGGGTGACGCCATGGGCGCTCGGCCTCCATTGTTGCAAGGAGAGGCAGAGAGAGAGATGAGATAGGAGAGCAACCGAAAGAGAGGCAGCACGAGGCGGGGCTCACCGGCGTGCTGCGGTGGGAGGCGCGGGCGACGGCACGTCACGCAACCGGCAACGGAGAGCCTAGAAGGTACTCGAGTGCGTCTGCTGCTGGTATGGTGCTCGTGTTCGTGTGAGAGGATAAGGTACCAACGAAAGCACAAATAGATAGTAGAAGAAGTAGGGACCGTTGGATCGAGTAAGAATGAACGGTGGAGAGGCTTGATCCGTGGGAGGCCTGGTTCGACCAATCAAAACGCAGCAGGCTAAAAAAAATTGTCCGGCTAGTATAACAGAGTCCGGTGTGTTTATTAGACTAGATCGCAGCTTAGTACAAGTGGTTTGTTCACACTAGTAATGTAGAGAGGTCCTCGTTCCAAAACCCATAAGTTACTTTTTTTATTTGATTCTTGGCTTATTTTCTTAGTTTTATTTTTAAAAAATACTTTCTTCTTGGACATGGATAAATGAAATGGTATCTATTTTTTCTACTTTATTTGGAGGAAAATATATGAACAGATTTTCCAACGTGAATTTTCATGCTTTGCGGTGTTCGTTTTCTTGTATATTAAAAAACAAAAAACTCCATGATCAGGGTCAAGTCTTGGCACCCTCATGTTTGGAATCCTTTCATTTTCTTGTATATGTTTTCTTGTATAAGGCCTAAACATAGACTCAAGAACACAAATATAATTTTTCAATCCAATTTTTCATACCTTTTAAACCACTTGCCGTTCGAATTAGAATTATATGCCTTAAATATCTAGAAATGCACTTGGTAGCTTAAATATAGCAAACAGATTTCGAAAGATGCCAAATTTTGACATGGCTCATGTAATCGTGTATCTTGAGTGTAGAAAAACTTTCAATGCCAACGGATGAAGCATCGGTTGCTTCGCCCTCAAAGTAGACCCGTTTTCTCTCGAAACCATGTTTCTTCTCGGGGATGGTTCGATTTGTAAGCAATGTACATCGTAACTTTGGCGAAACTTTCTCAAATTTTTACCATGCCCTATAGGAATCATCTGATCACAAGATGCCAATTTTCATGCTTTTCAGAGTTTGTATTTCTTCTTTGGAACTAAAAAAACAAAAAAAAACTCCATGTTTGGGGTCGCGTTTTGGCACAATCCTGTTTAGTGTTCCTTTTGTTTTCTTGTATAACACTTAAACAAAGACTCAATGACACAAATACGATGTTTCAACCCAATTTTGCCAACCTTTTCAACCACTTGCATTTCAAATTTAAATTATATCAATTAAATGTCTAGAAATGCATTTAATGGCTTAAATATAGCAAACGGGCTCCGAAACATGCCACGTTTTTGCATGAATCACATGGGGATGTATCTTTACTGTAGCATAAATAATTAGGCTCAAGTATGTTTGGTCTGCTCACTGTAGCTGTAGAGGTTAGTGCTACGTGGTTTGAATCCCCGTTCAATTTTTCTAAAACTAAAAAACTCCGCTTGTTATATTAAGCACTTAGAAACCCCTATATCTGAAACATGGACTCTGCCAAGCGGCAGCGACCCAATCACATGAGCGTGAGGTCCCTGTTATGATCCGCTTGTACCACATCACTTGTTTTCTTTTTTTATATATGTTCACAACAACGATACGACGCAGCAGCAGCATCATCATGCTCTTAGTTGATTTGAGCAAATACGTATGGATATCATCATCGTGTACACGTATGTGTACCTTTTTTACGTTTTTTTAGCATCAGTACAGACACAAGCGCTCATATACACGCGCACACACTCACCCCTATGAAGGCACGCACGCACACCCTACCCCTATGAGCACCTCCGAGAGACTGAGCCGGCATATCATCGCGCACACACTCACCCCTATGAAGGCACGCACATACACCCTACCCCTATAAGCACCTTCGAGAGACTGAGCCGGCATATCATCTTAAAATTTACGAAGTCACCGTAGGCGCCTCGTTGTCGACGGGAACGTCTCCTCCCACTGAAAGCGCATCGCCGGAAATCCTGAAATAAATCCAGGAATAATGCGAGCACCAGAATTTGAACCCTGGTGGGTTGGGGATACCACTGTCCACCTAACCAACTCAACCACAGGTTGATTCACGTGTACCTTTTTACGTATGAGGTACATTAGTACATGAAAGATGTACAGATACCTGGATACATATAGGTGTACACATCGATGGACTTATGCATACGGCCGGCCCGGGAGAGCAAATTGCTGTCGTCCGTGTGTATGATTTTCCTTAAAAAAAGCAACAAAAAGCTGTCTATAACAGTTCAACAACTTGAAAAAAGAAAACAAAGCCCGATATGTGTGGGTCAAACACGCATAACACGTCAGCATGAGCCATCCATGACGGTCTGTAGGGTATGCAGTTGGTAGATACGTGACAGTATCCATGACGGTCCATCGTAAGGGCGCCATTGTTGTTGGGCTTGTTCTCATCTCACTAACCTGTGACGGATTTCATGACGAATAAGAGAAATCCGTCATAGATCATGATGATTTCTTAGAACGTCACCATAAATCCGTCATGGAATAACAGTTTTCTTGTAGTGGAAAAGGAATATCAGACGGAGTCAAAACAGAACGAAATCAACTAGAGAAGTTATTTTTGGAAGGAAACTCACCTGTTGGACTTGGACTCCACGTCAGAAGATACGGGAGGTGCTCACGAGGGTGGGGGCGCCCCCCCCCCAGACGCGCCCCCTACCTCGTCGGGCCCCCGTAGCTCCACCGACATACCCCTTGCACCCATATATACCTACGTACCCTAAAACTTCCAGAACAGAAGATAGATCGGGAGTTCCGCTGCCGCAAACCTCTGTAGCCACCAAAAACTTCTCGGGAGCCCGTTCCGGCGCCCTGCCGGAGGGGGATCCCATCACTGGTGGCCATCTTCATCATCCCGATGCTATCCATGACGAGGAGGGAGTAGTTCACCCTCGGGGCTGAGGGTATGTACCAGTAGCTATGTGTTTGAACTCTCTCTCGTGTTCTCTCTCGTGTTCCATCTATGGCACGATCTTGATGTATCCCGAGCTTTGCTATTGTAGTTGGATCTTATGATGTTTCTCCCCCTCTACTCTCTTGTGATGAATTGAGTTTCCCCTTTGAAGTTGTCTTATCGGATTGAGTCTTTTATGAGAACACTTGATGTATGTCTTGCCGTGATTATCTGTGGTGACAATGGGATATCATGTGCCACTTGATGTATGTTTTGATGATCAACTTGCGGGTTTTCTAACATTGGGAACCTATGCATAGGGGTTGGCACACGTTCTTGACTCTCCGATAGAAACTTTGGGGCACTCTTTGAAGTACTTTGTGTTGGTTGAATGAATCTGAGATTGTGTGATGCATATCGTATAATCATGCCCACGGATACTTGAGGTGACAATGGAGTATCTAGGTGACATTAGGGTTTTGGTTGATTTGTGTCTTAAGGTGTTATTCTAGTACGAATTCGTTTATAGATCGATCCGAAAGAATAACTTTGAGGTGGTTTCGTACCCTACCATAATCTCTACGTTTGTTCTCCGCTATTAGTGGCTTTGAAGTGACTCTTTGTTTCATGTTGAGGGCTAGTTATATGATCTATCTATGCTATTATTGTTGAGAGAACTTGCACTAGTGAAAGTATGAACCCTAGGCCTTGTTTCCTATCATTGCAATATCATTTACGCTCACTTTTACCTTTAGTTACCTTGCTGTTTTTATTATTTCAGATTGCAAAAACCTATATCTACTATCTATTTTGCACTTGTATCACCATCTCTTCGTCGAACTAGTGCACCTATACAATTTGCCATTGTATTGGGTGTGTTGGGGACACAAGAGACTCTTTGTTATTTGGTTGCAGGGTTGTTTGAGAGAGACCATCTTCATCCTACGCCTCCCACGGATTGATAAACCTTAGGTCATCCACTTGAGGGAAATTTGCTACGGTCCTACAAACCTGTGCACTTGCAGGCCCAACAACGTCTACAAGAAGAAGGCTGTGTAGTAGACATCAATTGGCGCATGGACTGCTCTCTCATAGAGATGCCATTCTTATCCTGGAGGAACATCAATATGTGTTGGTTCTAGATCCAAACTTGTGAGTTTCACGCTTTGAGTCCTAGAAGAAGGCTCAAAACAGGTCCATGGAGGAGCCTTAAACTCACCTTAGAGGAATTTTTTTGGTAGTCGGCGGGAGTGTTAGAACTTGTTTCTTTGTTGTTCATCACTCGGATAGGTCAGGCCGTACTGAGTGGAGATTATTCCAGTGAGGGCACACTGAGTGCACCCACTGGGTATAGTCCCCGAGACCGCTGTCGACTGTGGGCAGTCGGCGGGGGTCTGAGAGAACTAAAAAAAATCTTCTTAGCTGTTATTGATTGGACTTGTTCCTCTCCTACTCGGAGGTCGAGTAGAACTTGAGGATCTGGTATTGGTCCTGACCAAGCAAAATGTTTCTTTCTGAGTCCTCTTCCAGTGGGGGAACGCTGAGTGCACCCACTGGGTGTAGTCCCGGAGCCTCTGTCGGACTAGATGAGTCTGACAGAGGATTTAAGTCTCCTGGTAAACCTTCATGCAGTCGGCATGGTAAATATCTTTTAATCTGAAATTGAGTCAATCGGATGGATCTTCAAGCGCTTGGCATGGTAAATAAGCTCAACCTAGAGCTGAGTCAGTCGGACTGATCTTTGTTCACTTGGCACTGTAAATAAATTAAACTTCAAACTGGATCAATCAAGCGAATCTTTGTGCACTCCGCACGATGAATGAATTCGGCCTTGAAACTGTCGACTGCAGAAAAAAAAGTTGGACACTCCAGGGAGTAATCATTCCAGTATTACTTCTTACATTGATCATTAGCTTTTGCATGAAAGGGGTATTTGTAAGAGTACATTGTATCCGTAGAGGAACTTCTTTTCACCCTTCTGCATGATAGGGGTATTTGTCCGAGTGGACGTGCTTCCCGACTGATCGGTGTATGTTGATTGCAAGGAAAAACCTGGTGGCACTCGTATGTTTCCCGGAGGAGATAGACTAGTGGTCCGATGTGGACGTGCCATTAAACCCGAGTGGCGAGGCTAGTGTGTGGGCTGACTCTCCGGAGAGAGGCCATTCATTATCCTGGGGGAACCAGCACATGCCACTTTTGAGTCCAAGTTTGTGAAACTAACGCCTTGGAGCCTAGAATATGGGCCAAGTGTACCCGTAGAGGAGCGTCGTTTTCACCGTTTTGCCGTCCTGAAGATGACTCCAAGTAATGATTTGGGCGATCGTCCGAGCAGATGGTGCTACCCTTATAGACCTTCGGCGGACCGAGCATGTATGGTCAGAAAAAATATTCTTGATGTGATCAACGGGTTGATCAAATGGGCGTAACCCCTGAAGGCGGCATGGCTCACGGCTATGGCATTGCCCCCGAGTGATGCTTGAAAGAGGTAAACTTGATACAGAGTGCAATATGAGGTTAGTTCATATGAGTAACTTAGTCGCTCCCGTGTTGGGGTGTGGTGGTGAATACATGCACAACCGAGTGGCGACATGCGGAGCGGCCGAGTGATGAAGATGTGCACAACCGAGTGGCGACACGTGGGGCGGCCGAGTGATGATGTGCGAGGTGGTCGAATGATGAAGGCGTGCACAACCGAGCGGCAACGCGCGGGACAGCCGTATGGTGAAGACATGCACAATCGAGTGGGGACGCGTGGGGCGGTCGAGTGATGAAGATGTGCACAACCGAGTGGCGACGCGCGGGGCAGCCGAATGGTGAAGACATGCACAACTGAGTGGCAACGCGCGGGGCGGCCAAATGGTGAAGACGTGCACAACCGAGTGGCGACGCGCGGGGCGGCCGAGTTGTGAAGACATGCACAAACGAGTGGTGACGCATGGGGCGGCCGAGTGATGACACGCGGGGCATCCGAGTGAATGAGTACGTGTCCAGCCAAGTGGCGACACATAGGGTGGCCGAGTGGCGATGTGTAGGTAGCCATGGGGCAAAAATGGTCCTCGAAGGAGTTAGCCATATGCTTTCGAAGCTGATGTAGTGACGAGGTCGGTGTAGTGTGGTTGCGATGCAACAAGACTGGTGTGACAACTGAGTGTGGGTAGGAATAAAGATGGCGCACAAAGTGTCTGAGTGATTATGTAACTTGTCAAAGTGGCGGATTGAATGCACTTGTTGAAGTGAAGGGTCTGACTGGAGATGAAGTACTCGACCACTCAGGAGAGTGTCATTCTGAATGAGTTGCAGCCCCCGAGCGTACTATAGACTTTGACAATGGAATTGTCGGAATATGAGAAATATAGTTTTGAATGGATAAATTGTAATTCATCGAGTCAGACTTGGGTAAAGGTCAGGAGAAGCTTCCGAGTGAAGCTCGAAAGAGGCAAACTTGCAAAGGAGTGATGTATGCAGTTAAAAAAGGACTTATCTGTCTCATGCCCAATGAGACGACGAGGTCTATGACGTCGACACGATGAAGGGGACACCACTGAGGGGTTGGTTGGGTGTGTTTGAAGTCAATAGAGCAAGAAGGTCGGTGTTGTGGTGCGCTAGGACCAGTACGGCAACCGAGTCCGAGTAGCAACAAAGTTGGCACACAGAGCCGCCGAGTGATCATGTAACTTTTGCATGAAAAAATAGCACAAGCCAACGTAATAATTTCTCAAGGAAATTTGATGTGTGCTGAAATGATTTGTGTAAATGACACCCATAGGCGCCCGCTGGGTGTGCAAGGGGCTTGCTGGTTTAGAACCAACAAGAGTCTAGAAGAGAGAAGGAATTGATGGAACTTGACGAAGTGAATGATTCAACTTGATGTGTTTGAGTGCCAGACTCGAATAAAAGGTAGTGTAGTGTTCCGACTAAGTTGCAGCCCCCGAGGACTAATGCAAACTCGAAATGAAGAACACATGGTGTTCGTGAATGACGTATGGGTAAAAATGGAAGTTGGACTCGGGAGTAGAGGAAAATAACCAGTACTAAGCAAGTATGTGAAAATAAGCAACCGAGCGTAGAGGTACACTCGGTGACGTGGCCTCCAAGTGAAGGTGATGTGTGAATTATGAGATACTCGGGAACGCTAAAGTAACATAATGTAGTGCATGTAGAATGACTTAGTTGTCTGAAGGCGCGCGAGTGGTCGAGTGGTGAAGATGTGTTCAACCGACTAGCGACGTGCAGGGCAGCCGATTGATGTATATGTGTCTCACCGAGTGGCGACGCACGGGGCGCCCGAGTGGTGATGAGGTGACCAACCGAGTGGCGACACGCGCAGCGGCCGAGTGGTAATGAGGTGACCAACCGAGTGGTGACGCGCGGAGTGGCCAAATGGTGATGAGATGACCAACCGAGTGGCGATGCGCGGAGCGGCCAAGTGGTGATGAGGTGACCAACCAAGTTGCGACGCGCGGGGCGGCCAAGTGGTGATGAGGTGACCAACCGAGTGGCAGCATGCGAGGCGGCCGAGTGGTGATGAGGTGACCAACTGAGTGGCGACCCGCGGAGCGGCCGAGTGATGATGAGGTGGCCAACCGAGTGGTGACACGCAGAGCGGCCCAGTGGTGATGAGGTGACCAACCAAGTGGCGACGGGCGGAGCGGCCGAGTGGTGATGAGGTGACCAACCAAGTGGCGACGCATGGGGCAGCCGAGTGGTGATGAGGTGACCAACCGAGTGGCGACGCGCGGGGCGGCCAAGTGGTGATGAGATGACCAACCGAGTGGTGATGCGCGGGGCGGCCGAGTGGTGGTGAGGTGACCAACCGAGTGGTGATGAGGTGACCAACCGAGTGGCGACGTGCGGGGCAGCCAAATGATGATGAGGTGGCCAACCGAGAGGTGACGTGCGGGGCGGCTGAGTGGTGTGGTCGTGTCCACCAGAGTGGCAACGCGCGGGGCGTCCGAGTGAAGCAGACGCATCCCGCGGAGTGACGATGCGTGGGGCGTCCGAGTGAAGTAGACACGTCCCGCGGAGCGTCCGAGTGATGTGGACGTGTCCACCCAAATGATTGCTGGACCAAATCGTCTGTGTCCGACTGCCGCAGTGGTCTGTTAACCATCCATGTAAATCCGTCCGAGCATGCGTGCGAATTATCCGAGTGGACGGTTGTTCAAGTGAGCTTTAGTCCCGTCCGAGTGAACCTGGGTTCGAAAATAGAAAAGGGACTGTTAAGTTATTGTCAAATAATTTGAGGACTGAATTGTAAAAGGATCAGAGAGGATAAGATCCTCAATCCTCTTCCCCTAAGTTCGTCGTCATGGAAGCGGAGTGCCGCCAGCCCGCAGAGCGAGGAGCGGCCGCGCACTCGAGGCGTGGCCAACCTACGGATTCTTACTGCATAAGGCCTCGTCGAGCCTATGACTCCACCATGGAAGTGTCACTGCAAAGCAACACTCAATCGGACGCGTCTCCATGGCCCGAAGGACACTGTCGTTCAGCTGACTTGGCGGAGGAATCCCATGCGTTTGCGCTACGTCTCGCTGCTCGAGGAGCCCGTCGGGGCCACAAACAACACGAAGAAGATGTTGGGATGCATTAATGGAGTTGCACATGTCCTGGGCATGTAAACACATGCAGGAGGCATTAATTAGCGGTAATTAAGCAAGAGGTGTTACTGTTCGTGCAGGTGAAGGAGGTTTCCTTTTCCCGCGGACATTCATTTTATGCAGTTTTATGGCTGCGCTGGGGTTTCCCGGACTTGATTCTTGTGGCCCCGAAAGGCGTCGAACTTGCCGGGGACGGGACCGTCGGGAGTAGCAGAGAACAGCTCGGAGAGGGTGATAGGGACCCGACCGACGTCGCGGTCGCCGAGGGCGCACTCGACGCGGAGCAGCATGTCAACAAGCACCACGACGCCGGGTGGGCATGATGAACCTGAGCATAGCGTTCCAGGTCGGGCAATCACATTGAAGGAGTTGTCAACGTCCAATGCATTGAAGGAGTTGCCCCCTTGTTCAACGCATTAAAGGCGTTGAACCACGTCCAAGATCTGCATGCAAATTGCGTCAGTGCTAATTAAGCCGGAATTGAAACATGGAAGGAGAGTTGTGGAGGCAGGTCGGAGTCCGGAGAGCTTTGCTATAGTGGAACTGTCGGTCTGGCCAGAATCGGCCGGCAGCCTAGAGGTGGCGACGAACAGGGCCAGCAGCTGGCCGCAGCTCCAGTGCCGAACACGCGGGCCGGCGCAGCCGAGGGTGAGGTCGATGCGAGCACTGGTGCCCGTGTTTCATTCCTCGGCTGCCGGAGCTCTGCACTAGTCGGAGTCACGCTTCGACGCCCGTGGAGCTAGGCCGAGTGCCGGTAGCTGGGCCTTGTCGCCCGAGGAGCCGGGTCGACCGCCGGTTGTCGTGCTCCACCGGCCGAGGAACCAGGCTGAGCGTTAGCGATTGTGCGTGAGTGGCCGCTCGGCGACGGCATCACAGATGACGCCGGAGATGACGATGGGCGGACAACGGCGCTTCATCATCGAGGAAACGAGTCATCAATTGGAGCAAAGGGAGGCATTCTTTTGTATGAGCTCGTGTGCATACAGAAGAAGAACACACAATCGTTAGATCAATGGTTGATTATAGAAGAGGACAAGGTGAGATGAGCAACTCCCTGATCGTTTCGCATGATGAGGAGTATTTTGTCCTCCTGTAAATGGCGTGATGGCTAGGACTCCAATGTCAAAATTTGTAGCGGTGGTTGTTTGATCTTGGGAGAACATCCCAAGGAAGCTTGGGTCGCCTGCAGAAATTAGTCCATAGCCGGCGATCAAAGAAAAAACCATCTTCATTATGGCTCGATAGACACCATGCCCCATGGTGGGCGTCAACTGTCGTGGGAACGATTCCGACAGTAATAAGGGATAGGGTAAACGAGCATAATCTATCGAGATGCAAATGGGTGACACGGTGGTTTTAGCGAGTTCGGGCCTCTCACAGTAGAGATACCAACCCTACGTCTCGTGCTCCGAAGAGGGTTTGTTTTATCTAAGTATGTATCTGGAGATTACAATGTCTGTGAGAGAGAGGAGAACGGATCCCCATGCATGAGCTAAGTCTGGAGACTAGAGAGGAAGAGAGAAGTAGAAGAAAAGAGCCCCCCTGTCTAGTGGTAGGGGTGGCTTATATAGAGTGTGCCACCCCCTCACCTCTTATGTTACAAAGTGGCGTTAATGCCATAACCCAGCCTACTACTAAGATGACGCTTTGAGTGCCTTGCCGACTGTTGGTCTTCGCATATCCGAGTGAGATCAGGTACTCCGAGTGGAATGAGTTCATCGAGTGGAGTGCTATGCTCCGAGTGGTTGTTGTCGTCCGAGTGACTTGATGGTCATCTGAGTGGATGGTTTGTCGATTGTCCGAGTGATGCTCTGGGCCCATCTGATATGTGGACCCCGTGCTTTATGCTTTGACCCTTCATGGGCCTACCTGTTATGTGTGTCCCCAACATTGCTCCCAAACGACAAAAGTCATGCACTAACTCTAAGCAGCGACCAATTTATGGTGTAGGGGGTGGGCTATTGATAGCTAGGAGGCAACCCGACCTGATATGTCTGAAATGACCCTGGGTCACTAAGGAACTTACACATGTCCAACGGACAGATTTCAAACACACGCGCCAGCTTGGCTTGGGCTACAAGCAAAGCTGACTCATCCAGCTGTGGATAAGGTTTGCTCTCATTGTCTTTGCTCGAAGACATAGGATTTGGTTGAGCATCACTTCAGTCACTCTGACTTTGTTCACTTGGACCCCACTTAACAGTATGGTGGTTCCTATGACTCAATAGAGAAGAAAGGAAACTACGAAACATCTATGTCTTCACGCTCCATAGTCTTCAAGTGAATATCTTCACATGTCATAATCTTCGTCGTGAATGCCTTCATGAACCACCATTGTCTTCACACATTTCTAGGGGTCATCTCTTGTAGGTAAACTAAATCAATGAGGGACTACTACCTATGTTATTTGATAACCCACAAGTATAGGGGATCGCAACAGTTTTCGAGGGTAGAGTATTCAACCCAAATTTATTGATTCAACCCAAGGGGAGCCAAAGAATATTCTCAAGTATTAGCATTTGAGTTGTAAATTCAACCACACATGGATAACTTAATATCTGCAGCAAAGTATTTAGTAGCAAAGTAGTATGGAAGTAACGGTAACAATAGCAAAAGTAACAGTAGCAGTTTTGTAGTAATTGTAACAGCGGCAACGGTAAAGTAACTAAGCAAAGATCCATATGTGAAAAGCTCGTAGGCGTTGGATCAGTGATGGATAATTATGTCGGATGCGATTTCTCATGTAATAGTTATAACATAGGGTGACACGGAACTAGCTCCAGTTCATCAATGTAATGTAGGCATGTATTCCGAATATAGTCATACGTGCTTATGGAAAAGAACTTGCATGACATCTTTTGTCCTACCCTCCCGTGGCAGCGGGATCCTATTGGATATTAAAGCCTCCTTTTACTAGAGTACCGGACCAAAGAATTAACACTTAATGAATACATGAACTCCTCAAACTACGGTCATCACCGAGAGTGGTCCTGATTATTGTCACTTCGGGGTTGTCGGATCACAACACATAATAGGTGACTATAGCTGGACTTGCAAGATAGGATCAAGAACTCACATATATTCATGAAAACAAAATAGGTTCAGATCTGAAATCATGGCACTCGGGCGCCAGTGACAAGCATTAAGAATAGCAAAGTCATAGCAACATCAATCACAGAACATAGTGGATACTAGGGATCAAACCCTAACAAAACTAACTCGATTACATGGTAAATATCATCCAACCCATCATTGTCCAGCAAGCCTACGATGGAATTACTCACGCGCGGCGGTGAGCATCATGAAATTGGTGATGGAGGATGGTTGATGATGACGACGACAACGGGTTCCCCTTTTGGAGCCCCAAACGGGCTCCAGATCAGCCCTCCCGAAAGAGTTTAGGGCTTGGCGGCGGCTCCATATCGTAAAATGCGATGAAACCTTCTCTCAGATTTTTTTTCTCCCCGAACGTGAATATATAGAGTTGGAGTTGAGGTCGGTGGAGCTTCAGGGGGCCCATGAGGCAGGGGGCGCGCCCCCACCCTCGTGGACAGGGTGTGGGCCCCCTGGTGCTGATTCTTTCACCAATATTTTTTATTAAATCCAAAAAGTTGCTCCGTGGATTTTCAGGTCATTCCGAGAACTTTTATTTCTGCACGAAAATAACACCATGGCAGTTCTGCTGAAAACAACGTCAGTTCGGGTTAGTTCCATTTAGATCATGCAAGTTAGAATCCAAAACAAGGGCAAATTTGTTTGGAAAAGTAGATACAATGGAGACGTATCAACTCCCCAAGCTTAAACCTTTGCTTGTCCTCAAGCAATTCAGTTGACAAACTAAAAGTGATAAAGAAAAACTTTTACAAACTCTGTTTGCTGTTATTGTTGCAAATATGTAAAGCCAGCATTCAAGTTTTCAGCAAAGATTATGAACTAACCATATTCACAATAACACTTAGGTCTCATGTTTACTCATATCAATAGCATAATCAACTAGTGAGCAATAATAATAAATCTCAGATGACAACACTTTCTCAAAACAATCATAATATGATATAACAAGATGGTATCCCGCTAGCCCTTTCTGAGACCGCAAAACATAAATGCAGAGCACCTCTGAAGATCAAGGACTAACTCGACATTGTAATTCATGGTAAAAGAGATCCAGTCATAGTCATACTCATTATAAATTAATAGTAATGCATGCAAATGACAGCGGTGCTCTCCAGCGGGTGCTTTTTAATAAGAGGATGATGACTCAATAATACGTCTCTAATGTATCTACTTTTCCAAACACTTTTGCCCTTGTTTTGGACTCTAACTTGCATGATTTGAATGAAACTAACCCGGACTGACGCTGTTTTCAGCAGAACTTCCATGATGTTGTTTTATGTGTAGAAAGCAAAAGTTCTCGGAATGTCCTGAAAATCCACGGAGGCACTTTTTGGAAAATATAAAAAATACAGGAGAAAGAATCAACACTAGGGGGCCCAAAACCTGTCCATGAGGGTGGGGGGCGTGCCCTCCCCCCTGGGCGCGCCCCTGTCTCGTGGGACCCCTGAGGCTCCGCCAACCTCAACTCTAACTCCATATATTCCGTCTCGCGGAGAAAAAAATCAGAGAGAAAGTTTCATCGCATTTTACGATACGGAGCCGCCGCCAAGCCCTAATCTCTCTCGGAAGGGCTGATCTGGAGTCCGTTCAAGTCTCCAAAGAGGGGGATTCGTCGTCGTCATCATCATCATCCATCCTCCATCACCAATTTCATGATGCTCACCGCCGTGCGTGAGTAATTCCATCGTAGGCTTGCTGGACGGTGATGGGCTGGATGAGATTTACCATGTAATCAAGTTAGTTTTGTTAGGGTTTGATCCCTAGTATCCACTATGTTCTGAGATTGATGTTGCTATGACTTTGCTATACTTAATGCTTGTCACTAGGGCACGAGTGCCATGATTTCTGATCTGAACCTATTATGTTTTCATGAATATATGTGTGTTTTTGATCCTATCTTGCAAGTCTATATTCACCTATTATGTGTTATGATCCGACAACCCCGAAGTGACAATAATCGGGATACTTCTCGGTGATGACCATAGTTTGAGGAGTTCATGTATTCACTATGTGCTAATGCTTTGTTCCGGTTCTCTATTATAAGGAGGCCTTAATATCCCTTAGTTTCCTAGGACCCCGCTGCCACGGGAGGGTAGGACAAAAGATGTCATGCAAGTTCTTTTCCATAAGCACGTATGACTATATACGGAATACATGCCTACATTACATTGATGAACAGGAGCTAGTTCTATGTCACTCTATGTTATAGCTATTACATGAGGAATCGCATCCGACGTAATTATCCATCACTGATCCATTACCTACGAGCTTTTCACATATTGTTCTTCGCTTATTTACTTTTCCGTTGCTATTGTTACAATCACTACAAAACCCAAAAATATTACTTTTGCTACCGTTACCTTTATTATCATATTACTTTGCTACTAAATACTTTGCTGCAGATACTAAGTTATCCAGGTGTGGTTGAATTGACAACTCAACTAGTAATACTCAAGAATATTCTTTGGCTCCCCTTGTGTCAAATAAATAAATTTGGGTTGAATACTTTACCCTCGAAAGCGGTTCGATCCCCTACACTTGTGGGTTATCAAGACTAATTTCTGGCGCCGTTGCCGGGGAGCATAGCTCTATTCTCTGAGTCACTTGGGATTTATATCTGTTGATCACTATGAAGAACTTGAAAGACGACTGTACTACGATTTTTCCCTCAACTACGAGGGGAGGTAAGGAACTGCCATCTAGCTCTGCACTAGATTCTCCTTCTGTTTTGAGTAAGCTTTCGACACCTAAACCTGCTACTGCTATGAATTTTGATATTCGCATGTTATTGATGATGCCACTTCTGTTTTGCATGATACTTATGATGAAACTACTTCTGTGTGTGATACTACTTTACCATTAGGTGAATTTCTTGATGAACAACTTGCTAGAGTTAGGGGGGATGAAATTATTGAAGATGCTATTATTGATGATAGTGATGATGAAAATTCTCCCAATGATTATGAATTGCCTGTTGTTCCTGAGGGTTATGTTATGAGTGAAGAAGCTGCTAGAGCTATCTTCGCTTGCAATGATAGATATGATCTTAAGAAATTATTAGCTAAATGGAAGCAGCAGTCTCTTAATGCTAGAATGAAACCTGACCCTGCTTTTGCTACTTCACCTATTTGTGTTACTGATATGGATTATGAATTCTCTGTTGATCCTGAAATTATTACTTTAGTTGAATCTGATCCTTTTTATGGCCTTGAATCTAAAACTGTTGTGGCACATCTTACCAAGTTGAATGACATAGCCACCCTGTTTACTCATGATGATAAATCTCGCTATTATTATATCCTTAAGATATTTCTGTTCTCGCTAAAGGGTGATGCTAAGACTTGGTATAATTCTCTTGCTCCTGGTTCTGTGTGTAGTCCCCAGGATATGATTTATTACTTCTCTGCTAAATATTTCCCTGCTCATAAGAAACAAGTTGCCTTGCAGGAAATATACAATTTTGTGCAAATCAAAGAAGAGAGTCTCCCACAAGCTTGGGGGAGGCTTCTCTGATTACATAATGCTTTGCCTGATCATCCTCTTAAGAAAAATGAAATACTTGATATCTTTTATAATGGACTAACCGATGCTTCCAAGGACTACTTGGATAGTTGTGCTAGTTGTGTTTTCAGGGAAAGAACAGTCGACGAAGCTGAATTACTATTGAATAATATGCTTACTAATGAAAATAATTGGACTCTTCCTAAGCCAATTCCTGAGGCAATTCCTGAACCAATTAAGCCAACTCCTGAGCCTATTCCCAAACCCACTCCGAAGAAGAGAGGTGTTTTATTTCTCAGTCCTGAAGATATGCAAGAGGCAAAGAAATCAATGAAAGAAAAAGTTATTAAAGCTGAAGATGTTAAGAATTTACCTCCTATTGAAGAAATACATGGTCTTAATATACCGCCTGTTGAAGAACCACATTGTCTTGATAACCCAACACAGGTAGTAAAGGTAAATTCTCTCTATAGATATGATAAAGTTGAAATCCCCTGTACTAAATTTCATAGCCTGTGCTTGGATGAATTTGATGACTTTATGGCTAGACAAGAAAGTTTTAATGCTTATGTTGGAAGAGAGTTAAAGAATAATGCTTTCGAGGTAGGACGTGTGAGCGATAATATGGCTAGAGTTAAAGGTGAACTCAAACTCATTAGCAAATATACTTCTATGGTTGCTACTCAAGCTGAGCAAGTACTTAAAGCTCAAAATGATTTGCTTGATGAATTAAATAATAAAAATGACTTTGCTGTTAGAGTGGCTACTAGAACTGGTATAATGACTCAGGAACCTTTGTATCCTGAAGGCCACCCTAAGACAATCGAGCAAGATTCTCAGAGAAATAATTTAGAGGCACCTAGTTCTTCTAAAAAGAAGAAAAAGAAAAACGATAGGACTTTGCATGCTTCTAGTGAACCTACTGTAGACACACCTGATAATCCCAATGATATTTCTATCTCTGATGCTGAAACACAATCAGGTGATGAACATGAACCTAGTGATAATGTTAATAATAATGTTCATGTTGATGCTCAACCTAGCAAAAACAATGATGAAGAGATTGAACCTGCTGTTGATCTTGATAACCCACAATCAAAGAATCAACGTTATGATAAGAGAGATTTTGTTGCTAGGAAGCACGGTAGAGAAAGAGAACCATGGGTTCAGAAACCCATGCTCTTTCCTCCTAAACCATCCAAGACAAAGGATGATGAGGATTTTGAGCGCTTTGCTGAAATGATTAGACCTATTTTCTTACGTATGTGCTTAACTGATATGCTCAAAGTAAATCCTTATGCTAAGTATATGAAGGATATCATCACAAATAAAAGAAAGATATCGGAAGTTGAAATTTACACCATGCTTGCTAATTATACTTTCAAGGTTGGAATACCAAAGAAACTTGGAGATCCCGGGGTACCAACTATACCATGCTCCATTAAAAGAAATTATGTTAGAACTGCTTTATGTGATCTTGGAGCCGGTGTTAGTGTTATGCCTCTCTCTTTATATCGTAGACTTGAATTGAATAAGCTGACACCTACTGAAATATCTTTGCAAATGGCTGATAAATCAACTGCTATACATGTCGGTATTTGTGAGGATGTGCCTATTGTGGTTGCAAATGTCACTATCTTAACGGACTTTGCTATTCTTGATATTCCCGAGGATGATAGTATGTCGATTATCCTTGGTAGACCCTTTTTGAACACTACAAGGGCTGTTATTCATTGCAACAAAGGCAATGCCACTTTTCGTGTAAATGGTAATGAGCATACGGTACACTTCCCGAGGAAACAATCTCAAGTTCATAGCATCAATTCTATTGGAAAAGTTCCAACTATCATTATTGGAGGTTTTGAATTTCCTCTCCCTACTATCAATAAAAAGTATGATATTCTTATTGTTGGGGATTTTCATATCCCCGTTGAGGTAACTTAGTGTTATTCGAAATTTCTCCGGTTCCGTGTTATTCGGAATGAGTTTGTTAACAAGACTTGATCAACCTTGTTAGTGGATTCATTTTGATGATCATGAGACGGATGAAACTAGAAGGCACAACCTTCTGTACCCTCTTTTTACTTTCTGTTATTTAGAATAAATAAAGAAAAAATAGTATTATCCATGTGTTTTCTGAATTATCCGTGCATTAAAAATATCCCAAAAATAAAAGTGCTCCAAATGCCCTGCAAATTTAGTATAATTTTTTATGGAATATTTGAGGATTTTAGGCACTGAAATCACTGCAGGAGGGGCAAGCACCTGGCCACAAGAGTGGAGGGCACGCCCACTGTGACACCCCCGATTCAATCGTACACTAATCATGCACGCAAATGTGTACGATCAAGATCAGGGACTCACGGGAAGATATCACAACACAACTCTACAAATAAAATAAGTCATACAAGCATCATAATACAAGACAGGGGCCCTGAGGGCTCGAATACAAGTGCTCGATCATAGACGAGTCAGAGGAAGCAACAATATCTGAGTACAGACATAAGTTAAACAAGTTTGCCTTAAGAAGGCTAGCACAAACTGGGATACAGATCGAAAGAGGCGTAGGCCTCCTGCCTGGGATCCTCCTAACTACTCCTGGTCGTCGTCAGCGGCCTGCACGTAATAGTAGGCACCTCTAGTGTAGTAGGAATCATCGTCGACGGTGGCGTCTGGCTCCTGGACTCCAGCATCTGGTTGCGACAACCAGAAAGAAAGGAAAGGGGGAAAAAGGGAGGAGAAAGCAACCGTGAGTACTCATCCAAAGTACTCGCAAGCAAGGAACTACACTACATATGCATGGGTATATGTGTAAGGAGGCCATATCAGTGGACTGAACTGCAGAATGCCAGAATAAGAGGGGGATAGCTAATCCTGTCGAAGACTACGCTTCTGGCAGCCTCCGTCTTGCAACAGGTAGAAGAGGGTAGATTGAAGTCCTCCAAGTAGCATCTCCAAGTAGCATCTCCAGTAGCATCGCATAGCATAGACCTACCCGGCGATCCTCTCCTCGTCGCCCTGTTAGAGAGCGATCACCGGGTTGTATCTGGCACTTGGAAGGGTGTGTTTTATTAAGTATCCGGTTCTAGTTGTCATAAGGTCAAGGTACAACTCCAAGTCGTCCTGTTACCGAAGATCACGGCTATTCGAATAGATTAACTTCCCTGCAGGGGTGCACCAACTTACCCAACACGCTTGATCCCATTTGGCCAGACACACTTTCCTGGGTCATGCCCGACCGCGGAAGATCAACACGTCGCAGCCCCACCTAGGCTCAACAGAGAGGTCAGCACGCCGGTCTAAACCTAGGCGCCCAGGGGTCTGGGCCCATCACCCTGAACACACCTGCACGTTGCGAGGGCGGCCGAAAGCAGACCTAGCCTAGTGGCGTTCCAGTCCAATTCGGCGCGCGCCGCTCAGTCACTGACGTCACGAAGTGCTTCGGCTGATACCACGACGCCGAGTGCCCATATCTTTCCCACGTAGTTGGTTAGTGCATATAGGCTCGTAGCCAACTCAGATCAAATACCAAGATCTCGTTAAGCGTGTTAAATATCCGCGAACGCCGAATAGGGCCAGGCCCACCTCTCTCCTAGGCGGTCTCAACCTGCCCTGTCGCTCCGCCACAAAGATCCACTCGCGGGTGCTCCACCAGCCGACCCGTCTTTGGTCACCACATGTATCATGTATAACGTATATAGTATATACCCGTGATCACCTCCCGAGTGATCACGGCCCGATAGTATAGCACAGCAGACGGACAAGAATGTAGGGCCACAGATGAAAAATACTAGCATCCTATACTAAGCATGTAGGATTGCAGGTAAAGGTAACAACAGTAGTAGCAAGGACAGGCTATGCAGCAGTATAGGATTAACTGAAAGTAGTAACATGCTACACTACTCTAATGCAAGCAGTATAGAGTAGAATAGGCGATATCTGGTGATCAAGGGGGGGGGCTTGCCTGGTTGCTCTGGCAAGAGAGAGGGGTCATCAACTCCGTAGTCGAACTGGGCAGCAACAGCGTCGGTCTCGTAGTCTACCGGAGAGAAGAGGGGGAAGAAACAATGAATACCATGTAAACAGATGCATATCGATGCATGACATGACAAGTAATGATGCTAGGTGTGCCCTAACGCGGTAGGAGGTGATACCAACGAAGGGGGAAGACATCCGGGAAAGTATTCCCGGTGTTCCGTGTTTTCGGGAAGAGGAGCCTGAGGGGGAAAGTTGTGAGTTCGATAGGTTAGGGGTGTGTGGCGGACGAACAGGTTGCGTATCCGGAATCGTCTCGTCGTTCTGAGCAACTTTCATGTTGAAAATATTTTAATCCGAGTTACAGATTAAAAGATATGATTTTCTAAAGATTTTATTAATTTCTAGAATTTAATTAATTATTTAAATCCAACATTATCCAGAATAGTAAATGATGACATCAGCATGACATCAGAGTGTTGTCAGCAGTCAATGTTGACCATTGACCTGGTCAACCTGACGTGTGGGTCCAGGGGGACCCACCTGTCATTCTCTATTTAGGTTAATTAGGGTTTAGGTTAATTAGTTAGCTTAATTAACTGTTTAGTTTAATTAACCAGAATTAATTAAGTCTATTAATTAGTTAATTAATTAATTAATTAATTATTTTCATTATTTATTATTATTATTATTTTAAATTCCTTTTTTTATTAAAACGTTATGGGGCGTGGGCCCCTGTGGTCAGTGGCCCATGAGGCTAAACGGGCGCGCGGGTGCGGGCGCTCGCCCGAACGGGGCGCGGGCAAGCCCGTGGCCGGCGGCGCGGCGCCGGCAAGGGGAAGCGGGGGCGAGGCCAGACGCGGTGGTGGCCGGGGCGGCTGACGGAGGGGCGGGGGAGCACGGGGCCACCGCAGCAGCGGGGCACCGGCAGAGGCGGCGAATGGCGCGGGCTATGGCGAGCCTCGGCCATGGCAAGCGGTGGCCGGCGAGAGGGGACGGGGAGGAGGAGGAGGACCGGGGTCCTCACCGAGGGAGCGTAGGGCACGGGGCAGCGGGCTCGGGGGAGGTTGGGGAGGACCAGCGAGGAGGAGGACGGGGACGGCGTTGACGGAGTCGAGGCGGGGGAGCTCCGGGTGGCGGCGATTGGCGTCGGGGCGACGAACACGACGTCCTGCGGAGCTCAGGGAGGAGGACGAGGATGCGAGGTCCGGCAAGGAGGCGGTCGGTCCGAGCGGCGACGGTGGGGCCTTCGGCGGCGGTGGTGGTGGTGGTGCACGGCGATGACGAGCGGGTGTGGTCCGGTGGGTGGCTTCGGCGACGGCGGGGCGCGGGGTTCGGGCGCCCCCGAGTGGCGGCGGCGTCGAGCGCGGTCGTCGGGGCCAGCGGCGGGGCACTGCCCCGATCCGATCGGGGAAAGGGAGAGCAGCGTGGGGCGGGGAAGTGGGGGATCGATCCCGATCCAGATCGGATCGGGAGAGGGGGAGTGGGAGCGAGTGGGGAATGGGTTAGGGTTTCGGGTGTCGTGGGGGGGCATGTGTAGGCCAGGGGTGGGCTGGCCTGGGCCAGTTGGGTTGGCTGGCTGGGCCGGTTGGCCCATGTGGGGAGGGGGGGCTTGTTCTCCTTTTGCTTGTTTTGTTTTGTTTTTCGTTTTCTAATTTTGACCTTTTCCTTTTATTTATTTCCTTTCTGTTTTTTTCTTATCATTTTAAATTATTTAGACATCTTCTAAAAATGTGATTGCTGTACCATAACTACCCTTGTAATATTTGGCACCCACCGAACATTTTTGTTTCTACTTTCGAAAACTTTTATTGTCGACATTAATTTTAAATTTTAATTTGACGCGGTTTCGAACTAACGCGAGATTAGCAACAGTAATCGAGGTGACGTGGCATCTTTAGCGGAGGGTTACTGTGGCTTAATTAACCGGGCGTCACACCCACCCTACCTGGGCGCGCCCCCTGTCTCGTGGGCCCCTGGTGGCCCCCCTCCACTTATGCCAGCACCCACACACTCCATCTTCTACCCAAAAAAATCCCCATCCAGCTCAAGCACGAGTTCTAGCTCATTTTGCTGTGATTTTCGATCTCCTTGCTCAAAGCTCCATTCACAAAACTGCTTTGGGAGATTGTTGCTTGGTATGTGACTCCTCTATTGGTCCAATTAATTTTTGTTCTAGTACTTTATTCATTGCAATTTTTTGCTGCATAGGTGACCATGTTCTTGAGCTTGCATGTTGAATTTATGAGGTCCCAAGCAATTCTGATGCATCATATAGGCTCTAGGCACTTGTAGGAGTAGTTGCTACCAATCTTGTTTAGTTTTATTCACTTCTATTTTGAAGTTACTAAAATTTCAGAAAAAAACAGAAAATGTTAAGGAAACTTTTGAGGGGCTCTTCTAGCCAAGGATCTCAGGAAAAACAAGCTAAAGAGAAGGAAAAAGCCAAGTATAATCTTCCTTGCTTAGCGGAAGTACGGCCATGTGAATGGCCATGCGATGATTTCTTGAAAGAAGCTGGAATTCATGAAGATTTTTATTCTTTGATCGAGAATGCAGGCCTCACCGGTTTCCTCCATGACCGGATCGATCAATATCTCTTACTCACCAATACTTTCGTGCAAATTTTTTATTATTATCCTAAGAAGTCACTGCCTTCAGTATCATTTCATTTATATGATGAATTCAGAGAAATGTCTTTATGTAATTTTTGCGCGGTGTGTAGGATACCTTATGAGGGAGAATTAGAGGAACCCCATCATAAAGATGTGGATGGCTTTGTTAACACTATCGCTGTAGAGGAGCCAAAGAAGGGTTCCGAGGCGAAAATCTATAGCATACACTTCCCTGTTTTATGCTACTTTGCCATATTTGCTAGTAGATGCTTGATTGGTCGTGGAAATAGTGGAAACTTTAGTGTTCCTGATATTATCATTCTTCAACATGCCTTGCTTGGAGATAATAGTTTTAGTATGGGTGTCGTCATTGCTAAACGGCTAGGCCTGAATCATACAAAAGGCCCCATATTTGGAGGTATCTATGCTTCACGTCTTGCTAGACATTTTTAGATACCTATTAGGCACCATGAGAAAGAGGAGAAAAAATTGCCTCCTCACATTTTAGATTACAAGAGCATGGTAGCCCACACGTTTATTGTTGACAATGAAGAGAAGATGCTCTTGTATAACCTTAGATTTAATAAGAAACACAATGAGACTATTATTTTGCATGCGCCTCTGTTGTTTGATTTGCTTGCAGATAATTTTCACGCTGGAGGCGGTGTATGCTCATCGAGCCCAAGCATCCACTCCAGAACCTGAACCTGAGTCGGAACCTGCACTGGACCCTTATCGTGCATCATCTTTCCTGTGGGATCCGGAGACGACCAGACAGTGGTATCCTGATTACACCTCCCAGTACACCGGGAAGAGTAGCGGTGGTCCTTGGTATTAGACCAACTTAGGCCAAAAGCCTAAGCTTGGGGGAGTACGTATTTCTCACCGACTTTACATTCATGTTCACACACTATTCGTCGGTGCTCATACTCTTTCATTGTATTGTCCATGCTAGTTTAAATTTCTTTTTCTAGCTTTCTTCTTGTGTGTTTGATAAACCTTGAGAAAAACCAAAAAAAAATAGTTAGTTTAATTTCCATGCTTGTAGTAGAATTAAAATGAAAACCCAAAAATATTTCTAGTTCTTCTTCTTACGTGCTGGGAGCTTTCCCGTGTAAATAGTTTTATTTTATTTTCTTTCCTTTGGGGGTCGAGAAGACCATATTGAAAATGTTTAGCGGCTCTCATATGCATGATTGTTTATTTAACTTAGAGCCCATATTACCTGTCTTCTCTATTGAAGTTGAATGCTTGCAGATTCCATCTTAGTCCAATGCACGTGCACTATTATTATTATACACAGTGTTCGGTCGTGCAAGTGAAAGGCAATAATGACGATATATGATGGACTTATTGAGATGAGAAAAGCTGGTATGAAGTCGACCTCTCTTGTTTTTGTAAATATGATGAGTTTATTGGTTCTGATTCAGCTTATTATGAAGTAAACATATTTGCAATGACATTTAGAGATTATAGTTGCTTGTGCCATGCTTGATTAGCTATGAGTTATAATGGTCTACCTTGCGTGACAACATGCTATTAGAATGATTATTATGTGGTATGATGGGATGGTATCCTCCTTTGAATGAATTGAGTGACTCGACTTGGCACATGTTCACGCATGTAGTTGAAACAAATCAACATAGCCTTCATGATATTTATGTTCATGGTAGATTATATCCTACTCATGCTTTTACTCGGTGTAAATTAATTTTAATGCATGTTTATGACTGTTGTCGCTCTCTCAGTTGGTCGCTTCCCAGTCTTTTGCTAGCCTTCACCTGTACTAAGCGGGAATACTACTTGTGCATCCAAACTCCATAAACCCCAAAGTTGTTCCATATGAGTCCGCCATACCTACCTATATGCGGTATTTACCTGCCATTCCAAGTAAATTTGTATGTGCCAAACTCCAAACCTTCAAATGAAATTCTGTTTTGTATGCTCGAGCAGCTCATGTTTCAACTAGGGCTGCCTATATCTTCCATGCTATGTGGGTTATTCTCAAGAGGAGTGGACTTCGCTCCTCATTCACGAGAAAGGTCCGGTAACCGGGATGCCTAGTCCCATGATCCAAAAAGATCAAAGCAAATCAAAATAATTAAACAAAACTCCCCCAGAGTTGTTGTTAGTTGGAGGCACTCGTTGTTTCGAGCAAGCCATGGATTGATGCTTGTTCGTGGTTGGGGGAGTATAAACCTTTACCATTCTGTTTGGGAACTGCCTATAATGCATGTAGTATGGAAGATACACCCATCTCATGGTTGTTGCATTGACAGCAAAAGTATGCCGCTCAAAATGTTATTCAATCTCTATTTTAAAATCGAGCTCTGGCACCTCTACAAATCCCTGCTTCCCTCTGCGAAGGGCCTATGTATTTACTTTTATGTTGAGTCATCACCCTTCTTATTAAAAAGCACCCGCTGGAGAGCACACTGTCCTTTGCATTCATTACTATTGGTTTATATTGGGTATGACTTGACTGGATCTCTTTTACCATGAATTACAATGTTTAGTCAGTCCTTGATCTTTAAAGGTGCTCTGCATTTATGTTTTGCGGTCTCAGAAAGGGCTAGCGAGATACCATTTTGTTATATCATGTTATGATTGTTTTGAGAAAGTGTTGTCATCCGAGTTTTTTATTATTATGGCTTGCTAGCTGATTATGCTATTGATATGAGTAATTGTGAGACCTAAGTGTTATTGTGAGTATGGTTAGTTCATAATATTTGCTGAAACCTGAATGATGGCTTTGCATGTTTACAACAACAAGAGCAAACAAAGTTTGTAAAAGTTTTTATTTATCACTTTCAGTTTATCAACTGAATTGCTTGAGGACAAGCAAAGGTTTAAGCTTGGGGGAGTTGATACGTCTCCATTGTATCTACTTTTACAAACACTTTTGCCCTTGTTTTGGATTCTAACTTGCATGATCTGAATGGAACTAACCCGAACTGACGTTGTTTTCAGCAGAACTGCCATGGTGTTATTTTTGTGCAGAAATAAAAGTTCTCGGAATGACCTGAAAATCCACGGAGCAACTTTTTGGATTTAATAAAAAATATTGGTGAAAGAATCAGCACCAGGGGGCCCACACCCTGTCCATGAGGGTGGGGGCGCCCCCTCCCCCCTGGGCGTGCCCCCTGTCTCGTGGGCCCCCTGAGGCTCCGCTGACCTCAACTCCAACTCCATATATTTCGTCTCGTGGAGAGAAAAATCAGAGAGAAAGTTTCATCGCGTTTTACGATACGGAGCGCCGCCAAGCCCTAATCTCTCTTGGGAGGGCTGATATGGAGTCCGTTCGGGGCTTCGGAGAGGGGGATTCGTCGCCGTCGTCATCATCAACCATCCTCCATCACCAATTTCATGATGTTCACCGCCGTGCGTGAGTAATTCCATCGTAGGCTTGCTGGACGGTGATGGGTTGGATGAGATTTACCATGTAATCAACTTAGTTTTGTTAGGGTTTGATCCCTAGTATCCACTATGTTCTGAGATTGATGTTGCTATGACTTTGCTATGCTTAATGCTTGTCACTAGGGCCCGAGTGCCATGATTTCAGATCGGAACCTATTATGTTTTCATGAATATATGTGTGTTCTTGATCCTATCTTGCAAGTCTATAGTCACCTATTATGTGTTATGATCCGACAACCCCGAAGTGACAATAATCGGGATACTTCTCGGTGATGACCATAGTTTGAGGAGTTCATGTATTCACTATGTGCTAATGCTTTGTTCTGGTTCTCTATTAAAAGGAGGCCTTAATATACCTTAGTTTCCACTAGGACCCCGCCACCACGGGAGGGTAGGACAAAAGATGTCATGCAAGTTCTTTTCCATAAGCATGTATGACTATATACGGAATACATGCCTACATTACATTGATGAACTGGAGCTAGTTCTGTGTCACCCTATGTTATAGCTATTACATGAGGAATCGCATCTGACATAATTGTCCATCACTGATCCATTGCCTACGAGTTTTTCACATATTGTTCTTTGCTTATTTACTTTTCCGTTGCTATTGTTACAATCACTACAAAACCTAAAAATATTACTTTTGCTACCGTTACCTTTATTATCATATTACTTTGCTACTAAATAGTTTGCAGCAGATAGAAAGTTATCCAGGTGTGGTTGAATTGACAACTCAACTGCTAATACTCAAGAATATTCTTTGGCTCCCCTTGTGTCGAACCAATAAATTTGGGTTGAATACTTTACCCTCGAAAGTTGTTGCGATCCCCTACACTTGTGGGTTATCACTCAACATAAAAGTAAATAGATAGGCCCTTCGCAGAGGGAAGCAGGGATTTGTAGAGGTGCCAGAGCTCGATTTTGAAATAGAGATAAATAATATTTTGAGCGGTATACTTTCATTGTCAACATAACAACCAAGAGATCTCGATATCTTCCATGCTACACACATTATAGGCGATTCCCAAATAGAATGGTAAAGTTTATACTCCCCCTCCACCAACAAGCATCAATCCATTGCTTGCTCGAAACAACGGGTGCCTCCAACTAACAACAATCCTGGGGGAGTTTTCTTTGCAATTATTTTGATTTGATTTGACCATGGTACTGGGCATCCCGGTTACCCGCCATTTTCTCGTGAGTGAGGAGCAGAGTCCACTCCTCTTGAGAATAACCCACCTAGCATGGAAGATACAGACAGCCCTAGTTGATACATGACCTGTTCGAGCATACAAAACAGAATTTCATTTGAAGGTTTAGAGTTTGGCACATACAAATTTACTTGGAACGGCAGGTAGATACCGCATATAGGAAGGTATGGTGGACTCATATGGAATAACTTTGGGGTTTATGGATGTGGATGCACAAGCAATATTCCTGCTTTGTACAAGTGAAGGCTAGCAAGAGACTGGGAAGCAACCAACTAGAGAGCGAAAACCGTCATGAACATGCATTGAAATTAATCAACACTGAGTGCAAGCATGAGTAGGATATAATCCACCATGAACATAAATATCGTGAAGGCTATGTTGATTTTGTTTCAACTATATGCGTGAACATGTGCCAAGTCAAGTCACTCGAATCATTCAACGGAGGATACCACCCTATCATACCACATCACAACCATTTTAATAGCATGTTGGCACGCAAGGTAAACCATTATAAGCTCCTAGCTAATTACGCATGGCATAAGAAACTATAATCTCTAATTGTCATTGCAAACATGTTTATTCATAATAGGCTGAATCAGGAACGATGAACTAATCATATTTACAAAAACAAGAGAGGTCGAGTTCATACCAGCTTCTCTCATCTCAATCAAGCCATCATATATCGTCATTATTGCCTTTCTTGCATGACCGAACGGTGTGGATAATAATAATAGTGCACATGCATTGGACTAAGCTGGAATCTGCAAGCATTCAATTCAAGGGAGAAGACAAGGTAATATGGGCTCTTGGTTAAATCAATCAATAATGCATAGAAGAGCCACACAACATCTTCATCATGGTCTTCTCCTCTCGACCCCCAAAGAAAAGAAAAGAAATAAAACTATTTACACGGGAAAGCTCCCAACAAGCAAAAGAAGAACGAGAAATCTTTTTGGGTTTTATTTTAATTATTACTACTACAGGCAAGGAAAGTAAACTAGCTAAAAGCTACGACTAATTTTTTTGGTTTTTCTCAAGGTTATTCAAACACACAAGAAGAAAGCTAGAAAAAGAAAATAAACTAGCATGGATAGTATAATGAAAAAGTATGAGCACCGACAACTAGAATGAGTGTGTGAACATGAATGTAATGTCGGTGAGAAATACATACTCCCCCAAGCTTAGGCTTTTGACCTAAGTTGGTCTATGCCCATGGATCAGAGCTACTCTCTCCGGTGTACTGAGGAGTGTCATCTGGGTACCACTGGCTGGCAATCTCCTCCGAGTCCCACTGACAAAAGGATGATCGATAAGGGTCAAGTGGTGGTTCCGGCTCAGGCTCTGGAGCTGATGTCTGGCCTCGGTATGCGTAAACAGCCTCCAGCAAGACGACGTACGTGCCTGAAGATAAGTCAAACAAAGAGGGTGCAGGCAAGATAATAGTCTCATTGTGAGTTTTATGGAATCTAAAATTATACTTAAGCATCTTCTCATCATTTTTAACAATAAACTCATGTGCTACCATACTCTTATAATCTAGAAAAGTAGGGGGCAGCAGATTTTCCTCTTTCTCATAATGCCTAATAGGTATTCTAAAGTGTTTAGCAAGGCGTGAAGCATAGATGCCTGCAAAGATGGGGCCCTTTGTATGGTTCAGACTTAATCGTTTAGCAACAATAGCGCCTAGACTAACAGTGTTATCACGAAATGAAGCATGGCACAAAATAACAATATCAGGAACACTAAGGTTTCCACAGTTCCCGCGACCAATTAAGCATCTACTAGCAAATATTGCGAAGTAACATAGAACAGGAAAGTGTATGCTAGTAATTCTTGCATCGGAAACCTTCCTCGTTTCCCCTATAGTAATCATATCAACAAATCCATCCACATCTCTACAATGTGGTTCCTCTATGCTGCCCTCGAAGGGTATCTTGCAGACTGCACAAAAATCACGTAGTGACATCTCCCTAACCTCATCATATAAATGAAACTCCACTAAAGGTGGTGATTTCTTAGCATGAAAGTAAAAAATTTGCACGAAAGTATTAATGAGTAGGAGATATTGATCGAGGTGGTCGTGGAGGAAGTCGGTGAGGCCTGCATTCTCAGCCAAAGAATAAAAATCATCATGAATCTCGGCTGCTCTCAAGAACTCATCACAAGGCCATTCACACGACCAAACTTCCGCGACACGAGGGAGATTATACTTGGGCTTTTTATTCTCCTTACTTTGTTTATCCTTCGAGCTTTGGCTCAAAGAGCCCCTCAAAAATCTCTTCATCATTTTCTGAAAGTTTCTGAAATTTTTAGTAACTCAAAATAAAAGTGAACCAAACTCAACAAAATTGGTAGCAACTACTCCCACAAGTGCCTAGAGACTATATCATGCATTAGAACTACTTGGGACCATCTAAATTTGATATGCAAACTCAAGAACAGGGTCACCTAAGCAGCAAAAATCTGCAATGAATAAAGCACTAGAACAAAAACTAATTGGACCATTGGAGGAGTCACATACCAAAGAACAATCTCCCAAAGCAGTTTTGTGAATGGAGCTTTGAGCAAGGAGATCAAAAATGGAAGCAAAATGAGCTAGAACTCGCGCTTGAGCTGGATGGTGATTTTTTTGGGAGGAAGAAGAAGAGTGTGGGTGCAGAAATAAGTGGAGGGGGGCTACCGTGGGCCCACGAGGCAGGGGGCGCGCCCCATGGGGGTGGGCGCGCCCTGGACCCTCGTGGTCAGGTGCTTGCTCCCCCTGCTGTGTTCTCAGTACCAGATATTCTTAAATATTCTAGAAAAAAATCATATTTCATTTTCAGGGCATTTGGAGAACTTTTATTTTTGGGGTATTTTTTATTGCATGGATAAATCAGAAAACAGATAGAAAATACTATTTTCTCTCTATTTAACCTAAATAACAGAAAGTAAAGGGGGGTACAGAAGGTGGTGCCTTCTAACTTCATCCATCTCATGCTCATCAAAAGGAATCCACTAACAAGGTTGATCAAGTCTTGTTAACATACTCATTTCGAATCGCTTGAAACTGGAGAAATTTTGAATAACACTAGGTTACCTCAACGGGGATATGTACATCCACAATAATAAGAATATCATATTTCTTCTTGACAGTAGGAAGAGGTAATTCAAAACCTCCAATAATAATTGATGGAATTTTTCCAATAGAATTGATAGTGTGAACTTGAGGTTGTTTCCTCGGAAAGTGTACCGTATGCTCATTACCATTAACATGAAAAGTGGCATTTCCTTTGTTGCATCAATAACATCCCCTGCGGTATTCAAAAAGGGTCTACCAAGGATAATTGACATACTATCATCATCAGGAATATCAAGAATAACAAAGTCCGTTAAGATAGTAACGTTTGCAACAACAAGAGGCACATCCTCACAAATACCGACAGGTATAGTAGTTGATTTATTGGCCATTTGCAAAGATATTTCAGTAGGTGTCCACTTATTCAATTCAAGTCTACGATATAAAGAGAGAGGCATAACACTAACACCGGCTCCAAGATCACATAAAATAGTTTTAACATAGTTTCTTTTAATGGAGCATGGTATAGTTGGTACTCCTGGATCTCCAAGTTTCTTAGGTATTCCACCCTTAAAAGTATAATTAGCAAGCATGGTGGAAATTTCAGCTTCCGGTATATTTCTTTTATTTGTAATAATATCTTTCATGTACTTAGCATAAGGATTCACTTTAATCATATTAGTCAAACGCATACGCAAAAAGATAGGTCTACTCATTTCAGCAAAGCGCTCAAAATCCTCATCATCCTTTTTCTTGGATGGTTTAGGAGTAAAAGGCATGGGTTTCTGAACCCATGGTTCTCTTTCTTTTTACCGTGCTTCCTAGCAACAAAGTCTCTCTTATCATAACGTTGATTCTTTGATTGTGGGTTATCAAGATCAACAGCAGGTTCAACCTCTACATCATTATTATTGCTAGGTTGAGCATCAACATGAACATCATTATTAACGTTATCACTAGGTTCATGTTCATCACCAGATTGTGTTCCAGCATTAGAAATAGAAATATAATTGGGATTCTAAGGTGTGTCTACAACAGGTTCACTAGAAGCATGCAAAGTCCTATCATTCTTCTTTTTCTTCCTCTTAGAAGGACTACGTGTATCAACATTATTTCTCTGAGAATCTTGCTCAATTCTCTTAGGGTGACCCTCAGGATACAAAGGTTCCTGAGTCATTTTACCAGTTCTAGTCATAACTCTAACAACATTATCATTTCTCCTATTATTTATTTCATTGAGAAAATCATTTTGTGCCTTAAGCACTTGTTCTACTTGAGTGGTAACCATAGAAGCATGTTTACTAATGAGTTTAAGTTCATTCTTAACTCTAGACATATAATCACTCAAGTGTCCAATCATATAAGCATTACTTTTCAATTGTCTACCAACATAAGCATTGAAGTTTTCTTGTCTAGCCATAAACTCATCAAACTCATCCAAGCATTGGCTAGCAAACTTAGTAGACGGAATTTCAACTTTATCATATCTATAGAGAGAATTTACCTTTACTACCTATGTCGGGTTATCAAGACCATGTGTTTCTTCAATACGTGGTATATTAAGGCCATGTATTTCTTCAGCAGGAGGTAAGTTCTTAACATCTTCAGCTTTAATACCTTTTTCTTTCATAGATTTCTTTGCCTCTTTCATATCTTCAGGACTGAGAAATAGAACATCTCTTTTCTTCGGAGTTGGCTTAGGAGTTGGTTTAGGAAGTGTCCAATTATTTTCATTAGTCAACATATTATTCAATAGCAATTCAGCTTGATCAACCGTTCTTTCCCAGAAAACACAACCAACACAACTATCTAGGTGGTCTCTAGAAGCATCGGTTAGTCCATTATAAAAGATATCAAGTATTTCATTTTTCTTAAGAGGATGATCAGGCAAAGCATTAAGTAATTGGAGAAGCCTCCCCCAAGCTTGTGGGCGGCTCTCTTCTTCAATTTGCGCAAAATTATATATTTCCCTTAAAGCAGCTTGTTTCTTATGAGCGGGGAAATATTTAGGAGGAAGTAATAAATCATATCCTGGGGACTACGCACACAACCAGGATCAAGAGAATTAAACCATATTTTAGCATCACCCTTTAATGAGAACGGGAATATCTTAAGGATATAATAGTAGCGAGTTTTCTCATCATTAGTAAATAGGGTGGCTATATCATTCAACTTAGTAAGATGTGCAACAATAGTTCAGATTCATAGCCATAAAAAGGATTAGATTCAACCAAAGTAATTATCTCAGGATCGATAGAGAAATTGTAATCCTTATCAGTAACACAGATAGGTGAAGTATCAAAAGCAGGGTCATATTTCATTCTAGCATTCAGAGACTTTTCTTTCAACTTAGCTAATAACTTCTTAAGATCAGATCTATCTTTGCAAGCAAGAAAATCTCTAGCAATTTCTTCATCCATAACATAACCCTCAGGAACAACAGGCAATTCATATTTAGGGGGAGAACCTTCATCATCACTTTCATCAATATTATCAGTTTCAGTATTTTCATTCTCTCTAGCCCTATCAAGTTGTTCATCAAGAAATTCACCTAATGGCACGGTAGTATCAAGCATAGAAGTAGTTTCATCATAAGTATCATGCATAGCAGAAGTGGCATCATCAATAACATGCAACATATCAGAATTAATAGCAGAATCAGGTTTAGGTGTCGCAAGCTTACTCATAACAAAAGGAGAATCAAGTGCAGAGCTAGATGGCAGTTCCTTACCTCCCCTCGTAGTTGAGGGATAAATCTTAGTTATTTCATCTTTCAAGTTCCTCATAGTGATCAGCAGATATAAATCCCAAGTGGCTCAAAGAATAGAGATATGCTCCCCGGCAAGGGTGCCAGAAAATAGTCTTGATAACCCACAAGTATAGGGGATCGCAGCAGTTTTTGAGGTAGAGTATTCAACCCAGATTTATTGATTCGACACAAGGGGAGCCAAAGAATATTCTCAAATATTAGCAGTTGAGTTGTCAATTCAACCACACCTGGATAACTTAATATCTGCAAGAAAGTATTTAGTAGCAAAGTAGTATGGAAATAACGGCAACGGTAGCAAAAGTAACAGTAGCAGTTTTGTAGTAATTGTAACAACGGCAACGGTAAGTAACTAAGCAAAGATCAATATGTGAAAAGCTCGTAGGCATTGGATCAGTGATGGATAATTATGTCAGATGCGATTCCTCATGTAATAGTTATAAAATAGCGTGACACGAAACTAGCTCGAGTTCATCAATGTAATGTAGGCATGTATTCTGAATATAGTCATACGTGCTTATGGAAAAGAACTTGCATGACATCTTTTGTCCTACCCTCCCGTGGCAGTGGGGTCCTATTAGAAACTAAGGGATATTAAGGCCTCGTTATAATAGAGTACCGGACCAAAGCATTAACACTTAGTGAATACATGAACTCCTCAAACTACGGTCATCACCGAGAGTGGTCCCTATTATTGTACTTCGGGGTTGTCGGATCGTAACACATAATAGGTGACTATAGACTTGCAAGATAGGATCAAGAACTCACATATATTTATGAAAACATAATAGGTTCAGATCTGAAATCATGGCACTCAGGCCCTAGTGACAAGCATTAAGCATAGCAAACTCATAGCAACATCAATCTCAGAACCTAGTGGATACTAGGGATCAAACCCTAACAAAACTAACTCGGTTACATGGTAAATATCATCCAACCCATCACCGTCCAGCAAGCCTACGATGGAATTACTCACGCACGGCGGTGAGCATCATGAAATTGGTGATGGAGGATTGTTGATGATGACGACGGTGACGGATTCCCCTCTACGGAGCCCCGTACAGACTCCAGATCAGCCCTCCCGGGAGAGTTTAGGGCTTGGCGGTGGCTCCGTATCGTAAAACGCGATGAATCCTTCTCTCTGATTTTTTTTCTCCCCAAACATAAATATATAGAGTTGGAGTTGAGGTCGGTGGAGCTTCAGGGGCCCCACGAGGCAGAGGGCACGCCCTAGGGGGGCGCCCACCACCCTCATGGACAGGGTGTGGGCCCCTGGTGCTGATTCTTTCGCCAATATTTTTTATTAAATCCAAAAGGTTGCTCTGTGGATTTTCAGGTCATTTTGAGAACTTTTATTTCTGCACAAAAATAATACCATGGCAGTTCTGCTGAAAACAGCGTCAGTTTGGGTTAGTTCCATTCAAATCATGCAAGTTAGAATCCAAATCAAGGGCAAAAGTGTTTGGAAAAGTAGGTACGATGGAGACGTATCTTTATCTTGCAATTCTCACAAACACATTAGTCCCTCAACCACATTTGTCTTCAATACTCCAAAACCAATTAGGGGTGGCACTAGATGCACTTACACACCCACTGCTCCCGGGCCACAATATGATTATCACGTGGAGCAGAGGCCTCAGACTTATAAGAAAAAGTCAAGACAGTCAAGGCTTCTTAGTGCTGCAACAACACACGGCTCGTTTAGTGTGCTCAGCTTCAGAGAGCACAACACATTCTTCGATAGTGCTAAGAACCCATACACGAAGCCCAATATCTCCTCTGATAGGTTTTGGAGCTGACAGCAATGAAGCTATTACTCATACATCCTATACAACCAAGACCGGATTTTTCCTCATAAGCGTCTGGATTGTGATGTTGTTGCTGGGCTGCCATGCCTTGAAGAGGCACTTGATTGTTTCAGAGATGTTGGGATGCTGTATTTTGTGACTTATAAGGAGCACTGGAACAAAGAGCTTCTGTTGCAGTTCTATGCAACTTTGCACATTCGAGGCTACAACAGGGATCCGAAGACTTGGATCCTTGAGTGGATGACAGGAGATGTTCATCATGAAGCCAAAGCTCAGGACATCATTGAGCTTACTTTCCTTCCCACTCCTGGTGAGTTGTATGAACCAGGTTGTTATCTCTATCAATATGAACTGCAAAGCATCTTTCGGAAGCCCGAGCCAAATATGAGTCAAATGCTGAGCATGATGAGGCCATTGCCGCAAGACGCTAAATATCCTAAAGAGTTCTTTGTCGAAGACCTCGAGTACTTGCCCGGCATAGTATATCACGTTCTGAGGCGTACTCTGTGGTCGATCAAAGGAAACTCTTTTGGAGCTATACTTGAACGCGCCATGAAGACATTGGTCTTTTATATTGTCAATGGCATAAGATTCAACACTCAAGATTTCTTCATTCGCCAGCTGGCTGCTTCTGGAATTGATCTGTTTGGTCTGAAGTTCTATGCCCCCTAGATTATGCGCCTAATCAAGCTTCATTCCACAGTTGACTATCAACTTTTAGCATGCAATCATGTCGTATTCCTGCCTGAAGTTGACATGTCCTATGAAGCCATCTACTTTGATCCAGCAAAGAAGCCACTCCATCTGCAGAATGCTAAATATCAAAGCTTCACTCAACCTATTGAAGCCATTCACGTACAAAACTCTGCTACCCCTGACTATCCCCTAGCTGGCAACTTGCGTATGCCGCATCGTGCCAATACTGAAGCCACTGCCAATACAATTGCTCAAAGGCCTCGGAAGCATTCGAGTGTCCTCAATGACAGTGAGCTTATGGTATCTTTGCCTCAGAAGCAGGATAAGCATCATGAATGGCTGAAATGCCAAATGCAGAGTCTTCTAGTGGATGTCAATCGCATTCGCAATCTGGCCACCAAGAACTCCTTCGTTGCTCATGAAGCCTGTCGGCGGTCCTGGAAGAGCCTTAACTTGCTCTGCTCTGAAGATGATCTTCGCGAAGATGGCTTCACTGAGAAATTCGAGTTTAACTCCAGGCCACCGCAATCTGCAAGTTGGCGTCCAACACTTGCAATTGAAGATTCTAAATACTCATCTCCGGCTGCAACTATTGTTGCGAGAGTCGTCGATGAAGAAGACGATGCCACTTCACCAGCATTAGCTTCACTGCATCAAGATGTCGCCCCAGGCCTTCTGCACCACCTAACTTCAACGTCGACCGTGCTGCTCCAACTTCGTCTCCACCTGGGAACGCATAGAAACTCTATGTCTTCAAACCTTTTTGATCCTTACTGACAAAAGGTGGAGAAGCATATGAGGTTGGTACTCTTCAAGCGGGTCCATATGGTGTGGTTGCCTTAATTTTGGCTAAGTGCTTGCAACTCTCGTTTTTGAAACTATTTGGCTTTTGAGTTGTAACACTTAAACTTGATGGTCGTCTGCTACTTTTGCTGCTATGTTGTGATGCGATGATAAATTCTGCATGAAGTCATTCTGCAGACGTCCATTTTTTATTATGCATATCATTATCTTCAATACTTTCATATATGCATGATGAATTGTCTTCATACATTGAAGATGGCCTCCATAAAGCAAAACCTGCCATGTGCATTTGCATTCAAAAGCAAACTACTTATATGCACATCTTCAGGGGGGCCCTCTTTTGATCTATGAAGACAATGCTCACAAAACTAAACTTTCACATACTTTTATCCCCGTTGAAAACATCAACCAGTTTGTCATCAATCACCAAAAAGGGGGAGATTGTAAGTGCATCTAGTGCCACCCCTAGTTGGTTTTGGAGTATTGACGACAAACGTGGTTGAGGGACTAATGTGTTTGTCAGAATTGCAGGATAACATAGGTAGTAGTCCCTCATTGATTCGGTTTACCTACCAGAGATGACCCCTAAAAATGTGTGAAGACATTGAAGACAATGGTGGTTCATGAAGACATTCACGATGAAGATTATGAAGTGTGAAGATATTCACATGAAGACTATGGAGTGCAAAGACGTAGCTATTTCGTAGTTTCCTTTTTACTTTATTGAGTCAAAGGAACCACCGTAGTGTTAAGTGGGGTCCAAGTGAACAAAGTCAGAGTGACTGATGTGATGCTCAACCAAATCCTATGTCTTCGAGTGAAGACAATGAGAGCAAACCTTATCCAGAGTTGGATGAGTCAGCTTTGCTTGTAGCCCGAGCCAAGCTGTCGTGTGTGTTTGAAATCCAACCGTTGGACATGTGTCGGTCCCTTAGTGACCCACGGTCATTTCAGACATATCAGGTCGGGTTGCCACTTGGCAATAAATACCCTACCCCTTACACCATAAATTGGTGGCTGCTCATACTTAGTACACGGCTTTTGTCGTTTGAGAGCAACCCACCTCCGAAGCATTTGAGAGAGAGATCCTTGCGAGGACTAAGCCCAAAACACCCAGAGCCAAAGAGTGTTAGACATCACTGAAGTCTTTCTGTCTGCGTGATCTGAAGACTTCTTACACTTGAGGACTGTGAATCCTCCAGCCGGTTAGGTGTCGTGTTCTGAGCATCCAAGAGTCATTGTGGATTGCCGGTGAACGAAGTCTGTGAAGGTTCGGAAGTCTACATTGAAGACTTACTAGAGTAATTGGGCGAGGCCTAGGTGTACTTAGCTCAAGGGGAATAAGGTGAAGACTCGGTCGTCTGAGTTCAATCTCAGCCTCCCTAACCAGACATGCAGTTGACACAACAACTAAAATTGGTCTACCAAATCCTTGTCTTCACCAAGCAACTGGTTCTATCCCCTACTCTCATTACTCTTCAGTTTGTGTTGGGGATATAACTATTAGGTATGACCCGCCCAGGAGGGGCCGGGTTATACCTATGGCGATTCATAAAGCCCAAGATGGTAATGGAAGATGGCGGTTCAGTTAAAGGGCCCAAGGCCCAAAGGCGACTTAAAGCTCGTAGATATAAACCGCCATATGTGTGTATGACTTGAAAGGCAGGAATAGAAAGAGACCGAGCCAGACACTGTTTATGAGCCGGCCGGGACTCTGAGAGCTGCTGGGCGTCAACCTCTGTATATAAAGGGACGACCCGGCAGCGGTTTAGGACAAGTAACATCAAATCGAGAGCTAGGTCAAGCGGATTCGCTCCCTAGTAATCGAGACATAAGCAATCCCACCCCAAACTGGATTAAGCCATTACCTTCACCGCAAGGGGCCAAACCAGTATAAACTCCCGTGTCCTTTGTCCCGTTATAACCCCTTTAAGCTTCCTAGTTGCGATGGCTCCATGACTAAGTCCTTTCATGAGGACATCTATCGTGACAATTCCATGATAGTTGGCGTCCACCGTGGGGCCAGCGCACGGTGGATTTGAGTTCTTGAAGGGCAGCTTCAAAGGGCTCAAGGGATATGCAGTGGGCCAGATGACCAAGAGTCGTCGCGGCAAGCTCTACATTGACAACACGGGCTGGGGCCCCGATGCCGGCTCAATTGAGTATGGGTATTGGGTCCCCTTCGGCGGAATCCACGTCTTCATCGGCAAGATCGGCGAGCCGGACATCTGCACCAACAACATCGAGACGGCTCAGCGTCCGAGACCCGCCCGAGCTCAGCCCACCATGAAGTGTGCCTTCGTGGGATGCATCCATGGAGGGGAATTATCTGAAGGGTCTATGTCCCGCGGTGAGACGGCCATCTACAATGATGGTGGATCGTCCACGAGTGAGACGGATTCATTGTATCAATTGCAAGATGGCGGGCTTGGGGGCTGTTCTGATGGCAGCAGTATTCCGGACCCATTTGAGCCGCCAAGCAGAGTCGGGATCTTCATGGCTGGCACGCAACCCGGGCAAAACTCTACGGCTGCGGCAGCAATGACTTCCGGGTCAGCAGCGGTGACGGCAGCCGGGGCAGGAGGCCCTGCGTGCCCGCCGGCTCAAGTTCTGATGGCCTTAATGGATAAGATGACAAATTTGTTAACTGCCATGGTCAACCCGACGGATCAAGCTCAACATGATGCGGAAGTGGCACAGTTACGTGAGGAGGTAGCGCAAGCCAAGGAAAACCTGGCAGCAAAAGATGTCAGGATGGACGCAGAGCGGGCGACTTTGGATGCTCGAGCTCAGCAGATTCAATCAGAGACTCTCCAGCGTACGATGGATCTGAACGTGTCAAATGAGATCATGAGGAGTAGGCACCAAAAGGCTCAATACCGTCTGCCTCCGATTTATGATCCTAGAAACCTCTTCCGCACACCCGGCGCAGGCCCAAGTAACCCGCCGGAGGTAAACCAGGTTGCAATGCCCGGAGCTGGGACCCCGGTTCAGCTACGTGTGACGGAACCCCCTCGTCTGAATACTGCTCCACCTCACTATGTGCCAATGCCACTGGGTCACTATTCTAACCCTTTGGAGAACATGATCGCTGCAACGACACGATTGGCGGCTCTCCCGGTGGATGGCGACTCTCCGACGACGGTTGAAACACGAAGGGTCAGAGAACTTCTTCAGACAGCTTTGGTGCAGCAGGAGGCATACTCTTATAGTCGAGATAGGATTCATTCAACCCCTCGCCAAGCCGGAGCCCGAGCTATAGCAGGCACATGGATTCAGCAACTGTTTTAAGCAAAGCCTGACGCTGTGACTAGCCGTGCGGGTATGACCCGGTGCGTGATGGAGTTCCTAACTTGGCTGATTAGGACAGGATACATCAAGAGGCTGAGCAGGCTTAGCAGGCGGCTCAGCGGGCGGCTTACCAGTCTTTTCCGGTTTATCCAACGACTTCAATTGAGGCAGGCGTGGCCACTAGGACTGGGGGCGTACCTTGTGTGGTACCGGCTCTACGTAATGAGCGTTTTCCCAAGGATTTCAGGGGACCTCGAAAGGTGCCTAATTACACGACCGACTTACAACCTGGGGCATGGATCAAAAGTTATGAGATGGCCATGGAACTGTTGGAAGTCAGTGATGCTACAATGGCCAAGTACTTCACCATGATGCTGGATGGAACGGCCCGCACTTGGTTGAAGGGGCTACCACCTAATTCCATTGGATCATGGGTAGAGTTAAAGGCCCGGTTTATTCAGAACTTTAAGGATACATGCAAGCAACCCATGTCAATAGTGGACTTAACTAATTGCAAGCAAGAGAGGGTGAATCCACGACCCATTGGGTGTGCCGGGTCAAGGCCATAATACATTCATCTGATAAGATGGATGCCGGGTCTGCAGTCTTAATGTTGGAGAAAAATTGCCATTTTGAGCCTTTGAAACATAAGCTGGGGTGGCTCAAGCGCGATTGTAATGACATGGGCCAGCTGATGGCGGCTCTAGTCAAATATGTCGACTCTGATAGTACCAAGGATCCTGAGTCTGATGAAGAGAAGGCAGGGAAGAGAAAAAAGAGCGGCAGCGCCAAGGGTCCTCAGCATAACCCAAGGAGGCAATAAAAACGTAAGGTTGATGGTAGCTCGGAGTTTGTGGCTAACACCAATGCACAGGGCAACAATCAACGACGTAAGGGGACGCCACCTCCTCGGTCTGGTGGGTCAGGTCCCACTCTTGAGCAATTGCTAACTGAGCCCTATCCAAGGCATGGTACTCAGCAGAAACCGGCCACTCACCTGTGGAAGGATTGTACGATCATGAAGGCTTTCAAGAATTCTAACATGTTTGATGGCAATCATGGACCGGGGGGCGGCTCAGGCGACGACAGTTTTCATGGCCCGGGTGGCGGTTCTAATTCCAACTTTCAAGGCCCTCAAGGTAATTAGGGCGGTTATAATCAGCAACCTGGCCAGGGAGGTCAGCAGCAGCAGTCTGGATATTAGAGTAATCCAAAGCAGCTGAATAGTGGACAATATCATGTGTTCACCACCAGCTTGTGCAAACGGGACCAGAAACTTCATAAGAGGGCTGTGAAGGCTGTTGAGCCAGTAGTTCCTCGTTACTTGAGATGTTCTGAGCAGCCTATTCTGTGGAGTACGAAGGATCACCCTCCCCGGGTTGACAATCCGGGTCACTTGGCCTTGGTGGTGGCACCTCAGGTTGGTGCATATAAATTCACTAAAGTGCTCATGGTTGGAGGCAGCAGCATCAACATCCTTTATTATGAGACTTTCTGTCGCATGGGGTTAACTGATAAAAATCTTAAGACGTCCAACACTATTTTCCATGGAGTGGTGCCTGGTAAGTCAGTGTACCCAGTGGGTAAGATTGAGCTGGAAGTAGCCTTTGTAGATGAACATGATTCCAGGGCTGAGAAGTTAACTTTTGAGGTGGTCAAAATCCAAAGCACGTATCACACTCTGTTTGGACGACCGGCTTATGCAAAGTTCATGGAGCGGCCGTGTTATGTCTATCTGCAGCTCAAGATGCCGGGTCATAAGGGAACCATCACAGTTGAAAGTGTAATCATGCCCTTAATCATATTTTGATGTTGATGACAACACATATGCTCGGGACTAATCATCTTTATCAAGTATATCTCAGGATTATGTTCCAAAGACCGTGTGCATGGATCATGACTAGGGACAAAAGCATATAACTCAAGAATGGAGATACAATATGTTGAATTCATTTAGGGTTTGTTCTTGAGTATAGGGATCCCGCACTATTAAGAGGGGATCGATGGATCTAGTGAAAAACTTGCTCAAAAGTTACTATCTCTATACCTTGCCTTCGGACGTCCGGTGTTCTACGGACGTCCGGTCCTTCCTGATTGCCCGGACGTCCGGACACTTCCGGACGTCCGACACTTCCACAACAGAAGCATTTACACGGATGTCCGGAACCCTCCGGACGTCCGACACTTCCACAACAGAAACATTTCTACGGATGTCCGGAACCATCCGGACGTCCGACACTTTCACAACAGAAGCATTCTTACGGATGTCCGGCCCTGCTCAAACGTCCGTATCCTGTACACTGGATTGTGGGTCACACTTTTCACAGCGGCCGGTCGTCCGATGGCTGTCGGACGTCCGGACCCATTTGGGCATCCGGACGTCCGACCATCTTGTACCCCAAACGGTCACTTTTTCCCACCACCTATATATATACCCTTCCCTTCCACGGGATAGGGTTGACCATTCACTTTGAGCCTCACAAGAACACTCCTCACTCTCTCTCTCATTCATCCACACTAATCCTAGATTCCCAAGTGTTCTAGGAGCATTTGAGAGAAGTTCTCCAATCAAGTGATAGATCCACTTCTTCCCGTTCTTTTCACCAAAGGAATTCGTGACTTGAGCAAGTTTTGAGCATTTCCCCATCGTTCTTGTTACTCTTGGAGGTTGGAGACTCCTAGCGGTAGGAGTCATTCGGAGAGGAATCGAACTTTGTGATTACCCTCGGAAAAGTTTGTGAGGGTTTGGAGACCACCCCAAGGTCTACCACTAGTGGTTGAGAAACGCCTCTGTGGTGTTGTCTCAAAGGGAGAATAGGGTGAGCCTTCGTGGCGTTGGTGTGCCTTCGTGGTAACATCCACCTCTCTAACGGTGACTAGCTTCCCTCCAAGGAAGTGAACATCGGCTTACATCCTCGTCTCCCGGAGTTGCGGTTATTCCTAACCTTAACTCTCTACTTGTGGTTACTTGTCTCTTTACACTTACGTACATTATATTGTGCTTTCCTACTTACGTGTTTGTGATATTTTCTTAGTACTTTGTGCTCACGTGCAATTGTTAGGCTCATCTTCATATTCCGCATTATTGCCTAAAAATTGCCCAAGTAATAATTAAAATTTGTAATTGTACCTATTCACCCCCCCCCCTCTAGGTCCATCTCGATCCTTCCAATTGGTATCAGAGCCTCATGCTCTATTCTTGTGGCTTAACCGCCCTAGAGCGAGATGAACCCAGATGGGACTCCCCTGGTTGTAGATCCTAAGGATAAAGGCGAGGCTTCTTCTAAAGTCAAGTCCTTTACGTCTCAGGATCTAGAACGGGCCCTTGCTAAGCAAAAAAGAGGAGCATGATGCTTCTCTTGAGGCCTTGGTCCAACTGAGATTAGCCACGTTGTCCGCGGTGGTTGCACCACACTCAAGTGGTGTGGGTCCGAGGCCAACCGTGCCTACATCATCACTTGGTCAACAACCTCCTAGCAATGAACACGCCAGTGTTCCTTGGCTTTATGCAAGACCTCAGGTTGAGAAACCAAGATATAATCCTCAAGGAAAACCTCCTTTACTTACTTCTACTACCGATTTTGCCTTGTGGAAAGTTGCTATGCAGGATCATCTTCGACATGGAAACGATGAGATGCTGGAGATTATAGAGTATGGCTATCATGTTCTTGATCCAAAGAACTCCACACCAAGATAAATATATGAAAAGAACCTCAATGACACGACAATCATGTGTATAAGGAGAGGTATGGATGAAAAGCAAAGGAGACCGTTCATACACATCAAAAGTGCCAAGGAACTATGGGAAAGTATTATACGATCCAGGACTGGCACTTCTACCCTCCGGAGTGCTCAATATGAAATTGCCAAGGGGCAATTACAAAAATTTTGTATGGAAAAAGGTGAAACCCCCAATCAACTCCTTGAGCATCTCATGACTCTCACTGCGGATATTGAGTCATGTGAGTGTGACAAGACACAAGATGGATTCAATATGACTAAGAGGTTTCTTGTGGATAAGTTGCTTCATGCTCTTGCTCCATATCATCATCAAATGGTGTGGGACATAAGACAACACCATACCTTCAAGGAAATGACTACAGATGACATCATATCCACCTTCCAACTATTTGAAGAGTCAAAGGCCAATGCCACAAAACATCTTGCCATGCATGGTTCCCCATCATCAAAATCAATCTTGCATTGAAGGCCAAGCAAGTATGTGAAGATGAGCAAAGTGAAGAAGAAGAAGATGATGATGGTGATGAATATGGCAATGAGATTGACTCCGACGAGGGCCCTTCGTATGAAGACATGGCTCTTTTGTCAAGAAGTTTAGCGCCGGAAAATTCAAGGGAAGATTTCAAAAGAAGAAAGTAAGAAAATGCTACAACTGTGAAGAAACCAGTCACTTCTCCAACGAGTGCCCTTATGAGAAGAGAGAAGATAAACCAAGGTTTCCCAAGACCTTTCCCAAGAAGAAGTTGCCAAATCCTTTGAACTCCAAGCTCAAGAAGAGAGATGGAATGGCAATGGTTGCTCAAGAAGAATCTGATCCGGATGATGTTAGTGGTGTTGCCGGAGTTGCTCAAGACTCTCAAAACACGTTGAGGTTAGTAAACAAGAGTGGTGACGTGGTCACCTACAACTACATGAAAGATTACAAGGGCAACGCTCACAAGTGCCTAATGGCAAAGGCCATGGTTGAAGAAGGAGAGGACCAAAGCTCTTCTAACAAGGTCAAGGTAACTCCACGATCAAATCCTCCCCTTTTCACACCTTCTACTCCTAGTGATGAGTACCTTGATGCGGAGGATAGCTATGAGGATGATGATCTAGATGATCCTATGATTGCTAAACTTAATAAGTTCATGTGCTCCCTCAAAGGAAAGAAACTCACTATGTTTCGTATGCTTATGGAGATGGTGAGTAAGCACACCATCACCATTAAGGAACTCGAAACCCTCGTCACCGAGGAAAAGGAAAAGTGTGAAATCCTTGAGCGGAAAGTCCAATATGAGGAAGCACGAAATGATGAACTATGCTTAAAAATTGGTGCAAATATTGATTTTCACACTAATGATCTTGCCTCCATGAAAAAGGCTATTGGCTCTTGCGAAGAGTTAATGAATGATAAAAGCAAGCTTGTGAAGTCTCATGCTTCTCTATCTAAGGATTGTGAGCTTCTATCAGTGTCTCTCAAGACTAAGGAAGGAGAGCTCACCGTTCTTAGAAAGAGTTTTGAGACGCTCAAACTTACTTATCTTGAAACTTTAGCCAAGGCTTACTCTTCCCCTATTATAAATGTTGATGCTTGTGCTACTAACTCTAGTAGTGATCTAGCATCTATTCTTGAGGAAAATCGTTTTCTCAAGGCTCAAATTGAGAAAGGTCTCAGACATGTACTCAAGGGCAAAAGAATCTTGATGAGATTTTGAGCCAACACAATGAAGTGTTTGCCAAAGAGGGACTTGGGTTTGACCCTAGCACAAGCAAGAAGAAGACGTCCTCCCAAAATTGCACAACTCCTCTAAACGAAAACTTTGTAAGAGAAGGGCACAAGGAGAAAGGTAAGGTTGTGAGTGGGAAGGCCACAAGGGGCATTCCCACTCTCAACAAGCCTAAAGAGTTCATGCCTCCTTCCTATGTACTTTGTAAGACTAAGGATGGAGAAGTCTTTGCAAAAAAAATTGGTCCTCGAAATGCATTCCGGTTCTATGCTATTTGGGTCTCTAAGACCCTTGTAACTAACTTGAGAGGTCCCATTGAAAAATGGGTGCCTCTAACCAAGTTCTAATTGTGTGTAGGTAAGCTTCTCCGGTGGAGTGAAATGGGTGATTGATAGTGGATGTACAAATCATATGACCGGAGATAGAAAATTGATCTATGATTTCATGGAAGCTATTCAACCATTCATGAGCATTATGTTTGGTGAAGGTTCAAAAGGACAGGTACTCGGTTTGGGCAAGGTGGCTATCACCAACGACATGTCTCTTGCAAATGTTATGCTTGTCCAATCCCTTAAATACCACTTGCTTTCTGTTCGCCAATTGGCTTCTGTTGGGTATGATACACTCTTTGGACTAACGGATGTGAAAGTCTTTAAGAGAGATACTCTCGAAGTGGCCTTTGTTGGAGAGTTGGATGGCAACCTTTACACGGTTGATTTCTCGAAAGAGAGCACATTCCATGCAACTTGTCTAATGGCCAAGGCTGACAAGGGGTGGCTATGGCATCGCCGGCTAGCCCATGTCGGCATGAGAAATCTTCAAGATCTCTTAAAGGGGAATCACATCCTTGGACTAACCAATGTCTCTTTTGAGAAAGATCGTGTGTGTAGTGCATGCATAGCCGGGAAGCAACATCAATCAAAGCACCCACCCAAGAACATAGTATCTACTTCAAGGCCCCTGGAGCTCCTTCATGTGGATCTTTTTAGGCCTCCTTCATGGGATAGTCTTGGTGGGAAAAAGTATGGGCTTGTCATTGTTGATGATTACTCAAGATATACATGGGTGTTCTTCCTCAAGTCCAAGGACGAAACGAAGATCACCTTCATTGATTTTGCCAAGCAAGCCCAACGCAAGTTTGACAAAGAAATCCGAGCAATAAGGAGTGACAATGGCTCTGAGTTCAAGAACTATACTTTGGAAGAATTTCTTAGTGATGAAGGGATTGAGCATCAATATTTAGCTCCATACACTCCTCAGCAAAATGGTGTAGCCGAACGGAAGAACCGTACACTTGTAGAGTTGGCAAGGTCCATGTTGGATGAATACAAGTCACCACATAGTTTTTGGGCTGAAGCTGTCAATACCGCATGCCATGCATCAAACTGACTCTTCCTCCGCACTATATTGGAAAAGACTCCATATGAGCTTCTAACTGGAAACAAGCCAAATGTCAAGTACTTTCGTGTATTTGGGTGCAAATGTTTCATTCTCAACAAAAGAGAACGGTTAGGAAAATTTCAATCCAAAACAATTGAGGGTATATTTGTTGGTTATGGATCAAACTCTCACGCCTATAGACTCTACAAGAAATCCAATGGATGTGTTGTAGAAACTTGTGACGTGGTGTTTGATGAATTTAATGGCTCCCATGGGGAGCAAGTTGATCTAAGTGATGTAGGTGAAGAAGATTCTTCTCAAGACATTTTGAACATGGGTGTTGGTGCACTTCTTCCTATGGAACAAGAACCTCATGATGATGAAGAAGAAGATGAAGGTCTCACACATCATCAAACTACTTCAACATCCATACCAACACAAGTTCCTGGTGTTCAACCTATACCCTTAGCCCAAGTTGATGAGGTTGATCAAGTCTCTCTTAATGATAATCATCAAGAACAAGATCATCATCAAGAGCAAGAACAAGAAAGTCCAATCATGGATGACGAACCTCAACAAATGCAACATGAACAAGAAGATCTTCCTCCACACGTGAATGATCCATATGTTGAAGATGTGGATGATGGACATGAAGTTGAACCTCGTGAAACCCTCACCTCCATCATGCCTCGAGTGGCCGGTCGTGTTGATGTTGACAAAATCCTCACCGGCATCTCGGAAGGTAGAGTCACTCGTAAACATTTGACAAACTTTTGTGCTCACTTCTCGTTTGTGTCTAGTATTGAGCCACTCAAGGTACAAGAGGCATTGATGGACAACGATTGGCTTGTTGCTATGCAAGAAGAGTTGAACAGTTTTGAACGCAACCAAGTGTGGTCACTAGTCAAGAGGCCATCCACCGAGCACAACGTCATTGGAACAAAATGGATTTTCAAGAACAAGCAAGATGAAAATGGTGTAATCATCCGCAACAAGGCAAGGTTAGTGGCACAAGGGTACTCACAAGTTGAAGGTTTGGACTTTGGTGAGACCTTTGCCCCCGTTGCCCGTCTTGAATCCATTCGCATTTTACTTGCTTATGCCGCTTTCAATGGTTTTACATTACATCAAATGGATGTGAAGAGTGCTTTCCTTAACGGTCCTCTACAAGAAGAAGTATATGTGTCACAACCACCCGGGTTCGTTGATCCCTTTCACAAAGACTATGTGTATAAACTTCATAAGGCTTTGTATGGCCTCAAACAAGCACCTCGTGCTTGGTATGATCATTTGAAGAAGTTTTTACTCGATGATGGTTTTGTGAGAGGGGTGATCGATCCCACTCTTTTTACTAAGAGGGACAAGGGTGATTTGATTCTATGCCAAATCTATGTAGATGACATCATTTTTTGTTCTCCTAACATTCATTTGTGCAAGAAGTTTGCGGATTCAATGACCAAGAATTTTGAAATGTCACTCAATACGGATTTGAAGTTCTTTCTTGGATTTCAAATTCAACAATTTCAAGAAGGAATTTTCTTATCTCAAGCAAAGTACCTCAAGGATATTCTAGAAAAGTTTGGTATGTCTGACGCTAGTCCATGCAAGACACCAATGCCAACCAAAATTACTCTCACTGAAGACACAAATGGTACTCCTTTCGACCCATCTACTTACTGCTCTATAATTGGTTCATTGCTTTATCTTTGTGCATCTAGACCAGACATCATGTTCAGTGTATGCATGTGTGCTAGATTTCAAGCTTTCCCTATGGAAAGTCATCATAAGGCGGTTAAGCATATTCTTAGATACCTTGTTCACACCCCAAAGTTGGGCCTCTGGTACCCCAAGTATGCTAAGTTTGATCTCATTGGGTACACGGATGTGGATTGGGCTGGAGACAAAGTGGATCGTAAGTCCACATCCGGTGCATGTCAGTTTCTTGGACGATCCTTGGTGAGTTGGTCCTCGAAGAAACAAAATTGTATTGCTCTCTCTACCGCAGAAGCTGAATACATTGCTGCCGCTAGTTGTGCAACTCAGTTGTTATGGATGAGGCAAACTTTGAAGGATTACGGTATCACCTATAGAAATGTGCCTCTTCTATGTGATAATGAAAGTGCCATCAATATTGCTGAGAACCCCAAAGATCATCTCCGCACCAAACACATTGATATTAGGTATCATTTATTGAGAGATCATGTTGAAAAGGGTGATATTCACATTGATCACATTGGTCCAGATTTTCAACAAGCAGATATCTTCACCAAACCTTTAGATGAAGCAAGGTTCTTTTGACTTAGGCGTGAACTTGGTATCTTGGAGCTTGACAACATTATGTGAAATCTAGTACCCATTCATGCATGAATCTAATGTCTTCTCATGATGTAGGCATATACTTAGGGGGAGACATTCAATTCATGAATGTTCTCGCCCTACTCAATGCATAAAAAGAACCAACACTCTCAAAGTATCCATGGGTCTAGACCTATGGTGCTTTAACATGATGGAGTAGTGACTATGCACTCAAAGTTCAAGTCTTTCCGTGTCATGTCATGTCTACTCAGACATTGTGGCATTAGCCACCACTTGTAGTATATGGCTATCATTGAGTAAGGTAGGGTATGAGTTACTACATAAATAAGTTTTACTGTGAGAAAAAAAATTGCCTTTCTCCTCATCATGATCAGCACTTGCATTCTTGCCTCCTGTGAAAACTTCTGGCGTCGGACGTCCATAGCTTCCGGACGTCCGTGTGGTATTTCACTCCCGGACATCTGTAAGCATCCGGACGTCCATATATTCTTCTCTGATTACCTTCGACCGGTCGTCCGGCCTCTCCGGACGTCCGTAAAATCCACTCTGGTTCCCTTAAGTTGGCCGTGGCACCGAAAATCCAGACGTCCGTAAGACTCCGGACGTCCGTCAAAAACTTTCTGTTACAATCTGTCTGGTCGTCCGAAGCCGTCGGTCGTCCGTAGAATCATCTCTGTCATCCTCTACCTTCTGTTGGTCCCGACTCCGGTCGTCCGTACTCTCCCGGACGTCCGGACCCATATTCGACTCCGGTCGTCCGTAGGCTCCGGACGTCCGGCCGTTTTTACTGGCCACTATATAAACTGCGCCATAGGGTTTCTAAACTAACCACATCCTATCCACTACTTTCCCCACCGCTGCCGCCGTTCCTGCCGAGTGACCACTCGCCGCAGCCGCCCGCAGCCGTGCCCCTCGCCGGGGTTTCTCTCCGCCGCGGATCTGCGGCTCGCCGTTCGGACCATCCAACCCGTTCATCCCAGAGCTTCTCTCCCCGTCTAGCCCATAGGTAGGGCACAACCTCCCCCCCCCTCATGTTCACCCTGATCTATGGAGGAGTGTTGACATGTGCTTCCTTCTCCCCTAGGTCAGGATGCCTCGGTCCAAGCACTCCGCTCGCAAGCAGGTCGCCGGAGGGCCGGCTCGTCCGTCTCGTCGTGGTGGCTCCGACGACTCCCAGGAGGAAGATCGCCCTCAGAAACGTGCTGCTCGTCCTCCCAGCTCGTCCAGTGATTCCTCTTCGGAGGGGTCGGATTTTGAGGATGAGCTTGAAGAGGTGGATCCGTCCCCGATGGTTGGCGTTCGCGTCGCTGCCCCCAAGCCAGGCACTCTTCGTCCAACCTTTCAACCTCCTCCTCCTCCGGTGCAACCCCACGGTGATGCCCGCCACATCTCAATTGAGCCTCCACTGTCACTAGGCCGTCATGTTAAGCGTTTCAACAAGGTCCCCAAAGCTTCATATCTTAAATTGCATCGTGATGTAGATCAATTTACTGTTGTTAGGGATTCTCAAGATAGTCGCTTTCGCACAAATGTCCAAGCTGACATCTTCACCATGATTGTCATCCCTAAAGGCTTGTCACTTCATGTTTGCATTGATCTTGAGCACATTCGCACTCATCCGGAGAAATATCCGGGAGCCATTGAGCTCATTGAGTCGTCAAATCTAGCTGCTCCATTCGCTTTTCAACACGATTTTAACCACGCTGCCATCCATCAGTTTTATGCCACATGTTACTTTGCTCCTGATAACACTGTCACATGGATGACCTCCGACACTTCACTCACAGCATCTTATGCTTAGTTTGTCACTGCACTTAGATTTCCCGACACTGGGTTCAAAATCCACAAGGATGACCCCAACCATAAGCCCAAAGGCATTGCGGTCTGTGCGGATCTCCTTAGATCCATACCATCTTTGTCTAACACTGAAAAACAAAAGGGTCTAAATCAAGTCTCCATTTGGCGTTTTCCATTCAACATCATTTATCAGTGTGTCATCTGCACCATTTATCCCAAGATGGGTGACAAGGGCTCCTGCAGCAGCTACTGCATTGATCTCATGCATCAACTCTTCACATCTCCTAAAGGGAAGATCAATGTTCCACACTTTCTATGGCATGAGATCCGCCTTGCTAGCTTCCAGCACAAGCGGGCTTTTCCTCATGCACCTTTTATTCAGGCTTTTATCGAGAGTGTAGCTCCCTTTCCCATTGCACGCACTCATATACATGAGAGATGGGTCATTCCAGCTCACATGGCGGCTGACCATGTTCCTCCTCCTCCCGCTGCTGCTAGTCGCACCGCCGCTAGTTTTCCTTCTCACGCTACTCATACTCCTTCTAGTGTTGCCCTCTTTAGGCGCATTGATCGTTTTCTTGGGAAGGCTCCTTCAGCCATGATGAAGATGTTCACCTACCATTGCTCCCAACACCATGATGTGGTCACTCGCATGGTCACTTCCAAGAATGCTCTGAAGGCTCGTCTGAGAGACTCAGGCGTATATGATGTGAGTGACGATGAGCGTCTTCCTGCAGACCCCCCTTCTGATTTTGGTTTTCCCTCCGGTCCTGAGTGGGATGATTTCTTCGATGAGGCTGGTGGCAGTGGCGTTCATGATGATGATGATGAGGATGATCTCTAATGATGTTATGTCATTCCCCCCTAGTTCTTTTCTTTGGATACTTGATTCCAAAGGGGGAGTAGGCTCCATATGCATGTTACTCTAGCTCATTATGTAATCGAACCTATGTTATGAGTAGTTTGTTGAACTATGTTATGAGTTTGTTGAACTATGTTATGAGTTTGTTGAATCTGAGATTTGGTGAATCTATATGAAGTGTAACTCTTGATTATCGTATGTTATACTAGAGGCATCAGTTTGAGGGGGAGCCCTCATCATTATTGTTTTAGTAGTATTTGTGGTATCACTTTGAGGGGGAGCTCGCTCGCTACTCATTCTTATTATGGTTATTGAGCTCCACAACAAATACTTCCGATTACTATTATGAGTATGCATATGAGTTGTCATCAACTACCAAAAAGGGGGAGATTGAAAGTGCAATCATGCCCTTAATCATATTTTGATGTTGATGACAACACATATGCTCGGGACTAATCATGTTTATCAAGTATATCTCAGGATTATGTTCCAAAGACCGTGCGCATGGATCATGACTAGGGACAAAAGCATATAACTCAAGAATGGAGATACAAGATGTTGACTTCATTTATGGTTTGTTCTTGAGTATAGGGATCCCGCACTATTAAGAGGGGATCGATGGATCTAGTGAAAAACTTGCTCAAAAGTTACTATCTCTATACCTTGCCTTCGGACGTCCGGTGTTCTACGGACGTCCGGTCCTTCCTGATTGCCCGGACGTCCGGACACTTCCGGACGTCTGACACTTCCACAACAGAAGCATTTACACGGATGTCCGGAACCCTCCGGACGTCCGACACTTCCAAAACAGAAACATTTCTACGGATGTCCGGAACCCTCTGGACGTCCGACACTTTCACAACAGAAGCATTCTTACGGATGTCCGGCCTTGCTTGGATGTCCGTATCCTGTACACTGGATTGTGGGTCACACTTTTCACAGCGGCCGGTCGTCCGATGGTTGTCGGACGTCCGGACCCATTTGGGCCTCCGAACGTCCGACGTTCTCCGGACGTCCGGCCATCCTGTACCCCAAACGGTCACTTTTTCCCACCACCTATATATATACCCTTCCCTTCCACGGGATAGGGTTAACCATTCACTTTGATCCTCACAAGAACACTCCTCACTCTCTCTCTCTCATTCATCCACACTAAATCCTAGATTCCCAAGTGTTCTAGGAGCATTTGAGAGAAGTTCTCCAATCAAGTGATAGATCCACTTCTTCCCCTTCTTTGCACCAAAGGAATTCGTGGCTTGAGCAAGTTTTGAGCATTTCCCCATCGTTCTTGTTACTCTTGGAGGTTGGAGACTCCTAGGCGGTAGGAGTCATTCGGAGAGGAATCGAACTTTGTGATTACCCTCGGAAAAGTGTGTGAGGGTTTGGAGACCACCCCAAGGTCTACCACTAGTGGTTGAGAAACGCCTCTGTGGTGTTGTCTCAAAGGGAGAATAGGGTGAGCCTTCGTGGTGTTGGTGTGCCTTCGTGGTAACATCCACCTCTCTAACGGTGACTAGCTTCCCTCCAAGGAAGTGAACATCGGCTTACATCCTCGTCTCCCGGAGTTGCGGTTATTCCTAACCTTAACTCTCTACTTGTGGTTACTTGTCTCTTTACACTTACGTACATTATATTGTGCTTGCCTACTTACGTGTTTGTGATATTTGCTTAGTACTTTGTGCTCATGTGCAATTGTTAGGCTCATCTTCATATTCCGCATTATTGCCTAAAAATTGCCAAGTAATAATTAAAATTTGTAATTGTACCTATTCACCCCCCTCTAGGTCCATCTCGATCCTTTCAACAGTGCATGGGAGTTAGAAGATAGCCCTGGAATGTGAGGAAAGCGATGTTGCTTACGCTGAGTCTGTCTGTGCAACATAGGAGTTGAAGTTTTACAAAGACAATGTTGAACCAGCGGACATGACGTCTTTGAAGAAGCCAACCACAAAGCATGAGCTGGTGATGAAGTTTAAATCGGGCGATGACACCAAGCTGGTTTATTTTGTTCCTGGCGACTCATCTAAGCAGTTCAGTATCAGTGCGAACCTGGATCCCAAATAGGAAGGCGCACTCATCGAGTTCATCCGTGAGAACCGGGACATCTTTGCATGGAAACCTTCTGACATGCCGGGTGTACCGAGAGAACTCGCTGAGCACACTCTCAATACTGATCCAAAATTTAAGCCAGTCAAGCAGTTTCTTCGGCGGTTCAATGAGGAGAGGCATAAGGCCATTGGTGAGGAAGTGGCCCGGCTCTTAGCGGTCGGGTTCATTGTTGAAGTTTTTCATCTAGAGTGGTTGGCTAACCCGGTGCTAGTGCTTAAGAAGAACGGCACCTGGCGTATGTGTGTGGATTACACGGACTTAAACAAGGCTTGTCCAGCTTATCCTTTTGCTCTCCCTCATATTGATCAAATCATTGATGCTACGACGGGTTGTGAGTGTTTGAGCTTTTTCAATGCTTATTCTGGTTATCATCAGATCAAGATGGCAGTTAAGGACCAGGAGAAGACGGCTTTTATTACTCCATTTGGAGCCTTCTGCTATGTGTCTATGCCTTTTGGGCTTAAGAGTGCCCAGGCGACATATTAGCAATGTGTGCAGAACTATCTTCACACTCAGATTGGGCGCAATGTTCATGCTTATGTGGACGACATTGTGTTGAAGTCCAGAGAGAAGGAGACCTTGATAGACGATTTGAAGGAAACCTTTGATAATCTCTGGGTCTACAAGATGATGCTTAACCCGACCAAGTGCGTTTTTGGTGTGCCGGCGGGCAAACTTTTGGGTTTTCTGGTTTCTAACAAATGCATTGAGGCTAACCCGGAGAAGAAAAGGAAATATGCCCTAGAGACAATAATAAAATTATTTTTTATTTCCTTATTTCATGATAAATGTTTATTATTCATGCTAGAATTGTAATAACCGGAAACATAATACATGTGTGAATACATAGACAAACATAGTGTCACTGGTATGCCTCTACTTGACTAGCTCGTTAATCAAAGATGGTTAAGTTTCCTAACCATAGACATGAGTTGTAATTTGATTAACGGGATCACATCATTAGGAGAATGATGTGATTGACTTGACCCATTCTGTTAGCTTAGCACTTGATCGTTTAGTATGTTGCTATTGCTTTCTTCATGACTTATACATGTTCCTATGACTATGAGATTATGCAACTCCCATTTACCGGAGGAACACTTTGTGTGCTACCAAACTTCACAACGTAACTGGGTGATTATAAAGGTTCTCTATAGGTGTCTCTGAAGGTACTTGTTGAGTTGGCGTATTTCGAGATTAGGATTTGTCACTTCGATTGTTGGAGAGGTATCTCTGGGCCCTTTCGGTAATGCACATCACTATAAGCCTTACAAGCAATGTGACTAATGAGTTAGTTGCGGGATAATGCATTACGGAACGAGTAAAGAGACTTGCCGGTAATGAGATTGAACAAGGTATTGAGATACCGATGATCGAATATCGGGCAAGTAACATACCGATGACAAAGGGAACAACGTATGTTGTTATCCAGTTTGACCGATAAAGATCTTCGTAGAATATGTAGGAGCCAATATGAGCATCCAGGTTCCGCTATTGGTTATTGACCGGAGACGTGTCTCGGTCATGTCTACATAGTTATCGGACCCGTATGGTCTGCACGCTTAAAGTTTGATGACGGTTATATTATGAGTTTATGTGTTTTGATGTACCGAAGGTAGTTCGGAGTCCCGGATGAGTTCGGGGACATGACGGGGAGTCTCGAAATGGTTGAGATGTAAAGATCGATATATTGGACGACTATATTCGGACATCGAAAAGGTTCCGAATGATTCGGGTATTTATCGGAGTACCGGAGAGTTACGGGAATTCGCCGGGGAGAAGTTATAGTCCTTATGGGCCATAAGAAGGAAGCACACCAGCCCACAAGGGGCTGGTGCACCCCCCTTTGGGCAGGAGGCCGAATAGGAATAGGTTTGGGGGGTGCGGCCCCCCTTTTCTTCTCTCCTACTCCAACTTGGGAAGGGGGAATCCTACTCCCACCGGGAGTAGGACTCCCCCCTTGGGCGCGCCTAGAGATGGATCTGTGACGGTGGCGGAGGCTGCGGTGGCTAGAGCTGAGCACATCGAGCTCATCGGCGGCGAGGTTCTTTGGACGAGGTACGGGAACGGGGCGCAAAGCGAGTTGCGCGAGGTGCCTACGGTGCCTAATCGACGCGAGAAGTGGAACATTGGCACGCACGGGACCAAATGGTCACCATGGCCACGCCGGCGACGAGGCCAGGTGGCGGCGCGCTCGGGTGAGCGTGGAACAGGCACTAAAGATGATCAGAGGAGGCAGGGGAGGGCGCATCCAGCGCAGAGGCTCATCGGGGGAGCGTGGGGTCTGGGCAGAGGGCTCGGGGAGGACCGGTGGCGTAGATCAAGGACGAGGACAATGCGGTGGTCGAGCCGAAGAAGAAGAAGAGTGTGGCGACGCGAGGGGCTCCGGGTTTGATCCAGCGGTGTAGTGGAAGCAGAGGACCACGGCGGAGCTGTAGGACTTGCCGGGGCGACGAACTGACGACGGTGGCCACGGCTACGGTGATCGACGGTGACGGGGGCGCTCGGGCATCTCGAACAGAGGCGAGGAAGGGGACGAGAGGGGGATTGTGGGTGCTCTAGGGTTTTGGGGGAGGGTGAGGGGGCAAGTGGGGTGGGGAGACGAGGGGAGCCCGTGGCTTTGCCCTTATCCTCTTCGGTGCCGCCGGCGAGGTGGTCCGGCGGGAGCACTTGGGTGCTCGGTCGCTACATAAGTGAAAGGGGGAACAACCCAGAGGCGCTGCCCGGTCGGCTAGGCCTGCTGGGCTAAGGCCCAGTGGGGCGGGGGGCTTCTGTTTTATTTTATTTTTTTTGTTTTGTATTTCCTTTTTCTTTTATTTATTTTCTTGTTTCTGTTTTCTTTTACTTAATTAATAGTTTCTAGTTTTACAAAAAGTGAAACCTACTCCTAAATTAGATTTGTAAAATCAACTGTTCTCACAAAAAGTTTGGGACAAAAGTAAAGTACCTTGTATTCTTTATTAATTAAAAAGCATTTTAATTATTGTTTTAGTCGTTGTTTTATTTATTTTAGCGCATTTAAATACTTTTAAGAATTGTTGGTTTCTCCACCATTAATACTTAGGATTTATTTGGCTCACTTCAAACATTTTAGTTTTAATAATTAAAAACTTTTATTGTTTGCTTGATCTTGAATTTGAATTTGAATCGGTTTTGAACTAAGCGAGATTAGCAATAGTAATCGAGGTGACGTGGCACCATTAGTAGAGTGTTACTGTAGCTTAATTATCCGGGCGTCACACTGCAGCTATTATTTTGGATCAATGGATGCTCAGGAAAAGGAAATTAATTTAGACCTAAAAAATCGGTACAGATGAGCTCCTAAGTTCTAATGAGATCTCTTTCCAGAGAAAGGGGGTGTGCTGGTATCAAAAGTGGAGGCAAAACAACCACCGCATAAGTTCTACATTGCTTTTGGATCAAAAAAGGCTATGGTAGAGGAGCTATGGAGAAACCATGAAGAGCACGATGAAAAGTCAGGAACCCTAATGCCATCTAACACGCGGAAGAAGAAGCACTTACAGGTGCAGATTCAACTGCGGCGGGGCGCCGGCATACTCTAGTCCAACTCAGGTTGATGCAGCGGCCAAGGTTGAGGAGGACGAGGTGCTCTGCGGCGGCGGCGGCGGAGCTCGAGCGACAGAAGGTTTTCGAGAGGAAGAAGACGCTAGAAAGGGGGAGAATGAGGAAAGACTAGGTTGTGGCTATTTATAAGGAAAGACTGATAAGTGGGTGCAAAAAACGAGGAGGCTGAAAATATGGTTATCCAGCTACGAGGACGCCTCGATTCTCGGGATGGTCATTAAAAATAAGGATCTGTTGAGATATATTGGATAAAGTGTGTATTAATGGCAGATGACGTCATCACCGAGTTATCGCAAATTCAGAAGATGGCGTCATGGCGGGTTATAAATTCTTGCACAATGAAGAGAAGAAGATTTTTTCTAAAGTGTTGAAGATTAACATGAACCAGTTCAAATCAATCTGGGGCCTAATGTTGGGGATATAACTATTAGGTATGACCCGCCCAGAAGGGGCCGGGTTATACCTATGGCGATTCATAAAGCCCAAGACAGTACTGGAAGATGGCGGTTTAGTTAAAGGGCCCAAGGCCCAAAGGAGACTTAAAGCCCATAGAGATAAACCGCCATATGTGTGTATGACTTGTGTTGTAAGGTAGGAATAGACAGAGACCAAGCCGAACACTATTTATGAGCCAGCCGGGACTCTAAGAGCCGCTGGGCATCGACCTCTGTATATAAAGGGACGACCCAGCGGAGGTTTAGGACAAATAACATCAAATCGAGAGCTAGGTCAAGCGGATTCGCTCCCTAGAAATCGAGACATAAGCAATCCCACCTCAAACTGGATTAAGCCATTACCTTCACCACAAGGGGCCAAACCAGTATAAACTCTAGTGTCCTTTGTCCCGTTTTAACCTATTTAAGCTTCCTAGTTGCGATGGCTCCACGACTAAGTCCTTTCACGAGGACATCTGTCGTGACAATTCCACGACAGTTTGTCTTCGTGAAATCATTGCTTGCCTGCCTAATTCATTTGACTTCACTGTGTGAAGACTTATATCTGTTTGGCTTCATACTATCTTCCATCCTGATCAGGTCTACGTAGCTGCAGTTAGTCTTCGTGCTTCCATTGTATTGTATGTTTGATTAATGCTTGCCTAGTGTAGTTTACATTCCGCTGCTTACTGATAACCCGCAAGTATACGGAATAATTGTAGCCTCTTTCGATAAGTAAGAGTGTCGAATCCAACGAGGAGCTAAAGGTAGAACAAATATTCTCTCAAGTCCTATCTGCCACTGATACAACTCTACGCACGCTTAGTGTTTGCTTTACCTATAACAAGTATGAAACTAAAAGTACTTTGTAGGTGTTGTTGGATAGGTTTGCAAGAATATAAAGAACGCGTAAATAAAAAGTAGGGGATGTTTAGATAAAGATGCAATAAATTAAATATAGCGAGTGTGGAAAACTGGTGGTAGGAGTTGTGAAATTGTCCCTAAGCAATTGACTACGTTACTAGACTGATAATCACTATTACAATTCTATTTGAGGGAGATGCATAAGCTAACATACTTTCTCTTCTTGGATCATATGCACTTATGACTGGAACTCTAGCAAGCATCCGTGATACGTCCATTTTGCATCATGCTTTTATGTCAATATTTATTGCATTATGGGCTGTTATTACACATTATATCTCAATACTTATGGCTATTCTCCCTTATTTTACAAGGTTTACCATGAAGAGGGGGGATGCCGACACCTGGAATTCTGGCTGGAAAAGGAGCACACGTTGGAAACCTATTCTGCACAACTTCGAAAGACCTGAGACTCCACGAAACAACTTTTCAGATTTAATAACAATTTTTGGGCAAAAGAAATAGGTCAGGGGGCCCACACCCTGTCCAGGAGACAGGGGGCGCCCCCCTGTAGGGCGCGCCCCCCTATCTCCTGGGCTCCCTGGTGGGCCTCTGACGTCCATCTTCTGCTATATGAAGGGTTTTCACCTGGAAAAAATCGTGGGCAAGCTTACGGGACGAAACTCCGCCGCCACGAGGCGGAACCTTGGCGGAATCAATCTAGGGCTCTGGCGGAGCTGTTCTGCCGGGGACACTTCCCTCCGGGAGGGGGAAATCATCACCAACGTCATCACCAACGATCCTCTCATCGGGAGGGGTTCAATCTCCATCAACATCTTCACCAGCACCATCTCATGTCAAAACCCTAGTTCATCTCTTGTATCCAATCTTGTATCAAAACCACAAATTGGTACCTGTGGGTTGCTAGTAGTGTTGATTACTCCTTGTAGTTGATGCTATTTGGTTTACTTGGTGGAAGATCATATGTTCAGATCCTTTATGCATATTATTACCCCCCTGATTATGAACATGAATATGCTTTGTGAGTAGTTACGTTTGTTCCTGAGGACATGGGTGAAGTCTTGCTATTAGTAGTCATGTGAATTTGGTATTCGTTCGATATTTTGATGAGATATATGTTGTCTCTCCTCTAGTGGTGTTATGTGAACGTCGACTACATGACACTTCACCATTATTTGGGCCTAGAGGAAGGCATAGGGAAGTAATAAGTAGATGATGGGTTGCTAGAGTGACAGAAGCTTAAACCCTAGTTTATGCGTTGCTTCGTTAGGGGTTGATATGGACCCATATGTTTAATGATGTGGTTAGGTTTACCTTAATACTCCTTTTTGTAGTTGCGGATGCTTGCAATAGGGGTTAATCATAAGTGGGATGCTTGTCCATGTTAGGGCAGTACCCAAGTGCCGGTCCACCCACATATCAAATTATCAAAGTACCGAACGCGAATCTTATGAACGTGATGAAAACTAGCTTGACGATAATTCCCAATGTGTCCTCGGGAGCTCCTTCTTCATTATTAGAATTTGTCCAGGCTTATCCTTTGCTACATAAAGGATTGGGCCACCTTGCTGCACTTTATTTACTTTATTTACTTTTTGCTCGTTACTATTTATCTTATCACAAAACTATCTATCACCTACTATTTCAGTGCTTGCAGAGAAAACCTTACTGAAAACCGCTTATCATTTCCTTATGCTCCTCGTTGGGTTCGACACTCTTACTTATTTAAAGGACTACGATAGATCCCCTATACTTGTGGGTCATCAAGACTCTTTTCTGGCGCCGTTGCCGGGGAGCGTAGCGCTCTTGGTGAGTGGAACTTGGTAAGGAAACATTTATATAGTGTGCTGAAATTTTTTGTTCCTTGTTACTATGGAAACTAATCCTTTGAGGGGCTTGTTTGGGGTATCTTCACCCCAACCAGAAGAGCAAATAGATGCTCATCAACCTACTGAACCTTATGAAAATATTCACTTTGAGATTCCTTCGGGTATGATAGAGAAACTGCTAGCTAATCCTTTTGTAGGAGACGGAACATTGCATCCCAACTTACACCTCATCTTTGTGGATGAAGTTTGTGGATTATTTAAGCTTGCAGGTATTCCCGATGATGTTGTCAAAAGGAATGTCTTCCCTTTATCTTTGAATGGATATGCAATAACATGGTATAGGCTATGTGATGATACGAGATATTGGAATTATAAGCGACTGAAGTTGGAATTTCACCAGAAGTTCTATCCTATGCATCTTGTTCATCGTGATTGTAATTACATATATAATTTATGGCCTCGCGAAGGAGAAAGCATCGCTCAAGCTAGGGGGAGGCTTAAGTCAATGTTGTATTCATGCCCCAATCATGAGCTCTCTCGGGAAATGATTATTCAGAATTTTTATGCTCGGCTTTCTCTTGATAATCACAACCTGCTTGATACTTCCTATGTTGGTTCCTATATGTTGAAGAATATTGATTTCAAATGGGACTTATTGGAAAGAATTAAACACAACTCTGAAGATTTGGGTTCCGACGATGGTAAGGAGTCAGGTATGACACCTAAGTTTGATTGTGTTAAATCTTTTATGGATACCGATGCTTTCCGTGGATTTAGCTCTAAGTATGGACTTGACTCTGACATAGTAGCTAATTTTTGTGAAACTTTTGCTACTCACGTTGATCTCCCTAAAGAGAAGTGGTTTATATATAATCCTCCCATTGAAGTGAAAGTAGTTGCACCTATTATAGTCGAAGAGAAGACTATTACTTATAGTGATCCTATTATTCCTACTGCTTATGTTGAAAAACTTCCTTTTCCTGTTAGGATAAAAGATCATGCTAAAGCTTCGAATGCTGTTTGTAAGAGCAATGTTAGAACTTATACACCTCCTGAGAAAATCAAAGTTGAACCTAATGTTGCTATTGTTAAAGATCTCTTGTCTGATAATATTGATGGGCATGTTATTTATTTCTGTGATGAAACTGCTAGAATTGCCAAACCTCGTGCTAAAGATAAACATAGACCTGTGGTAGGCATGCCTGTTATTTCTGTTAAAATAGGAGATCATTGTTATCATGGCTTATGTGATATGGGTGCTAGTGCTAGTGTAATACCTATTGACTTATACAACTAAATTAAGCACGATATTGCACCTACTGAGTTAGAAGATATTGATGTCACAATTAAACTTGCCAATAGAGATACTATTTCACCAATGGGAATTGTTAGAGATGTTGAAGTCTTGTGTGGGAAAACTAAATATCCTGCTGATTTTCTTGTTCTTGGCTCCCCACAAGATAGCTTTTGTCCCATTATATTTGGTAGACCCTTCTTGAACACCGTTAATGCTAGGATAGAATGCGAAAAGGATGTAGTTACTATTGGTCTAGGTGATATGTCTCATGAGTTCAACTTTTCTAAATTTCGTAGACAACACCGTGAAGAGGAACCATCTAGTAAGGATGAAATTATTGGTCTTGCTTCCATTGCTGTTCCTCCAACTGATCCATTAGAACAATATTTGCTAGACCATGAAAATGATATGTTTATGAAGGAAAGGGAAGAAATAGATGAAGTGTTCCTTAAACAAGAACCTATGCTGAAACATAACCTTCCCATTGAAATTCTTGGGGATCCCCTCCACCCAAGGGTGATCCCGTGTTTGAACTCAAAACATTACCTGGTAATCTTAAGTATGCTTATCTTGATGAAAAAGAAATATATCTTGTTATTATTAGTGCTAACCTTTCAGAGAAAGAAGAAGAAAGATTATTGAAAACTCTGAAGAAGCACCGAGCTGCTATTGGATATACTCTGGATGATCTTAAGGGCATTAGTCCCACATTATGTCAACACAAAATCTCAGTGGAGAAAGATGCCAAACCAGTTAGAGATCCTCAAAGACGATTAAATCCCAAAATGAAGGAAGTGGTAAGAAAGGAGATACTAAAACTCCTTGAGGCAGGTATTATTTATCCCGTTGCTGATAGTGAATGGGTAAGCCCTGTCCATTGTGTCCCCAAAAAGGGAGGTATTACCGTTGTTCCTAATGATAAAGATGAATTGATCCCGCAAAGAATTATTACAGGTTATAGGATGGTAATTGATTTCCGTAAGTTAAATAAAGCCACTAAGAAAGATCATTACCCTTTACCTTTTATTGATCAAATGCTAGAAAGGCTATCCAAACACACACATTTTTGCTTTCTAGATGGTTATTCTGGCTTCTCTCAGATACCTGTTTCAGCGGGGGATCAATCTAAAACTACTTTTACTTGCCCTTTTGGTACCTTTGCTTATAGACGTATGCCTTTTGGTTTATGTAATGCACCTGCTACCTTTCAAAGATGCATGATGGCTATATTTTCTGATTTTTGTGAAAAGATTTGTGAGGTATTCATGGATGACTTCTCCGTCTATGGATCCTCTTTTGATGATTGTTTGAGCAACCTTGATCGAGTTTTGCAGAGATGCGAAGACACTAGTCTCGTCCTGAATTGGGAAAAGTGTCACTTTATGGTTAATGAAGGCATTGTCTTGGGGCACAAGATCTCCGAGAGAGGTATTGAAGTTGATAAAGCCAAAGTTGATGCTATTGAAAAGATGCCATGTCCCAAGGACATAAAAGGTATAAGAAGTTTCCTTGGTCATGCCGGTTTTTATAGGAGGTTCATTAAGGACTTTTCTAAAATCTCTAGGCCTCTGACTAATTTATTGCAAAAAGATATTCCTTTTGTCTTTGATGATGATTGTGTAGAAGCATTTGAAACACTTAAGAAGGCTTTGATCACTGCACCTATTGTTCAGCCACCTGATTGGAATTTACCTTTTGAAATTATGTGTGATGCTAGTGATTATGCTGTAGGGGCTGTTTTAGGGAAAAGAGTCGATAAGAAATTGAATGTTATTCATTATGCTAGCAAGACTCTTGATACTGCCCAGAGAAATTATGCCACCACTGAAAAAGAATTCTTAGCAGTTGTGTTTGCATGTGATAAGTTTAGACCTTATATTGTTGATTCCAAAGTTACTATTCACACCGATCATGCTGCTATTAAATATCTTATGGAAAAGAAAGATGCTAAGCCTAGACTCATTAGATGGGTTCTCTTGCTCCAAGAATTTGACTTGCATATTATTGATAGAAAGGGAGCTGAGAACCCTGTTGCAGATAACTTGTCTAGGCTAGAGAATGTTCTTGATGATAGTTTCCTGATGAACAATTAGCGGTTGTCAATGCTTCTCGTACTGCTCCTTGGTATGATGATTATGCTAATTACATTGTTGCTAAATATATACCTCCTACTTTTACATACCAGCAAAAGAAAAAGTTCTTTTATGATTTAAGACATTACTTTTGGGATGATCCACACCTTTATAAAGAAGGAGTAGATGGTATTATTAGACGTTGTGTGCCTGAGCATGAACAGGAACAAATCCTACGCAAGTGTCACTCCGAATCCTATGGAGGACACCACGCTGGAGACAGAACTACACACAAGGTACTACAATCTGGTTTTTATTGGCCTACTCTTTTCAAAGATGCTCGTAAGTTTGTCTTATATTGTGATGAATGTCAAGGTAACATTAGTAGACGTCAAGAAATGGCTATGAATTATTCTCTTGTTATTGAACTGTTTGATGTATGGGGCTTTGACTATATGGGACCTTTTCCTGCCTCCAATGGTTATACACATATTTTAGTTGCTGTTGATTACGTTACTAAGTGGGTAGAAGCTATTCCAACTAGTAGTGTTGATCATAACACCTCTATTAAAATGTTTAAAGAAGTTATTTTTCCGAGGTTTGGAGTCCCTAGATATCTTATGACTGATGGTGGTTCACACTTTATTCATGGTGCTTTCCGTAAGATGCTTGCTAAGTATGATGTCAATCATAGAATCGCATCTCCTTATCACCCGCAGTCTAGTGGTCAAGTAGAGTTGAGCAATAGAGAGCTCAAATTAATTTTGCAAAAGACTGTGAATAGATCTAGAAAGAATTGGTCCAAAAAACTTGATGATGCATTATGGGCCTATAGAACTGCATACAAAAATCCTATGGGTATGTCTCCATATAAGATGGTTTATGGAAAAGCATGTCATTTACCTCTTGAACTTGAACATAAAGCATATTGGGCTATTAAAGAGCTCAATTATGACTTCAAATTTGCCGGTGAGAAAAGGTTATTTGATATTAGCTCACTTGATGAATGGAGAACCCATGCATATGAGAATGCTAAGCTTTTCAAAGAAAAAGTCAAACGCTGGCATGATAAGAGGATACAGAAGCGTGATTTTAACGTAGGAGATTATGTGTTATTGTTCAACTCTCGTTTAAGATTTTTTGCAGGAAAACTTCTGTCAAAATGGGAAGGTCCCTACGTTATCGATATCGTTCTGGTGCTATAAAAATCAACAACTTCGAAGGCACAAACCCGAGGGTGGTAAATGGTCAAAGAATTAAACATTATATTTCAGGTAATCCTGTCAATGTTGAAACTAATATTATTGAAACCATAACCCCTGAGGAATACATAAGAGACACTTTCCAGAACGTTCCAGACTCCGAAAAGGCATAGGTATGTGGTACGGTAAGTAAACCGACTCCAAAACAACTCTAATGGAAATTTTCATCAGTTTTGGGTTATTTAAGGATTTTAGGAAGAAAGAACTAGCCTGAAAGGGACACGAGGCTCCCACGAGAGAGGAGGCCCCCCCTGTAGGGCGCGCCCCCTGTCTCGTGGGCACCTTGTGTGCCTCCCGGACTCCGTTTTCTTGTATGTTACGTATTTTGGTCGGTAAAAATTCATTATATATACTCTCGAAGGTTTTGACCACCGTATCACGCAAATATTCTCTGTTTTCGTTTCGAGTTGTTTCTGTTGCAGATTTAGAGCACCATGACTTCTCCCTCCTCCAACAACAAAGACAAGGATGCTTGGCTATTGAAGACAGAGTTGAAAAGAGAGGAACCAGAAGAGATCAACAAGGATGAAGGGATCAAGAAGGCCATGGAGGCTCAAGCTCCGGTGGTGAAAGAAGAAGACATCCCCCAACCTTTACCTAACCTTTTCACTCCAACAGGGATTGAAGCTTTCAAGATGATTGAGTTAGCCCGCATATAGAACAAGTACCTCACAGAGGAGAATATTTTGTTGAAAGATCATATTGCTGGGCTCAATGGCATTATCCGCAAGTTGGAGGAGCTTTTACGCTCGATGTGCGAGTATCCACCGTCATCATCACCACCTCCATCACCTCCTAAGAAATAATCACACTGGTATGGGCACTCCCCTTGGCAACTGCCAAGCTTGGGGGAGGTTCCCCGGCATCGTATCACCATCACACTCCTATCTTTACCACTTTATTTAGTTCGATCCTTTTTGTAGTATCTTGATCTATTAGTAGTTGAAGTTTTGATATCAAGTAGTTTTGAGTTTTGCTTTGTGATCTCTTTTTGTAATCGAGTCTGTGTACTATCTATAATAAAGATTAGTGTTGATTCAAGGGCTTTGCTATGTTGCTATGATCTTGAAAAAGTAGAAAGAACAAAAGAGTTCATATTGATCTTATGGATAGTAATAACTTCACACATAGAAAGTATGAGGCATAAAAATTGTTGAGAGTTGATGAACGTAGCCTTGGTCATCGTTGCAATTAATAGGAAGTGATAAGGAAAGAGGGGTTCACATATAAATATATTATCTTGGACATCTTTTATGATTGTGAAGCACTCATTAAGTATGACATGCTAAAAGAGTTGATGTTGGATAAGGAAGACAACGTAATGGTTTATGTTTTCCGACATCTCAGTTAAAGTATATTGTCATTGACCTTCCAAACATGTTGAGCTTGCCTTTCCCCCTCATGCTAGCCAAATTCCTTGCACCAAGTAGAGATACTACTTGTGCTTCCAAATATCCTTAAACCCAGTTTTGCCATGAGAGTCCACCATACCTACCTATGGATTGAGTAAGATCCTTCAAGTAAGTTGTCATCGGTGCAAGCAATAAAAATTGCTCTCTAAATATGTATGACTTATTAGTGCAGAGAAAATAAGCTTTGTACGAACTTGTTGTGGAAGTAATAAAAGCGACGGATTGCATAATAAAGGTCCACATACAAGGGGCAATATAAAGTGACGTTCTTTTGCATTAAGATTTCGTGCATCAACCCTAAACGCACATGACAACCTCTGCTTCCCTCTGCGAAGGGCCTATCTTTTACTTTATGTTTTACTTTATGCTTGAGTCAAGGTGATCTCACCTTTCCCTTTTTATTTTATCCTTTGGCAAGCTCCTCGTGTTTGAAAGATCATGATACATATATCCAATTGGATGTAAGTTGGCATAGGCTATTATTGTTGACATCACCTAAAGGTGAATATGTTGGGAGGCAACACAATAAGCCCCTATCTTTCTCAGTGTCCGGCTGAAACTCTATAACCACAAGTATTGCGTGAGTGTTAACAATTATAGGGGACTACGAGATAGTTGAGTATGTGAGCTTGCTGAAAAGCTCTATTATTGACTCTTTCTGATGTTACGATAAATTGCAATTGCTTCAATGACTGAGATTATAGTTTGTTAGTTCCCAATGAAGTTTTTGAACCATACTTGACATTGTGAATTGCTTATTACTTGAACATAGGAAATCATATGACAAAATCCATATATGTTGCTGTTATTAGAATGATCATGATGCCCTCATGTCCGTATTTTATTTTTATCGACACCTCTATCTCTAAACATGTGGACATATTTTTCGATTTCGGCTTCCGCTTGAGGACAAGCGAGGTCTAAGCTTGGGGGAGTTGATACGTCCATTTTGCATCATGCTTTTATGTCAATATTTATTGCATTATGGGCTGTTATTACACATTATATCTCAATACTTATGGCTATTCTCCCTTATTTTACAAGGTTTACCATGAAGATGGGGGGATGCCGGCAGCTGGAATTCTGGCTGGAAAAGGAGCAAACATTGGAAACCTATTCTGCACAACTCCAAAAGACCTGAGACTCCACGAAACAACTTTTCAGATTTAATAAGAATTTTTGGGCAAAAGAAATAGGCCAGGGGGCCCACACCCTGTCCAGGAGACAGGGGGCGCCCCCCCCTGTAGGGCGCGCCCCCTATCTCCTGGGCTCCCTGGTGGGCCTCCGACGTCCATCTTCTGCTATATGAAGGGTTTTCACCTGGAAAAAATCGTGGGCAAGCTTACGGGACGAAACTCCGCCGCCACGAGGCGGAACCTTGGCGGAATCAATCTAGGGCTCTGGCGGAGCTGTTCTGCCGGGGACACTTCCCTCCGGGAGGGGGAAATCATCACCAACGTCATCACCAACGATCCTCTCATCGGGAGGGGGTCAATCTCCATCAACATCTTCACCAGCACCATCTCATCTCAAAACCCTAGTTCATCTCTTGTATCCAATCTTGTATCAAAACCACAAATTGGTACCTGTGGGTTGCTAGTAGTGTTGATTACTCCTTGTAGTTGATGCTATTTGGTTTACTTGGTGGAAGATCATATGTTCAGATCCTTTATGCATATTATTACCCCTCTGATTATGAACATGAATATGCTTTGTGAGTAGTTACGTTTGTTCCTGAGGACATGGGTGAAGTCTTGCTATTAGTAGTCATGTGAATTTGGTATTCGTTCGATATTTTGATGAGATGTATGTTGTCTCTCCTCTAGTGGTGTTATGTGAACGTCGACTACATGACACTTCACCATTATTTGGGCCTAGAGGAAGGCATAGGGAAGTAATAAGTAGATGATGGGTTGCTAGAGTGACAGAAGCTTAAACCCTAGTTTATGCGTTGCTTCGTTAGGGGTTGATATGGACCCATATGTTTAATGTTGTGGTTAGGTTTACCTTCATACTCCTTTTTGTAGTTGCGGATGCTTGCAATAGGGGTTAATCATAAGTGGTATGCTTGTCCATGTTAGGGTAGTACCCAAGTGCCGGTCCACCCACATATCAAATTATCAAAGTACCGAACGCGAATCTTATGAACGTGATGAAAACTAGCTTGACGATAATTCCCAATATGTCCTCGGGAGCTCCTTCTTCATTATTAGAATTTGTCCAGGCTTATCCTTTGCTACATAAAGGATTGGGCCACCTTGCTGCACTTTATGTACTTTATTTACTTTCTGCTCGTTACTATTTATCTTATCACAAAACTATCTATCACCTACTATTTCAGTGTTTGCAGAGAAAACCTTACTGAAAACCGCTTATCATTTCCTTCTGCTCCTCGTTGGGTTCGACACTCTTACTTATCGAAAGGACTAGATAGATCCCCTATACTTGTGGGTCATCAATCCGCAACTACTAAAGATCATTAAGGTAAAATCCAACCATAGCATTAAAGTATCAAGTCCCCTTTATCCCATACGCAAACAACCTACTTACTCGGGTCTGTGCTTCTATCACTCACGCCACCCACCATAAGAAAATCATGAACATATTGCAAACCCTACAGTAGGAATCCCTCATGCTTGTGCGACACGGAGAGCACCATAGGACAGCACCAATAATAAAACATGCAACTCAAACCAAGCATAGCCATTCTCAATCACCGGTAGGACAACGAAAATCTACTCAGACATCATAGGATGGCAACACATAATTGGATAATAATATGAAGCATAAAGCACCATGTTCAAGTAGAGGGTACAGCGGGTTGAGAGAGAGTGGACCGCTGGATATAGATGGGGGAAGGTGATGGAGATGTTGGTGAAGATGATGGAGGTGTTGGTGAAGAATGCGGTGATGATGATGGCCCCCGGCGGCGCTCCGGCGCCATCGGAAGCAAGGGGGAGAGAGCACCCCTTCTTCTTCGTCTTCCTTGACCTTATCCCTAGATGGGAGAAGGGTTACCCCTCTGGTCCTTGGCTCCCATGGCATCGGAGGGGCGAGAGCCCCTCCGAGATTGGATATATATCTCTGTCTCTCTCTGTTTCTGCGTTCTCAGATTCTGCCCCTTCACCGTTTCTTTTAGATCCGGAGATCCGTATTGGGGTGAATATTTCGCCCAGATCTTACTCATAAACTTAGATTTCTTGCAGCAAAAGAAGAGCGTCATCCGCCTCAGGGGGGCCAGGAGGGTCCAGGGCGCGGCCCCCAGTCTCATTGCCCCCTCGGGCACCGTCTCGCGTCGATTTTTCCTCCCAAAAATCACAAATATTCCAAAATAACTCTCCATCCGTTTTTATCCTGTTTGGACTCCGTTTGATATTGGGTTTCTGCGAAACATAAAACATTCAACAAGCAGGAACTGGCACTGGGGCACTGTGTAACGCCCCGGATACAACTTTCCATATTCGTAACTCCGACTCTTGCCTTTTCCGGAGATGTTATATGATATTTCCTTCGTGGTTGGGTTTTTGTCGTTTGTTTTGCATTTTGTTCTTGTTATGCATCTCATCTCATAGCATCATGTGCATCGCATCCATATGTTTTCATAAAACTTGCATCCGCTCGGGTTTCCCCGATTCTCTCCGTTGTCCGTTCGGAGTCCAGACCACACTCACACGCGCCCGCGGCACCCCCGAAATATTATTTTTTAAGTGGCATAAAAATGTTCTCGGAATGGGTTGCAACTTGTCGTGCGGTCTTATTATAGTGCAGACAGGCCGCCTGCCAAGTTTCGTCGCATTCGGAGTCCATCTGATAGCCCAACCGTTAAATGTATAGCGGTACCGTTGCCGGTACTTTCGTTGGACGTTTCGATCTCCGAGACTGTTGCCAGGTTGCACTTCTCTTCTCTCCCCTCAAGCCTAGCCCATCTAAACACAGCCCACCAACCTCTCCCAGGCCTGTCTAACCTCCCCCTCGATCGGATCCATTGGATCGCGATCGGAGGGCTCTGAAAGCCCCCAAAACCCCCCTAACCTAGCCTACCTACTATAAATGGACACACCCCTCTCCATTTTTGGGCTAACCTACCCCCCTAGCCTTCCCCTACCTCTGTCCCGCCACCACCCTCCTCGGGATCCACGCCCGACCACAGCCCCGCTGCCACTTGGCGCCGCCGCCACCGTGCCCGGACCAACCAGCGCGCGCCACCTCACCCCGCCAGCGCCCTCCGGCCTCTCCCACGTCGCCACGTGGCCTCCCAGCGCCCCCCTGGCAGTTCCCCTCCCCGCGGGCCCGCGGAACCCAGATCGGGGATCGCCAAGCCCATCTGGGCCCGAGGCCGAGCTCCGCGCGCCCCTGCGCCCGACCTCCTCTCGCTCCCTCGAGCGCCTCGGTCTCCCGCTTGCCCGCGCTCGTCCAGCGCTCGAGCGCGTTCGCGGGCTCCTCCGGCGCCCCGCCGCCATGAAAGCCGCCGCCGTCAGAGCTTCCTTGCCGCCGTCCCGGTAGAAGCTCGCCAGAGCACGAGCTCCGCACCCGCACGCCGTCCGGAGCCGTGCCACGCCCGGATCCGGCAACCGCCGCCGGGATCCGGTCCCTACCGCCGAATCTCGCCGTCACCACCCTCCGCTGCTGCCTCGCCGCCGGAGTCCTCACCGCCACCGTTGACCGTTGCTGCCCCTTCCTCCCTCGATCCAGAGGGGATCAAGGAACAGGAGAGCGCCCGTTCGGCTGGCCTATTGCCCGCGTGGGCCTCCCCAACGCCCCGGCCCAGCGCGCTAACCCAAGCCCAGCTGCGCCCTTGTCGGGCCTCCTCCACCAACCGGCCCATGCGGCCTGGTGAGCACCTAGATCCAGTGCCCCCTCCTGTTCACTATTGGCCCAGCCAGTTTCGACCCGTTGCTATTTTTTCCCTGTCCAGCGATTTTAATATTATCCGTAGAATTAACAGCTTTAGAGAAAACCCCCTGATATTCATGCATTTAAAAACTCACAAATGGTGCATCGGATTAAAATGATTTATATATGTAAAATGCTCAAAAAATTGTGTAGATTAATAATATGCCACTTTCATCTATGTTAAAAATGTTTAACATGATGTTTGTGTTTCTTTTGCATAATGCCATGCTAAAATGATTTATTTCATAGATAAATAACCGTAGCTCCGAATTTAATAAACTTTATATGTAAATGGGGTGGAAAAATGCCTAGTTTAACATGGTACACTTTATTTTGCTATTTAACAACATTAAAATTGTGTTTAGGGCAGAACAGTACCGAATCCATAATTTGCATATGGGGATTTTCCGGAATTGTTGTTTGTGGTTTCCGGCCTCAATTAAACTTGCCTAGATAGGTAGTTTCATTATGTTTCACCTCTTGCCATGTTTAATAACATTTAATATTGTTGGTTACATAACCGAGATCAAACTAAATAATAGCATGTGGTGTTTCGTCAATATGCAACTCGTTGCCTATTGAGCTCCACTTAATTTGTAGTGATGTTTGTTGCACTTTGCCATGCCATGCCTTATTAAACCGGACATGCATCATACTTGGTTGTGCATCGTGACATGTCTATGTGATGGTTGTTTACCATGTTGTTTGTTTCTTTCCAGTGTTGCTTCTTAGTTCCGGTAATGTTGCATTCATGAGGATTCGTTCGACTACATCCGCTTGTCTTTTTCATGGACTCGTTCTTCTTTCGTGCGGGATTTCAGGCAAGGTGACCACTACCCTGGATCTCACTACTATCATTGCTATGCTAGTTGCTTCGTTCTATCGCTATGTTGCGCTACCTATTACCTGTTATCAAGCCATCCCAAATTGCCATGAACCTCTAACCTTTGACACCTTTCCTATGCAAACCGTTGTTTGGCTATGTTACCGCTTTGCTCAGCCCTCTTATAGCGTTGCTAGTTGCAGGTGAAGTTGAAGATATCTCCATGGTGGACAGGATTTTGGTTGGGATATCACAATATCTCTTACATTATTAATGCATCTATATACTTGGTAAAGGGTGGAAGACTCGGCCTTATGCCTGGTGTTTTGTTCCACTCTTGCCGCCCTAGTTTCCATCATACTGGTGTTATGTTCCCGGATTTTGCGTTCCTTACGCGGTCGGGTGATTTATGGGACCCCCTTGACAGTTCGCTTTGAATAAAACTCCTCCAGCAAGGCCCAACCTTGGTTTTACCATTTGCCTCACCTAGTATTTTTTCCCTTGGGTTTCCGGAGCCCGAGGGTCATCTTTATTTTAGCCCCCCCGGGCCAGTGCTCCTCCGAGTGTTGGTCCAAACTAGAGCACCGTGCGGGACCATTCCTTGGCAACTTGGATTCGTCGGTTCCTGTATGCTTAGCTTATCCGGTGTGCCCTGAGAACGAGATATGTGCAGCTCCTATCGGGATGTGTCGGCACAGCGGGTGGTCTTTGCTGGTCTTGTTTTACCATTGTCGAAATGTCTTGTAAACCGGGATTCCGAGTCTGATCGGGTCTTCCTGGGAGAAGGTCTATTCCTTTGTTGATCGCGAGAGCTTGTCATGGGCTAAGTTGGGACACCCCTGCAGGGTATAATCTTTCGAAAGCCGTGCCTGCGGTTATAGGCAGATGGGAATTTGTTAATGTCCGGTTGTAGATAACTTGACACCAGATCCAAAATAAAACGCATCAACCGCGTGTGTAGCCGTGATGGTCTCTTCTCGGCGGAGTCCGGGAAGTGAACACGGTTTCTGTGTTATGTTTGACGTAAGTCGGAGTTCAGGATCACTTCTTGATCATTGCTAGCTTCACGACCGTTCCGCTTGTTCTCTTCTCACTCTAATTTGCGTATGTTAGCCACCATATATGCTTAGTCACTGCTGCAGCCTCACCACTTTACCCCTTCCTTTCCCTTTAAGCTTTGCTAGTCTTGATACCCATGGTAATGGGATTGCTGAGTCCTCGTGGCTCACAGATTACTACAACAACAGTTGCAGATACAGGTTGTGCGATGATCATGACGCGAGAGTGATGTTTGCTTGTCTTGAAGTGCTGCTTTTGCTTCTTCTTTGATCAGGGGATAGGTTCCAGGTCGGCAGCCTGGGCTAGCAGGGTGGATGTCGTTTGAGCTTCTGTTTGTGTTTCATCCGTAGTCGGATGTTGATATTGTGTATGATATATTGTTGTATCCGTGTGGCATTGTATGCCTTATGTATGTATCCCCGTCTTTTATGTAATGTTGATGTAATGATATCCACCTTGCAAAGCATTTCAATATGCGGTTCTATCCTTGGTGGGACCTTCGAGTCTCTTTAGGATAGTATCACATATTGGGCGTGACAAGTTGGTATCAGAGCCTCGACCGACCCTAGGAGCCCCCTTGATTGTTGGTCGTTGTTGAGTCTAGAAGAAAACTATTTTGAGTCTTAGGATTATATATATCGGAGAGTAGGATTCTTTTTACTCCTCAGCCCCTTCATCGCTCTGGTGAGGTCTCCTGACGTAGATGTTTTGAGTTTCCTCTCCTCAAATTTCACTAAAAAAAATTTAGGATCACACGGGTATCTTGGAATCGCTTCGATGGTTTTGTGATGAGAACATTGTTCTTGGTGCCTCCTGACATTTAGGGGTTGTGGCAGTGTCCCGGGGAGTTGAGCTCCGAGGTGTTGTCGTCACAATTTTATCGTTGCGGTTCTAGAATACCTGAGATTTGCCGACATTGAAAATCTCTTTTATGCAGTTGTTGGTGAGATAACCCCGATAACCCAGTACTGGGGCGAGCTCGGGAGTATTGCCATAACTCGTATAACGGATGCTTTTTGAAGGTTGAGGTACACGATTTCCGAAGGTTTCTTGGTTATGTGTTGATGGATGGATACAGCTTGGATGTAGGTATTGTTAGTTTGGGTGAGATATATTGCTTCCCCTGTATCCCCAACACCAGATTGCATAACCAGAAAGTTTCGGGAGTTTTATAGGTGGGAATTCAAGTAGCTCCTAGAATATCTTTTGGACAGATGCATGATATGAGATTGGGGTTCGACGTCTAGTGGTCCGCCTTTCCACGATCGTTTTTACAGTGCTCTCGTTATGTCTTAAAGAACCCTTGGCTATGCTGGTTCGGGGACACTTCGTATGTCATGTGCACTGCCTTGTACATGACGGTGTTGTACACTCGAGCCCGTGTGGGCCCCACCACGAAAACTTTGGACGGAATCTCTATCATATGTTTGTTCCGGCTTATTCTGCAAGCCAAATCCTTTGTTTTGTTTTATTTGTGGTATTCGAGTTGCTTCGAAGTCAAGTGTTGGTTCCATACCTTTCTTAAATGGTGTTCTCATATTTCTATGGGAGTGCTAATCCTTTTGATCATCGAGATTGTCATGTCAATTCTTTTCCAAACCGGCGTGCTTCTCTTCAAGTGGATCTGATCATTTTCAACATTCGCAAGATCAACTCTAAGTTTTCTCACCGGTGTTTGTTTCATCCATCCCAAGTTGTTTTTGTTTTTCCCACCCTCCCACCCTTTTTCTTCAAGGACTCAGATTTCTTAATCAAGTATCCATTTATTCATGTGAAGTCTCTTCATTCTTTTCTTTGAATGTTATAATCCGGTGATCCCTCGTGAAGATGCTCACGAGCTTCAAGTTCAACATCCTTCGTTCTTTTTCTTCTCCGGTGGATCCAATTCAAGCTTTCGGTGTTAATCATATCCCTTTCTTTGTTTCAAATGCTTTCTCATGCCGGTGCACCTCTCAATCACTCACCTCTTGCTATTCATTTGTTCGGGAGTGCTGAAGATATCTCACAAGATTTGTGTTTCCATTCTTAATCCGTCCAAGCTATTTGGAGATTGTTATCTCATTCAAGTCATTTAATTCAACCGGTGCAATCCCATTTTTCAATCAATCCTTCAACGATGATTCTTTCAAGTGGGCCCTAACCCACAGGTCTTTTTCCAGGATCTTACCTGACTCTTCTAATTTTCCCGGAGCCATTCCCAAAGTCTTTCGAAGTTTGGCGTAAGAATGAATTATCATCAGTCACATGCCTTCTCCAAGATCGCTTTCAAACTCTTCTCATTGTTGGCTCAACCCCTTCTCTTTCCATTCTACCGGAGTATCTCAGTAATTTTGGTGGTGTTTCTCGTCGTCAGTTGAAGACCAAAGAAGAGTTTTTCCTCTAAATCATGTCAGTTCTTCCGAAGATTCATGGTTCTAGCTTGATGCCATCCTCTCATAATTGTTTTCGATTGTGAGAATTTTTTTCATCCATCCGAAGCAATTCAAGAGCCTTTTCATATTGATTCTCCGTAGCCCATCATCTCAGAATTATTCATTCAAGCTTTCAGCTCTTGTTCTCCAAATCATACCGGTGCATCGTTCAAATATCCTCTAATCAGTTCATGGCCTCTTCGTTCTCATGTATCTAAATTCCCTCAAGTATCTTCATTCGTTCTCTAATTCTTACCGGTGATTCACCCCTTTACTTCGTTCGTTTTCAATCCTTACGGTGGTTCGTTCCAGATTTCTCTTTCTTCTTTATCATATCAATTCATTCATTGTTAACAAATTCCACCGGTGGTTCCATCAATACCTTCTCAAGTTTGCGCTATATCTCTTTTAATCCTTTCTACGGGAATAAGTAGTGTGCCAAATCCATTGCTTGTCATCAATTGAATTTGATGAAGGATACGCATACCGTAATTCTTATTCTTGTTTCATCCAAGTGATTAATCCTTCTTCCGGAGATTGTTCATGATGAAGTAATTCTCGGTTCTAGTATTCATCTTTTCTTTCCGGAGTTCCAAGTTCTCTCGGTTATATCATCGCAAATCTCCATCTAAATCATTGCAAGGCTTCACCTTGTGTTTCCAACTTCTCTTTCTTTCTATCATCCTTTCATTACCGGAGTTCTTCATGGAGGCTCTACATGGTGGTTCATCAAGGATTCTTTTCATTCTTCAATTGTTCTTCAAGATTTCTCTCGAATCTATGATCTGCCAAGTTATACTCAAAAATAAACATGGTGCTCAACACATGTCTTGTTTTGAGGAGTTCAAGTATTCTTCTTTTGCATTTCAAAGTGCAATTCTCTCTATCTTATCTTTTGAGATGGTGTTATGTCAGTTTTGACAATTTGGGTTCGTGTTTCATGATTCACATGTTGTCAAGAATGAGGTATTTTAAATCCATCAAGCCCTCCATTGGAGTTATCTTGTGTCATATTTCACCTAAAGCCTTCCATTGGGAATGTTGCTATTTGTGGTGCTTATCAATGATCCAAGTTATCTCTTTATCATCTTTGTGGAAGAAGTGTTCATCTCTTTGTTGATCTCAAGCAAGCAATTGTTTTTCGTTAGTGGCAGAATTTCACCTCAAGTGTTGAGATGTTTCCTGTGACGCCCGGATAATTAAGCTACAGCAACCCCCCTGCTAATGATGCCACTTCACTTCGATTACTGTTGCTAATCTCGGGTTAATTCAAAACTGTTTCAAAATTCAAATTCAAATTAAAAATCAAGCAGACAATAAAACTTTTCAAATAGTAAAACTAAAATTTTTAGAGTGAACCAGATATTGCATAGGTAATTATAGTGGAGACAATGTCTTTTTTATATAAAATAGTTAACTGCACTAAATTAATTAAAACAACAGTAAGACTAATATTTAAATGACTTTTAAATACTAAACAAATATAAAATAATTGTTTAGGGTGCCAAATTAATTATGGCATTGTTACTAGTATTAGAACTAATTTAGGGGCTAGGTTTATAGCTTGTAAAACTAAAGTAAAATAGAAACAGAAAATAAAAAAAGGAAGGGCAAAACAAAATCACATACCCCCCCCCCCCGCCAATTGGGCCAAACGGCCCAGCCGGCCAGCCCAACTGGACACAACCGGCCAGCCCAGCCACCCCGCTCTAACCCTAGCCCTCACCTCTCGCTCCCTTCATTCCCTCCCGTGCGCCGCCACACACACACGACGCACGAAACGCCTCAGCCAGATCCCCACTTCCCCCCTCGCTCCTCTCACTCCCTCATCTCTCCCTCCCCCCAATCCAGATCGGATCGGGGCTGGCCCCGTGGCCGTCGCCCTGCCCCGCCTCGCAGGCCCCCGCCCTCGTCCTCGCGCCCCCGTCCCCTCTCCCTCGACGACTCCTCTCGCTGCGCCGACCGCGACCGCGCCCTCGACGCTCGACGCCGCCCCGCCGCTCGATGCCGGAGCCACCACGCCGGCCTCCCTCCCCGTCGTCCTCTACGTCGTCATCGTCGCCACCTCGAGCTCATTGTCGCACACCTGCAGGGCCCAGTGAGCATCGCCCCTCTCCTCTCCTCCTCTGCTTCCGTCGCCGGATCCGAGCGCGCCCGTCGTTCGCGCCGTGGCATGCTGCCGTCCATGATGGCTACCGGCCTAGTGCTGCTTCGCCACCGTCGCACCCCACACGCGCTCACCCCACCGCTCTGTCGTGCGCGCGCGCACTCGCGCTCCCCGCGCCCGATGCCGCGGCCTCCTTCCCCACACAGTGCCCTTGGCTGCGACCCCGCATCCCTGCGCTTGCCGGCGTACGCTCGCTGCTCCCTGTGCCGTACGCCCCCATGGCCGCCGGCGCTCGCGCCCGCGAGCCCCGTGGCTCCGCTTCACTCCCCCGTTAACCCGAGCCCAGTGCACCGCGCCCGTTTGGCCTCTGGGCCAATGACAAACGGGGCCCACGCCCCTGAGAACGAAAATGGATTAAAAAGAAAAGTTTTAAAAAATAATAATAATAACAATAAAATTATATATTAATTAATCAATTAATTAAAGAATTATTTAACTTAATTAATCATAATTAGATTAATCTAATCAATAATTAACCTAATTAACTCTTAGTTAATCAATCAAGTCTATGACATGCGGCCCCCCCACACGTCAGTTTGACCCGGTCAACGCCCTGTTGACTGCTGACGTCATGCTGACATCATGATGATGTCAACATACACTATTCTGGATAATGTTGATTTAGAATAATTAAATAAATTCTAAAAAAGGATTAAATCTTTTAAAATTAATATAAAATAAACCGTAGCTCGGATGGAAAAACTTTGTACATGAATGTTGCTCAGAATGACGGGACGATTCCGGATACGCAGTCCGTTCGTCCGCCACACACCTCTAACCTATCGAACTCGCAACTTTCCCCCTCCGGCTCCTCTGCCCGAAAACGCGAAACACCGGGAATACTTTCCCGGGTGTTTCCCCCCTTCGTCGGTATCACCTACTACCGCGATTGGGCACACCTAGCATCGTTACTTGTCATGTCATGCATCGATATGCATTTATTTGCATTGTATTCATTGTTTCTTCCCCCTCTTCTCTCCGGTAGACTACGAGACCGACGCTGCTGCTGCCCAGTTCGACTACGGAGTTGACGACCCCTCCTTCTTGCCAGAGCAACCAGGCAAGCCCCCCCCCTTGATCACCAGATATCGCCTACTCTTCTCTATACTGCTTGCATTAGAGTAGTGTAGCATGTTACTGCTTTCCGTTAATCCTATTCTGATGCATATCCTGACATTGTTGCTACATCTGTTGATACCTTACCTGCAATCCTAAATACTTAGTATAGGATGTTAGTTTACCATCAGTGGCCCTACACTCTTGTCCGTCTGCCATGCTATACTACTGGGCCGTGATCACTTCGGGAGGTGATCACGGGCATATACGATATACTTTACACGGTTACATTACCTGTGATACTGTTCGGAGATGGGGGCTGAAGGGGCAGGTGGCTCCATCCCGGTAGAGGTGGGCCTGGGTTCCCGACGGCCCCCGACTGTTACTTTGTGGCGGAGCGGCAGGGCAGGTTGAGACTACCTGGGTGAGAGGTGGGCCTGGCCCTGTTCGGCGTTCGCGGATGCTTAACACGCTTAACGAGATCTTGGTATTTGATCTGAGTCGGCTACGAGCCTATACGCACTAACCATCTACGTGGGAGTAGTTATGGGTATCCCGGCGTCGTGGTATCAGCCGAAGCACTTCAGACGTCAGCGACGGAGCGGCGCGCGCCGGATTGGAACGTAAGCCTGCTCTTGTATTAAGGGGGCTAGTTCTGCTTCCGGCCGCCCACGCAACGTGCAGGTGTGCTAAGGGCGATGGGCCCAGACCCCTGTGCGCTTAGGTTTAGACCGGCGTGCTGGCCTCTCTGTTGAGCCTAGGTGGGGCTGCGACGTGTTGATCTTCCGAGGCCGGGCATGACCCAGGAAAGTGTGTCCGGCCAAATGGGATCGAGCGTGTTGGGTAAGTTGGTGCACCCCTGCAGGGAAGTTAATCTATTCGAATAGCCGTGATCTTCGGTAACAGGACGACTTGGAGTTGTACCTTGACCTTATGACAACTAGAACCGGATACTTAATAAAACACACCCTTCCAAGTGCCAGATACAACCGGTGGTCGCTTTACCTCAGGGATACGAGGAGAGGATCGCCGGGTAGGATTATGCTATGCGACGCTACTAGAGAGGTTACTTGGAGATGCTACTTGAAGATGCTACTTGGAGGACTTCAATCTACTCTCTTCTACATGCTGCAAGACGAAGGCTGCCAGAAGCGTAGTCTTCGATAGGACTAGCTATCCCCCTCTTATTCTGGCATTCTGCAGTTCAGTCCACTGATATGGCCTCCTTACACATATATCCATGCATATGTAGTGTAGTTCCTTGCTTGCGAGTACTTTGGATGAGTACTCACGGTTGCTTTCTCCCCCCCTTTTTCCCCCTTTCCTTTCTTTCTGGTTGTCGCAACCAGATGCTGGAGTCCAGGAGCCAGACGCCACCGTCGACGACGACCCCTACTACACCGGAGGTGCCTACTACTATGTGCAGCCCGCTGACGACGACCAGGAGTAGTTAGGAGGATCCCAGGCAGGAGGCCTGCGCCTCTTTCGATCTGTATCCCAGTTTGTGCTAGCCTTCTTAAGGCAACTTGTTTAACTTATGTCTGTACTCAGATATTGTTGCTTCCGCTGACTCGTCTATGATCGAGCACTTGTATTCGAGCCCTCGAGGCCCATGGCTTGTATTATGATGCTTGTATGACTTATTTATGTTTTAGAGTTGTGTTGTGATATCTTCCCGTGAGTCCCTGGTCCTGATCGTACACGTTTGCGTGCATGATTAGTGTACGATTGAATCGGGGGCGTCACAAGTTGGTATCAGAGCCAACTGCCTGTAGGAATCCCCCTTCCACACTCCTTGGCCGAAGTCGAGTCTAGACATTGCAAAACTTTTACTAACATGGTTGTGTGCCTTACGGGCCCACGTCGCCATTGGGTGGTAGTAGGATCTTTTACTCCTCGACCTTTACTCTGGGACTCTGATCTCTCTCCTATTCGGGTTTAATGAATTTACTAAAATCTAACTTTAGGATCTCATTACTACTTCCTCCCGGAGAACCCCTCACTACAGGTGATTGCTCCGTGAACCAGAAGGATTTGAAGATACTCTCCGATATTCTCTCGAGACCTTATGCCTGTCGCTTTTGCAATTCCCTACCACCGAAACATCCCTATGGATAAATACTTACACCTGTCGTTCTTACTTTTATTCCCAGTTGATCTTGTTATTACAAGATACCCCGAAATTCTCTCTAATGTTCCGAGAATCCTTTTGTGCCTACTGCCTTGCAGTTCCTTGTCGCCTGAATACCCCTACGGATAATTTCTCGCACTTACCGAGTATCCACTCATCCCCAGTTGATGCATGTATGTCACGAATCCTCGAAGTACCATTCAATCTTCCGAAAATCCTGAGCATCCTATTGCTCTTGAAATTCTTGATTACTTGCATTATGGTTAATCCCATAAGTCTAGTAATCTCGTTGACATCCATTGTCATTATCATTTGAGTCTGTTGATTCGATTTGTTGCGAATGCTCGCAATCCTCAAACAGATCCTAGAATTCCTCCTTCCGGCTCAGACGTCATTTTTGAACATGAGCTGGTTCTCGACCAATCAATTGCCGTCGATTGTGCCCCTAAGTCTATTGAACTTATCCATCCTTGGTCCGAGCGTCTGCTTCTGATCCTTTGTTTTGGAAATCATAATTCCTTTGTTATCTAAGCATCAAATTATTCAGTTGTCCTATAATATGATGCCCGTGCATTCTTTCTTCCTCTGATTGAGTACCGATACTCACATCAGCTCCGTTGTGGATCGCCCGATCCATTGTTGGATTTTACCTGACAACGCCCTTCATATTCAATACCTTGTGAGCCTTCCCTTGGATACATAATGCCTTTGTTAAGTTGTATCCTCTGCTTGGCCAACCATGCTCTGCTTTCGGGCTTGTGTTGTTTACTCTTGAAACTTGTGATATATGTTTCTAAGATGCCCCGATGGGTTGAACCTATGCCTGCCTTAATGTGTGAACTCGAAAGTTTTCACGAGTCGTACTCTTCTGGTGCTTCGCCAGATAAAATTTCAACACTGCAACTTAATCGCACGCGAGAAGTGGATGAAAGGTTATGCATTGGAGAAGTGGGAGTCGACCTTGAACTTTGTGTTCATGCCCATGGACCCGATGTACATCTTCTCATCGAAGCTTCTTTTAAAATTAATTATTCCCTTGATATAAGTTCATCTTGTATCTGGGGTATGGCCTTTTACAATCGTGGTTCCGACCATGTTCTCCTTTAAATACCATTTTCGATGCAAGTGTAAGCACTTGTCTTCTGTGGATCAATACCCCGGTACAACCTCTACTTTGATCTGTCGTCGAGTATTACCCCATGGTATCTCGAGATTATCTTGGAACTGCATAACTTCCTATGAGTTCTTCATCAAGTACTACATACTCACTGATTAAAATTTTTCATGGGCTCTGAGTTATTAAACACTCAGAGACACCGATAACTAAACCGAGTCCGCATTACGGTTCAACAACTCTTACTAATATTCTTTACTTACGAGTTTGTACCCGATCATGTCATTCCTAGCCTGATCGGCCATATCATTACCATGCTAAATTTTAACTGTGCTACCTGGTCCTTAATCCCGGAGCACAACTTTTGACAATGAGCTAAGCTTACGTCGATCTTCCTCGTCATATCAGTTCGCCTTGAACAATAATCTTGATTTCAAGTTTGTGACGTACCTATGGTTCCAATAACCTCATGCTTCATCATTCTTTTGACTTGGTGTGATCGCGGATCGATTACATCTTCGTGGAATCTCTCGACAAATGTGTCATGATCACCATCTACATTCTGATGCTCTTCCAGGATATCAATTGAATTAATAATGAGAAATACCATCCTTGCCCTCGATGATTTGTGTTGTCATCGACCTCTTTATTGCGTTCCCTCCAACAAAAACTTGTTTGTGTTCTGTGTTATACCTCGAGTTCCTTGCTACCTAGCATTTGTTTTTCTTTACCATGGAGTATTACCATCTTTTATGTCAAGAAGGTCATGAGGATTACTCCACCTCTTAAGAATTCTTGGTATGGTGATACTTCTCACCCTCACCATTCTTTCTTGGTACCCGTGTTGTTTCTAACCGGAATACCGACAATTGAACTATGAGGTGTGAATTCAAAACTTCTAGCAACCCTATTGCTTGGAAGTAATGGTCGAGTTTCATTCTAATTCTTTTGTTCGTCAAGTCACCACTCTAACATTGATCGTGCGACCCAACCCATATTCGGGTGCACCTTTCAACCAATGTTTAATTGAGTATGTTTCCTCGAGCATACATCATTATACCATTTGATCTGACAAATGTTATCTCCTTGTTCACATAATTGTGGAAATCCATCTTGTCGGAAATCTCGATGGATTATCGCCGAGCCCATCAGCCACCTCCTCCTCTCCTTGGTTTAATGATGAACTATTGTTTCAGGAACCCACTCCCATAGTTCATTTCCTGAGAATCCTAAAATGTCATTTCGTCTATTTGTGTTGCACCTTTTATTCTCGGACATCCTGAGTCTGAGGTATCATTACACCAATCAGATCTGAACCTCGGTCAGATATGATGGTTGGGGCATATTTCCAAGAGTTATAACATTGGTCTATGTATGACCTGGTAAGGTGATGACATGCCTAGCACCCCCGGCCGGAGGACCTATTATTATAGTTTCCTTTCTGGCAAGGTTAACCATTCTTCCATGAGGAAATTGTAAAGACTTACTCTATAAGTTATTTCTGATGGATCCTTTGCGTTCCCAAAGTCTGACCTTTGCTCGAAGACCATGTCGATGCTACCTCGAAGCATGTCAATGGTACTCCGATTTTCAACAGGAACATTTGAAGCACGATGCTAAATTTTGTTTATCATTTATCCTAACACCGTTGTATGGGTAATATCATGAGATTCCCCCCCCCCTTACCTAAATGGTTGTCTACTTTATATCCTGTCATGGATATCTTGCTCTGCTTGTCCTTGGGAAGGATATACCCCTGAATTATGTGTTTTAACACATTTTCCTTTCCATTGTTCTGTTTAATCTGATAATCATATTTTCCTTCCATTGGTTTGTTTGAACCTTTTCTATGATCTATATGATATAAGCAGTAATAATCCACTGCTTGTGCAAACACCTCGAGGTACAACTCTGTCAGTAAGACCCTATTACTATTGTTGATGACATTCCGGTAGCCACCGATGGACGAGAACCTTGCCTATTGGTCCGCCTCATTCAACGAGCAGGAAAGTGGTTCTCTTCGTCCCTCGCCCTCGGTACCAACGTTGATGCCGACATAAATGACATGGTACTCTCCGACATGCCTTGCTATCATGACCGTGAAAGATGTCACTGCTCCTAAAAAAACACATGGTGGGCCCATAACCCACAGTTCCACAGGATCGAAACCTGACTGTCCTGTACACCCCCTATTCCCAAAGTTATTCCTCGTGCGTGGACTCGTATGTAATCCACGGGCCACTGTCCTAGTGATCTATACTGGTATCAGACGCAATACTTACTCTCGCTACTCTGAACCCCTTTCTCACTCTGGTTCAGGCTTCGAGCAACTATCTATCCGCTTGGAGCCTATTATGGTACCTTCGTACCTTACTCTCGAGGTATTTCATATGTTCAACTCGAGAGATAATCTTATACTAATTGATGGGTTAACCCCAAATTGTTTCCCTCAAAAGCATTATGTCGTAGTGAGCTGCCCCTTATCTTTTCGTAAGTACGATGGAGTTCCCGAAGAAATGATGACAAGTTTATCATGATGCATCGGAATAAAGGATTGAAGACACCAGCGAAAGGGATTAACTTCTTCGAGAAGGTCCGTTAGAATATCGTAACCAGAACTTTCCCCTTACTACCCTCTTAAATCTCGGGACGAGATTTCTTGTAGTGGAGGAGAATTGTGACGCCCGGATAATTAAGCTACAGCAACCCCCCTGCTAATGATGCCACTTCACTTCGATTACTGTTGCTAATCTCGGGTTAATTCAAAACTGTTTCAAAATTCAAATTCAAATTAAAAATCAAGCAGACAATAAAACTTTTCAAATAGTAAAACTAAAATTTTTAGAGTGAACCAGATATTGCATAGGTAATTATAGTGGAGACAATGTCTTTTTTATATAAAATAGTTAACTGCACTAAATTAATTAAAACAACAGTAAGACTAATATTTAAATGACTTTTAAATACTAAACAAATATAAAATAATTGTTTAGGGTGCCAAATTAATTATGGCATTGTTACTAGTATTAGAACTAATTTAGGGGCTAGGTTTATAGCTTGTAAAACTAAAGTAAAATAGAAACAGAAAATAAATAAAAGGAAGGGCAAAACAAAATCACATACCCCCCCCCCCCCGCCAATTGGGCCAAACGGCCCAGCCGGCCAGCCCAACTGGACACAACCGGCAGCCCAGCCACCCCGCTCTAACCCTAGCCCTCACCTCTCGCTCCCTTCATTCCCTCCCGTGCGCCGCCACACACACACGACGCACGAAACGCCTCAGCCCGATCCCCACTTCCCCCCTCGCTCCTCTCACTCCCTCATCTCTCCCTCCCCCCGATCCAGATCGGATCGGGGCTGGCCCCGTGGCCGTCGCCCTGTGCCGCCTCGCAGGCCCCCGCCCTCGTCCTCGCGCCCCCGTCCCCTCTCCCTCGACGACTCCTCTCGTTGCGCCGACCGCGACCGCGCCCTCGACGCCCGATGCCGCCCCGTCGCTCGATGTCGGAGCCACCACGCCAGCCTGCCTCCCCGTCGTCCTCTACGTCGTCATCGTCGCCACCTCGAGCTCACTGTCGCACACCTGCAGGGCCCAGTGAGCATCGCCCCTCTCCTCTCCTCCTCTGCTTCCGTCGCCGGATCCGAGCGCGCCCGTCGTTCGCGCCGTGGCATGCTGCCGTCCATGATGGCTACCGGCCTAGTGCTGCTTCGCCACCGTCGCACCCCACAGGCGCTCACCCCACCGCTCTGTCGTGCGCGCGCGCACTCGCGCTCCCCTCGCCCGATGCCGCGGCCTCCTTCCCCACACAGTGCCCTTGGCTGCGACCCCGCATCCCTGCGCTTGCCGGCGTACGCTCGCTGCTCCCTGTGCCGTACGCCCCCATGGCCGCCGGCGCTCGCGCCCGCGAGCCCCGTGGCTCCGCTTCACCCCCCCCGTTAACCCGAGCCCAGTGCACCGCGCCCGTTTGGCCTCTGGGCCAATGACAAACGGGGCCCACGCCCCTGAGAACGAAAATGGATTAAAAAGAAAAGTTTAAAAAATAATAATAATAACAATAAAATTATATATTAATTAATCAATTAATTAAAGAATTATTTAACTTAATTAATCATAATTAGATTAATCTAATCATTAATTAACCTAATTAACTCTTAGTTAATCAATCAAGTCTATGACATGCGGCCCCCCACACGTCAGTTTGACCCGGTCAACGCCCTGTTGACTGCTGACGTCATGCTGACATCATGATGATGTCAACATACACTATTCTGGATAATGTTGATTTAGAATAATTAAATAAATTCTAAAAAAGGATTAAATCTTTTAAAATTAATATAAAATAAACCGTAGCTCGGATGGAAAAACTTTGTACATGAATGTTGCTCAGAATGACGGGACGATTCCGCATACGCAGTCCGTTCGTCCGCCACACACCTCTAACCTATCGAACTCGCAACTTTCCCCCTCCGGCTCCTCTGCCCGAAAACGCGAAACACCGGGAATACTTTCCCGGGTGTTTCCCCCCTTCGTCGGTATCACCTACTACCGCGATTGGGCACACCTAGCATCGTTACTTGTCATGTCATGCGTCGATATGCATTTATTTGCATTGTATTCATTGTTTCTTCCCCCTCTTCTCTCCGGTAGACTACGAGACCGACGCTGCTGCTGCCCAGTTCGACTACGGAGTTGACGACCCCTCCTTCTTGCCAGAGCAACCAGGCAAGCCCCCCCCTTGATCACCAGATATCGCCTACTCTTCTCTATACTGCTTGCATTAGAGTAGTGTAGCATGTTACTGCTTTCCGTTAATCCTATTCTGATGCATAGCCTGACATTGTTGCTACATCTGTTGATACCTTACCTGCAATCCTAAATACTTAGTATAGGATGTTAGTTTACCATCAGTGGCCCTACACTCTTGTCCGTCTGCCATGCTATACTACTGGGCCGTGATCACTTCGGGAGGTGATCACGGGCATATACGATATACTTTACACGGTTACATTACCTGTGACACTGTTCGGAGATGGGGGCTGAAGGGGCAGGTGGCTCCATCCCGGTAGAGGTGGGCCTGGGTTCCCGACGGCCCCCGACTGTTACTTTGTGGCGGAGCGGCAGGGCAGGTTGAGACTACCTGGGTGAGAGGTGGGCCTGGCCCTGTTCGGCGTTCGCGGATGCTTAACACGCTTAACGAGATCTTGGTATTTGATCTGAGTCGGCTACGAGCCTATACGCACTAACCATCTACGTGGGAGTAGTTATGGGTATCCCGGCGTCGTGGTATCAGCCGAAGCACTTCAGACGTCAGCGACGGAGTGGCGCGCGCCGGATTGGAACGTAAGCCTGCTCTTGTATTAAGGGGGCTAGTTCTGCTTCCGGCCGCCCACGCAACGTGCAGGTGTGCTAAGGGCGATGGGCCCAGACCCCTGTGCGCTTAGGTTTAGACCGGCGTGCTGGCCTCTCTGTTGAGCCTAGGTGGGGCTGCGACGTGTTGATCTTCCGAGGCCGGGCATGACCCAGGAAAGTGTGTCCGGCCAAATGGGATCGAGCGTGTTGGGTAAGTTGGTGCACCCCTGCAGGGAAGTTAATCTATTCGAATAGCCGTGATCTTCGGTAACAGGACGACTTGGAGTTGTACCTTGACCTTATGACAACTAGAACCGGATACTTAATAAAACACACCCTTCCAAGTGCCAGATACAACCGGTGGTCGCTTTACCTCAGGGATACGAGGAGAGGATCGCCGGGTAGGATTATGCTATGCGACGCTACTAGAGAGGTTACTTGGAGATGCTACTTGAAGATGCTACTTGGAGGACTTCAATCTACTCTCTTCTACATGCTGCAAGACGAAGGCTGCCAGAAGCGTAGTCTTCGATAGGACTAGCTATCCCCCTCTTATTCTGGCATTCTGCAGTTCAGTCCACTGATATGGCCTCCTTACACATATATCCATGCATATGTAGTGTAGTTCCTTGCTTGCGAGTACTTTGGATGAGTACTCACGGTTGCTTTCTCCCCCCTTTTCCCCCTTTCCTTTCTTTCTGGTTGTCGCAACCAGATGCTGGAGTCCAGGAGCCAGACGCCACCGTCGACGACGACCCCTACTACACCGGAGGCGCCTACTACTATGTGCAGCCCGCTGACGACGACCAGGAGTAGTTAGGAGGATCCCAGGCAGGAGGCCTGCGCCTCTTTCGATCTGTATCCCAGTTTGTGCTAGCCTTCTTAAGGCAACTTGTTTAACTTATGTCTGTACTCAGATATTGTTGCTTCCGCTGACTCGTCTATGATCGAGCACTTGTATTCGAGCCCTCGAGGCCCATGGCTTGTATTATGATGCTTGTATGACTTATTTATGTTTTAGAGTTGTGTTGTGATATCTTCCCGTGAGTCCCTGGTCATGATCGTACACGTTTGCGTGCATGATTAGTGTACGATTGAATCGGGGGCGTCACATTTCCATAAGCCCACTACAAGCTTATTATTTTCGTTGTTGGTTTTCCAACAACTCTGTTATAACCTTCTTGGAAGGGTGCTTTCCTAGTTCATTTGTGGCAGAAATTGTCATTTTCTTCTCCGCCCCTTTATCCCAACAATCTAGCTTCTATTCTTTCGTTCCGGAGGCATTGTGATGTTGCTCTTTTCACTCATCATCTTGCTTTGGCAAGATCATGTTCTTTTCCTTGCTTCTCCATTTAACCGGAGTGTTGTGTCATCTCTTCAAGTTCTTTCATCTTCTCAAGTTTTGCCTCTCTTTTCAACCTGAGTGCTGTCTGAAATCCTTCTTACCCGTTGTGCCATTCTTTCAATAGTTCCGGAGGCAGTGTGTTGTTGATTTCATCAAGTATCCTCTCATCTTGTTAAGTTCATGTTCAATTCCTTCCATTTATAGTCGGAGTGCTGTCCAAATTATATCATTATTATTAATTCTCATCTCGTTTCAACCAGAGTGGTTTTGAACCCTATCTTGTCCATTAAACTCTTGATTCATGTCTTTGCAACCTTCAAGTTATCGTAATGTTCCTCATTCCTCTTTTCTAATGGATTGTTTGCAATCTCGTTCATCTCTAATTGCTCAAACTCTCAAGGTTCATGGTTTCACTCGTTTGTCGAAGAAGCAACTTAGGTTACCTCCTCTCTTCCTCTTCCGTTTCCCTCCGGTGCCATCCTAGATCTCAGGACGAGATCCTCTTGTAGTGGTGGAGTGTTGTAACGCCCCGGATACAACTTTCCATATTCGTAACTTCGACTCTTGCCTTTTCCGGAGATGCTATATGATATTTCCTTCGTGGTTGGGTTTTTGTCGTTTGTTTTGCATTTTGTTCTTGTTATGCATCTCATCTCATAGCATCATGTGCATCGCATCCATATGTTTTCATAAAACTTGCATCCGTTCGGGTTTCCCCGATTCTCTCCGTTGTCCGTTTGGAGTCCAGACCACACTTGCACGCGCCCGCGGCACCCCCGAAATATTATTTTTTAAGTGGCATAAAAATGTTCTCGGAATGGGTTGCAACTTGTTGTGTGGTCTTATTATAGTGTAGACAGGCCGCCTGCCAAGTTTCGTCGCATTCGGAGTCCATCTGATAGCCCAACCGTTAAATGTATAGCGGTACCGTTGCCGGTAGTTTCGTCGGACGTTTCGATCTCCGAGACTGCTGCCGGGTTGCACTTGTCTTCTCTCCCCTCAAGCCTAGCCCATCTAAAACAGCCCACCAACCTCTCCCAGGCCTGTCTAACCTCCCCCTCGATCGGATCCGTCGGATCGCGATCGGAGGGCTCCGAAAGCCCCCAAAACCCCCCTAACCTAGCCTACCTGCTATAAATGGACACACCCCTCTCCATTTTTGGCCTAACCTACCCCCCTAGCCTTCCCCTACCTCTGTCCCGCCGCCACCCTCCTCTGGATCCGCGCCCGACCACAGCCCCACCGCCACTTGGCGCCGCCGCCACTGCGCCCGGACCAACCAGCGCGTGCCACCTCACCCCGCCAGCGCCCTCCGGCCTCTCCCACGTCGCCACGCGGCCTCCCAGCGCCCCCCTGGCAGTTCCCCTTCCCGCGGGCCCATGGAACCCAGATCGGGGATCGCCAAGCCCATCTGGGCCCGAGGCCGAGCTCCGCGCGCCCCTGCGCCCGACCTCCTCTCGCTCCCTCGAGCGCCTCGGCCTCCCGCTTGCCCGCGCTCGTCCAGTGCCCGAGCGTGTTTGCCGGCTCCTCCGCGCGCCCCACCGCCATGAAAGTCGCCGCCGTCAGAGCTTCCTCGCCGCCGTCCCGGTAGAAGCTCGCCAGAGCACGAGCTCCGTGCCCGCACGCCGTCCGGAGCCGCACCACGCCCGGATCCGGCAACCGCCGCCGGTATCCGGTCCCTACCGCCGAATCTCGCCGTCACCGCCCTCCGCTGCTGTCTCGCCGCCGAAGTCCTTAGCGCCGCCGTTGACCGCTGCTGCCCCTGCCTCCCTCGATCCAGAGGGGATCAAGGAACAGGAGAGCGCCCGTTCTGGCTGGCCTGGTGCCCGCGTGGGCCTCCCCAGCGCCCCGGCCCAGCGCGCTGACCCCAAGCCCAGTTGCGCCCTTGTCGGGCCTCCTCCACCAACCGGCCCATGCGGCCTGGTGAGCACCCAGATCCAGTGCCCCCTCCTGTTCACTATTGGCCCAGCTAGTTTCGGCGCATTGATATTTTTTCCCTGTCCAGCGATTTTAACATTATCCGTAGAATTAACAGCTTTACAGAAAACCCCCTGATATTCATGCATTTAAAAACTCACAAATGGTGCATCGGATTAAAATGATTTATATATGTAAAATGCTCAGAAAATTGTGTAGATTAATAATATGCCACTTTCATCTATGTTAAAAATGTTTAACATGCTGTTTGTGTTTCTTTTGCATAATGCCATGCTAAGATGATTTATTTCATAACTAAATAACCGTATCTCCGAATTTAATAAACTTTATATGTAAATGGGGTGGAAAAATGCCTAGTTTAACATGGTGCACTTTATTTTGCTGTTTAACAACATTAAAATTGTGTTTAGGGCAGAACAGTACCGAATCCATAATTTGCATATGGGGATTTTCCGGAATTGTTGTTTGTGGTTTCCGGCCTATATTAAACTTGCCTAGATAGGTAGTTTCATTATGTTTCACCTCTTGCCATGTTTAATAACATTTAATATTGTTGGGTACATAACCGAGATCAAACTAAATAATTGCATGTGGTGTTTCGTCAATATACAACTCGTTGCATATTGAGCTCCACTTAATTTGTAGTGATGTTTGTTGCACTTTGCCATGCCATGCCTTATTAAACCGGATATGCATCATACTTGGTTGTGCATCGTGCCATGTCTATGTGATGGTTGTTTACCATGTTGTTTGTTTCTTTCCAGTGTTGCTTCTTAGTTCCGGTAATGTTGCGTTCGTGAGGATTCGTTCGACTACGTCCGCTTGTCTTCTTCATGGACTCGTTCTTCTTCCGTGCGGGATTTCAGGCAAGATGACCGCTACCCTGGATCTCACTACTATCATTTCTATGCTAGTTGCTTCGTTCTATCGCTATGTTGCGCTACCTATTACCTGTTATCAAGCCATCCCAAATTGCCATGAACCTCTAACCTTTGACACCTTTCCTATGCAAACCGTTGTTTGGCTATGTTACCGCTTTGCTCAGCCCTCTTATAGCGTTGCTAGTTGCAGGTGAAGTTGAAGATTTCTCCATGGTGGGCAGGATTTTGGTTGGGATATCACAATATCTCTTACATTATTAATGCATCTATATACTTGGTAAAGGGTGGAAGACTCGGCCTTATGCCTGGTGTTTTGTTCCACTCTTGCCGCCCTAGTTTCCGTCATACCGGTGTTATGTTCCCGGATTTTGCGTTCCTTACGCGGTCGGGTGATTTATGGGACCCCCTTGACAGTTCGCTTTGAATAAAACTCCTCCAGCAAGGCCCAACCTTGGTTTTACCATTTGCCTCACCTAGCCTTTTTTCCCTTGGGTTTCCGGAGCCCGAGGGTCATCTTTATTTTAGCCCCCCCCCGGGCCAGTTCTCCTCCGAGTGTTGGTCCAAACTAGAGCACCGTGCGGGACCATTCCTTGGCAACTTGGATTCGTCGGTTCCTGTATGCTTAGTTTATCCGGTGTGCCCTGAGAACGAGATATGTGCAGCTCCTATCAGGATGTGTCGGCACAGCGGGTGGTCTTTGCTGGTCTTGTTTTACCATTGTCGAAATGTCTTGTAAACCGGGATTCCGAGTCTGATCGGGTCTTCCTGGGAGAAGGTCTATTCCTTCGTTGATCGCGAGAGCTTGTCATGGGCTAAGTTGGGACACCCCTGCAGGGTATAATCTTTCGAAAGCCGTGCATGCGGTTATAGGCAGATGGGAATTTGTTAATGTTCGGTTGTAGATAACTTGACACCAGATCCGAAATAAAACGCATCAACCGCGTGTGTAGCCGTGATGGTCTCTTCTCGGCGGAGTCCAGGAAGTGAACACGGTTTCTGTGTTATGTTTGACGTAAGTCGGAGTTCAGGATCACTTCTTGATCATTGCTAGCTTCACGACCGTTCCGCTTGTTCTCTTCTCGCTCTTATTTGCATATGTTAGCCACCATATATGCTTAGTCGTTGCTGCTGCCTCACCACTTTACCCCTTCCTTTCCCTTTAAGCTTTGCTAGTCTTGATACCCATGGTAATGGGATTGCTGAGTCCTCGTGGCTCACAGATTACTACAACAACAGTTGCAGGTATAGGTTGTGCGATGATCATGACGCGAGAGCGATGTTTGCTTGTCTTGAAGTGCTGCTTCTGCTTCTTCTTTGATCAGGGGATAGGTTCCAGGTCGGCAGCCTGGGCTAGCAGGGTGGATGTCGTTTGAGCTTCTGTTTGTGTTTCATCTGTAGTCGGATGTTGATATTGTGTATGATATATTGTTGTATCCGTGTGGCATTGTATGCCTTATGTATGTATCCCCATCTTTTATGTAATGTTGATGTAATGATATCCACCTTATAAGGCATTTCAATATGCGGTTCTATCCTTGGTGGGACCTTCGAGTCTCTTTAGGATAGTATCGCATATTGGGCGTGACACACTGGATCAATATGTTAGTCCCAAAAAATAGTATAAAAAGTTGCCAAAAGTATATGAAAGTTGAATAATATTGGCATGGAACAATCAAAAATTATAGATACGACGAAGACGTATCAGCATCCCCAAGCTTAATTCCTGCTCGGCCTCGAGTAGGTAAATGATAAAAAAGATAATTTTTGATGTGGAATGCTACCTAGCATAATCTTGATCATATGTCTAATCATGGCATGTATATTAATACACGAGTGATTCAAAGCAATAGTCTATCATTTGACATAAAAACAATAATACTTCGAGGATACCAATAAAGCAATCATGTCTTTTCAAAACAACATGGCCAAAGAAAGTTATCCCTACAAAATCATATAGTATGGCTGTTGCTCTATCTTCATCACACAAAGTATTTAATCATGCACAACCCCGATGACAAGCCAAGCAATTGTTTCATACTTTATTAATCTCGAACTTTTTCAACTTTCACGCAATACATGAGCGTGAGCCATGGACGTAGCACTATATGTGGAATAGAATGGTGGTTGTGGAGAAGACAAATAGGAGAAGATATTCTCACATCAGCTAGGCGTATCAACGGGCTATGGAGATGCCCATCAATAGATATCAATGTGAGTGAGTAGGGATTGCCATGCAACGGATGCACTAGAGCTATAAGTGTATAAAAGCTCAAACTGAAAACTAAGTGGGTGTGCATCCAATTTGCTTGGTCATGAAGACCTCGGGCATTTGAGGAAACCCATCATCAGAATATACAAGCCAAGTTCTATAATGAAAATTCCCACTAGTATATGAAAGTGAAAGCATAGGAGACTCTCTCTATGAAGAACATGGTGCTATTCTGAAGCACAAGTGTGGTAAAAGGATAACATTGCCCCTTCTCTCTTTTTCTCTCATTATTTATTTATTTATTTATTTATTGAATAGGCTTCTTTAGCCTCTCTCTTTTTTTTATTTAGGCTTCGTTGGCCTCTCTTTTTTTATTAAGTCCGGAGTCTCATCCCGACTTGTGGGGGAATCATAGTCTCCATCATCCTTTCCTCACTAGGGCAATGCTCTAATAATGATGATCATCACACTTTTATTTACTTACAACTCAATATTACCACTCGATACTAGAACAAAGACATGACTCTATATGAATGCCTCCGGCAGTGTACTGGGATGTGCAATGATCTAGCATAGCAATGACATCAAAAAACGGACAAGCCATAAAAACATCATGCCAGCTATCTTACGATCATGCAAGGCAATATGACAATGAATGCTCAAGTCATGTATATGATGATGATGGAAGTTGCATGGCAATATATCTCGGAATGGCTATGGAAATGCCATGATAGGTAGGCATGGTGGCTATTTTGAGGAAGATATAAGGAGGCTTATGTGTGATAGAGCGTATCGTATCACGGGGTTTGGATGCACCGGTGAAGTTTGCACCAACTCTCGAGGTGAGAAAGGGAATTCACGGTACCGAAGAGGCTAGCAATGATGGAAGGGTGAGAGTGCGTATAATCCATGGACTCAACATTAGTCATAATGAACTCATATACTTATTGCAAAAATCTACAAGCCATTGAAAACAAAGTAGTACGTGCATGCTCCTAGGGGGATAGATTGGTAGGAAAATACCATCGCTCGTCCCTGACCGCCACTCATAAGGACGACAATCAATAAATAAAATTGTGCTCCAACTTCATCACAAAGCGGTTCACCATACGTGCATGCTACGGGAATCACAAACCTTAACACAAGTATTTCTACTAATCCAAAGTCGCCGACTAGCATGACTCTAATATCACCACCTTTACGCAAAACTATTGCAAGGAATCAAACATATCATATTCAGCGATCTACAAGTTTATGTAGGATTTTATGACTAACCATGTGAATGACCAATTCCTGTGATCTCTCTAAATAGATATAAGTGAAGAAAGAGAGTTTAATTATTTCTACAAAAGATATGCCCATGCTCTAACCAATATAAGTGAAGCAAAAGAGCATTCTACAAATGGCGGTTTTCTATGTGAAGAGAAACAAGCAATCCAGACTTCAAATGATATAAGTGAAGCACATGAAGCATTCTATAAAGCCACACTCAAAAGATATAAGTGAAGTGAAATGAGCATTCTATAAATTAACCAAGGACTATCTCATACCAGCATGGTGCATAAAAGAAAAGTGAAAACTAAATGCAAAAGACGCTCCAAGACTTGCACATATCGCATGAACGAAACGAATACGAAAACATACCAATACTTGTTGAAGAAAGAGGGGATGCCTTCCGGGGCATCCCCAAGCTTAGACGCTTGAGTCTCCTTGAATATTTACTTGGGTGCCTTGGGCATCCCCAAGCTTGACCTCTTGCCTCTCTTCCTTCTCCTCATATCGACACCCCCTCGATCAAACACTTCATCCACACAAAACTTCAACAGAAAACTCGGTAAGATCCGTTAGTATAATAAAGAAAATCACTACTCTAAGTACTTTTGCAAACTAATTCATATATTTTTTTGCATTGTGTCTACTGTAATATAGCTTTTCTATGGCTTAATCCAGTGATAGAAATTGATAGTTTCATCAAAACAAGCAAACTATGCATCAAAAAACAGAATCTGTCAAAAACAGAACAGTCTGTAGCAATCTGAACATTCACCATACTTATTTTATCGCAAAACTTCTACCAAAATTAGGACAAATAAACAATTTGGACATAAAGACAGTGCAAAAGGAATCAGAACCATTTGACTTTCCAGCAAAAAATGTAAAATCGCGCACTACAGACAAAGTTTCTGTCCTGCACCGTACAAACCAACAAGCATTGTAAACATCCTAAAGGAAAACCTTGGAACATTATTTTTATAATACAGTGGAATTGTACAAGGGGATAATTATTTTTTATGAAAAGTTTCTGTAATTAAGATTCACAAAGTTTCCGTGAGCATGAACAAAGTTCAAGGAGCTCTCCCACTTCAACAATGCTTGTCTTTCTCACTTTCACTTTCCTTTTTGAAAGGTTTTGGGTTCTCCTCTTTATTTTTTGTTTTTAAACTATATAAAAGCACACAACAGAAATAAACGACTCTCTAAAACTTCCGGGTTGTCTCCCTGGCAGCGCTTTCTTTAAAGCCATTAAGCTAGTCATATAGTGCTCAAGTCATGAATCCACCCGGATCCCAAGGTATATCAAAGCTAATTTTAATTAAAAATGATTTGTAATTTAGTAGTGAGCACAAAGTAACATATATCATGCAACAATGAAGTCTAACCCTCTTCCTATACATCGGCATGTCATAAAAGCACAATTCATGCACACAAAGTATAGGCCAATGCATAGTATAAACAGTTTCTTGCAATTTTATCATATTGGAAACATAGAGAGATGGAGATATAGTTCCTCTCTCATAATAATTGCAAGTAGGAGCAGCAAGCACATGCATATTATATCTATCAAAATCATCATTTATAGTAGTAAAAGGCAACCCATCAATATAATCCTTAATAAGCACAAACTTCTCTGATATAGTGTAGTTTGGAGGATTCAAAAAGATAATAGGACTATCATGCGTGGGTGCAATAGCAACAATTTCATGTTTAACATAAGGAACTATAGCAAGTTCATCTCCGTAAGCATCATTCATATTGGCATCTTGGCCACAAGCATAAGCATCATCAAAAGGGGATATTTCAAGAGAATCAACGGGATCATAACAATCATCATAGCAATCATCATTCGGTAAGCACGAAGGGGAATTAAACAATGTATGAGTTGAATAGTTACTCTCATTAGAAGGTGGGCACGGGTAGCTAATCCGCTCTATCTCCTTTTGTTCTTCGCTCTCCTCATCATCTTTTTCATCCAATGAGCTCACAGTTTCATCAATTTCTTCTTCCATAGCTTCCTGCAAAATATTAGTCTCTTCTTGGACAGCGGAGAAGTCCTCAATATATGGTTTAACATAGGCACTAGAAGCATAATTATCATAACAATATTCAAGTATGGTAAAATTTTCAGATTTGTGGAGAGTAGCATCATACTTTTCAATCAAAGAAGCAATTTCACAAGCACCCTTAAAAGCAACAAATTCTTCAATTTGTTGAACATCATAGTAATTATAAACACCCTTAGCATACGAAGATACGATTCCATTATCACTAAACTCACATTGGTAGGGAAGGTGTTTCTTAGGGTTTTCAGAACAACAAGTAACATCATATATTTCACACAAATTCCAAGCATAGCATTGCAAACAATGAATTTGATCCAGTAAAAGTTTCCCTTTTTCAAATATACGGTGTCGCACATAACAAGCATGCTCATCTAAAGATTTGCCCTCAACTAAGCTAGTGGGGGTTTCAGCATGAGCACAAAGGGATCGAAGATGATCCAAGTAAAAAGCTTCAGGAGTGTGATAGATTTTGAGTGGTTCTTCAACCATTGGTGTAGTAGGTACAACTATTTTTTTGGTATTTTGCGTTTCCTACCAATAACTAAAGATAGAAAACAACTAAGAACAGCAAATAAAAATTACTTAGTGATAAAGCAAACAACCACACACGAGAATATTCACCCCACGCTATGACTCCCCGGCAACGGTGCCAGAAAAAGGTCTTGCTAACCCGTTGTAGCCTCTTCCGATAAGTAAGAGTGTCGAACCCAACTAGGAGCTAAAGGTAGAACAATTATTCTCTCAAGTCCTATGTGCCACTGATACGACTCTACGCATGCTAAGTGTTTGCTTTACCTAGAACAAGTACGAAACTAAAAGTACTTTGTACGTGTTGTTGGATAGGTTTGCAAGAATATAAAGAACGCGTAAATAAAAGGTAGGGGCTATTTAGATAAAGATGCAATAAAGTAAATATAGCGAGTGTGGAAAAGTGGTGGTAGGAGTTGTGAAATTGTCCCTAAGCAATTGACTACGTTACTAGACCGATAATCACTATTGCAATTCTATTTGAGGGAGAGGCATAAGCTAACATACTTTCTCTTCTTGGATCATATGCACTTATGATTGGAACACTAGCAAGCATCCGCAACTACTAAAGATCATTAAGGTAAAACCCAACCATAGCATTAAAGTATCAAGTCCCCTTTATCCCATACGCAAACAACCTACTTACTCGGGTTTGTGCTTCTGTCACTCACGCCACCCACCATAAGCAAATCATGAACATATTGCAAACCCTACAGCAGGAATCCCTCACGCTTGCGCGACACGGAGAGCACCATAGGACAGCACCAATAATAAAATATGCAACTCAAACCAATCATAGCAATTCATCAATCACTGGTAGGACAACGAAAATCTACTCAGACATCATAGGAAGGCAACACATAATTGGATAATAATATGAAGTATAAAGCACCATGTTCAAGTAGAGGGTACAACGGGTTACGGGAGAGTGGACCGCTGGATATAGATGGGGGAAGGTGATGTAGATGTTGGTGAAGATGATGGAGGTGTTGGTGAAGATCACGATGATGATGATGGCCCCCGGCGGCGCTCCGGCGCCACCGGAAGTAAGGGGGAGAGAGCCCCCCTTCTTCTTCTTATTCCTTGACCTTATCCCTAGATGGGAGAAGGGCCACCCCTCTGGTCCTTGGCTACCATGGCATGGGAGGGTCGAGAGCCCCTCCGAGATTGGATCTATATCTCTGTCTCTCTCTGTTTCTGTGTTCTCAGATTCTGCCCTTTCACTGTTTCTTTTATATCCGGAGATCCGTAACTCCGATTGGGGTGAATCTTTCACGCAGATCTTTCTCATAAAATTAGCTTTCTTGCGGCAAAATAAGAGCGTCAACCGCCTTACGGGGGGCCAGGAGGGTCCAGGGCGCGCCCCCTGTCTTGTGGCCCCCTCGGGCACCGTCTCGCGTTGATTTTTCCTCCCAAAAATCACAAATATTCCAAAATAATTCTCCATCTGTTTTTATCCCGTTTGGACTCTGTTTGATATTGGGTTTCTACGAAACATAAAACATGCAACAAACAGGAACTGGCACTAGGGCACTGGATCAATATGTTAGTCCTAAAAAATAGTATAAAAAGTTGCCAAAAGTATATGAAAGTTGAATAATATTGGCATGGAACAATCAAAAATTATAGATACGATGGAGACGTATCACTTACTATATAGGCTCAGTTTACTTATTTGTCTTCAAAGCCACCGTGTTTTGAAGACTTTCATAAAAATCGCCTATTCACCCGCACCCCCCTCTAGTCGGTAACTAGGCGCGTCGAGCAGCCCCGTCATGGGCGACGGCGGGCGACAGCTTGCCTGGCTCAGGCGGCGGCGACTTATGCTGCGACGGTGGGTCATCCGGCTTCGGATCGGCGGCGGCATGGAGGGCCTGGTGGGCGACTTGGCGCCACCTCCGGTCAGATCTGATCTGGCCGGTGCATCCAGCCGTGGTGGCCATCTCCTTCGTCGGAGTTGGTCAGCCTGAGGCTGGATGATCAGATCTCAGGATCCGTCATCTAGTTCCGGCTGCGAGTCGGGAAGACATAGTTGTGGGTGAAAACCTTGCCGATGGCAGGCGATTGCGGCGTTATGCGTCGTTACCTTGATGAAGGCATCATCGTGCAACGACTGTCAACCCACTCGTGCTGCTCTGAGGGAAACCTTAGGATTAGGTCTTCCAGATCGGACGATGGTGGTACTGCGGTGTCGTTTCTCTCTTGGGAGCATCGTTTGTGGAGCAGTGCTGGAAGACAGAGGCAGGAGGTGGAGCGGCTTCGTCTTGCACAGAGCTTTGGTGGAGATGTCAAGTCATGCCTGGCCAACAGGTGCTACGCTGCGTCATGCCTGATCGGCAGGTGCTACGCACGACAGATCTTCCAGAATCTTCGCGTCTGGATGGACGAGCGCGAGGCGGCGGCGCCGTTGGGCACTGTGGTGGCGTCGACGGATGGACGGACTGGCAAAGATGATGCGGATCTCTCTGCTGAAGATGGGTCAGCGGTCCGATAATTATGGCAGCGTCTAAAACGTGTGCATGTGGTGTACGCTTTAGGTCTGCTGCACCGGATGTTCATTCCGATACGTTATGTGGATGGATCGGCGATGACACCAGTTTAGATATGGGGAGTGAGAGCACTCCATATTACCGAATTTTGTAGATGCAAGTGGTGGCTTCAGATAGCTTGATGTATGTTCTTGTTAGACCATGGTGAAATAATAAATAAAGATGGCCGCATGCATCGATTGATGCAGAGGCCAGGGTTTTAACTTCCTTTAAAAAAACAATTACTAATAAATATTTGTGTGCATCACTCGCAACGATACAGAGGCCAAGGCTATGTCCTCCTTAAAAGATCTAAGCTGAAACTCAAAAAACCTTTCCCTCTGAATTTATGTGCAAAATAAGCATGCCATATACATGCTGTCACACCATACTCTCCTTTCAATGCGAACACTGTACACGCATTACGCATACCTTCGTACAGGCTTTATCGAATGCTGCTACACGCTCTAGTCGGTGTGTGTCACTTGGACGAGTAGGCATGCTCGTCGTCGTCGTCGTGGTGCTCCTCCTTAGCACCGACGCGCTCGTGCTGGTTCAAGACAGACTGCAGCTCCAGGGGGGTGGCGGACAAGGCCTTGATGAGGTTGCCAAACCAGTGGAGCGGCGACGGCAGCGACGAGGGCATTGGCAGGCTCAGCCCCTTTTTCAACGACGGCACCTTGGTCTGGCCCAGCTCTACCTGTCCCATCAGGTGCACCACCCCTTTCTCCTCGTCCTCCTCCTTGAGCCCCACCAGCTTCTTCTTGTTTCGGTACGCCATGTAGAGCGCCAGCTGCGCCGTGCCCATCACAAAACCCATGGCGTTGGGGATCTGAAAGTAGTTCCAAAAAGTGTGAAGTTAGTTAAATCTGCGCCTCTATGTATATGTGTATGGACGTCATGTGTGCATGATGCATGCGTACCCCGATGAAGTAGTCCTTGACGAGCAGGGAGTAGACGCTCCAGATGCCTCCGTTGAGGAAGAGGAAGGACAGGGAGAAGGGCATGTACTCCACGCTCCGGGTCTTCACCACTGTCCTCTGCGGCCAAGTTTTCAGTCGCTCAATTGTAACATACTGCCAGTGAGTGCATTTGAGTAATCGAGTACGTGGCAAACAAAAAAACGTTATTTTTTTTCTCCCGAGAGGCTTGAGTGCGATGAGAAACCGAACCAGTTAAGGCATCTGAAACACGCATTAATGGTCACCACCGACCAGCTGTGGCCTGCGGGGTGATCATGTCACGTCGTTACATACGAATACGGATAGACTGTGTGTCATGACTCACTCCGCACATGATGAGACTTAAAGCATCTGCAACAAACGCGTCAAGTAAAATTGTTTTTTAGCGCGCGTGGCCCAGTTTCGCGCGCTCCAACGATGACGGCAAAATAGCGCTCGCGGGAAGCGTTTGTGCGCGCGCAGCAACTGGCGCGGTAGATTTGGCGTGCCGCTTCGCGCGTCTATAAAATCCGGCGCTCGCCACGCGCCCTTTCCCTCGCCACCTCGCCGCTTCTGTCTTTCTCGCCGCTTTCCCCGCCACCACCGCGCCACCATGCCGCCGCACCACCGGGGTTCTTCGGGCTACCGCGGCGTCCGCGAGTGCCCCAACGGCTGGTACTCCGCCGAGATCCGGTCCGGCGACGTCCGGCTCGGCCTCGACTCGTTCCGGACAGCGCACGAGGCGGCCCGCGCGTACGACGCGGCGGCGTGGCGCTTGGAGAGGCCCCGTCGCAGATGAAATTCTGGGACGTCTTCACGCGCGAGCAGGCGCATCGCGTCGCCCCTCCGCCTCGTCTCATCACGGACAAGGAGCATGCGGACCACGTTCGGCTGCAGCGCCGCCTCCTCGTCGCTGAGGAGGACGAGCGAGCCATGGCGGAGTGGCGCCCGCGCCACCCGGAGGACGTCACCGCTGGGAACGCCTTCTAGGCAGAGAGGACGGCAAGGCGCCGCGCGAAGCGTGCCGACAGGCGTCGGCGCAAGGCACTGGCCTTATGGCAGTGCGATATCATCGAGAACGGCGGGCAGTCGATCTTCTCCCCCAACGATCCACGTTGGGATGACATGTGGCTCGATACCTCGGACGACACTACCGAGGATGATGATGATGATGATGACGGTTGGGAGTCACCGTAGTTTTTCTCAGTTGCACCGTAGTTTTTTCTATCTAGTTGCACCGTATTTCTATCTATCTATGCTTTGGAACTATGTAAAATATCTTTGTATCCTTTTTTATCTATGCTATGAACTATGTATCTTTTTTTAACTATGCAAAGTTTTCTAAAAAAATGTTTGTGCGAAAGCGCGCGCTGTGCATTTTAGCGTGTTGTATTTTAGCGCGGCCGTTGTAGCCAGCGCTGCGCGCCGCGCCAAATCTGTCGAAGGGCGCGCTGTAAACCAGAATTTAGCGCGCCACGCGTTTGACGCTTGTTGGAGATGCTCTTAACTCCAAATTAATGCAAGTCCAGGAATCAAAATCTAGATATGCATTTTGATGGGGAATAAAAATCTAGAATGAAGGCATAGACTATTAGAATCCAAGACTGGCACCATAAAGGCAAGTTATCAAGCTGACGCCTCCAAATATCCGCAAATACGTTTGAACGTGTATGACGGACATCCTGTTGGGCACCACGCCATCCAACCATGTTCCGTAAATATCCATCCATTTCAAACAGTTTAAACATGGATTACTAATAAAATTACATGCAAAATACTCCCTCCGTTCCTAAATATAAGTCTTTTTAGAGATTCCACTATGACTATATACGGATGTATATAGATGCATTTTAAGTGTAGATTCATTCATTTTGCTTTGTATGTAGTCCATCTAGTAGAATCTCTATAAATACTTATATTTAGGAACGGAGGGAGTAGGTGAGAAGTCTTGTTCTATTCAAGGGCGATTTGATGCGTGCTCAAGCGAAGCTTTAGCTTTTATTACTTCTTCTGCTATAAATCGAAGAAAACGACATCAGACCAACACCTACTGCTTCATGACAGATTTGGGAGAGTTACACCTACTGCTATAAATCGAAGAAAACACTGACATTTTGCTAAAAGTACACAGTTTTAAATTGCGATTCAGATTTGGGAGAGTGTGGTTTTAGGTGACCCAGACTTCCAAAATCTCAGACATTTGAGAATTGAAATATATGATGGGAAATGACTTTGTCCTAGTTAAAGTTACTTCTGCTTCTCCCCGCAAAAAAAAGTTACTTCTGTTTGAAAGGAAACGCTACCGTGAGAGAGACAGTTTTCGAAAAGAAAAGAAAAAGGCAAGATTTTCGTGGTGGTAGAAGTGAAGAGATAATCGAGCTTGTTACTAACCATTGCGGCCATGGGTGCAGCATACATTGCGATGGTGAGAGCGGAGCAGAGAACCCCCACCGCGAACAGCCGGACGGCGCCGTGCAGCGCCACCAGCCCCACCAGGACGACCGCGGCAAAGAAGCAGATGTTCACGCCCACCACCACCTTGGCCATCTTCACCTGCAAATTAGTTATCCAAAGTTCAGATCCGTCCGGGTTCCATCTGTCCATGACGAGAGCGCCGCAGCAGCGCTACTAGCTGAAAATGGGATTGTGTAGGGCGCAGACTGATGGACGCACCTTGGTGTCCCTGGGGGCATAGGCGAGGTAGAGAGCGACGTAGGTGACCTGCAGAGCGGCGCCGGCGGCGTTGACGGTGATGAGGAGGAGGCCGCCGGGCTTGAGGAAGCCATAGAAGGCCCAGAGGGAGGTGTAGAGGAGGGTGGTGACGTACGGCAGCCACCGGAATTCCTCCGTGCTCTTGTTCCGCACGACCCTCCGGAAAGTCGCACTGAATCATGCAAGCAAAACACAGACAGCATCAGCATCAGCTTCTGGATGCATCTTTCTGATGATGCAGAGGCTGGGGTAAATCTCCTTTTTTTATAAAAAAAAATCAGCTTCTGAATCGCGCAAGAATTGGTAAACCACGAGCGCTTATATATATATATATATATATATATATATATATATATATATATATATATATATATATATATATATATATATATATATATATATATATATATATATAGTCGGAGCAGAGCGCTCATATAAAGTGGATTTCCCGTCTAAGGAGGATCAGATGAGGATTCTCAAGTTCGGTATGAGCAGGGTCACAGGTACTAGTTTTGTGCTGGAATTCGATGAGTGGAAAAAGAAAGAGCCACAGGGCACGCCTTTAACTCAGATTTGGGTTCGTTTCTCTGGTGCCCCGTCTGCTCCTTTGGATAGCTTCTTGGTGACCTGGAGTCTGGGGTCTTTGATTGGCAGGACTGAGCAGGTGGATATGCAGTTCACTCGGGCTCATGGGGTGGCACGGCTGCTGGTCAGTGTCGCCAATATTCAGTTCTTGCCAGACGTGGTGCCTTGGACTTACGCAGGTGTTTTATATCAGCTGAATGTTGAGTATGAGGATCCTGATCTTTTCAATGAGTTTGAGGATGATAATCCCGTGGATACTTCTGAGGGAGGAGGGGGTTCGGGGAACCAGGATGATATTGCAAAGAGTAATGATGACAAGGCTATGGGACCGTCGGGGCCGTCGGATAATGCTGACTCCGCCCCTGTTGGGCCGTCTAGCACAGTTCCGACTACCAATCTTCAGCTGGGTTCTATTGGGGCGTTCTCGGCGCCGCCGAGGTTGTCGTGTGACAGGGTTGGTTCTGCGAGCCCGGTGCTCAGTTTGCGTGTGGCGAGGTCTGTTGAGGACGAAGGTGCTGCGGGGCAGGAGGTCCCGCCCTCGGTTCCTGTTTCTCCCTCGGCTATGGCTGTGGTGGCCGAGCCGGTGGTCGCGGGGGGAGTTGTCGAGCAGGAGGCTCGGCCCTCCGGGTCTTTGACGCTGGCGGTGCCGAGGGGCGGCGTGGCCCCTTTGGTGAGGTCGTCGGCTTGCGGGGGAACGGGCGCGCAGGAGGCCGTCGTTTCCCCTTCTGCTGCTCTGGAGGGCGGGCAGCCTGGTGTGGTCGCTGCGGCACCGGATTCCCTGGATCGCGCTAGGACGAGTTCACCGGGCTCGGGCATCGGCGAGATGGCCGTCGATAGGCCCTGGGAGCTCTCATCGTCTTTGGATGTTGCTCCGGTGGCCCCGGCGCTGGTCACCACTGCTGGGGGACGGGCATGAGGCTCTTTCCCCAGCGCTGCTTCTCGCGAGGAGGTCATCGCTTTCGGTGGGATCCCGGATCCTGTCTCTGCAGGGAGACGGGTCAGCGGGAGACTGCAGGAGCACCCGGATGTTGATGACATGCAGCTCAGGTGCGCGTTGAGGGCGGCCAAGTTGCGGGACGTCGAGCTTTCTACTGGTATGTCTGTTAACAAGTCTAATTCTATTATGCATTTTACCAATGATGAGATTGTGCAAAATGCCAACCAATTAGGAGTATCTCTTGGTAATAATGATCTAGAGATTTCTAAGTCTGTTAACGATATGCTAGATTTGGAAGCTGAACGAGCGTTAGATTTGATTCGTAACATAGCTGCAGTTAGACCGATGAATGAGTCGGAGATTGATGCGCTTGGGGTTAGGGTTCTTGATGGCTTGTGTCCTGATCTTGACCCTGCGGTACAGGAGACGGAGGAGGAGGATGAGTATCCCTCCCGGGATACTACTAACCTTGAAGTTGAGTCTTTGGCCATAGAGGCTCATTCCGAGCGTGCCGATCCTTCTGATGTTTGCGTTAAGCCTAAGAGGACCTGGAAACGGAAGGTTTACCCGGTGTCGGCTGTGCGTAGAAGTGCTAGGATCTATACCTCCAAAAAATTTCATGATGAAATATGAGAGGCATCTTTTGGAACAGCAGAGGTCTTAAAGACTTGGCTAAAAGACGGTTTCTAGCAGAGGCTTCTCTTGAACATCATTTAGATTTTATTGCTTTATCCGAGACTGGACGAGGTAATTTTTCCCCACAATTTCTTAGTACCTTATCTGGGGGGGGGTAGATTTTGACTGGCACTGCCTCCCACCTCGAGGAAGATCCGGTGGGGTTTTACTCGGGGTTAAGTGCGAAACGTTGGAGGTTCGGAGTGTAGTGTTGGGTGAGTTTGCGGTCAAGTTTCGGGTAAGAACTAAAGCAGATGGTTTTGATTGGGCTTTGGTGGCAATCTATGGGGCTGCGCAACCCGAACTCAAACCAGATTTCTTGGCTGATTTGGTCCGTGTTTGCGGTAATGAGCAACTACCCGTCTTAGTGGGGGGTGATTTCAACATTATTCGAAGAAAGGAGGAAAAGAATAATGACAACTTTGACGGCAGATGGTCGTTTATGTTCAATACTATCATAGAAAGCTTGGATCTCAGAGAGATAGAGCTTTCGGGTAGGAAATTCACTTGGGCAAACTCGCTATCGGTTCTGACTTTTGAGAAGCTTGATCGTGTTTTGGCGAGCGTCGATTGGGAACAGAAGTTTCCTCTGGTAACGGTGCAGGCGTTGACACGAGGTATCTCGGATCACACACCGCTACTAGTCGACTCAGGGGCTCAAACTAATATGGGTAATAAGAATATTTTCTCCTTCGAACTTGCTTGGTTTGAAAGAGAAGGTTTCATTGAGTTGTTAGCTAGAGAGTGGGCTAAAGACTCGGGGGGAAGGTCACCCATTGAGCGGTGGCAATGCAAGATTCGTCATCTGCGAAGGTTCCTTCGTGGATGGGCTAAGCATACGAATGGAATTTATAAGGCGGAGAAGGAAAGGCTCCTTATGATTATTCATTCCCTTGAGTTAAAAGCTGAAACCTCTATTTTAGATACCAGCGAGTTGGAGTCTAAAGTGGAGGCTGAGTTAAGGCTGAAAGAGCTTCTCCGCGAGGAGGAATTGAAATGGGCTTTGAGAGCTAAGGTTCGTAAGGTTGTCCAAGGAGAGGATAACACTCAATTCTTTCATATGATTGCTAATGGAAAGCATCGTAAGAAGAGAATTTTTCAATTAGAACAAGATGAAGGGACGATAGTTGGTCAGGAAAACCTGAAAGTTTACATTACCAACTATTATAAGCAGTTGTTTGGCCCTCCAGAAGAGAGTTTTGTGTCCTTGGATGAGTCAAGAGTTGAGGATGTTCCCCAACTTGAGACGGAAGAGAATGAGATTTTGACTGCTCCTTTCACGGAGAAGGAGGTGCTTGAGGCCATTGCACAAATGAAAAACAATAAAGCGCCAGGACCAGATGGGTTTCCGGCGGAGTTCTACAAAAAGTGCTGGCATTTTATTAAAGGTGACCTGTTGCCGATGTTTCATGAGTTGTTCACTAGTCAGCTTCATTTGTTCAAGCTCAATTTTGGAACGATAACTCTTCTTTTTAAGAAGACAGAGGCTATTCGCATTGAGCAGTTCAGACCCATATGTTTGCTTAATGTCAGTTTCAAAATTTTCACCAAGGTTGGGACGAACCGTCTCACGTAGATTGCGCATTCAATTGTGCAACCGTCCCAGACCGCTTTCATGCCGGATAGAAATATCCTTGAAGGGGTGGTCATCTTGCATGAAACGCTCCATGAAATCCACTCAAAAAAACTTGATGGTGTGGTTTTTAAAGCGGATTTTGAAAAAGCATACAATAAAGCTAAATGGCCTTTCCTTCAACAGGCGTTGCGTATGAAAGGATTTGACAAGGCCTGGTGAGACTAGATCGAGTCCTTTACGCAAAAAGGGAGTGTAGGGATTAAAGTGAATGATGATATAGGTCACTATTTCCAGACACACAAAGGACTAAGGCAGGGTGATCCCATGTCACCGAGTCTATTCAACATAGTGGCTGATATGCTATCTATTTTAGTAGGTCGGGCTAAGGATGCGGGGCAGGTTTCGGGCTTGGTTCCGCACCTAGTTGATGGTGGTATATCCATTTTGCAGTATGCTGATGATACTATCATCTTTATGGAGCATGACTTGGCGAAAGTAAGGAACATGAAGCTTGTGTTGTGCTTATTTGAACAATTGTCTGGACTCAAGATTAACTTCCATAAGAGCGAACTGTTTTGCTTTGGAAGAGCTAGTGAGGACCAGGAGGCGTATAAGCAATTGTTCGGATGTGATTGGGTTCGCTACCGTACTTAGGTATACCCATTCATCATCGTAAGCTGACGAACAAGGAGTGGAAGTGCATCGAGGATCGTTTTGAAAAGAAACTAAGCTGTTGGAAAGCGAAGCTCATGTCATATGGAGGTCGATTAATTCTGATTAATTCGGTCCTCATCTGTATGCCCATGTTTCTTTTATCTTTTTGAGGTCCCGGTGGGAGTCAGGAAGAGGTTAGACTTTTATCGATCCCGGTTCTTTTGGCAGAATGATGAGTTGAAACGAAAGTATAGGCTTGCCAAATGGGATATCATCTGTAGGCCGAAGGACCAAGGCGGTCTAGGCATTGAAAATCTAAAGATCAAGAATAGATGTCTCCTTAGCAAGTGGCTTTTTAAACTTTCGTCCGAGACAGAGGCTACTTGGGCTCAGATTCTGCGTAATAAGTATCTTCAGTCAAAAACTTTGGCTCAGGTGACTGTGCGCCCGACTGATTCACCATTTTGGAAAGGGTTGATGAGAGTCAAGCCCCTCTTCTTTAACAGGGTAAAAATCTTAGTCGGTGATGGGGCTAGTACGAGGTTCTGGGAGGATACGTGGCTAGGGGAGACGCCTCTGGCACTTCAATATCCTACTCTATATAACATTGTTCAACGTCGAGAAGCATACGTTGCAACTGTCTTACAGTCCACGCCTCTCAATATTAGCTTCCGGAGGACGCTAGTAGGCGATCGTTGGGAGGCATGGCTTCATCTTGTACGAAGGCTGATGGATGTTCAGCTGTCTCAGCAGCCAGATAGATTGTTTTGGAAACTGACTAAGGACGGCAGGTTCTCGGTCAAATCCATGTATCTGGATGTCATAAACACTAGTGTCATTCCTTGCTCGAAGCACGTCTGGAAAGTTAAGGTACCTTTGCGAATCAAAGTGTTTATGTGGTTTGTGCATAAACAAGTCATTTTGACAAAGGATAATCTGGCAAAACGCAATTGGATGGGTTCTGCTAGGTGTAGTTTTTGTGATTGTAACGAAACTATCAGGCACCTCTTTCTAGATTGTCCACTGGCTAAGATTCTTTGGCGTTCGATTCATATTGCTTTTAATATTACTCCACCTACCTCTATCAATATGTTATTTGGAACATGGCTTGATGGGGTGAACTTGGATGTAGCAAGACACATTCGTGTTGGCGTGTGTGCCTTGTTATGGGCAGTATGGAACTGCAGAAATGATTTGGTTTTTAACAGAGCAACGAACTTTCATTTTTTGCAGGTTATCTTCAGGGCCACAGCATTGATCCGTATGTGGTCGCTACTCACTCCGACGAAGGCCAGGAGGCGTTTGGCTACTGCGTCTACCCGATGGGAGATGGTAGCTCGGGTTATTTTCAACCGGTTTGGATGGCGGTCATGTAATAGGATAGGCATGTAGTGCTCCTATTTTATTTGACAGCCGGTTGTGGCTTCATGATTAGGCTCGTTTGAGCAGCTTGTTTTCTTTTCGACCTTTCAGATACTGGAGACTTTGTGACTCATTTTGTTTTTTAATAATATGAGCCGTATGCATCTTTCTGATGCAGAGGCTGGGGTAATACCCCTTTTCTAAAATATATATATATATATATATATATATATATATATATATATATATATATATATATATATATATATATATATATATATATATATATATATATATATATATATATATATATAGTCGGAATTGCTGGCTGAACTCACATTGGAGATGTGAAGACGAGTATGGAGATTATGTTCCCTGTTGCAGAAAAGAAAGAGAATGATGTTGAGAGCAGTGACATTTAAGCAAGAGAAGGTAAGCATGAAGAAGCTTGGATCGGCGCAAGAGAAAGAGAACTGACCGACGATTCCGACGAAGAAGCTTGGATCGGCCATTGGATTCTACTACTTGTTGCAGTGTGAGAGACGGGAGGTACAAATTGATGGCAAGCTACGTACTTCTCTCACATAGACATAGATGACCATATATATAGATAGAGAGAGCACTGGTGGACAGCCTCAAGTGTTTGGTTGTACTGCTAGGATCTTGTCCCATAAGCACGCATCAAATTTCACAGTGCCGGATCTGCAGAGGGGCCACACATAGACTGACATAGGCCGGCCGGACGGACGGTCAGTAGACAGACGTGGCGTGCTACGGAGCGGTGAAATCCATCCCGGCCACTTTCTTGACCTCAAGATTTCTCCTATTAGTTTCCTGGCCACAATTTGTTGGCCGTAGGTAAGCAGCCGGTAGTGCAGATGCAGATAACCATTTCCGACGTACGTAGCTGGTTCGTTAATTGAGCGCTGCCGCAAGAAGTGGACTAGATCACTACCAAGGTGCCATCAGCCTTTGCACTCTCGGGCTCTCACTTGCTAGTTGCTAGTAGTAGCTTTAGCTAGTGAGGGTTAGGCATGGCAGGATCCAGAATTCCAGACGCCACTCAAGGACTAGAGGCCGAAAGGCGAGAGAATGTGACGTCGACCATGGGAACGGACACAGATCGGAGGTCGACCACACCCACACGTTCTAGAGAGTGGACACACACACGTTGCGGCCATGGGCAGAAATCACATATTTTACCTGAGACCCAAATCAAATCACAAACTGACCTGGTCATGAAAAAAATTCATTCTGCTGATCTTTTGGTGTGGCGCCCGACAGTTGGGCGCCACACCCTACTGTGCAGCGCCCTTCCTTTAGACGTCGCACCTCCTGCCACCGTGGCAGCCCTGGTCCAGTTGCGGCCCCACACGCATCTGTGCAGCGCCTAAGGGCTAGGCGCCACACTTTGACGTGCAGCGCCTAGCCCTTAGGCGCTGCACAGTGACTTAAGCGCGGCCGCCCCAGCCCGACCAGGCAGTTCTTCATCTCTCCGCTCTCTGGACAGAGAGTAGCGGCGGCGTCCCCATCTAATCCCCCCCCCCCCCACATCCCTCTCAGATCTAAAGATTTGATCCGTGGATTCGATCCCCAATCCATCCTACTAGGTAAACTCTTCCGTTCTCTTTCTTTTGCTTCGTAAATTTGTTGCCATTTTAGAGATTTGTCCAAGATTTGATGGAACCCTTGATTTGTTTGGTTTGCTTGTTTTAGGATGTGTATTCATATTGGTAGTACCGTAGTGTTATTTATTAGTTCACAATATATAATTCTTGTTAGTGAAACCCTAGATTGTTTAGTTTTTTTAGATATATATGAGATGCCTATTTTTATAGATAACTATGAGATGTTGATTTTTGTAGACATATATGAGAAGTTTTTTAGATATATATTAGATGTTGAGTTTATGTCAAATATTAGATGTTGAGTTTATTTGAAATATTAGATGTTTAGTTTATTTAAACACATATGACATATTTATTGTGTGAGAAGGAGATGTTGAGATTCTTGTAGTTGAACACATGTTATATGTTTAGTGTATATCGATATTTGAGATGAAGATGAACTCTTATATGTTTATTGTTTGAAATTGTAAGGATGGTTTGGCTTCTGGACGATGTCTACGACGTGCAACACCGGGCCTACATGATGCGCGAGAAGAATAAGGTAATAATGAGTAATCTAAATATTTTACAAATTTGCCTTTAGTTGAAATTTACATGCCCTAAGATTTGTCATTACTTGTTTTTTGCAGAAGCTTGAACCTCTGAAGATTCGGTATCACGGGGTCTCTGGTCCTGCCATGCCTTACGATGAGCGGTACACACCGTACATCAACCAGGCAGGACTACTCCCGTGGATTCTGTTGGTCAGCCGGTCCACGCCGAATATGAACGCTCCATTGGTGTTCGCTCTTGTTAATCGGTGGAGGCCGGAGACCCACAGTTTCCATCTTCGGACCGGGGAGATGACCGTGACGCTCGAGGATGTCTCGTTGATCACCGGTCTTGCTATCGATGGGAGGCCTCTCTGTATGAGCACCGATTCTGATGGGTGGCGCGAGCAGATGATTGCTCTTATCATAAGCATAGTTCGGGCATACAAAATATCTCCGCCCTTCCGTCCATGCTTTCTTTCGGTCGGTGGACACCTTCACCTTGCAAACATCTCCACACCAACATGGCAGGATGTTGACATCTTTCTCCTTCACCTTGTCCAAAGATGCGTCCTCCCACTTGTTTGGCATGTCTTCTTGGTTAGCACACGGTGGCCTCGTCATGGAGCCGGATGAAGCCATGCCTACAAAACCGAGAATTATTGGTCAACCCTAACCTCATTTGACCGTACCTCTGGCCATCTTCATCGAAAGCACGTGCCCACATATTCCTTTCGGCAATGTTCCTATTGAGAAACTCTTGACCGCCGGGGTCAAGTTTCTTGTGTCTGAGCAATGCATTGAACAATGTGGAAAACCGCTTGTTGGTGAAAGTGAGACAACAATCCTGAAGATCATCGGCCAACTCCTTCATACCACATGCCCTATAAAAGTTTGCACAAAAGTGCCTCATGCACCATCGATGATGCAACTTTGCATGTCCGGGAATGTCAACCACCACCGCATTTAGAATTCCAGGATGGCGATCCGATATGACACAAATTTCCCTTTTAGCCGGTAATACCCTTGTTCTCAGTTGACACAAGGACCACTCCCAGTTATCATTGTTCTCCACCTCAACCAAAGCGAAAGCCAAAGGCAACACCCGGTTATTGGCATCACTTGCTATTGCAACCAATAAAGTGCCCTTATATTGTCCGGTCAAGAACGTGCCATCAATGGCGATGACGGGCCGACAATGCTCAAAAGCCCTCACGCATTGCTCAAAGGCCCAAAATGCACGACCAAATACTCGGACGGTCCTCCCGTTATGAATCAATGTTTGGTGCCCATGAGGCTCAACCACGTGAACCATGCCTGGGTTTGTGGCGGCCATAGCTAACAACAACCTAGGGAGTCAGTTGTATGCTTCCTCCCAATTGCCATACAACATCTTGAATGCGGCTTGCTTCGCCTTCCATGCCTTGCCGTACTTCACCTTGTAATGAAAGATGGCTTTCACAAGGTCAATGACACTCTTGATGCTCATTATTGGAAGTGTGGATATTTGGTTGGACATCCTGTAAGCAATGAACTCGGACGTGAGTTGTCTGTGTTGTTGGTACACAAACTTGCCATCCGCAATCTTGTGCCGGCACATGTGAGTTGGTAGACAACTCACTATGCGCCAAGTGGGACCTCCTTTCCATGGCCTTGCACGCACAATCCATGGACATGTTGGCACTTCACATTTGACCGTGTAACGCACATTCACGTCCGAGTTGGCCACTTTATGTGGACGATAATGTGTAACCGAGTAGTTGTCGAGCCACATCTTCAATTCCAAGAAGGATTGAAACTCACAACCGGGATATATCCCGTTCTTGCCGTCTTCCAAATCACGGGGAGAAATTGGCCTAGCTCCAAGAGATATGCATTTGCCACCATCCACAACGGCTTCATCCGCGAGACTAAGATCCTTGAACAATGGTGTCTTGTGATCCCGCCCGAATACCTTCTTGAATGCTTCGGCCTCCTTCGGCGTGAACCCCTCCTCATCAACTTCTTCATCAGGACCATCATCATCCGAGTCCAATGCATATGCACGGGAAAAAGGGATGGATTGGTCCATTGTCTCTTGCACATGATATTGGTCGAGGTCACCCACATTGTTGTCATGGAGGTCATCTTTGTTGTCATCCTCCTCGTACTCATCATTCTCCTCTTCAAAACCTTCATTTTGGTTGTTTGGAGTCGGGCTCAATGTTGGCCAATCTTGTTGCGTGAATTGAGGTTCACTCATTTGATCTTGGTTCATGGGTGGGGGAGTGCTAGCAACCAACGGGGAGGGGTTCCGGTTCAAGTCTAAATTCAAAGTAGACTCAACCTTCTTGGAGGCAAATAACTCAAGAGCCTTTTCTAGAGATTCGGCAACCATCTCCTTGTATGCAACCCAACGTTGCTCGGAGTTCACACGCATTGTCTTCCAACGGATGTGCATTCCAAAACCAACATTATGCCTTCCCTCGAACTCAACAACGTCACTTGGGTCCATCCAATTCAAATCTTTCCTCACTTGTTCCAAAAGCTCCGTATAGCTAGGACTACTCTCAAACACCATGTCAAGCTCATCCGGGTCCGTCTCAACATTGCCTTTCAAAAAGGCCTCTTTATCCACATGATGAACATAAACACATGTTCTCCCCATCCCTACAATAATCAAAAACACACATATATCAAGTAAATACTTAAGAAAAATATTTGCACACATATGCCCTAACATATATATGAATTAATAACCCTAACCCCCACATAACAACCATAACCATAGCATAACCCTAACACCAACATCAAACACACATAACCCTAACACCAACATCAAACACACATAACCCTAACCCTAGCATACTATGGAAGCCTAACCAACCCAAGTTAGCAAAGAAACATAACATCATTCTACACAAATTTGCAAATCCAAGTCAAAACTAGGGTTTTCCCAAAGCAGCAAGATTTGAGAAAATGTGACAATTCCTATGGATGAAAACGAGGGGATCGGAGGAGATTACCTTAAGGGAGGGGTTGGCTTCGAAATCCACGGTCAAATACTCCGGATTTGCAAGATTTGAGAAGGATTTGAGAGGGGGGGGAGAGAGGGGAAGAGAGGAGGGCCGCAAGTCTAAGGGTTTGGGTGGGGTGGGGGTGTGTGGGGTGGGGGTGGGAGGGGAGAGAGGGTGGGACCAGCCCAAGTGGAACACAGACTGTGCACTGCCCAAGAGCTAGGTGCTGCACATTACAGGTGCTGCACATTACAGGTGTGGCAGGAGGTGCGACGCCTAAGGGAAGGGCGCTGCACAGTAGGGTGCGGCGCCCAGCTGTCGGGCGCCACACCAAAGGGTCAGCAGAGTGAAATTTTTTCGTGACCAGGTCAGTTTGCGATTTGATTTCTGCCTCAGGTCAAATATGTCATTTCTGCCGCGGCCATGGGGGCTACACGGCGTAAGTGGGAGCAAGTACCGTATGCGCGATGGCTACACGCCGTCCTACAAAGAATCTTAGATATTCCGGCATGGCCGTCGCCGAGTCCCTGTCCGGTGTGGCCATCTCATCTCGTAGACGAAAGTAGATCGAGAGGAGAGAAAGACGGGAGGTGACGGCGAAGTAAAGCAGTAGAGACGTATCGCCTGGGACGGACTGTTTAGCGGAGCAGATCGGAGAGCAGGTAGTTAGATGTAACAGTTGGCCGAGGAATTCGTTTGCTTTTGTCTTTGTGGGGTACGCCTGGAATGAGATGCTACACGCACTGACCTGTGCTTTGGGACCAAAGCATGCAACTTGCATCGAGCATCGGATGTTGTTATGAACACGGCCTGGTCGACATGACCGATTAATGGGAGGAAGGACACGTGTCTCACCCAGTCATCAAATGTTAGGCCAACTCCACCACGCGACCCTATCCTGCCCACCCCCGTCCGTTTGGGGTAAAAGGGACAAACAAGACGGCCCAGCGCGCGGGTGCAAACGGACAAATGTCCGGATTCCGTCCGTTTTGGACTGTTTAGCTGTCAGGACCCCGACTCGATGTCACATCGATCTAGCCGGTAACACCTCATATCACTTTGCGACCTCACGCACGGTATCCCCACGGGTGTCGCCTTACCTTTGCCCGGGACCGTTTGCGCCTTTTGGCTCACGTATATGATAGTGTCGCTAGCATCCATATGATAAGGAGCCCGGGCTGACATGACTAGTCGTAAACCCAAAGTGGCACAGACTTACAGGGACAGGCATCCATGACCCAGCTTCGAACGTGTCGGTCATCAGCAAGTGGGTCCGGGCTGTAGCACTGGGCTAGCAGGACTCCGGTAAACCGGGCTGTAGCGGGCTAACAGGACTCCGGTACTCAAAGCGTGACATTTCCCCGAAGGGACAGACACAGGAACGAAGAAGGACACATGCCGGCCAGCCTAAGTGTTCCGGAGCAGTAGCAAGCTACCATGGCTCAGTGGAAACACTAGGAGACATTTCCCGGTAAGAGAGGCTACTAAAGATAAACAACTAGATGGTCAGATCCCACACATACCAAGCATTTCAATAACATACACACAATATGCTCGATATGTGCAATACAACATGGCATCACAAAATGACTCTACTACTCAAGTAGTTTATTCAATAGGCTCCGAGGAGCGAGATATTACAAACATGGGTCTCGTGACCCAACACTCAGAGCATACAAGTCAAAGCACAAGCGGAAGCTATCATGGCTGAGTACAGACAACTATAAATGAAAAGGCTGAGAAGCCTGACTATCTACCAGATCCTGCCGAGGGCACAAGATCGTAGCTGAGGTATCAAGCTAAACGTCGAAGTCCACGTGAAACTACTAGCGAGACCGAAGTCTCTCTGCAAAAACATAAAATAGGCAAACGTGAGTACAAATGTACCCAGCAAGACTTACATCAGAACTATCTACATATGCATCATTATCAACAAAGGGGATGGTAGGGTTTGACTGCAGCAAGCCAGCTTTGACTCGGTGGCTATCCTAAACTACGACTGCAAGTGACTCTTTTGAGGTGGCGCACACGAGTCCACATATTCACCATATCAATACACCACTATGGATCCGCTCCCGTCTCCCTACGAGAACGCCATCCATAGCACTCACGCTTATCTTGCGCATTTTAAAGTATCCACTTTCACTTGTCTATGAACTGATATAAGTAATCCAGAAGTCCTTTTCCGCGGACACGGCTATTCGAATAGATGATGTTAACCCTGCAGGGGTGTACTTCTTCATACATGTTTCCACCACTTAGCGTCTGCACACGACATGTGCTCGGCAGACTTCAAGCGAAAGCCGACGTGGGTGTAGACCACGACCTACCTAAACACTCAAGTCTCTAGTCCAGGTTTATCGCCTATTCGGGTTCCATCCATGAGGAGATCCGGCCGGAGTTTCGCTCACAGCCCCAAACGATGTGAACAGGGTTCCGTGACACCAAACGGGCGCCCGGTTTACCCGGCCACGTGCCTACCGCATCACAGCCCACCCCTACGGTCAGCGCTGTCCACGGCCTCCAGCATACTACAAACACCAGAAACTACTTGCAACTCCTGGACAGAGGACGAGGGTGAATGAGAAGTCGAGCGGGGTCATATTTCAGGGCCCAATGTATGGTAGTAACTGAATCATGGATCACAAACACAGAACTCAGTTCCTGAGGACGGCTACAATGAGACAACCCACCATGTACTCCTACATGGCCTCTCACCGCTACCTTTACCAAATCGTGTTCACACACTTAGCTCACACACAGTAGGACATGTTCACACACCTCTGATTCATCCCCGATGAATCAGACCTGACTCAACTCTAAGCAGTAGCAGGCATGACAAACAAGCATGAATGAGTAGGCACAACAGGGCTCAAACAACTCCTACTCATGCTAGTGGGTTTCATCTATTTACTGTGGCAATGACAGGTCATGCAAAGGATAAAGGGGGTTCAGCTACCGCAGCAAGTAACAGATAAATCGGTGTTGTCCTAATGCATTAAAAGAGAGCAGGGGCGAGAGAGTAGGATTGTATCGGAATGAACAAGGGGGTTTTGCTTGCCTGGCACTTCTGAAGATAACATTGAGTCTTCATTAGTGTCAACGATCACATCATCGGTATCACGTCTATCGAGAGGGGACAAATACCGGCAACAAAGAAGAAATACAATCAATGCAATGCACAATATGATGCATGCTATGACATGGCAATATGAATGTGTTTTGGGCAAATGCGACTAGCAACAGATTAAATGAAGTTGGTTTGAATACAAGATTCAAATTCAAACTCCATATGTGATTAATTAAATGTCATTCACTTCATTTGCTCTAAACAGTAGTGATAAGTTGTTCTAACATGCATGAAAATGGTACAGATGGATTCCTTGAATTTTTCTGATAATTTTTCATATATAAATTATTTAATTTGGAGTTACGGTTAATTTTCTATGATTTATTGAAGTTTTAGCTATTTTCTGGAATTTCAGAATTAAATTAAATCCAGAAAACACTTATTGCGTCAGCATTGCGTCACTATGACGTCAGCGGGTCAACGGGCTGGTCCAGGTCAAACCTGACCAGTGGGGTCCACTGGTCAGTGACCCAGAGCTGTTTAGTGTCAATGACAGGTGGGGCCCTGCTGTCAGTGTCTATTAAATTAACTAATATTTAGTTAATACTAATCCTAGCCTAATTAGCCGGGCGGGGCCCGCATGTCAGTGGGGAGAGGGGGAGGTCAAACCGGGCAGTGGGTCAACCCACGCCGGTCAGCGGGTCAGCGGGCGCCGGCGTTTAGCCGCCGGCGAGTCCAGACGCGGCGGAGGGCTCGGAAATGGCCTACAGAGCGCCGTTTGGCGCGCGGAGCACGGCTACGGGATGCGGATGCTCGTCCGCATCCAACCAGGGTGGTGGCGCGGCCGGGGAGTGGCCGGAGAGTGGTCGGCGACGACCTTTAGCGGCGGCCGGAGCTCGGTGAGGTGCGGCGTTGCGGCTAGGGCTCACAGGCGAGGGGTCTGAGCAAGGCAGCGACGAGGGGAGGCGCTCCGGAGCACGCCTATTGCAGGGGAGTAACGAGCGGAGCACGGGGAGCGCGCGAGCTGCGGCCATGGCGGAGCAGAGCTTCGGCCGGAGGTGGAGCCGTGGCTAGGGAGCGTGGAGAGGCCGGGGAAGAGGGGTAATCGACGTAGGAGCTCATAGTGATCACGAGGAGGGGTTCGGCTTGCTCGTTGATGACCTGGGGCAGACGAATCGGCCGGCGGCATCTCGGATGCCCGAGGTTGAAGACGATGGCAGTGACGGTGGAGCAGGCCTCCCGGCGGGGTGTAGCTCAATGGAGAGGGTGAGGGCGTCGAGGCGGAGCCTCTGGACTCATCGGCAGGGCGAGGGGTGGTCGGTGGCCAAGGTGGCAGCGAACGGCGGCGACGGGCACGCTCGGTGGTCGCGAGGGAGAGAAACAGAGGAGGGAGAGGGGATGCAGCGAGTGAGGGAAAGGAGAGAGGGGACACGGGGCGTCGTCATGGCGCGAATTAGGACGAAGGGCGGCCTCCAGCGCGAAGCAGGAGGTGGCCGGGGCGCTCGGGCGCGCGCCACGCCTCGCCTCTGCCTTCTGGCAGAGGAAGAAGAGGACAAGGGGGGGGGGGGGGGGGGAAGGTGGGCTGGGCCGCGCTGGTGGGGGAGCTGGGACGGCTGGGCTGTACGGTGAGGCCAGGTACTTCTTCTCTCTTTTTTTTATTTCTGTTCTGTTTTCTTTTAATTAATTCTTTTGCCACTGTTTGAATTAAAAATAATAATTCAAACAATGCCAAAGCTCCTCTGAATATTTTTATATTGCTAGATGGACTTTTCCAAAGCTCATAAAATATTTCAGGGGTATTTGAAATTATATTCTAATTATATGAATATAATTCAAATTCAAATAGCTAAAGATTTAAATTCAAAGTCCCAAAAATAAATCCTTTTAAAATGTTCATTGTTTTTGGTTTAGATCAAAACCCTTGCCAAAAATATTAAACATCTAAGAGGAGCATTTTGGAACAATGAATGAGATTTTAGGGGGTTTTGCCCCTCTTTTATTTAGGGTTTTGAGGCTTCCAATATTCCTCAATTCAAGTTTCAAAAAATATAGACATGATGCACACATGAAGCTAGCCTAGAGCAATGCCAGAAGCTAGGGATGTGACAACTCACCCCCACTAAACAAGAATCTCGTCTCGAGATTCAAGCGTAGGGTAAGGTGAAAGGTAAACACAACTAGTATAATCTTCACGATCCAGGTTGCACTTCATAGAAACGTTGATTCGATCACCATCTTTGTCTTGTCGTCTTGCTCTGAGAAATCCTGCCAACATGACCTGGAGGGAAAGAGACTCTAGAAGGGTCGATCTTCTCGAAGATCGAACAACTCACGGAACGAGACATAGGACCATCTCTCGGGTTGAGACACGAGATACACATCAAGAGGGGTGGAAAGAAACGGATGACGAAGGTTCACTAGGTAGACAACAATTTCACGCTTAAGAGGGTGGCAAACGATTGTCAACGTAGCGAGGAGTTGAGTTGCCATGAAACCATAACGATACACCTTAGGGAAGGTGACTCGTAGAGATATCCCCTTAAGTGGCAAAAAGAATTACTTTTGATTCAAAGATCATTGAAACTCTTTAAACCAGCCTAAGGCAATTCACAACGATCGTTTGGAGGGGGTCTGTAGAATGGCATACTCGGACTTGGATGATGTGGATTACCTTGTTGAAGACAACGTAATGGATGAATTTGCTTATCACCGGAGGTGGAAGAGACCCATGGTAGAATGGCACTTTGGCGGTGCAAGCTGGGAACAAAATGCAAATGCTGGGAATGATTCTGGTAACTGGGGAAGAACCCAACAATAAAGAGTGAATTCACTGTTGGAGTGGTTATAGCATAACCGAAGGGACTAGGAGCAATCCCGGTTAGTGCCGGCGATAATACCTAACGCTTGTGCGTGCTCTCAAGAACTTGAGCAATTCCATAATCATCAAGGTTTTACCAACATCCGTGTCAAGGGTCCGATAACACAACTTACTACCATGATGAATGGTGATGGAGGATGCAGATGCAAAGGAAGATAACACCTTCTCAGATTTCACCCTTGGCGGGGCCAAGGAAATAAAATCTAGATGATCGACCGAGAGACATTTAGCACTCCGCTTCTAATGTTCTCCTTGATGTGCTAGTGTAACCCATTCATAGATATGGTTTGATATCTAGAACATCAAGTAAAAGGTCGGACTTCGGGAACACAAGAATCCATAAGGAACAACTAGGGAGGTAAACCCTACGAAATCCTTATAGGAAGGTGGCCAACTTCTTTAATCAAGATACTACAATAATAGGTCTCTCGGCTGGGTGGTGCTGGCCTCGACATCCACTTTACCGGTTATCGAGGGACCAATATTATAGTTCTTGGGAAATGTTCCAAACCATCATATCTGCCTGAGATTCAGATCTGGTTGGTGTCAGGATATCCCAGACTCATCAAGTCTAGAAAGAAAAATGAAAGTTTGCAACGCAAATCGACGAGATAATGTTGCGGGATTCTCGGGGAGTGAGCTACGATAGTAAGCTCCAAAACATGAGCTGGTTCTGCTACAACATGTGAACACGCTGTCCCAGACAAACATGACCACGTGGTAGTCTTATAATAAAACACTACCGAGTTCAGGAGGGGAAACCATCATTAAGGACATCGAAGTCTCCACGCGTGGAAGTCCAAAGAGTTCACCTTGGACAGACTCCTTTATCTTTGAACAACTCAATCAGTGGCTTGGTGTGCTAGGATATACATATAGAATGGAGGTTGCAAATCTCCAGACCACAGAATACTTCGCACGTATGCATGACTGACTTGGGATGATTCCAAAGGAAACAACATTGACTTTCTCGAATCCACGGCGGCAACTTGCATCAAATGCACATAGACTGGAGGAAGTCACTTCTTCATCCAAACATATGCTTCATGAGCTAGCATGAACAAATGCTTTCAAAAGTTTCCAACACTAGCTTAATGTTCAACAAAATCATGGAGGAGATAAGGATGTTGTCAATGGGCTCAACAACAATTCATCTAGGTTTCCTTTTAAAAGGAATTCCATAGTTAAGTGAACAAGTGATAGCATTGGTCAGGCCAAAGATGTAAGGGTGTATGCTCGAGGGATCAACCACGAATAAGACAACATTACGAATATCGTTGGTTCTGGTCTGATTGGATGATAGCCCATACTCAAATTATAGATGGGGTAAGACAATAGGTCCAACAACTGATCACAAGGACCAATTAATGAAGATATCATCTTTCTTCAACACACACACATACACAGAAAGATATCCCTTAACATGAACTAAGTCAGACAAGCTTTTATCTTCCAACTCTCCAAGTTGTTGTCTAGCTTAACCAACTAGCTCCGGGATATCCATCACAGATTCTTGGAGAAAGGGTGGTTCACAAGAACCCGACTTGATCACGAGCTCAACATAGCAGTCAGGTGACAACCTGGTAATACTTCCGAGAAGATATTCGGAAAATCACGAACCACCGGTATGTTACTAAGCTCGAGAACAATCTTGCTTTTCAGGGCAAGATGATATGATCAAATGAGCGAGGACTTGACAAAATCCTAACTCATCAATCAAAGAGTGCACCAGGAAATAAGGACTAGGTAGCACGATCAATCTTAGAATGATGATTCAATAACCAACACACTAAGAATAAAATTATTGTCCTTTAACTACCCAGCAACGAGGTTGCTAGGCGTATTGATTTCACACATCACAATTCATTTGTCGGTATTCCGGTTGCATCAACACGAAGACCGAGGAATGACTAATGATGGCAAGAAGTATCACTGTACCAGGAGTTCATAGGATGGGGTGCAATTCCTATAACAATCCCGATTTAAAGATGGTAATACTCCAAGGTAGAACAGAACGAAAGCTGGATTAGCAATTTGATCTGCGGAGCACAACTTCTCTGACCCAATCCTGGATATGGAAGAGGTACTGGAGTTTGTTTCTCCTAGTCATTCTGCGATAGAATGGCTTGACGGACCACAAGAGTAATAGGCATCGATAAACGAACGCACGCATACTCCTGGCTATCAATTGATAGACGAGGGTCAGAATGCAACTAAAGAGAGACAACTCAAGGAACATATGATTTTCTGAGTTGTGGATGCATGGTTTAGCATGTCGGACGAATTCCACATGTTTCTTCCGGATAACCCATGCAGAAAAGTAGAACTGGCAGAGTCACAATATATATAACGGAGAACTCATCAAGAATAATCCTGTTGTGATATTTCAGTTCAACGAGGAACTTCTGCCATAAGTAGTTCATGGTATTTGGAAGAAGAAGATACCATGGACTTTAAGGACTATCGCAAAGGTTACTAATATCCTAAAGGAACTAGCAAACACTATCAACATGAAGTAAGTAGAGTGAATCTCGGGTTCAAAGCCCAAGGAGTAGAATACCTACTACTAAGTAGCATCACGGGATGCTTTCGAGAATGATGGCCAGAATCATCACACTGGGAACACAAATCATGGCTAAATTACTAGATGACTCCCTAAACACCTAGGGCCACAATAATATCTCCAACATATATGTCAAGGTAACGAAGTACCTCAACTCACTGATTAGTGTGGTTAATCTGGCCCATGGGAACATCGGAAACAGAAGGAAGGGATTTGCAAATGCATCGGACTATTTAGAAACCTGGGATGACTCGGACAGCATAATGGCTGTAAATGCTCAGAAAAGATTTGAGACATTCACAAAAATGGTGGCATAACCACTCAGAAGCACAATATCAAGGGTTCGAGATCAACAGTTAACATACAGAAATAGTAGGAACTGAACTGAGGCTTAATCCAACAATCTTATAAGTCTATGGATTAGTAACACGTGATCCTGATAGAAAGAAGAGATATCCTAGTTCTTAATCCCCGTAGAAGATAAGATGATGACTCAGATCAGAAGGGCATAAGGTATAAGGAGTGAAAAGAGCCTTACGTTCCATCCCACAATCAATTCCCTTATATAACTAAAGAATTTCTAAACTCAACTTCGACCAGTTTGGCTTGGTAATCCTACAGGCAGTCAAGCTCTGATACCAACGCTGTCAGGACCCCGACTCGATGTCACATCGATCTAGCCGGTAACACCTCATATCACTTTGCGACCTCACGCACGGTATCCCCACGGGTGTCGCCTTACCTTTGCCCGGGACCGTTTGCGCCTTTTGGCTCACGTATATGATAGTGTCGCTAGCATCCATATGATAAGGAGCCCGGGCTGACATGACTAGTCGTAAACCCAAAGTGGCACAGACTTACAGGGACAGGCATCCATGACCCAACTTCGAACGTGTCGGTCATCAGCAAGTGGGTCCGGGCTGTAGCACTGGGCTAGCAGGACTCCGGTAAACCGGGCTGTAGCGGGCGAACAGGACTCCGGTACTCAAAGCGTGACATTTCCCCGAAGGGACAGACACAGGAACGAAGAAGGACACATGCCGGCCAGCCTAAGTGTTCCGGAGCAGTAGCAAGCTACCATGGCTCAGTGGAAACACTAGGAGACATTTCCCGGTAAGAGAGGCTACTAAAGATAAACAACTAGATGGTCAGATCCCACACATACCAAGCATTTCAATAACATACACACAATATGCTCGATATGTGCAATACAACATGGCATCACAAAATGACTCTACTACTCAAGTAGTTTATTCAATAGGCTCCGAGGAGCGAGATATTACAAACATGGGTCTCGTGACCCAACACTCAGAGCATACAAGTCAAAGCACAAGCGGAAGCTATCATGGCTGAGTACAGACAACTATAAATGAAAAGGCTGAGAAGCCTGACTATCTACCAGATCCTGCCGAGGGCACAAGATCGTAGCTGAGGTATCAAGCTAAACGTCGAAGTCCACGTGAAACTACTAGCGAGACCGAAGTCTCTCTGCAAAAACATAAAATAGGCAAACGTGAGTACAAATGTACCCAGCAAGACTTACATCAGAACTATCTACATATGCATCATTATCAACAAAGGGGATGGTAGGGTTTGACTGCAGCAAGCCAGCTTTGACTCGGTGCCTATCCTAAACTACGACTGCAAGCGACTCTTTTGAGGTGGCGCACACGAGTCCACATATTCACCATATCAATACACCACTATGGATCCGCTCCCGTCTCCCTACGAGAACGCCATCCATAGCACTCACGCTTATCTTGCGCATTTTAAAGTATCCACTTTCACTTGTCTATGAACTGATATAAGTAATCCAGAAGTCCTTTTCCGCGGACACGGCTATTCGAATAGATGATGTTAACCCTGCAGGGGTGTACTTCTTCATACATGTTTCCACCACTTAGCGTCTGCACACGACATGTGCTCGGCAGACTTCAAGCGAAAGCCGACGTGGGTGTAGACCACGACCTACCTAAACACTCAAGTCTCTAGTCCAGGTTTATCGCCTATTCGGGTTCCATCCATGAGGAGATCCGGCCGGAGTTTCGCTCACAGCCCCAAACGATGTGAACAGGGTTCCGTGACACCAAACGGGCGCCCGGTTTACCCGGCCACGTGCCTACCGCATCACAGCCCACCCCTACGGTCAGCGCTGTCCACGGCCTCCAGCATACTACAAACACCAGAAACTACTTGCAACTCCTGGACAGAGGACGAGGGTGAATGAGAAGTCGAGCGGGGTCATATTTCAGGGCCCAATGTATGGTAGTAACTGAATCATGGATCACAAACACAGAACTCAGTTCCTGAGGACGGCTACAATGAGACAACCCACCATGTACTCCTACATGGCCTCTCACCGCTACCTTTACCAAATCGTGTTCACACACTTAGCTCACACACAGTAGGACATGTTCACACGCCTCTGATTCATCCCCGATGAATCAGACCTGACTCAACTCTAAGCAGTAGCAGGCATGACAAACAAGCATGAATGAGTAGGCACAACAGGGCTCAAACAACTCCTACTCATGCTAGTGGGTTTCATCTATTTACTGTGGCAATGACAGGTCATGCAAAGGATAAAGGGGGTTCAGCTACCGCAGCAAGTAACAGATAAATCGGTGTTGTCCTAATGCATTAAAAGAGAGCAGGGGCGAGAGAGTAGGATTGTATCGGAATGAACAAGGGGGTTTTGCTTGCCTGGCACTTCTGAAGATAACATTGAGTCTTCATTAGTGTCAACGATCACATCATCGGTATCATGTCTATCGAGAGGGGACAAATACCGGCAACAAAGAAGAAATACAATCAATGCAATGCACAATATGATGCATGCTATGACATGGCAATATGAATGTGTTTTGGGCAAATGCGACTAGCAACAGATTAAATGAAGTTGGTTTGAATACAAGATTCAAATTCAAACTCCATATGTGATTAATTAAATGTCATTCACTTCATTTGCTCTAAACAGTAGTGATAAGTTGTTCTAACATGCATGAAAATGGTACAGATGGATTCCTTGAATTTTTCTGATAATTTTTCATATATAAATTATTTAATTTGGAGTTACGGTTAATTTTCTATGATTTATTGAAGTTTTAGCTATTTTCTGGAATTTCAGAATTAAATTAAATCCAGAAAACACTTATTGCGTCAGCATTGCGTCACTATGACGTCAGCGGGTCAACGGGCTGGTCCAGGTCAAACCTGACCAGTGGGGTCCACTGGTCAGTGACCCAGAGCTGTTTAGTGTAAATGACAGGTGGGGCCCTGCTGTCAGTGTCTATTAAATTAACTAATATTTAGTTAATACTAATCCTAGCCTAATTAGCCGGGCAGGGCCCGCATGTCAGTGGGGAGAGGGGGAGGTCAAACCGGGCAGTGGGTCAACCCACGCCGGTCAGCGGGTCAGCGGGCGCCGGCGTTTAGCCGCCGGCGAGTCCAGACGCGGCGGAGGGCTCGGAAATGGCCTACAGAGCGCCGTTTGGCGCGCGGAGCACGGCTACGGGATGCGGACGCTCGTCCGCATCCAACCAGGGTGGTGGCGCGGCCGGGGAGTGGCCGGAGAGTGGTCGGCGACGACCTTTAGCGGCGGCCGGAGCTCGGTGAGGTGCGGCGTTGCGGCTAGGGCTCACAGGCGAGGGGTCTGAGCAAGGCAGCGACGAGGGGAGGCGCTCTGGAGCACGCCTATTGCAGGGGAGTAACGAGCGGAGCACGGGGAGCGCGCGAGCTGCGGCCATGGCGGAGCAGAGCTTCGGCCGGAGGTGGAGCCGTGGCTAGGGAGCGTGGAGAGGCCGGGGAAGAGGGGTAATCGACGTAGGAGCTCACAGTGATCACGAGGAGGGGTTCGGCTTGCTCGTTGACGACCTGGGGCAGACGAATCGGCCGGCGGCATCTCGGATGCCCGAGGTTGAAGACGATGGCAGTGACGGTGGAGCAGGCCTCCCGGCGGGGTGTAGCTCAATGGAGAGGGTGAGGGCGTCGAGGCGGAGCCTCTGGACTCATCGGCAGGGCGAGGGGTGGTCGGTGGCCAAGGTGGCAGCGAACGGCGGTGACGGGCACGCTCGGTGGTCGCGAGGGAGAGAAACAGAGGAGGGAGAGGGGATGCAGCGAGTGAGGGAAAGGAGAGAGGGGACACGGGGCGTCGTCGTGGCGCGAATTAGGACGAAGGGCGGCCTCCAGCGCGAAGCAGGAGGTGGCCGGGGCGCTCGGGCGCGCGCCACGCCTCGCCTCTGCCTTCTGGCAGAGGAAGAAGAGGACAAGGGGGGGGGAAGGTGGGCTGGGCCGCGCTGGTGGGGGAGCTGGGCCGGCTGGGCTGTACGGTGAGGCCAGGTACTTCTTCTCTCTTTTTTTTATTTCTGTTCTGTTTTTCTTTTAATTAATTCTTTTGCCACTGTTTGAATTAAAAATAATAATTCAAACAATGCCAAAGCTCCTCTGAATATTTTTATATTGCTAGATGGACTTTTCCAAAGCTCATAAAATATTTCAGGGGTATTTGAAATTATATTCTAATTATATGAATATAATTCAAATTCAAATAGCTAAAGATTTAAATTCAAAGTCCCAAAAATAAATCCTTTTAAAATGTTCATTATTTTTGGTTTAGATCAAAACCCTTGCCAAAAATATTAAACATCTAAGAGGAGCATTTTGGAACAATGAATGAGATTTTAGGGGTTTTTGCCCCTCTTTTATTTAGGGTTTTGAGGCTTCCAATATTCCTCAATTCAAGTTTCAAAAAATATAGACATGATGCACACATGAAGCTAGCCTAGAGCAATGCCAGAAGCTAGGGATGTGACATTAGCGGAGCAGATCGGAGAGCAGGTAGTTAGATGTAACAGTTGGCCGAGGAATTCGTTTGCTTTTGTCTTTGTGGGGTACGCCCGGAATAAGATGCTACACGCACTGACCTGTGCTTTGGGACCAAAGCATGCAACTTGCATCCAGCATCGGATGTTGTTATGAACACGGCCTGGTCGACATGACCGGTTAATGGGAGGAAGGACACATGTCTCACCCAGTCATCAAATGTTAGGCCAACTCCACCACGCGACCCTATCCTGTCCGCCCCCGTCCGTTTGGGGTAAAAGGGACAAACGAGACGGCCCAGCGCGTGGGCGCAAACGGACAAATGTCCGGATTCCGTCCGTTTTCGACCCATCCCCGGCCCAAACTTGCGCTCGGTTTGGGGTGAAACGGACGCGCGCGGACGACCGAGATGCACGCCCTTGTCCCCCTCGTGGCCCGCCTGTCGGGGACACTAGAAGTCCCTCCGCTCCCAACGCTTCATCCTCTCTCCCCACCCCGCCCCGCCGCCGGCGCCGCCCCTATTCTTTGGCCGCCTCCTCACCGCGCAGTCCCTTGCCGTCCATACCAAACCACGTCTCGACATGGCCGCCACCACGCCCGCGCTTTCGCCGTAGTTTTGGTCGTCTATCGGCGGAGGTTTGGCCGTCGCCGTCCTTGCCGGTGGCGGAGGGGACACGACTGCCGGCGACGGACCACGGCGGCCGAGGCAGATTCCGACGAGAGCTCCAGAGCTGCTAGTAGCCGGCCGGCAACCACCCCTGCTGCATCAAGGTGATCATCGCGGCCTCTTCGCCACCGCGACCGCAAGGTGTTCGACCTTTTGCCAACAAAGGTATGGACAGTGGAGACGAGTTTTTCTTTCATCACTTCCTTTGTTCATCGGACGATTCATCGTCAGATGATGAAGATCTTGTGGTGGCTGCACTGGTCGTTCACGACCATATTCAACGGCAGCTTCCTCGGTACAGGGGGTCACTCCCTGGCCGTGCTCCCAACCTGAACCGCAACAGGGAGAGAGGCCACGCCCTGCTCTATGCCGATTACTTTGCCAACACCCCGCTCTTCAAGCCGGATAAATTTCGTCGCCATTTTCGTATGGCAAGGTATGTGTTCAACCGTATCTGAGAGGGAGTGGTTGCTCATGACCCATACTTCGAGTGCAAGACGGATGCCCTTGGCAAGCTTGGATTCTCCTCTTACCAGAAATGCACCGCGGCCATCCGCATGCTTGCATATGGTATTCCAGGCGATCTGGTGGACGAGTATGTGCGTATGAGTGAGACAACATGTCTGATGTCAATGTACAAGTTTTGTCAGGCTGTGATCGAGGTGTTTGGCCCAGAGTACTTGAGGCAGCCAACTACCGCTGATACAGAGAGATTGTTGGCGACCAACGCAGCTAGAGGCTTTCCAGGCATGCTTGGAAGCATAGATTGTATGCATTGGGAGTGGAAGAACTGTCGATTTGCTTGGCAGGGCCAGTACAAGGGGCATGTTAACGGGTGCACTATCATATTAGAAGCGGTGGCATCGCAAGATCTTTGGATATGGCATTCTTTCTTTGGTATGGCAGGTTCTCACAATGATATCAACATGTTGCAGCATTCTCCAGTCTTCGCAAGGCTTGCAGAAGGCCACTCCCCACCTATCAACTTTGAGATCAACGGCCACCAGTACAACAAGGGATACTATCTAGCAGATGGTATATATCCTCAGTGGTTAACTTTTGTGAAGACAATCTCGAAACCACAAGGTGAGAAGAGAAATAGATTTGCCCAAATGCAAGAGAGTGTTAGATAGGATGTGGAACATGCTTTTGGTGTGCTTCAATCCCGGTAGGGTATTGTTTGAAACCCTGCACTGTCATGGGATGAAGGGAAGCTTTGGGAGGTGATGACTGCTTGTGTGATCATGCACAACATGATTGTCGAGGACGAGCATGATGAGAGTATCTTCGACCAAGGATTTGATTATCAAGGTGAAAATATTGAGCCCCTGCACCAAGACCCGGCCACATTTGAACAGTTTGTCCAATTCCACCGCGAGATGCGTGATTGGCACACTCATTTGAATCTTCAAAATGACTTGGTTGAGCACGTCTGGGATCACATTGGCAACCAATAGATGTATTGGTCCAATTTATGTTCAGTCAAGACAATTTCGATTTGGTTGTAAAACTATTTTATTAAAGACAATTTCAATTGGGTTGTAAAACTATTTTAATTTTCAGAAAAATATTTGGGTTGGAAACTGGTTTGATGCAAATTTGGGCATTTTTGGCCCTCACGGACAGGATGGGGCAAATGGATGCGGCCGCGCGCTGGGCGCACGACCACCGCATCCCAGGACACGCCCGGACACGACCCCAAACCCCTACCCAAACGGACAGAATCCAGACAAAACGGACGTCCGTTTGGGGTCGCGCGGTGGAGTTGGCCTTACTCCTTCTTGACTTGTTGTTCAAATTGAAACGGAGGACGCTTCCCATTTTCTGACATTAACCGGTCAAAGGAGCAGTATAGTAACACCAAAGTCAGGTGAGCTTAAATGCATGGATGCTCCGTTTCAAATGAATAAATGCGTGGATGCATAATATGCATGGATTATGTTTGTCTGTCGACATGGTGTCGCTTTACCGGGACAGTCAGGTGATCAGGGGCTTCACAACACAAATTCATGTGGGAGATTTGGAAGCATAAAAACGCCATAGTCTTCAAAGGAGGCATGGTTTGCCTTCCGCAGGTCCTGCGCAGGATCGTGGGCGAGAGCAAAGTCTGGCAACGGGCGGGTCTGATACGAGGAGGAATGGAGGCCTTCTATGAGGCAGCAACCAAGTGGGCGCATGACGAGTAGTCCGGAGATAGTTAGCCAGACGGCGGATCGGGATATCCCGACTTATGTAACATATTCATGTAACTAAATAGTGGAGGGTTTCTTTCCCTTTCTTATATAATATATGATACGCACACTCATGCATATTTGAGAAAAAAAGAATTCATGCATAAGAGCTCAAAATGTAGAAAGAAATACAAAAGCTCAAAATGAACCGAAGTTAACTAACACCAGTTCTAGGAAAGCCTAAAATGTTCAATGGAGCTTAAGTAATGTACTGATCAATCTAGTTAAGAAAGACCGCTTGATTCTATGTTTAACCACCAAGAGGTTATAACCAGCAAGGAGTCATTCCTGAGTAGTCTGTTCCATGAAAATATGAAAGGTGTCTGAGCGTTGATTTAGAGTTTCTCTCCATCCAGATATTCCAGCAAGCCATAATAACAATTGAATTCTTTTACAATAGCCTTAAATGAATATAGGCCCTTCATTTATTTTATAATCTGATGGATAGGATTGGTTGGTACTCCAACGTTGGTGTTTGGGGGTATCACCGACAAAAGTTGGGGATTACCTTGATTTAAAGGGTAAATTGGTAATAATATATGGAAATTAAGATGGAAACTACTCCCTCCGGACAGCTGTTAGGCTACTCATAGTAGAAAGTAACTTACACTATTGTCATGCATATGACACTAGTCTATGCTATTACCTTCATAGTGGGGAGTAACATAGAGGTAGTGTTATAAGTCGTTGTATTTATTAGCTTGTAGACTCATATTGTCTTGGGAAGTGTTATGTGGTGGTAACATAAATGTTACTCCAAACGCCTCTCTCCTTATTAACTATCTGCCACATAGACAAACTTATCTTGGGGTGCGTTATGCTACTAGCTAAGTTACTCCTAGCCTTACGGTAATTACGATATTTGACTAGCATACATCGCGAACCGGCCGGCGAGGGACCCGTCAGCCAATAAACCACGGATGCATCATCCAAAAGTAATGGCTCCATCGTAATTTGTAAATCAACACATAAAAGAAACAAAACGTGATGCCGATACTCAACCATTTTCAACATTCCAGTTTTCTATACAATATGCCCAAGAACTAGACTACTAATTGTATCGCCTTCGCTAGCGAAATGGAGAATATTTGCATGTCATGTCCAAGGACAGGGATACGACAGAGGATCGGAGGTCTCGCCAGTGGCCGACATTGTTGGAAATATGCCCTAGAGGCAATAACAAAGTGGCTATTATTATATTTCCTTAATCATGATGAAAGTTTATTATTCATGCTAGAATTGTATTGACCGGAAACTTAAATACATGTGTGGATACATAAACAAATACCGTGTCCCTAGTTAGCCTCTACTAAACTAGCTCATTGTTCAAAAGATGGTTAAGGTTTCCTGACCATAGACATGTGTTGTCACTTCATAAGGGGATCACATTATTAGGAGAATGATGTGATGGACAAGACCCGACATATGATCGTTCAGTTTATTGCTACTGCTTTCTTAATGTCAAATACATATTCCTTCGACCATGAGATCATGCAACTCCAGGTTACCGGAGGAATACCTTGTGTGCTATCAAACGTCACAACGTAACTGGGTGATCATAAAGATGCTCTACAGGTATCTCCGAAGGTGTCTGTTGAGTTGGCATGGATCGAGATTGGGATTTGTAACTCCATGTATCGGAGTGGTATCTCTGGGCCCTCTCGGTAATACAACATCACGAGAAGCTTGCAAGCAAAGTGACTAAGGAGTTAGTTACGAGATGATGTATTACGGTACGAGTAAAGAGACTTGCCAGTAATGAGATTGAACTAGGTATGGAGATATCGACGATCGAATCTTGGGCAAGTAATATACCGACAGACAAAGGGAACAACGTATGTTGTCAGAAAGGTTCGACCGATAAAGATTTTCATAGAATATGTAGGAACCAATATGGGCATCCAGGTCCCGCTATTGGTTATTGACCGGAGAAGCGTCTCGGTCATGTCTACATCATTCTCGAACCCGTAGGGTCCGCATGCCTAACATTCTTTGATGATATAGTATTATATGAGTTATGTGAAATAGTGAACGAATGTTGTTCGGAGTCCAAGATGAGATCACGGACATGACGAGGAGCTCCGAAATGGTCCGAAGGTCAAGATTGATATACATGACGATACTATTTAGTCACCGAAAAGGTTTTGGGAAGTACAGGGTATATATCGGAGTGCCGAAAGGGGTTCCGAAAGGCCACCGGTAAGTGGTGGGCCTTATGGGCCAAAGGGGGGAGCACACCAGCCCACAAAGGGGGCTGGCGCACCCCACCACCCCTGCCCACACGCCATGGAGGAACGGAAGGAAGGGGGAGGTGCCCTAAGGCAGCCAACCCCCTTTCCTCCCCTCATGTCCATATATGGAAGGGGCGCAGCTAGGCAGGCGCCTAGGGCAGCCATCGGCCACTTGGGGCACGCCCTAGGGCTGCCTCCTCTCCCCCATCAAAATATATATATTAGAGGAGGGAGAGGGGCAACAGACACCACGATCCCCAAGACGTGCACAACACCCCGTCTTCCTCTAGTTCTAGTTCTTCCTCCGTCCACGTCCGTTGTGCTTGGCGAAGCCCTGTAGATAGTTTCACCACCACCGTCACCACGCCGTCGTGCTGCTAGAAATCATCTACTACTTCGCCTCTCTTGCTAGATCAAGAAGTCGAGGACGCCATTGAGCTGAACGTGTGCTGAACGAGGAGGTTCCGTATGTTCGATACTTGATCCGGGCGGATCGTGAAGGTGTACGACTACATCAACCGCGTTGATAAACGCTTCTGCTTAGCAATCTACAAGAGTATGTAGATGCTCTCCCCCTCTTCGTAGCTATGCATCTCCATGGATAGATCTTGCGTGTGCGTAGAATTTTTTGGTTTTCCATGCAACGTTACACAATAGTGGCAACATGAGCCAGGTCTATGCGTAGATGATATGCATGAGTAGAACACAAAGGATTTGTGGGCGGTGATGGTCATACTGCTTACCACCAACGTCTTATTTTGATTCGGCGGCATTGTGGGATGAAGCGGCCTGGACCAACCTTACATGTCCACGCACATGAGACCGGTTCCACCAACTGACATGCAACTTGTTTTGCATAGAGGTGGCTGCAGGGTGTCTTTTTCTCCAACTTTAGTTGAATCAAATTTGACTATGGCCGGTCCTTGCAGAAGGCTAAAATAGTAAACTTCATAATCACCGTTGTGGTTTTGTGTAGGTAAGATCAGTTCTTGCTTGTTGTCGTAGCAGCCACATAAAACTTGCAACACCAAAGTAGAGGACATCTAACTTGTTTTTGCAGGGCATGTTGTGATGTGATATGGTCAAGATATGATGTGATATATGTTGGTGTATGAGATGATCATGTTTTGTAATAAGTTCACGACTTGGATGTCGATGAGTACGACAACCGACAGGAGCCTTAGGGTTGTCTTTAATTATTGTATGACCTGTGTGTCATTCATTTAAGCGCCATGTAATTGCTTTACTTTATCGCTATGCATTAGCAATAATTGTAGAAGCAATACTTGGCGAGATGACCCTGACACTACGATGGAGATCAAGGTGTCGTGCCGGTGACAATGGAGATCATGCCGATGCTTTGGAGACGAAGATCAAAAGCACAAGATGATGATGGCCATATCATGTCACATATTTGTTAAGGACCGAGAGTATATCGACAAGAGGGGGGGGGGTGAATGGAAGATTCAAAATTTCTTTCGAAAGTACTGAAACTGATCCCAATCACAGATGCAGAATAAAGTAACAAAGGAAATGAACTGAATCAATTTTCTTCGTTAGAAGCACACTCCTCGATGAAGGATGTGATAACAATACGAGCATGGGAAATGACAGGTTTAACTACAATGATAGTCATGCAACATGCAAATAGATGCAGTAGAATGAGGTACAACATGATGCGAATGGTGAACAATATGCAAAAAGGAATACCGAGGAGAATAGATAGTAGCTAAACATGATGATGAAAATGCAATGAAATGAGATACGATGATGAAATTGAGTGAATAACACAGATACAGATATGATAGAAAAGCTACGAAGAGTGATAATGATCAGGTGATCTATCAACACAGAGCACGAATGAAAACTGCTGAAGGAATTGCAGTGATGTAGAATGGACCAGTGGTGCTCGATGGCGACAATCAGATTTGGTAGACCAATTCACCCTTCTTCCAAAGGGTTGCATCTGGTTGGAGGGGCTGTGACTTAACACGGAAGATAAACTCTCTTCACCCTATTCTCCTTCAACACAGAGCTGATCGGACTCAGGTTGATTTCACTCGTGGTAGATCCTTGTCGGTGATGTCCAAACCTTCAGTCGACCTTCGCGAAACACAATCACTCTTGGTTGCTGAAGATCTAGCTCGGTGAAGACAACAACTCTTCAACACTTGAGCCAAAACCTATCCATCTAGAGAGTGCACAGCTCTCAAGAGTAATAGGTACAAGAACTCTCACTCAGAACTATTGTGATGCTAAACCACTGTCTAAGTTTGGGCTCTTGATTTTTCTCTCAGTGGATTTTAAACTCAAATCACTCGGAGAGGGGTTGCTCAAATCAATCTTCTCAGAGATCTCAAGCGGAGCAACCAACGGACAATGTTGGAGTGGGTGGCTATTTATAGCCGCAGCCTTCCTTGATGGGAAATGACCAAATTAGACATCGGGATCAACCAATGGTCGAACGACACGAGTCCAACAGTCGGATTTGAGCACAACGGTACCATTGCTTGCGGAGCAAGTAATGCTAACTCCTCGGTCTGAGACAAATCTCTCGCAGCGAAGAAGATCACAGTCTCTTGCAGCCAAGTATTTTCTCGGAACACAAAGAGATTTCTCTCACAACTTTCATAGGTTTTGGCTAAGCATCACAGTGGATCTAAACAATGAGAACCTATACCCCTCTTAATAGTACGGAGGTCCTATGACTCAAATAAACGAAAGAAGAACAACGAAATGAATACTACATCTTCACTTTATCTTCGACTTCAATCGTTGCAGTCAATTTTGTAGGACGACCATACCGAAACATATGCTTCGTTTCAGTAGTAAATTCTTTGAGGGGTTAATTCCTTCACATCAAACTTTGCGTCTTCATATCTTCATCAAATGTAGCTCGTTCTTCTTTGCAATGCAGATATAATTTGGTGAAGTTCATCAAACTTAGCACCAGAGACAACATTCTCTTCAGTCGTATATGGACTATTTTTCTTTGTATGCACTAGCAAACAAATCAATCCATACATGTTTCTATCAACAATATCCAAAACATAAGGTAGGCAGATATTGCACCAACAATCTCCCCCTTTGTGGACGATTGTTGACAAAATAGATCACATCGAAGGATTCATAAATTATGGAATGTATTGCGAAGGATAATAAGAGTCGAGAGATAATTACGAATATAAATCACTCTCCCCCTGAAGATATGAACCAGTGCATGAATGGAACGGAGGAAAACGAGATTATTCTTTGTATGAGTGACATTGATTTATGATTTCATACTTGACTTCCTTCAAAGTATTCGACGATGTCTGACGTAATTCCTGTCAAAAAATCTTTGAAGGGAGCTAGATATAAGAAATGCTTTAATAGATTCGTGACGAAAGATATAACATGAAGATTTTCTCAGAACATAATTTGAATCCACACGAGATGTAGTTTTCCTGCATGTTAGATACTTGATACGATCAGAGCAAGATAAAATAAGAACGAGTGAGTTTCCTTAGAGAGTATTGCACAGAATGTGAAATAGCACTTTGTTGTCGTAAGGGCTGACCCCAAAGAATGCTAGCTTTGAGAGATGAAGTTGTTCATTAAATGCAGGGCCATTGGGGCCATGCTCAGCTGGAAACAAAGGAAATTATTCCTGGGGTTTTGTTCGATTCTCTTCATCGCTAATTTCCATCGGATGATCATCAGAAGCTGGCACATTTTCATCAATTTGCTTTAGCAAAGCAAGAGGACTTTTTGCTTTCTCTAGAGCTAATGGCATGGGAGCACTGGTTTGTCCTTCAACTTCCTTCGCTGGAACTTCTTTAGCGGCTTTCTTATTCTTAGGTACTAGGACTTTTTATTTCGGTGAACTCTCAACAGTAGGGGCACAACAACTTCTTCGGTCACTTGGGTCACTTGCTACCTCTTGAGCTTGCGTTGGTTTTTCCCTTGAAGAGTAAAGGGTGATGCAGCAAAGTAGATTAAGTATTTCCCTCAGTTTTGAGAACCGAGGTATCAATCCAGTAGGAGACAACGCACAAGTCACCAAATACCTGCAAAAACAATCAACAACTTGCACCCAACACGATAAAGGGGTTGTCAATCCCTTCATGGTTACTTGCAAAAGTGAGATCTGATAGAGATAGATAAATGGTAAAGTAAATATTTTTGGTATTTTTGGTTTATAGATCAGAAAGTAAAAGATTGCAAAATCATAGATTGGAAACTAGTATGATGTAAAAGAGATTCAATATAATGGAAAAGAGACCCGGGGGCCATAGATTTCACTAGTGGTTTCTCTCAAGATAGAAAATATTACAGTGGGTGAAGAAATTACTGCCGAGCAATTGATAGAAAAGTGCAAAGTTATGACAATATCTAAGGCAATGATCATGAACATAGGCATCACGTCTGTGTCAAGTAGAATGAAACGATTCTACATCTACTACTATTACTCCACACATCGACCACTATCCAGCATGCATCTAGAGTATTAAGTTCATAAAAAACAGAGTAACGCATTAAGTAACATGACATGATGTAGAGGAATTAACTCAAGCAATATGATGAAAACCCCATCTTTTTATCCTCGGTGGCAACAATACAATACATGCATTGCTGCCCCTACTGTCACTAGAAAAGGACACTGCAAGATTGAACCCAAAGCTAAGCACTTCTCCCATTGCAAGAAAAACCAATCTAGTAGGCCAAACTAAATTGATAATTTGAAGAGACTTGCAAAGATATCAAATCATGCATATAAGAATTCAGAGAAGAACCAAATAATATTCATAGATAATCTGATCATAAATCCACAGTCCATCGAATCTCGGCAGACACACCGCAAAATAATATTACATCAAATAGATCTCCAAGAACATTGAGGAGAACATGGTATTGAGAATCAAAGAGAGAGAAGAAGCCATCTAGATACTAGCTATGGATCCATAGGTCTGTGGTAAACTACTCACGCTTCATCGGAGAGTCAATGGTGTTGATGTAGAAGCTCTCCGTGATCGAATCCCCCTCCGGCAGGACGCCGGAAAAAGTCCCTAGATGGGATCTCTGGGTACATAAGGTTGTGGTGGTGGAAAAGTGGTTTCGTGGCTCTCCTGGATGCTTTTAGGGTATAAGAGTATATATAGGGGAAGGAACTAGGTCAAGGACCCACGAGGTAGGGTGGCGCGCCCTCCACCCTCGTGGTCGCCTCGTTACATCTCCGACTTCATCTCCAAGTCTCCTGGTTTCCTTCTGGTCCAAGAAAGATCATCGCGAAAGTTTGGTATTCCTTTTCTGTGAAACTCTAAAATAGGCAAAAAAAAAACAGAAACTAGCACTGGGCTCTAGGTTAATAGGTTAGTCCCAAAAATAATATAAAATAGCATATAAATGCATATTAAACATCCAAAATAAATAATATAATAGCATGGAACAATCAAAAATTATAGATAAGTTGGAGAGGTATCAAGCATCCCCAATCTTAATTCCTGCTCGTCTTCGGGTAGGTAAATGATAAACACATAATTTTTGATGTGAAATGCTACCTAACATATGTATACATGTAATTCTCTTTATTGTGGCATGGATGTTTAGATCCGAAAGATTCAAAACAAAAGTTTAATATTGACATAAAAACAATAATACTTCAAGCATACTAACAAGGCAATTATGTCTTGTCGAAAGAACATGGCCAAAGAAAGCTTATCCCTAGAAAATCATATAGTCTGGCTATGCTCCATCTTCATCACACAAAATACTCAAATCATGCACAACCCCGGTTTCAGCCAATCAATTGTTTCATACTTTAGTATTCTCAAAAAATTTCAACTTTGACGCAATACATGAGCGTGAGCCATGGACATAGCACTATAGGTGGAATAGAATGGTGGTTGTGGAGAAGACAAAAAGAGGGAGATAGTCGCACATCAACCAGGCGTATCAATGGGCTATGGAGATGCCCATCAATAGGTATCAATGTGAGTGAGTAGGGATTGCCATGCAATGGATGCACTAGAGTTATAAGTGTATGAAAGCTAAAAAAAGAAACTAAGTGGGTGTGCATCCAACTTGCTTGCTCATGAAGACCTAGGGCATTTGAGGAAGCCCATGGTTGTAATATACAAGCCAAGTTCTATAATGAAAAATTCCCACTAGTGTATGAAAGTGACAAAATAAGAGACTTTCTATCATGAAGATCATGGTGCTACTTTGAAGCACAAGTGTGAAAAAACATACGGTGAATACATGAACTCATCAAACTACGGCCATCACCGGGAAGTGTCCCGACTTCTGTCACTCCGGGTTTGCCGGATCATAACACGTAGTAGATGACTATAACTTGCAAGATTGGCTCTAGAACATAGATATAATGGTGATAACATAAGTGGATCAGATCTGAAATCATGGCACCCGGGCCCAAAGTGAGAAGCATTAAGAATGGCAAAGTCATAGCAACATCAATCTCAGAACATAATGGATACTAGGGATCAAGCCCTAACAAAACTAACTTGATTACATGATGAATCTCATCCAACTCCTCACCGACCAGCGAGCCTACGAAGGAATTACTCACTCCCTATGGGGAGCATCATGGAATTGGCGATGGAGAAGGGTTGGTGATGACGAAGATCAAAGATCCCCCTCTCTGGATCCCCAAACAGACTCCAGATCTGGCCTCCCGATGAAGAACAGGAGGTGGCAGCGGCTCTGTCTTGTGAAACACGATAATTCTTTCTCCCTGATTTTTTCTCCAAAAATGTGAATTTATAGCGTTGGAATGAGGGTCTACGGGGCCACCAGGTGCCCCCTCCGGTGGTTCCTGGCTCCAGAAATTATCTTTATGTGTATAAAAATTCCATGCAAAGTTTCGTTCCAATCCGAGAACTTTTATTCCTGCACAAAAACAACACCATGGTAGTTCTGCTGAAAACAGGGTCAGTCCGGGATAGTTTCATTCAAATCATGCAAATTAGAGTCCAAAACAAGAGGAAAGCGTTAGGAAAAGTAGATACGACGGAGACGTATCACTACCCTAGCTGTCGCTAAGCCCCAATCTACTCCCTGCTCTCCTCCCGTCACCGCCGCGTGATGCTGATACGTCTCCAACGTATCTATAATTTATGAGGTATCCATGCCATGTTTACAACAATTTTATATGGTTTTGGTATGACTTGATTAGAACTAACCCAGACTAATGTTGTTTTCAGCAAAACTACCGTGGTGTCATTTTTTGTGCAGATATAAAAGTTCTCGAAATGGGCTGAAAATTTACGGTGATTTTTATGGACCAAATGAGACCCCCGAAGCACTGGAGCTGGGCCAGGAAGTGACCGAGAAGGCCACAAGCCCGCTAGCGGCGCCCTACCCCCCAGGGTGCTAGTTCCAGGCTTGTGGGCCCTCGGGCACCCCCTTGACGTGAGGCTGACGCCAAAAATTCTTATAAATACCCAAACCTTCGAAATGAACCCTAGATGAGAAGTTCTGCCGTCGCAAGCCTCTGTAGCCACAAAAAAACAATCGGGAGCCCGTTTTGACACCCTGCTAGAGGGGGAAATCATCACCGGAGGCCATCTTCGCCATCCTGGCGGTCTCCATGATGAGGAGGGGTAGTTCACCCTTGGGGCTGAGGGTATGTACCAGCATCACTACAAAAAAAATACACTTCCGTGATGATACGTGTTTGTCACAGTAGGTCACGTTTTCTGTCATGCATGTACATCCATGATGATTTTATGACAGAATCAAGATAGTCATACCTGTGTTGTCGTAGAAGTGTTCCATGACATTACAAAAATTATCATCACAGAAGTGTCCACTTCCATGATGATAAATCACGCGTCATAGAAGTGCTTTCGTCAAGGGTGACCGACACATGGCATCCACCGTAACGGGTTCCGGTTTGGATCTGATAACCCGTCAACAGCGCGGACCAATGGGGATTTTCCACGTGTAAAATTCTCATTCGTCGGCAGATCCACGTGTCGGCCCGGCGTTCGGACATTTGTCATCTAGCAAATGGATGGAACGCGCCTATGATACATCGACACATGTCTCGGCCCAACAGTTGCCCATTCAGGTTAAAAGGTCGGGCCTATTAAAATAAGCGGGCCAGCCCATTTGCAGCCTACTTGAGTTAGGCCAATTCACAAGCACGGCCCATACAAGTTACATAGAATCGGCCCATCAAAGGACGATTCTAGATTTCACAATTTCCAGCCAATCGTCAGTTTCAGCCTGTTAACGGCCCACTACGTCTTTGGGCCCAATTATGGCCCGAGCTTCTTTCGGCCTGTTAGCAGCCCATCATCAAATCCAGCCTATTAATGGCCCGGAACATCTTTCGGCCTTTTCTCGGGCCATTCTGTAGTTGGGCCAATTCTAGCCCATTGTGACTTTAGGCCTGTCCCCAGCTCATTCGGTAAATGGGCCAATTTGACTTTGGGTCCATTAGGGGCCCACGTTCCGCAGGGCAAAATTTCAACCCGACGCGACTTTCGGCATGTTAAAAGCCTAGTTTACAAATTGGGCCTCCTTTGGCCCATAACACTTTCGGGCTCTTACTGGCCCATAAAGTTAAAGGGCTGAGACAAAATTGACATTTATTTCAGCCTGCTAGAGGCTTGCGGGCCATTTCCATTTAGACGGCCCTATCGAGCTTTTGGCATGTTAACAGCCTGCTAAGAGTCGTTGTTACGGTGGGCCACATCATTTGGGATCCACTAAATATTATTTTGACCAACCCAATTAAGGCCCGCTTTGACTACACATGTTTGTTCGTTTGTATGGCGTCCAGGAAATGTTTGGGCGTGTTGGCCCCTGTTTGTATGGCGTCAAGAATTGTCCTACTCTATACTATCACCTCTAAAAACATACACTATACAATAAGAAGACTAAGGCATAGAAACGTAGAATAATCCTACACTATACAATAAAGAAATTATAGCTGAATATACCCACTGGGCATTATAGTTCGGCACCAGCGATAATAAAGCATACACAAACAGCAAATTACATACACTGGACAAATAAAGCTCATACATCATGGACACGCATCAATAGAACTTACCATTGAACTATAATCTCTTCAGAAAATAGATTGGCCGGACTCAGATAGCACAAATTTCAGTCTGCAAAATCTCCAATTCCTTCGTGGTTACCTCACTGTCTGGTTTCATTTTTTGACTCCTGCATCTAATACCTGCAAGTCCGGTCTCAGCTTGTTGATTGTACGTTGATAATCATGTACATGTTGTCTTGCCACCTCTAGTTGATGCTAGAGAACATCAGCACATTCCAATTCCAATACATGATCATTTGGTAACGGCCATGCCGCACTGCTCGCAGATCTTTGTGTTGATGTCACCCCATCCTAAAATGTTTCTGTAAGTACACATGACTAGGGCAAAAATATAGCTACAACAGTGAAGCATGCAAGATAGACTATTTTGTACATGGCAAAACAGGACTAACAATAATGTTACACGTCATGAAGCATAAGCAAGTGATATTTTAAAAATTACAAAAATGGTAGTCTGTGCAGCCCGCATACATAAATCTCTCTTAGCTCACCAGAGGAGCATGATATTGGGGCCAAATCCAAAACACAGACAAGTTACAAATTTAGACAACGCGTTGTGTATAAGTAAGCAAGCAGTTGGCCATTCTGTAGCTCAATTAAAGTCTTAGGGAGCATAATGAACAGCAGAAAGATTCATACAAACCTACTACAGCAAGCAAAACTATGCAATCATTAGCCTAGTATAAACTAGATTATGAGCCTCATGCAGTAATAGTTGGTTAATAGACTTCAAATCTTCAGGCACACTTCGCCAAAGTAATTAAATGGTAAGGCCTTTAATTATGTCAACTAATAGTTATACAAGTACCCAACATCAGGCATCATTGTTTGGGCATCTCATTAACTGAGGACAAATAAAGCAATTGAAAAGAGCAAATTAACTATGACTGAAACAAACAAGCGATTAAACTATTGAGTTGGATACAGTGACTTACCTTAACTGGTTGAACAGGCTCAGCGCTACTCCTCCTTCTCTTGCAAGGCTGCTTCCTAACATCTTGTACTTGGAAATCCTCAATCTTATCTTCATTGCACCCCCTCTACAAGGTGACACAAACTAGTTACTCGTCTCCTTGGAAGATAAATATGCATACTTACCAGTCTGTGAACAACACAAAAGGATGAGATTATAACAAAACAACACCACATAATGAAACATGTCACATCTCTTGCACTTGCACACAATGAAATGAGCATTTACTATGTGTGCACTTTGTAAAAACTAGGCATACCTTCGAACTAGATCTACAAGTACTCTTGGAGAGCCTACTTTAGTGTACAACTATGTCACCTATGAGTTAGACAAGCCCCCACTACAGCAGACCTTAGTGTTTAAATCGTTGTCACGCTCTGTTTAAAGTGTTAGGTCAAGATCAGCAAGTAATCAAAGCAAACAGTCCTAGTATGGCTGGCTAATACAAACAAGCAATTGAACAGATGTGTGAGCAAATCTTACATATCAAGAAAAGAAGCAAAGAAGGAGGCTTAAAGACCATCACTTGATTGACCAGATTTAAGGGGCATTTAAACATCATGTGAAATGTATGAACTAACATAAACATTGCATATTCTAGATTTTACAATGGAATGCACATGTATTAGGTTATGCCATGTATGATGATGCCTAAATGTACACTATAGCAGGCAGGAGTGATTCATCATTGCACGCACAATTGAATTGCAGGTTAAGGGCTAGTTCTATTCCACCTTTTCAGAGCTTATTGTCAAAATAAGCCATAAAAGATGTAAAGAAGTCATTTTTGAGTTATGGGCTTGGGCTTAACTTATTTCGCTTTGGATGGGGGTGTTTCGGGTAGAAGCTCACTAAAAACTGAAGGGAAGGGGAATAGTGAAATGACTCAATTGTCTGCCTATATTACACTCAAAACGCCACTATGCGCGCCCTCATCACACCTGACCCTCTAGTAAAAACAAACACCGAAGCGTTCATTGCCCTGCCAGCTTGCATCTCCTCTCACCTTTCCCTCTACCTTGATCCCCTACCTACAGCGCTAGGGTTCCTCTAGCGAGTCATTGCCACTGGCCCCATCTGGCCTGGTCCTCGATGATGCTTTGTCCAGCTAGGCTACATGGCCGGCGGGTAGGGCCAAATCTCCACGGCTACTCCTCCCTCTGGTTCTGCCCCTCATTCTCATGGTCTCCAACAGCTGCTCCACTTTGGTCCGTCCAATGCACTACTCTGGCGGGTGCCACACAACTATGACTGAAGCCACACTGCAGCAGAAGGCAACCTTATCCCCCCTCCCCTCCTCCCAGGTCGTGGCCTTGAGGTGTTGTCGAAGGATGAGCTCATCAAACAAGGTGAGGATCTCCTCTGATTTGCCAAATTTTCATTCTGATCCGCTATACGATGAATTGCTATGAGCTGCTTCTTCTGCTGCTATATGATGCATTGCTATGAGCTCCTCTTGCTGCTGCTATATGATGAATTGCTATGAGCTGCTGCCGTTGCTATATGATGAGTTGCTATAAGCTGCTCCTGCTGCAGCTATATGATGAATTGCTATGAGCTGCTCCTGCTGCTGCTATATGATGAATTGCTATGAGCTGCTCTTGCTGCTGCTATATGATGAATTGCTATGAGCTGCTGCTGCTGCTCCTAAATGATGAATTGCTATGAGCTGCTGCTGGTATATGATGAATTGTACACTGCTGTTGATGTATGATGAGTTGCTATGAGCTGTTGCTGCTGCTATATGATGCTTTCAGGTGGTGCTGCTATATGATAATAACCAGCCACTTGGACCATCGAATTTTGATAAATAATTGTTCTTCATTTAAATTTAGGTAATGCTTTCTTTGTTTAAATTAGGCAATGGAATCTCTATGGAAGATATTGACCAAAGTAGATTGTGCCAAGTAGATGATATCTTTGTTTTTGCATTTTGAACAAATAGTGATGGTCTACTTTCCTATCATATTAATTACTGCACTAGGTTCAATTTGTGGTGTTTGCAAGTCAAATTAATTTTCATATGGGTAGCAAAATGAAAAAATATAATGCAATCTAGACTTTTCACTTATCATACCAAAGATAAGCTGAAAAGGAAGGCAATGAAAATAACTGGTTGGCTTATTACCTAGAGCTTATATTCACAGGTGCTTATTTTCTTAGGATAACTCGTAATAATTGTCCCTAAGAAACTTGGCCAATAGAACTGACATACAAATAACATGTCATGATGATTGCAATTGAGGAGTGACCTACCATAGCACACTGTATAGGCTCACCGCTGCCTCTCCTTTTTTTGCAATGTTCCATGAAATTGCCGCATACATCTTGTATGTTTTCATTGCGTAACCCTATCTGCAAGTTAACATGTCTAATTTCAGACATCTCTACATGATAATACATTGCATATCCCTTGCGCATATTTAAACCACCAATTAATGAATGTTGCATAGCATAAACTAGCCATGACCCTGTGTGCTAGACTAGCAGGCACTCTAAGGGAGCCTAATGTAGTGCACTGGAATTCCTACATGCCACCTATGATTTTGTGTAATGTACTACCTTTGTTCCTAAATATATGTCTTTGTAGAGATTCCAGTATGGACCACATACAGATGTATATATATGCATTTTTGAGTGTAGATTCACTCATTTTGCTCTGTATGTAGCCTATAGTGGAATCTCTAGAAAGACTTATATTTAGGAACAGAGGTAGTATCATGTATGACATCTACATATCTAATTTAGCAGCCAGTAGTAGAAATCATTGTCTGCACAAAGGGATTACTGGTCAAAAATCCTAGCAAAGCATGCTGACAGGCACACAACAATACAAGAGAGAGAGAGACGCACTTACAAGATCATAGCAATGCCTCAGTGCAGGATCTTGGTTGGCCAAGCTGTTAGATCAAGAAGAAACATCGTCCTTGTAGTTTTTGCCAGCTGCATAACATGTAACAGCGACCTGTTAGTATATTTGAAGTACATCAGGCAGGTGATGTTGGACGGGTTTAAAGGTGACAAGTACCTAGGCCATGGCGGGTGCTTGGCATCTTGCCAGACAGTGGGAATCATGTTAGAAATGTCAAGGGTGATGACGTTGCGCTGGTTATCGAGGTCCGGTAAGGAGATCTAGATTCGTCGAGTACGGTGTTTGTGGAGCGGCTCCGGTAGGGTGGACGATGGTGTGGGCAAAGCGGATATGAGGCTATGGAGAGGGCGTCGGTGAAGCTGCTCTGGTGGTTGGGTTCAGGATGGTGTCAATGATGCGGATCTGCGGCCGTGGACAGGGCGTCGGAAGCTACTCCGGTAGGTTGGACGAGGGTGCGATGAAGCGGATCTGAGGCCGTGGAATTGTGAGTTGGCAAACCGGCCCTGGTAGGGTTGAGAATGGTATAGGTGAAGCTACTCCGGTAGGGTTGACAATGGTGTCGGAGCAGTGGCTCCGGTAGGGTTGAGGAAGGTGTCGCCGAAGAGGATCAGAGGCCGTCGACAGGGGCATCGGTGGGGCGGCTCCAGGGATGTGGACAAAGCGTCTCTGGTGGGGAGTACGAAGGAGCCACTACAAATGTGTTGCAGTTGACGAGAGTACCAGCAAAGCAGATCCGGCACCGTGGACAAGGTCGGCACTGAATGGGCTGTGGTACAGTGGTGGGTGAGCAGTCTACTTGTTTCTACGGGAGGTGGGAGGGGTAGATGCGGCCGCAGAAGCAGATTCGGCGAGGTGGATGCCGCTGGCAGTGAATGGGCTCTGGTACACCGGTGGATGAGCAGTCTAGGGTTGCGAGAAGGGAGGGGTAGAAAGGCCGAGAAGTATAGACGACATGATGTAAGATGCTCTGGTGTTGCGGAGTTAGTCGTTTTTGCAGGAGGGGGAGAGGAAATGGGGGTGCCGTGTGGTGGGTGGAACCGGAACTTACCAAAGCAGCCCCGACCTATTATGTAGATGAGGGTGGTATTGTAACTGTTGTTCTCCGTGCACCAAGGACAAAAGGGGACTTCCGCATGCTAAAGACTAGGTGGCGGAATTTTAGAAGGAGGCGGGAGATTTTGCCACCCGCGGGATCGTTCGTATCCAGTTTGAACTAATTTTGGATAGTGCTAGCAGGAAGGTCATGTGAGACTATGTACATGGGGCACACGCCAGCAGTTAATAACTGGTGTGAAGTCCACCCCAGAAAAAAGACAATAACTCAGGATGATGCACCGATAACTTGGACATTCACACTGGCACGGCCAATAGTACGGGTGTAGAGGCGCGTTCACAAAAAAAGGGATCAAACGCTCAGCCTATTATTTCTCGTGTAAATAGATAATTTGGTGCCATTTGTTATTTACTTTAAACATAATGCATTGACGTGTTATTGTAGAGGCGCACAAAAAGAAATGGATATTGTAGTCCCACAAAATAAATGGATATTGTAGTCTGCTACTTAAAAGTGTTACCTCATATGATTACATAGCCTCTATTTCATAAATTGCATACCCGTTGAATTCATATATGAATATTACATATATTACTTCATAATAGAACCTCAAATCATCCAACACTAATGATTTTGAATGCAAGACTAACAATGGTGCATGTACATCATAGCTACATTGGTTGTTTGAAGAAACATCACTGTAACTTTGGCATGCAAAATTAAAATGGATTATTTAGAAAGAAAAAATGGTGATATGTGAGTGTCCAATCTTTATAGCGTTGAATCGATATTGTATCTTTAGCCACGATACGAAGTAGATATTGATTTATGTTCAAGCGACACATGTCCACGATCGCTAGATAGTGATACATGAACGAATTGTGCAATCTCTCTCACATGCATAAATTTCTCAATTCTCCATGGGCATCGGAATCACACACGCGCACTTCATGTATTTCTCTCCCTCCGTCAAGGTTAGAATTCGTCTTTCTACCCTGTCCTACAAGTCTCTCACACAGAAACACACATGCTCTCTCTGTTGAACACACCCACCCCTTTAATTCCGCCCACCCACCGCCACTAATGTCTCAAAGTATAGTTATGTCTCTCACACATATGCCTAAGGTTAACTCGAATTTCGGAACCATATGAATACATACAATGGGATTCCAGCAGAGCACCTTTTGTTTTGAGATTTCACTCTCTCACACACACACGCGCGCGCACACGTAGGTAGACATTGTTTCTCGCTTCATTTTTCTGGCACTTGCATGCACACTGTTTGTTTATCTCTGAAAGCACAAGTGCTCCCTAGGTGGTTTTGGTAATTAATGTCAACATATCTCTTGTTGGACTAACACTTTTATCTAGTATGTTTCAGATAAGTTCAACAATGGAGTGGCATGGACTAAAGGATGTTGGAACTCCTTCAAGATGCTAAGGACAAAGGATTGGCTCAAGCTTGAAGCTCAAGACTCTCCATTTTACATTTTAGTGATCCAAGATCACATTGAGTATATAGGAAAAGCCAATACTATCAAGGAGGGATGAGGTGTTGCTTGATGATCCTCTTGCTTCAAGTGCTTAGTGATATGCTCCAAATACCCTCAACCACTTTCCCACTTCCACACATATGTCCTAAACCTAAAGTCAAACTCGGCCCCACTGATTCTTTCTATCCGGCGCCACCGAGTTTGGATGTCTTAGCCACTGCCACAAACCCTAGGCAAATCGGTCTCACTGATAGGGATCTCGGTCTCACCGAGATGGGATTGTAATCTCTCTGTGTATGCCCATTATCAAAATCGGTCTCACCGAGTTTGAGCAATCGGTCCTACCGAGATTACAATGCAAACTCTCTGGTTAACTTATTATCAAAATCGGTCCCACCGAGTTTGAATAATCGGTCCCACCGAGTTTGCCTGACCAACTCTCTGGAAAGCTTATTACCAAAATCGCTCTTATCGAGTTTGAGTAATCGGTCTTACCGAGATTATGTTATGCCCTAACCCTAACCATATCGGTCCTACCGAGTTGCATTTTGGTCCCACCGAAAATCCTAACGGTCACTAAAATTTGCTAAATCGGTCTGACCGAGTTTGTTGATTCGGTCCCACCGAGTTTGGTAAATTGTGTGTAACGGTTAGATTTTGTGTGGAGGCTATATATACCCCTCCACCTCCTCTTCATTCGTGGAGAGAGCCATCAGACTGAACCTACACTTCCAGCATCCTATTTCTGAGAGAGAGCTACCTACTCATGTGTTGAGGCCAAGATATTCCATTCCTACCATATGAATCTTGATCTCTAGCCTTCCCCAAGTTGCTTTCCACTCAAATCCTCTTTCCACCAGATCCAAATCCTATGAGAGATAGTTGAGTGTTGGGGAGACTATCATTTGAAGCACAAGAGCAAGGAGTTCATCATCAACGCACCATTTGTTACTTCTTGGAGAGTGGTGTCTCCGAGATTGGCTAGGTGTCACTTGGGAGCCTCCGACAAGATTGTGGAGTTGAACCAAGGAGTTTGTAAGGGCAAGGAGATCGCCTACTTCATGAAGATCTACCGCTAGTGAGGCAAGTCCTTCATGGGCGACGGCCATGGTGGGATAGACAAGGTTGCTTCTTCGTGGACCCTTCGTGGGTGGAGCCCTCCGTGGACTCGCGTAACCGTTACCCTTCGTGGGTTGAAGTCTCCATCAACATGGATGTACGATAGCACCACCTATCGGAACCACGCCAAAAACATCGGTGTCTCCAATTGCGTTTGAATCCTCCAAAACCCTTCCCTTTACATTATTGCAAGTTGCATGCTATACTTTCCGCTGCTCATATACTCTTTGCATGCTTGCTTGCTATATGTTGTGAATGTTAAACTTGTGCCTAAACTCCACTTAAACTTAAGGAAATTTAAAAACTGTAACTTTGGTACTTAGTGTCTAATCACCCCCCCCCCTCTAGACACCTCTTCTCAAGGTCCTACAATCTCCATGATGCTTTAAGTATGCCTCGCACACATGTTATCTACCTATACCTTAATATAGATATGTGTCACACAAACTCCTTCTCCCTATTATCTAAGTGTCACTGCCCCTCCCACACACCCACACACACACACACTTCCCGACACCGAAGGAGTAGGGTGACACCTTGATCTGATACTAATCTATCTACTAGCTTCTCTCTCAAACACACACACACACTACCTGACATCGAAGGAGTAGGGTGGCACCTCGATCTTGATAGTAATCTATCTAGTGCTTCTGTCTCAGACACACACACTCGCTAGTTGTGCCTTTGTGCCTACCGTGCACACTCTCGATACGTCTTTCTCTCCCTCCACCCCCCCAACAATGACAGTAGAAGGGTGACAGCTCAATTTGATCTTAATCTATCAATTGGTTTCTCGCTCAAACATTGTGTCTCTGTGCCTTGCTCAGACATACTCGGTACATCTTTCTCTCTATAGCCCCCATGATATGTAGACTTCTTGCGCGTGCACAGCTGTAGTGACGATGACGCTGAACCTAGTGTGCCTTGTTTTTACCAGCCTCATGAGATAATTTTCACCCTGTTTTCCATTAATTAACAAGGCAGCCTTTTCTTTGTTACTACTAGTGAATCTGAAATCATTCTGGGCAGACATAAAATATATCACTTCAACCCAATTATCACAGTAACTATTTTAAAAGAAACTATCTACATGCCTGTGCGTTGCACAGAACATCAAGATGCATTTGTATGAGTAGTTTATCTTGTGAGAGAAAAGGATGAATGAGGCAAGGCCTTATTTGCAAACGTGGAGAGGGGTGTGGGTATCTTTTTGTAAAATTGCCATAGTTTCCTTCGTATGTGTTAGATATAAATTCGACTGCCTATATTGCAGGATGGCACGCACACCATCATCACCAACTCTGTTTTCTACTCCCTCCATTCCTAAATATTTGTCTTTTAGAGATTTCAACAAGTGACTACATACGGAGCAAAATGAGTGAATCTACACTATAAAATATGTCTACATACACATCCGTATGTGGTAGTCCATTTGAAATCTGAAAAGGACAAATATTTAGGAACGGAGGGAGTAAAGAGTAGACATGGAGATATATCTCCAGCATGGTCCACAACGAAAATGTGTTGGACTGGTTAGCGTCGGATGCTCGCAACGCGATGACCTGATTTCGAATTCTGTCTTTCACTTTAGATTTTTATATTATATATTATTTAATATATACTCCCTCCATCCCAAAATTCGTGTCTTATATTTATCTAGATACGGATGTATCTAACACTAAAACATAATTAGATACATCCATATTTAGACAAATCTAAGACAAGAATTTTGGGACAGAGGGAGTACTTATTTCGCTACTGTACTGGCAGTGGAACACATAGAGTACTTAGAATACAAGATTAAGGATGGACTTGTTTCCTTTTAACTTTCTGTACGAAGCTCTAGCCACCCTGCAAGTCACGTGTACACTGTACATGCAATTAACTTTTAATAGAGGGAGAATCATACACGCAATTAACTCAAATGGATTGGATGTGACTCTATTATTTCCAACATAAGAGCATCTCCAACGGCAGACGGCAAATTTCCTACTGCTTCCTTCCGTGGAGGACGACAACAAACGCCAGTGGCATACATTTTCACAACTCTAACCAACCAGAGGAAATTCATGCAAACACGGAATGATTTCATATAAGCATGAAGGATTTCGTATAAAAAGCCGGATCTTCATATAAACATGATGGATTTCATTACATTTACATGAACTAAGCGGTGCTAATCTGACTCTCATGGTATAATTAATACAGTACCTAATCTAAATGGTCGCCTGTGGATCCCTTTGTCTTCCTCATGTCCGGCAAACACTTGCGGGGTCAACGAAGGTCCTCGGAAGAGATGAAGCAGCAAAGAAACCACCTGAATACGCAGTCGTCGCCTTGGTGGTGGCTTGCATGGGACCCAAGTGGCGGCGGCCTCCCGTGTTCTACTTCTCCTCAATGATGGCGACGGACATGGAGAAGCTAGCCACCAAGTCGTAACTCTCCATGCACCCGGCTTCTGTCTCTGCCTACATGGCGCTGCCCCAGGCACGGGAGGCACGCCCGCAGGCATGGGAGGCGCGCCCACAGACACGGGAGGCGCGGCCACCGTAGACACTGTGTGGTGCAGTACGACGCAACAGCGATGATGCCTATGTCGCTATGCTTGCCGTCGTGCCGGCGTGGAGCAATTCGCCACTCCTCATCGAGCTGAACTGGAGCGGCAAGTTGTTGAACCATGCGTCGGCTTGGGGTGGCAACTGGCTCCATCGGGCAAAGCGAGGTTGGTAAAGCATCGAGCGGCCTCACCCATATCCGGAGGGCTCAGCGGGCCACCCAGTCGGGTAGTATGCCGGAGAACGGCTCCTCGGAAGCCATTGGAAGAGTGGAGAAAATGGTGAAGGAGGAGATGGGGGAGCGGCAGAGGGGTGCGATTCTTGCCCGCTGTCTGTCTAGCCTCATTTAAAAAGAGGGCGGACAGTAGGAGCTTGGCCAGCGTCTGGCCTCGTTTAAACTGAGGGCGGACGGGAGGAGCTCGGCCGGCATTGCATTTAATTCCAGCCCTCTCATGAACGGACGTGTGGCCGGAGTAGGTTTCTCGGTTTGCATGCGGGTTTAATGGAGGTGAGGAGGCGTGTTCAGCCGGGCATGCAGCGAACGGTGCAGTACTATTCGATTTGACAGCAGACGGCATAGTTCCCAATATGACTTTAATGCAGACGAGGGAGAGGGTAGTGGTTCCCGAAATGTTGAACGGCCAATGATGCATCCTCCTTCAATTAGCATCGTGAATGCATGTGGGAAGTAATGGGAGGAGGACCGGGAAAAGAGGCAGCACGATATGAATGCAATGCAGTTTACACTAATATAAAGGCGCCCCTCTATTCCACTGCATCTACCACATCGTACGCACCTAAGCATTTGCCTAAGCACCTACACTAAGCGCAAAAGTGCTCACTCCGGACCCATGGTAGCGATGCGTGCAAGCGGCTAGCGGCTGTGCCAGATGGTCCACGACGCCAGCATGAGGCATGGCATTGAGGATCATCTCCAGACGATGTTGGTGACCGTCTGGTGGACGACCATCATCGACGCCAGCTACGACTCTCACTTGGACCAGATGATCGTTGCAACCAACAACAAGTTCACCGTCGTGAAGAAGCTCGCGGACGACATCACCGTACTCCTCTAGTCCGCGCGCCCTGCGACTGCCTGCCGACACCATGAAGAATGACCACCTGGAGGTCGTGCTCACCGCGATGAGCCTCGCCCTGCAAGAATTCGTCGACCTACACATCCACGTGTATGAGCAAATCATGTACATAGGTATCTTCGAGGCCAGTGAGAACGCTACGACGTTGGCCTTCCTCAACCGGCTGGAAGCCCTGGATGCCTTTGCTGAGAAGCACCTTAACCTCGCCACAAAGCTGTCGCTCCTTAGCTGTTGGTCGGTGGTCCGGCGCACTGAGTTGAGGAGGAGGAGGTCGTACGTTGTAGGATGCATCTTTCTTCTTGCCTCCTATAACCACCACAGTGATTGCATCATCGTGTCCTTAATTCTTATTATGCTATTGCATTCTCGTTCCAGTCAATACAGACATGTGTGATCCCTTTGCTTAATTATATGCATCACTGTAACTAGTACTACATCCGTCAATTTATAAGTTGTGCTTACCTTTTCCATCATCTTCGTGCAACGCACGGGCATCTTGCTAGAAACACTAGAACATGTCGGACCGCATGTGACCAAACCGATGATGCGCCAACCTAGCTACTACCCTACTTATCTGGTAGAAAAAGCCCCGCCCTAGCATTTCCAATCATTATTTCTATCTATCGATCGTGCCAAGGAGTAGAACCAAATGTTATAATTTATACATGTTTCTCTACTCCTACTCCTGTAAAGACTCAGTTGGCAATGGTGGTGTGTCTTCCATCCGTCGTTTCTGACCATTAGATCTGCATCTAACGGCTGTGAGGTAAGTTGTGCATTTTTGCAACAATAGCCCACTTCTCTACTCCAATTTGCAGAAAACCCCTTATTATCTTGAAAACAACCACATACCTCCCTCACCTCATCAAAACTGCCTGAGAAATATATTTTGAGTGAAAATTAATATATTTTTAGTGGTATATATGTATATCAAAACAAGAGTGTTTTCTTTCAAGTTTGTGAACAAGTACTACTATTCTATTACTTTGGGTTTGTCGCAACGCACGGGCACATTGCTAGTAAAAGGAAAAGGACTACCGTGTTCGCGTCGCACCCCCACATACCCGGGAATCGAGAGTAGTCCACGACCCGTACCACGCGCCACATAGCTAGGGAAGGCGTGTTGACTAGCATTTTCACTTTCATGTGGGACCGCAATTGAGCAAACCGACTATTGGCAAACCGCACCCCGCCCGCCGTGTTGGAACATAGAAACGAGGAGGGGAAGATCTAGCTGTAGCACGGAAGCCAAGAAATTTGGTGTCAGATGGGGCTTGTTGATAGAGTAGGAGCATTCCGTACTACTACTCCTACTAGTACGAAGTTTGTACTACAACTAGTACTGCCACTATACAACTAGGTACATGCACGGCATAGCATCGTAGGAACAAAAAAGGAAGATCTTGTTTTGGGTGATTTATCTTTTTTCAGTCAACGTAGTATGAATAATATGATGTGGGGGCACCCATGAAGCTTATGTGGCTTGGTTGCATGGCTAGGAAAGGCTAGAGAAAAACAAATAGATAACGTGTTTAGAGTGCACTCCACTAAATAGATATACGTTGGATCCATTGCAACGCACGGGCCGGCACATTGGTAGTCGTAAGAAATAAAATCCAGGTTTGGCACGAGTTCGTACTACGGGAGGACCACAAGGCCTGCCGCAGGAGTTACATTTCCCTCTCGGGCCCACGGGACCGAGCTTTAGTCTCTTAGTGCACCGGCCTATGAGTCAATGACATGTGGACCTTATATGTGGTTGGCCCACATATCATTCTCATGGTGCTGGCGTGGTTCGCGACTCACTCGTTCGAGATGAACTGGTCGATGGTGGTGTGGCAGTGGCGAGGGTGCCACAGCTGGGCGTCGGGGCCTTACGAGGCATAGATGGCCACACCAGCGGGTACTACCTGTAGTACAGAAGTACTCCAGTTGAGGACTGATGCCCGAGATGAAATGTGTCACAATCGCTCGATGAAAATTCGATGGTGCGGGAGTACGGATCAGAGCACAAACAAACCACGTCCAATTGGGTGTGGTTGTGGTAGAAACTTGATGGTTGCCGCAGTTCAGCTGGCCCACATGTCATGCACACAAAGGCAGAGGAGCGGTGGGGCTGAGAGGGATGAGGCGCATGCCGGGGGACGTCGTGCCGTGGGTTGGAGCAGCGTCGTGTGAATCGCGTGTGGAAGTGGTAGAAACGTGATGGTCGATGTGGTTCAACTTCCATGGACAAGCTGTCATGTCTGCTGACACATGCATTTTATACCGCTCACTACAAGGAGCAGTAGTAGAGAAAACTTGTTCCAAAGATACAATTTTTCCGATAAAATTCTCGAGATATCATTAGTTTTTACACATGGGATTACTCCTGCAAGGGTCAATCACAACAGGTGTTTTGTAAAAAAATGCATCTTGATGTTCCCTGCAATGCACGGGCATCTTGCTAGTTATAGAAGAAGCCCACACGGGCATCTTGCCGCAGGGTGTGCCACCGACCCATCTCTTTTTTTTCAGACGCTTAGGTGCAGCGGATGTCATGCCACGCTACGAAATGTAAAAAAACAGCTCCAATTTTTTCTGTTATCTTCAAACCAGCCACACCCGCCCCTCACCTCATCAAAACAGCCCGAGGAATATATTTTGAGTGAAGCGTGATTTATTTTTACTGATATATGTATATAAAAAATAGAGTGTTTATATTTCAAGCCCGTGAACAAGTATTATTCTACTACTTTGGATCCATTGCAACGCATTGGCCGGCACATTGGTAGTAGTAGTCTCTATCTCTACTCTTATAAAAAAATAGAGTTGTTGATGATGGTGTGCCTGCCATCCTACAATATAGGCCGTCCAATTTATATCTAACGAATAGGAAGGAAACTATGGCAATTGTGCAAAAAGATACCCACACCCCTTTCCACATTTGCAAATAAGGCCTTCCCTCGTTCATCCTTTTCTCCCACAAGATAAACTACTCATACAAATGCATCTTGATGTTCCGTGCAACGCAAGGGCATCTTGCTAGTCTACTACTCTTATTAAAAAAAACAGAATTGGTGATGATGGTGTGCATGCCATCCTGCAATATAGGTTATCCGCTTTATATCTGCCGGATAGGAAGAAAACTATGGTAATTTTGCAAAAAGCACCCACACCCCTCTCCACATTTTAAATAAGGCATTCCCTCATTCATCCTTTTCTCTCACAAGATAAACTACTCATACAAATGCATCTTGATGTTACGTGCAATGCACGAGGATGTTTCCTTGGGGGTCTCTCTAGCGCGGCGTGGCCGTAGTTGCAAGTTCACGCCCCTTGAGAAGCCGACCTTGATGGGCACTCAGAATTTGTCCGATGAGCAGGTAAGTGATGAGTTTGATCACGTAGTAAATGCATTCTAGAGACCACTTCCGTGTCCATTTCCTAATTCTCTCGCTACCCAATGTTTCACAGGTTAGGCTCGGTGCCAGTGGAGATTGGCTTGCATATGTACGGGAGGGTGCCAACATCAATTTGCACAACATTTACAATGGTGACACTGTTCCCGTAGAACCTTTGTCCAACAATGGGATCAGCCATGCAAGGGGCCACCGCCTGAATTGGTACGATGGAACCACGGTGAGATTGAAGAAGATAGCAATCATGGAAGCCCCGATAAGGTCGTCCGCCAACCAAAATTACACTCTCATCATGGTGTTCGACATCGCGATTTCTTTCACGAACCTTGCACATGGCGGTCAAAGGTGGACCATGCTGTCTACGGCCAATTTGTCACTGTACGATTACGAAGATGCTGTGCTCCTTTCTAACCACATCTTCGCGGTGACAAACCAGGGGACTTGTTTCATATGGGACACATCCTACGGTATACTCCCTCTCTTCCAATTTATTTGTTTTGAATTTTTTTTCATTTTATAAGTTTCAAATTCAAATTTAGAGCTCCCCATCACATGTTGAGATTATAGTGTCCATTAAATCGTTGCGTGCATGTACTATTAAGAAACAAATCTCTAGTTTGGCACCAGTTCGTGCAGCGGTAGCACAACAAGCCCTGGCGCAGGAGTTACATTTCCCTCTCGGGCCCCTCGAGACTGAGCTTCAGCGCCTTACTACACCTGCCTTTGAGTCAATAGCATGTGGACCTGATGGGTGGCTGGTCCATATGTAATGCTCCTGAAGGCAGAGGGGCGATGGGGCTGAGAGGGGTGAGCCCCAGGTCGGGGGACGTGTGGTGTCATGGGTTTGAGCAGCGTGGTGGGAATCGCGTGTGGCTGTGGTAGAAACTTGATGCTCGCCGCATTTCATGTGGCCCACATGTCATGCACACAAAGGCAGAGGGGCGGTGTGGCCAAGAGGGGTGAGGCGCACGTCGGGGGACGTGGTGCCGTGGGTTGGAGCAGCGTCGCGGGAATCGCGAGTGGCAGTGGATGAAACATGATGGTCGTCATAGTTGAACTTCCATGGACAAGTTGTCATGTCTATGGACACATGCATTGCATACCGATCACTAGAAGGAGTAGTAGAGAAAGCTAGGCAGATAAATAGTTCCTTATAGTCAAGCGGACCCATGATACTACTTGTTCCAAAGACATGCACACCACCGAAATAGTCCATCTATATCAATATACACAAAGAGGAAATATTATTTTTACAAGGGAGGAAATAGTTCATCCATCCATAATGCCCTTCTGCTGGTGCAGCTTCTTCTTCTTATTGTTCTCATTTTCTGTGGGAGATGGCTTCGCAACAAGCTCTTTGTACCTTGCAACTATCTCGAAACTCACACGGGCATCGAGGGCAGCATATTTTATATGCTCATACGTCAAGGGATAATTCTCCCATCTAGATGACCTTAATGCCAGCATCTCATCATGCTTCTGAAGATTGTTCCGAGCACAAAATTTGCTACGTCGAATAGGGATGGTATCGGTTTATCACAATCTTCTACATGAATTTTTATTTTGGTTTGTACGCCAGCAATGCTTTTCAAATCTAGGTTGTACGGCTCCAACTTCTGTTTGTCCCCTGCGATGGCTGCCCCACAGAAGTATATGTCCTCCCGAGACAAGAAATCATGGAGCTCACCTCGTATGGAGGGCGCTTGTATGATGTGGTACACCAAAACATCATCTTCGAGGCACAGCTGAAGGACGGCGGCATGTTGGATCTTCCAAGTGGCACGCTCCGTGTACTCTGCGTCGAGACTAATGACCTTCATCTCCACCTTTTGGAGGGAGTTGGATACATTGTTGATCCACTTCCGAACAACCCTTGGGTGGTCGGTGACGGTGGCAACTATGGTCAACGAGCCTTCGACGAGGACATGTTGGATGCCAAAAACCTGCACCTCGATCTCTTTCGCCATTTGGAACCGCTAGACCGGAAGGCTATGGTTTGGAGAATTAGGATTAGATGGCTAGTATAACTGAAGAAGATGATTATTTAAAGGGGCTTCGGAATTACTACAGGAGTATTTGAAGAGGTTAAAACAATGTGAATGCAGTGTGGTTTGGATGCAAATGAAGATAAAGGAGAGGTGAGGAAGCCGAGGAAAATCGGTTCCAGATGGAGAAGTAAATGGGAGAAGTGGCCTATAGGCAGTTGATTAGACGGCTAGGTAGACTAAACGAAAAGGCTATGCGGGTAGATTGAGGAGTGGTACCTGTCTGTGTACGTGTCCATCCTTCTAGCGCTACATGTGCCACTGGCTAGTTGAGGTCACTCTTTTGAATCACCATGGTGAGACATTTTATGATTCCTTTTTATTTCTGCACCCCTCCTGACAGGTGGGACCTATGCAAACGGATATAAAAAATGTGTTGTAGTTGGTTCGGATGGATATTGGCGCGTGCGTGGGAGACGCAACATTCTCTGGTTAAGGAATATGCAGTTATCCTCAAAAAAGAAAAAGCCTTCTTCGCGCTTCCGCATGCACGAGAATTTGGTTCTGCTTGCAATATGGATGATACCTGAAGGATGAAGTGAACCCGGAGGCATGCTAGCATGGGAGATCTATTTCCGCTATACGGTACTACTCATGTTCCTACTACTCCTACTACTACTACTAGTAGTAGTAGTAGTAGTACAACTGTGGTATACTTGATGGTCAAAATATTATTCATCTGGTCCTCATAGTAAAGTGATAAGACCCTGCGCTCGAGGTTGTCGGTGTTCTAGGAACGGGGGTCCCCAGACTTGCCTGCCTACGGCCCGCGGCGTGGCTCCACCAGTGGCCTAGTACGGCATGTCTTCATCAACCAACACTCAAGACCCTTGCGAGGGGCCAAGCCTCGCGGGGCGGACGACACAAGGCCTCCTCAGGAGCGGCCTCCCCAGGTAGGCTCGCGAGGGGGCAGAGAGATCAAGGCAAGGGGTACCTCGCGAGGTTCCCGTGACGCAAGCCATGATGACCAAGGCCAGGCGGGTGCCAGCATGCAGTGTCCTTGTTTCCGCTTTGGTGCTAAGAGGGCAAGCGCAGGCGAGGAGTACCGAGGCATCAGGCAAAGGTTTCCATATTGGTGCAACAAGACCAAGACCAACAGGACGGCAGGACGAAGGTCATCGTGGAGCCCAAGACGGTGTCATCACCAACGCCTTTGACAGGCGAAGACCACCTTTAGTCAGGATTGCTTGTACTAGCTGTCCCCCTTCAAATCGGCCGCTGTTGGATCCCTTCCCGCTCAATATTTGGGGAGAGGACCAGAGCCTCTATAAATAGGGCTAGCCACCACAGTAGATAGGACGGATCGATTCCTCCCCGAACACCACACCAGCTCAAGAACACCTCTCCTCAGGAGGCTGTTCTTCCCTTGTACTGTTCATCACCAGCCCACGAGGCAATCCACCACCACCACACAGGAGTAGAGTATTACACCACAATGGTGGCCCGAACCTGTATAAATCTGGTGTCTCTTGTGTTGTGAGTTCATCTAGCTAAGCTTAGGGATCACGGCGAGGCTAAGAGTGAGATTCCGTAGGGGGAAATCTTCGTTAGCACCCGAGTGTTCGAACCTCAAGGGTTTTGCCGGAACCCGATATCCGCCATTTGGCGCGCCAGGTAGGGGTGCGCTGAAGTCTTCCTTCCACTGATCCGCATCCCATCGCTTCATCGCATCCATGTCTGACGCCCGACGAGCTCATGCTGAGCGCCGGGCCGCTCCCGCTGCTTGTGTCGCCCTGACGGCTCCTGTCGGTGGACCTCCCCGTCGTTCTCCGTCGCCTGCCGCCACCGGCCCGGCGGGGAACGAGCAGCAAGCATCCTCGCTGCACCCTCGGTGCAGCGGGACGGCCGCACCGCCACTCCATCACTGACACCAGCTGGTTTGTCATCCCACGCTCGTCGCGCCCCCACGGACGCGCAGGCCGCGCTGCTTATGGCACGTGAGCTCCTGCGTTACTGCCTCGCCGACGACCTCTATGAAGAATGGCTCGCTCGCATCACCGAGCTTGTCAGTGCCGTAGGGGGCTCTCCCGTGCCGTCCCTCTCACTGCCTCGCGCACCGCGAGGAACGGGCGACGTGGCTCATGGAACGCCTCCACCGCCTCTGCCCCAAGACGGCACCCTGCCGCCAAGGCGCGCGGCCCCTGGACGTGACACACCACGTCCGGCGCCCGCGCGAGAAGAAGGAAGCTGTCAAGAAGTCCCTCGGCCTCAAGAAGGTACCCCAGTGCTCCCTGTACTGGTGCGACAAGACTGCGTGCCGCCCATGGCAGTGGTGTGTGGGTGCCATCAAGAGCAAGCTCTGTGTCAGCAAAGGGCCCCAGTGACCACAGCAGGTTGCCGTGCCTTCACCCCCGAGCTGCGTAGTGTTGTCTGGCCGGGCAAGTTCAAGTCAGACCTGCCTCCTCGCTACGATGGCACCCCTAACCCTGCAGAGTTCTTGTAGCTCTACGAGTTGAGCATCGAGGCGGCCAACAGCGACGAGAAAGTCATGGCGAACTGGTTTCCCATGGCACTCAAGGACGGTGCCCGCTCGTGGCTCCTGAACCTGCCTCCCGGCTCGATCTCCTCCTGGGACGAGATGCGCAGCTGCTTCATCGCCAACTTCCAGGGCACTCGCGACCGCCCCCCGGCCGCGGATGACCTGCGCCGCATCAAGCAGCAGCCCGGGGAGACCCTGCAGAAATACATCCAGCGCTTCAACAACGTCTGCCTCAAGACCCCCAAGGTGACGGACGAGGCCATCATTTCAGCGTTCTCTGATGGCGTCCGTGACGTCAAGATGAAGGAGGAGCTCGCCATCCACGAGGAGTTGTGCACATCCCTGGAGCTATTCAACCTGGCGACCAAGTGCGCAAGAGCTGAGGAGGGACGCCTCTCCCTCCTCGAGCTCCCGGTTGCCGACCCAGAAGAAAACAAGACCAAGGCCAAGGACGTGAAGCGCAAGGGAGTAGTCGTGCTCGCGGCAGAACCAGACACAAAGCACGGCAGGGACCAGCCGGAGTCGTCCAAGGGCAGCCAACCGTTCTGCGCCTACCACAACCTCCACACCCACAACACCAACGATTGCCAGGAGCGCAACGACCAGGACTACGGCCAAGAAGGAGGACGTGGCAAAGGACAATGGGACGACCGTGGACCTCGCCAGCAGCAGCGTGACCTACCTCATGAGGATCGCTGGCAGGACCAGCCTCGCGAGGGTGCATGGAGGGATCAGCCTCGCGAGGATCACCCCCAGGGCAATGCAGGTCTTCCTCCGCTACCGCCACCGCCAAGAAGGAATGACGACCATCATCAGGACGAGGGGGCTGGGGGTTCCAGGAGCCACGTGCTATCGATTGCATCTTGGGCGGAGCTCAGGCCCCAGCCTCTCAGCGCATATTCAAGCAGTTTGCTCGCAAAGTGAACACAGTCCTCCCCAGGCTCGAGGCCACATGCCCGCTCAGGTGGTCCAAGTGCGCCATCACCTTCAGCTCGACAGATCAACTCAAGTGCGCGGCTACTGCTAGCGTCCTCCCTATGCTATGTTCACCAATCATCAGCAACGTGCAAGTCACCAAGACCCTATCGATGGCAGCGCGGGGCTTAACGTCCTGTTCGTCGAGATGTTTGACAACCTTCAAGTGCCATACGATCAGATCCAACCTACCAAGCCTCTCTCAGGTGTTACTGACAGTTCCACCACCCCGATAGGGCAGGTCCGCCTCCCTGTTACCTTCGGACAGCCCAACAACTACCGCACCGAGCTCATCGACTTCGATGTCGCCCACATCCACCTGTCGTACAATGGCATCCTCAGGCATCTAGCCCTGGCCAAGTTCATGGTAGTGACCCACCACGGCTACAACGTCCTCAAGATGCCAGGAAGCGGCGGAATCATCACGGTCCCCTACGAAGAGAGAGATGCGGTGTGCTCCCTCGAGCGTGCCTTCCGAGCCGCAACAATCGAAGACCCGAACAGCAAGGGCGAAAACCCTCCGGAGGCCATCCCCAAGAAGAAGAAGCAACCGCTCCGCACAAGGCCTTAGGAGGTCGGTATCTCATGTGGTGCCGTGTCAGGATCGGCGCCCGTGCATGGGGCGCCTCCTTCCATCGCATAGGAAGGCGCACCCAGCACCCTCCTCAGGCAAGGCTCGGGGGCTCTCTTTTGGAGGGCCTCAGACCTCGTCAACATCACGAGGGAGGCGCTCGGGCACCACTTGGAGGCATGCTTCGTAGCACATTTCCCTCAAGAAGGCACGAGGCGTGGAAAGCCCAACGTTCAGGAGTTCATTGCCAAGACCACTCAGGAGCTTCAGAAAGCGAGGGCCGTGTTCGGGGACCGCCACTTGCCTGGTACGGCTCCCCATCCAGGCGAGGATGGTGGGCTGCGCGTCTGCATCGACATCCCAGGGCTCAATCGAGCTGCCTCTCAGGAGCGCTTCTGGCCTTCGCGCGTGGGACGCTGCGAGGGTCCACCACACAGCTACGTCTGCATGCCTTCCGGCCTGCCAAACGTGGCTGCCACCTATCAGTGTCACCTGCGGAGCATCCTGGCGGCTCAGGAGGCCAGGCACCACGCGGTCCTAGCAGAGATGGAGACAGTCCTCAAGGAACCACCTGGACCCCCAGAGCCTCCTGAGGCTCAGGGCCCCGGTGGTTCGTGAGGGTCGGCCCCTTCACCGTGCATCTTCAGCTGCTCCAACACCTCCTCTACAACGGAACAAGGTGACATCTCCCGAGTTCATTTCAGCTGGGGGCGCCCTCAGGGCTGCATTATGGTTTTGTCGCAAGAAGGGTCATCTTCACACAATCCCATGTAATGAACAAGACTGGGATAAAGAGGTGGCTTACAATCGCCACTTCACACAATGAACATAAATAATCATACATCATTCAGAGTACACACATTTAGTCCGACTACGGACAAAGCCAAAAGAAAAAAGATAACCCAACGGCTAGATCCCTGATCGTCCCAACTGGGCTCCACTACTGATCAACATGAAACGAAACATAGCAACAAGTAAGATCTTCGTTGAGCTCCCATCTGAGCTCGGTTGCATCATCTGCACTGGTATCATCGGCACCTACAACTGTTGTGATAGTATCTGGTGAGTCATGAGGACTCAGCAATCTCAAAACCCGCGAGATCAAGACTATTTAAGCTTATGGGTAGGAAGTGGTAATGAGGTGGAGTTGCAGCAAGCACTAAGAAAATATGGTGGCTAACATACGCAAATAAGAGTGAGAAGAGAAGCAAAGGAACGGTCGTGAACTAGCAATGATCAAGAGGTGATCCTGAACTCCTACTTACGTCAAACATAACCCAAAACCGTGTTCACTTCCTGGACTCCGCCGAAAAGAGACCATCACGGCTACACACGTTGTTGATGCGTTTTAATTCGGATCTGGTGTCAAGTTATCTACAACCGGACATTAACAAATTCCCATCTGCCACATAACCGCGGGCACGGCTTTCGAAAGTTTAAACCCTGCAGGGGTGTCCCAACTTAGCCGATCACAAGCTCTCACGGTCAATGAAGGATATTCCTTCTCCCAGGAAGACCCGATCAGACTCGGAATCCCGATTTACAAGACATTTCGACAATGGTAAAACAAGACCAGCAAGACCACCCGCTGTGCCGACAAATCCCGATAGGAGCTGCACATATCTCGTTCTCAGGGCACACCGGATAAGCTAAGCTTACAGGTACCGACGTAATCCAAGTTGCCAAGGAATGGTCCTGCACGGTGCTCTAGTTTGGACCAACACTCGGAGGAGCACTGGCCCGGGGGGGGGGGGGTAAAATAAAGATGACCCTTGAGTCTGCAGAACCCAAGGGAAAAAGGCTTAGGTGGCAAATGTTAAAACCAATGTTGGGCCTTGCTGGAGGAGTTTTATTCAAAGCGAACTGTCAAGGGGGTCCCATAAATCACCCAACCGCATAAGGAACGCAAAATCCGGGAACATAACACCGGTATGACGAAAACTAGGGCGGCAAGAGTGGAACAAAACACCAGGCATAAGGCCGAGTCTTCCACCCTTTACCAAGTATATAGATGCATTAATTAAATAAGAGATATTGTGATATCCCAACATAATCCTGTCTATCATGAAGCAATCTTCAACTTCACCTGCAACTAACAACGCTATAAGAGGGGCTAAGCAAAGCGGTAACATAGCCAAGCAATGGTTTGCTAGGAATGGTGAAAAGGTTAGAGGCTGACATGGCAATATGGGAGGCATGGTAAACAAGTGATAGGTAGCGCAGCATAGCGATAGAACGAAGCAACTAGCAAGCAAAGATAGAAGTGATATCGAGGGTAGTGGTCATCTTGCCTGAAATCCCGCTAGGAAGAAGAACGAGTCCAAGAAGAAGACAAAAGAACGTAGTCGAACGAATCCTCACAACTCCGGAACAAAACCGAAGCTAACGAGAGAAGCAAACCGGAAAGAGCAAACAACATGGTAAACACATAAGCATAAACATGGCATGATGCACAAACAAGTATGATGCATGTCCGGTTTAATGAGGATTGGCATGGCAAAGTGCAACTAACAATACTACAAATTAAGTGGAGCTCAATATGCAACGAGTTGCATATTGACGAAACACCACATCAATTATTTAGTTCTCTCTTGTTTAAGTTACCAAACAATATTAAATGTTGTTAAGCATGGCAAGAGGTGAAGCATAAATAAACTAACTATTTAGGCAAGTTTAAGTGAGGCCGGAAACAACAAACAACAATTCCGGAAAATCCCCATATGCCATTTAGCAATTTAATGCAAACACAATTTTAAGCTTTTTAATTGTTGTTATCATGATGCGGATGACATATGCAAGTTTTATGCAATTTTTATGAAAATGTCGACATGAGCATGTTATGAAGCATTTGTCGCCATGGCGGAAGGAAAAAGGTGCCACGGCGGTGAAACGGAAATGGTGCCACGGCAACATTCCGGTGATCCGACAACTCATTGAGCGACCGGTGCAAACAAAGATGTGGATGACATATGCAAAAGAAGGTGGGGTGATTCCGAATTCCGGGTTCCCACGGGACGATGGCATGGCAAAAGAGGGGCATCGCAAGGACAATTCGATCACGGTGCAACACTCGAGCATCTCATACAACACACAAGCATTCGTTCACGGGCGGTCGTCTCGGGGTTATACCTTCGAAGCATGCGTTTCTGAGCGGTTCGGGTTCGGCACGATGTAGAGGAAGTAGACGTTCTCGTAGCGGTCATAGAGGAAGTAGTTGTACATGTTTGTCTCGGAGAGGTACTTGACGAATCCAACATCTTCGGGGCGACGGTAGTGGTACACGTTAACTTGTGGAACTTCACGGTTCATTGAGTAGTCGTACACGGGTCCTTGCCGAAGATGGTCGCACACGCACGTAGAGGTACTTGGCGAACTCCACATAGGATGTAGTCGTACAGATTTGAAGACGAACTTGGCACCGAGGTCGAACTTTCTGGTCTGGATGAATATGAAGGGGCATCGAGGGACTTGCAAAGACAAACAGGCAGAGGAGCTCTAGCAGGGACCGAGGCGCGGCAGGGAGGACCCTGGCGAGGCACGGCCAGATCCGGCAGCGGTGGCGGCTCCGGTGGCTGGCTGGTGGCGCAGAGGCGACGAGGAGGAGGCCGTAGGTGAGGGAGGAGGCGGTGGAGGCCGGCTCCGAGGCAGACGGGCGCGGGTCAACGGGACGCAGAGGCGTTGTCGCGGGGCTCGTTGGTCGGCGCGAGGGGGTGGTGAGGCACGGGAGGAGAAGCAGGGCGCGACGAGCTGCGGCCGATCGGCGAGGAGGTGGAGGCACAAGGCGGCGGGGTCACGCGCGAGGTGGGTCGGGAGGAGCGCGGCTCTGCTCCTCTCTGGCAGCGCGAGGGGAATGAGATGAGGGCGCGGCGCTGCTCTCCCTGCGACGGCGCATCGAGGGAGGAGGGGATCGAGCAGGGCTCTCCCTGGCGATGGTTGTGCGTGGCGGCGGCGCACAGGGGAACGAGGGGAGATGAGGGGGATTGAGCGATGCTCTCCCCTACGGCTAGGGTTAGAGGGGGGTAGTTGGGCCTGGATGGGCATGACGCAAATGGGCCGGCCTGGCTGCAGGATGGGCCTAGATGGCATGTTGGGTCGCACTCTCTCCCTTCTCTTATTTTCCTTAGCAGAAAATCATTAGCGAAGAAAAAAGGAGAGAGGGTTCGGGAAAGAATTTGCACATGGGGATAATCCTCCCGGACTCGCAAAAATATGCTCGTTCCAAGAAATATAGAAAGGCCATGATTGAAAGATTTAAATTCAAACTCATTTGAATTTAATTCAAATGGGTTTGAACTAGGACTTGATAAAAGGAAGGTCCAAAAATGTTCGGATTTTTTATGGAGCTCCGGAAAATAATGAAAGAAATTATGGGCAAGGTTGGAGACCAAGAATTGAGATAACAACGGCATGGGATATTTTGCAAGTGGGTTATGGTTAATTCCAAAAAAATGGAATAATTTTATTATAGCTCCCTAATAATATTGAGAGGCTTTAATATGTTATAAAGAGAAATCACAAGTGAATTCCCTCGATTTAAATGGATCGAAAAATCCATACAAATTATTTAGATGAGTTTTAAAAATTAAATGACAAGATGGCATGATGACATGATGCAATGCAAAAATAAAAGAGCAAGCACAAAAGAAACACACGGCGAAACTCGGAATAGCTAGAAGTCTTCTGAAGCATCGGTCTTGGGGCGTTACAACACTCCACCACTACAAGAGGATCTCATCCCGAGATCTAGAATGGCACCGGGGAGAAAATGGAAGAGGAAGAGAAGAGGTAAGGCTAAGTTGCTTCTTCGACAAAAGAGTGAAACCAAAGAACCTTGAGAGGTTGAAAAGTTGAAAGAAAGAACACAACGGAGTTTAACACAATTGAGAGCACTGCGGTAGAAAATAGAAACAAGGAACACCATTTGAACCTTGGGGGTTGCAAAGCTATGAATGATGAGTACAACGGACAAGAAGGAATTGGAACCACTCTGGTTGAAACGAGATAAACAAGGAACAAGGAAGAAAAAATTCGGACATCACTCCAGTTGAAAAGAGACGCAAGACTTCATAAGATGAAAAAGAACTTGAAGAGGTGACGCAACACTCCGGTTAAAGGGATAAGCAAGAAAATAACATGAACTTGACAAAACGACGTGATGGGTGAAGAGCACAACATCACAATGCCTCCGGAAGAAATGAAAAAAATGGAATGGAATGAACGGAGGAAAACTTGATCTTGAAAGAGAACGCTTACAGGAAATGCTAGAACGGAGTTGTTGGATTATCAACAACAAAAGGATAAGCTTGTTGTGGGCTTATGGAAAACATTTCAAAATTATGAGGTGACAACCGGCCACTAACGGAAACAATTACTTGCTTGAGATCAACGAAAAGATGAAAACTGCTTTCGCCGAGAGAATATGAAAAAAACATGGATCATTGATAAGCACCACAATAGCAACATTCCTTAGGGGAGGCTTTAGGTGAAATCTATACCAAGATAACTCCAATGAAGAGATTGATGGATTGAGAAGAACTCATGCTCGAAGGAGTTGATGGGTTTAACAACCTCATTCTTGACAACTATTGAATCATGAAACATGAATGAAAATTGTCAAGAATGGTATAACACCACCTCAAAAGATAAGGTAGAAAGAATTGCACTTTGAAATGCAAGAAGAAGAAAACTTGAACTCCTCAGGAAAAACATGTGTTGGGCACCATGTTTATTTTGAGTATAGCTTGGCGGATTATAACTTCGAGAGAAAACTTGAAGAACAATTGAAGAATGAAAAGAATCCTTGATGAACCACCATGTAGAGCCTCCATGGAGAACGCCGGTAATAAAAGGATGATAAAAAGAAAGGGCAGTTGAAAATACAAGGTGAATCCTTGCAATGATTTAGATGGAGCTTCGCGATGATATAACTGAGAAAACTTGGAACTCCGGAAAATAAAAGATGAAACACATGAAACCGAGAATGTGATATGATGAACAAACTCCGGAAAAAAGAGATGAACAACTCTTGAAAGAAGAAACTAGATCACTTGGATGAAACAATAATAAGAATTACGTTATGTGTATCCTTCACAAATTTAAATTGATGACAAGCAACGGATTTGGCATACTACTTATTCTCGTAGAAAGGATTAAGAGAGATATAGCGCAAGCTTGAGAAGGTATTGATGGAACCACCGGTGGGATTGAAACAATGAAAGAATGAATGATAACCAAGGAAGAGAACTCTTGAACGAACCACCGTAAGAATTGAAAATGAAAGTAGCAAAGGCACAAATCATCGAGAAGAATTGGAAAACGAATGAAGATACTTGAGGGGATTTGGATACATGAGAACGAAGAGGCCATGAACTGATTAGGGGATATTTGAATGATGCACCGATAAGATTTGGAGAACGATAGCTACATGCTGAGAATGAAGAATTATGACACGATGGCCTTCAGAGGAAAGAAATGGAAACAACTCATGAAATGCTCCGGATGGGTGAAAAGAATTCTCACAATCGAAAACAATTATGAGGATGGCATCAAGCTTGAACTACGCATCTTTGGAAGAACGGGTAAGGATTTAAGAGGAATTCTTCTTCGGTCTTCAAAATTCGAGAACGACAACGAGAAACACCACCATGAATTGTTGAGATACTCCGGGATGAAAATTAGAAAGGTTGAACCAACGATGAAAATAATTTGAAAGATCTTGGAGAAGGACATATGACTGATGATAATTCATTCTTACATCAAACTTCAAAATGAATTTGGGAATAGCTCCGGGAAAATTAGAAGAGTCAGGTAAGATCCTGGAAAAAGACCTGTGGGTGAGGGCCCACTCAGAAAGAAAACAACGTTGAACGATTGATTGAAATAGAGATTGCACCGGTAGAATTAAATAGCTTGAATAAGAGAAAAAACCCTGAAGTAACTCGAGCGGATTAAGAATGGAAACATGATTCTTCTGAGATATCTTGAGCACTCAAAATAAGAATAGAGAGAGGTGAACAATTATGAGAGGCGTCGGCATGGGATAGCATTTGAACGAGGATAAGGATATGATCAACACCGAAAGCTTGAGGTAAATCCACCGGAGAAGAAAAGAGACGAAGAATAATAAACGTGTAGCTCCTGACCATCTTCATGATAATCACCGGGTAAGAACATTGATTGAAAAGAATGAAGAGACTTCACATGAATAAAATGGATACATGATTAAAATATATGAGTCCTTGAAGAAAAGGGTGGGAGGGTGGGGAAAACAAAGGCAACTTGGGGCAGATGGAATGGATACCGTTGTGAAAACTTAGAATTGATCTTGCGGATGTTGAAATGATCGGATCCAATTGAAGAGAAGCATGCCGGTTGGAAAAGAATTAACATGACAACTCAATGATCAAGAAGGATTAGTATTCACATAGCAATATGAGAAAACCATTTAGGAAAGGTATGGATTAAACATTTGACTTTGAAGCAACTCGAATACCACATATAACACAAAACAAAGGATTTGGCTTGCAGAATAAGCTGGAACAAACATATGATATAGATTTCGTCCGAAGTTTTCATGGTGGGGCCCACACGAGCTCGATTGTACAGCACCATCATGTACAAGACAGTGCACATGACATATGAAGTGTCCCCGAACCAGCATAGCCAAGGGTTCTTTAAGACACAACAAGACCACTGTAAAAACGACCGTGGAAAGGCGGACCACTAGACGTCAAACCCCAATCTCATATCATGCATCTGTCGAAAAGATATTCTAGGAGCTACTTGAATTCCCACCTACAAAACTCCCGAAACTTTCTAGTTATGCAATCTGGTGTTGGGGATACAGGGTAAGCAATATATCTCACCCAAACTAACAATCCCTACATCCAGCTGTATCCATCCGTCAACACATAACCCAGAAACCTTCGGAAATCGTGTACCTCAACCTTCGAAAAGCATCCGTTATATGAGTTATGGCAATACTCCCGAACTCCCGCCCCAGTACTGGGTGGCGTCGAGGTTATCTCACCAACAACTGCATAAAAGAGATTTTCGATGTCAGCAAAACTCAGGTATTCCAGAACTGCAACGATAAAATTGTGATGACAACACCTCGGAGCTCAACTCCCCGGGTCAATGCCACAAAATAGACAGGAGGCACCAAGAACAATGTTCTCGTCACAAAACCATCGGAACGATTCCAAGATACCCGCATGATCCTAAAAAAATTTAGTGAAATTTGAGGAGAGGAAAGTCAAAACATCTACGTTAGGAGACCTCACCAGAGAGAAGAAGGGGCTGAGGAGTAAAAAGAATCCTACTCTCCGATATATATAATCCTAAGACTCAAAACATTTTTTTGTTCTAGACTCAACAACGCCAGCATTCAATCAAGTAGGGGGCTCCTAAGTCGGGGATGGCTCTGATTACCAACTTGTAACACCCACGATGCGGCTATATCTCCCACGTGTCGAAGCACGACTTAGAGGCATAACCGCATTGTGGTTTTGTCGCAAGAAGGGTCATCTTCACACAATCCCATGTAATGAACAAGACTGGGATAAAGAGCTGGCTTACAATCGCCACTTCACACAATGAACATAAATAATCATACATCATTCACACTACACACATTTAGTCCGACTACGGACGAAGACAAAAGAAAAAAGATAACCCAAATGCTAGATCCCTGATTGTCCCAACTGGGCTCCACTACTGATCAACATGAAACGAAACAAGCAACAACTAAGATCTTCGTTGAGCTCCCATCTGAGCTCGGTTGCATCATCTGCACTGGTATCATCGGCACCTGCAACTATTGTGATAGTATCTGGTGAGTCATGAGGACTCAGCAATCTCAAAACCCGCGAGATCAAGACTATTTAAGCTTATGGGTAGGAAGTGGTAATGAGGTGGAGTTGCAGCAAGCACTAAGCAAATATGGTGGCTAACATACGCAAATAAGAGCGAGAAGAGAAGCAAAGGAACGGTCGTGAACTAGCAATGATCAAGAGGTGATCCTGAACTCCTACTTACGTCAAACATAACCCAAAACCGTGTTCACTTCCCGGACTCCGCCGAAAAGAGACCATCACGGCTACACACGCTGTTGATGTGTTTTAATTCGGATCTGGTGTCAAGTTATCTACAACTGGACATTAACAAATTCCCATCTGCCACATAACCGCGGGCACGGCTTTCGAAAGTTTAAACCCTGCAGGGGTGTCCCAACTTAGCCCATCACAAGCTCTCATGGTCAACGAAGGATATTCCTTCTCCCAGGAAGACCCGATCAGACTCGGAATCCCGGTTTACAAGACATTTCGACAATGGCAAAACAAGACCAGCAAGACCACCCGCTGTGCCGACAAATCCCGATAGGAGCTGCACATATCTCGTTCTCAGGGCACAGTGGATAAGCTAAGTGTACAGGTACTGACGTAATCCAAGTTGCCAAGGAATGGTCCCGCACGGTGCTCTAGTTTGGACCAACACTCGAAGGAGCACTGGCCCGGGGGGGTAAAATAAAGATGACCCTTGAGTCTGCAGAACCCAAGGGAAAAAGGCTTAGGTGGCAAATGTTAAAACCAATGTTGGGCCTTGCTGGAGGAGTTTTATTCAAAGAGAACTGTCAAGGGGGTCCCATAAATCACCCAACCGCGTAAGGAACGCAAAATCCGGGAACATAACACCGGTATGATGAAAACTAGGGCGGCAAGAGTGGAACAAAACACCAGGCATAAGGCCGAGTCTTCCACCCTTTACCAAGTATATAGATGCATTAATTAAATAAGAGATATTGTGATATCCCAACATAATCCCGTCCATCATGAAGCAATCTTCAACTTCACCTGCAACTAACAACGCTATAAGAGGGGCTAAGCAAAGCGGTAACATAGCCAAGCAATGGTTTGCTAGGAATGGTGAAAAGGTTAGAGGCTGACATGGCAATATGGGAGGCATGGTAAACAAGTGATAGGTAGCACAGCATAGCGATAGAACGAAGCAACTAGCAAGCAAAGATAGAAGTGATATCGAGGGTAGTGGTCATCTTGCCTGAAATCCCGCTAGGAAGAAGAACGAGTCCAAGAAGAAGACAAATGAACGTAGTCGAATGAATCCTCACAACTCCGAAACGAAACCGAAGCTAACGAGAGAAGCAAACCGAAAAGAGCAAACAACATGGTAAACACATAAGCATAAACATGGCATGATGCACAAACAAGTATGATGCATGTCCGGTTTAATGAGGCATGGCATGGCAAAGTGCAACAAACAATACTACAAATTAAGTGGAGCTCAATATGCAACGAGTTGCATATTGACGAAACACCACATCAATTATTTAGTTCTCTCTTGTTTAAGTTACCAAACAATATTAAATGTTGTTAAGCATGGCAAGAGGTGAAGCATAAATAAACTAACTATTTAGGCAAGTTTAAGTGAGGCCGGAAACAACAAACAACAATTCCGGAAAATCCCCATATGCCATTTAGCAATTTAATGCAAACACAATTTTAAGATTTTTAATTGTTGTTATCATGATGCGGATGACATATGCAAGTTTTATGCAATTTTTATGAAAATGTCGACATGAGCATGTTATGAAGCATTTGTCGCCATGGCGGAAGGAAAAAGGTGCCACGGTGGTGAAAAGGAAATGGTGCCACGGCAACATTCCGGTGATCCGACAACTCATTGAGCGACCGGTGCAAACAAAGATGTGGATGACATATGCAAAAGAAGGTGGGGTGATTCCGAATTCCGGGTTCCCACAGGACGATGGCATGGCAAAAGAGGGGCATCGCAAGGACAATTCGATCATGGTGCAACACTCGAGCATCTCATACAACACACAAGCATTCGTTCACGGGCGGTCGTCTCAGGGTTATACCTTCGAAGCGTGCGTTTCGGAGCGGTTCAGGTTCGGTACGATGTAGAGGAAGTAGACGATCTCGTAGCGGTCGTAGAGGAAGTAGTTGTACACGTTCGTCTCGGAGAGGTACTTGACGAATCCAATATCTTCGGGGCGACGGTAGTGGTACACGTTAACTTGTGGAACTTCACGGTTCATTGAGTAGTCGTACACGGGTCCTTGCTGAAGATGGTCGCACACGCACGTAGAGGTACTTGGCGAACTCCACATAGGATGTAGTCGTACAGATTTGAAGATGAACTTGGCGCCGAGGTCGAACTTTCTGGTCTGGATGAATCTGAAGGGGCATCAAGGGACTTGCAAAGACAAACGGGCAGAGGAGCTCTAGCAGGGACCAAGGCGTGGCAGGGGAGGACCCTGGCGAGGCACAGCCAGATCCGGCGGTGGCGGCGGCTCCGGTGGCTGGCGGGTGGCGGAGAGGCGACGAGGAGGAGGCCGTAGGTGAGGGAGGAGGCGGTGGAGGCCGGCTCCGAGGCAGACGAGCGCGGGTCAACGGGACGCAGAGGCGTGGTCGCGGGGCTCGTTGGTCGGCGCGAGGGGGTGGTGAGGCACGGGAGGAGAAGCAGGGCGCGACGAGCTGCGGCCGGTCGGCGAGGAGGTGGAGGCGCAAGGCGGCAGGGTCGCGCGCGAGGTGGGTCGGGAGGAGCGCGGCTCTGCTCCTCTCTGGCAGCGCGAGGGGAACGAGACGAGGGCGCGGCGCTGCTCTCCCTGCAACGGCGCATCGAGGGAGGAGGGGATCGAGTAGGGCTCTCCCTGGCGATGGCTGTGCGTGGCGGCGGCGCACAGGGGAACGAGGGGAGATGAGGGGGATCGAGCGATGCTCTCCCCTGCGGCTAGGGTTAGAGGGGGGTAGTTGGGCCTGGATGGGCATGACGCAAATGGGCCGGCCTGGCTGCAGGATGGGCCTAGATGGCATGTTGGGTCGCACTCTCTCGCTTCTCTTATTTTCCTTAGCAGAAAATCATTAGCCAAGAAAAAAGGAGAGAGGGTTCGGGAAAGAATTTGCGCATGGGGATAATCTTCCCGGACTCGCAAAAATATGCTCGTTCCAAGAAAAATAGAAAGGACATGATTGAAAGATTTAAATTCAAACTCATTTGAATTTAATTCAAATGGGTTTGAACTAGGACTTGATAAAAGGAAGGTCCAAAAATGTTCGGATTTTTGATGGAGCTCCGAAAAATGATGAAAGAAATTATGGGCAAGGTTGGAGACCAAGAATTGAGATAACAACGGCATGGGATATTTTGCAAGTGGGTTATGGTTAATTCCAAAAAAATGGAATAATTTTATTATAGCTCCCTAATAATATTGAGAGGCTTTAATATGTTATAAAGAGAAATCACAAGTGAATTCCCTCGATTTAAATGGATCGAAAAATCCATACAAATTATTTAGATGAGTTTTAAAAATTAAATGACAAGATGGCATGATGACATGATGCAATGCAAAAATAAAAGAGCAAGCACAAAAGAAACACACGGCGAAACTTGGAATAGCTAGAAGTCTTCTGAAGCATCGGTCTTGGGGCGTTACACCCACTGGCATGTACCCATCCTGTATTTACCTAAGCTGATTGCCTTTCATGCATAATCTACCTGTGATTATCACGTGTTCGATTGCCACCTACCATGGGAGCCACTCACGTTGGCACGGCGCTTGCGCACGGGTCCGTCCCTGCAACGCCAACAAATCTGAGTTGTCGAGCTCTGGCTCGCGGCATGCCCCGCACGCGTCACCTCACCAGGCCCTCAGTGCCCTCACCTTTCTGTCAGAGCGACCAATGGCCGGCCAGCAATCATAATGCCAACCCGTGCCTTTCTCATGCTGATTTGCAGGAACCTCCTGAGGACTACAGCGGGCGGCACCACGAGCTCCCTCTCTTTCCCATGCGATACGCTTGCGCGTTAAAAGGGGGGATCCTGAGCATCGCGGCTCAGGACCTCTTACTGGCTCTCTAGCCCTCACCCCCTGGCCTTGACCACGGCATCACGACCTGGCATACCAGCGGAGGCTGAGCTCGCTCGAGGGCCGGGATTTGAGGACGTAGAGCATGAAGGAGAGTGCGGGGAAGAAAGGGGAAGGCTCGCACGGGCCTAACCTAGCTGCACCACGGCTGCCGACGCACAAGTCTGGCGCAATGCAAGGGAACGACTCCAGATCACCGAGATAAGTCTCACGCTTGGAACAGCTAAATCGTTGCAACACGAAATTATCACTTGATGCGGCTCTGTTGCGGCAATGTTGCCTTCCTTTCTCACCTCTCGGCGGCTACTTGGACGCTAAAGGGGACCTCCTGAGCATCGTGCCTCAAGGGCTCTTACTGGACCTCGGGCCGATCACCTCCTGGCCTTGACTACGGCATCGCGACATGGCATACTAGCGACAGCTGCAGCCTGCCTGGGGACCGGGACCTGTCAGCGTAGAGCGCCAAGTCGTCGCAATGTTAGAAAGAGGGAACCAAGCCGGGACAGGACAAGCACCCGCACGATTTCATAATAAGGATAGCATCAACAAAAGACATCATAGATCCTTTACACGCTCCCGTGGGGTGTTTTCAATTCCTCGCATGGAACAAAAGAAAAGGACTCTGAGGAACCCTAGCTACGCGCGCTTTCGTGGCCGACGCCATCATCAACAGTGGGCCTCGAGAGACCGGCGCCAACCCCATCCAGATCAGTGGCGGCGACGTCCCGATGTTGTCGCCTTGCTCCGGGCATGTCAAGAGCTCGGGGTGCATAGCTGTCGTCGCTCGTATCTGGAGTCTCGAAGAGTTTGGGAGAGTCGCTGGACTCCCAAGCGCTGCTGCTGCTGCCGGAGGAGCCGCTGGACGAGCGGACGGCGGACCCAGCCCCTACCGCGTTGATGTCTTGACTACCTCCTCCGGGGCAGCACCCCAGGCGGAGGCCATCCGCATCAAACACCTTGAAGGACAACATGGAGGCGCCATCGTATTCAAAATGGATTGCAAGGGCGCCCCCCGTTCGGCAGACCCGAGCGACCTCGCCCTAGCCTCGGGTCATGAAGATCTTGTCCGGGGAAACGACTTCAACCTCCGCTCCGGTCGCCGGGGCGCCACAATTGGCGTGCTGCAGCCAAAGATCGAGAGGCCCCCTCGGCGGCACCTCGATGGAGAAGAACGAAGGGAAGCGGATCTAGGTCCTTGGAGGCATCGCCGTCCACAGTACGAGCTCGCGAGAGGAGTCCACGGCATGGACCCCAGGGGCGACGGCGCGCGCCACCACTGCGCGCCGACCGCGGTTGCGGCACGGGCGACTCCGCTCGCTGTCCCTTTCTTCGGAGCCCTCAGCTTGGGCACACCGGGGTAACGGGTGCCCAGGAGGTGGCCGCTCGCACCAAGGCCATGTCATCTCCAGCCTCACGACCTCGCCACAATGGTGGACCGGCCTCTTCTTCGGCGAGAGCGGATCAGGCCCCTCCCCGAGAGCCTTCCCCTTCTCTTCGGCCAAGAATCTAAGAATCAGCGCCATTGGTGTCAAGACTAGAGGTGGAGCAAGGGAGAAGGAGCAGGCGGAGCAAGAAGTGATGGGCAACGAGGGCTCTCACCCCTCCTCATTTATAGCCCAAGGGAGGCCAACCGTCGACCTCCATGATCGCAGGTAATGATAACCCTCTTTGCATGTAGCAGGGACTCATCAAGACGGGCAGTTGCCGAGGCAGCATGGGGAAGCGGAGACACCCACGTCCAATCAGTCACCATGCATCGACCAAAGTCGTAGGCTGTTGGCGCCCACGGCGCTCCACACTTGCCCTTTGGCTTCGCCGCTAAGCCAAGTCCGAGCGCACCTTTGGCCAGGGGGCTACTGTCGGTGTTCTGGGAATGGGGGTCCCCAGACTTGCCTACCTGCGGCCCGCGGCGTGGCTCCACCAGTGGCCCAGTATGGTCCGTCTTCATCAACCAACACACAAGACCCTCGCGAGGGGCCAAGCCTCGCGGGGCTGACGACACAAGGCCTCCTCAGGAGCGGGCTCACCAGGCAGGCTCTCGAGGGGAGTGGAGAGATCAAGGCAAGGGGTACCTTGCGAGGTTCCCGTGACGCAAGCCATGACAACCAAGGCCAGGCGGGCGCCAGCGGGCGTAGTGTCCTCGTTTCCCCTTTGGTGCTAAGAGGGCAAGCGTAGGCGCGGAGTACCGAGGCATCAGGCAAAATTTTCCATATCGGTGAAACAAAACCAAGACCAGCAGGATGGCGGGACGGAGGTCATTGTGGAGCCCAAGACGGCGTCATCACCAGCGCCTTTGACAGGCGAAGACCACCTTTAGTCAGGATAGCTTGTACTAGCTGTCCCCCTTCAAATCGGCCGCTGTTGGATCCCTTCCCGCTCAATATTTGGGGAGAGGACCAGGGCCTCTATAAATAGGGCTAGCCACCACAGTAGACGGGACGGATCGATTCCTCCCCGAACACCACACCAGCTCAAGAACACCTCTCCTCAGGAGGCTGTTCTTCCCTTGTATTGTTCATCACCAGCCCACGAGGCAATCCACCACCACCACACAGGAGTAGGGTATTACACCACAACGGTGGCCCAAACCTGTATAAATCTTGTGTCTCTTGTGTTGTGAGTTCATCTAGCTAAGCTTAGGGATCGCGGCGAGGCTGAGAGTGAGATTCAGCAGGGGGAAATCTTCGTGCGCACCCCAGTGTTCGAACCTCAAGGATTTTGCCGGAACCCGATATCCGACAGAGGTGACACTAGTCCAGGCGGCGTGTGCGGGTTACCAAAGTCAGCCTCACCTTGTGCACTGTGCAGTCACTGTCACCGCCGCTATATAGCATGCCTTGCCTCATCTCCCTCTCCCCTAGCACCACTCCATCTCCATCTCCGTCTCATCGGAGATCCTGAGGTCACTCTTCATCATCTCACTGTGCCCCCGCGTACCCTCGCTAGCCGCTCCAGCACCGAGAGCCTTCTCCCCCGTAAATCAAGCCCCCATAAACCCCACCTTCCAAACTCACCATGGCTGAACTCGAACCATGCAGCATCTGTATGAGCCGTGATTGGAGCAATCTCCCCAGTGACATCCTTGACCTCTGTTGTTCGTGTATGGATATGTTGAGCGCCCTGCGGCTGGCTGCATGCTTGAGGGACATGCACACGGCCATCGTCGAAGTGAGGCCTAAGCTCTTCAAGACACCCTGCTTGTTGCTATTTGGTCTTGCGAGATTTGCTCACCATGATACGGAGGCGTACTTGATGCCCCTCGACTTCAATCCGACCTTCATTAGCTGAAACTTCTTTGCCGGTATGTTGTGGGTTGCCATATATCATTTCCCTCGACTTTGATCCAATCACCATCGCCTGAAACTTCTTTCCAGGTATGTACTGGGTCGGCATGAGCTCCCACTAGATGGCTGCCGTCAGACAAGACCGGAAAAAGTTGGTGCTCGTGAACTTCCACACCTCCCATGATATTATCCTTCCTACGTTGGATTATATAGGGTTTTACCATCGTGGTCCAAGTCATCTAGATTACGAAGTCAGTTGGACACACCTTGCTTTGCAAAATTTGGTAATCTACCAAGTGCCCACGCGAGATATGAATTACGCAGACTTCAAGTTAATTGCCTTGTTCGACCACGGACTTGCCTATCTTTCTGCTGGTGCCTTCTTTAGCTGGAGACAGATCACCTCGCAGTGGATTGTCAAAGCTGATACACACTTTTGTGATGCTATTGAACACAATGGCATCATCTACGCGATCAACAAAGCAGATAGCACCATGTATTGCTGCGACGACGCATCTAAGTTGTTTCTGTCTGATGTTAATGATGACGCCATGACACTGTTTGAACTTTTTGTGATGATTGGCATATCCTTGTTTGAGCAGAATTTGAGTAGAACTACGGCAATGTATTAGAGACGTCGTAAATCAACTATATTTGGAATGAGTTAATTCATGCGATTGTGACCATGTCATTACAACCAATTTGTACCCCTGAATAATCAAACGGTTAGGAAGATATGGATATTCTCCTTATTTTATAGTAATCTATATACTACTCCCTCCATTCCTTTATGTAAGGTGTATAATTTCCGGCACGGTGACCAAGGCACATAATTATACACATGTTAGGATGAAATTAACCTTGACAAAATCATTGATTAGCGGCAACTAAATCATTAGGCAAGGAAAGTAAGAAATGAACACAATCAAGAGAGAGATATTTTCCTTTTTTATCTTTACAAGAAAAGATGCATGCAATCCGGGGAGAGATACTCTCCTTTTTTTGAAGGGGTAGCGATGGAATTATGAGGAATTAGAAGAAATGCACCTTACATTGTGGAATTTTATCAAAAAACAAATACACCTTATATAAAGGAATTGAGGGGGTACTAAATATGAGTGTGTATTAATGGCCATGTTAGTTTCCTCATTTTCATGATTTAGAAACATGCATCACATTGTTGATTTCATCTAACCATACATTAGGGAAGTAAATGTGCCTATATTCGCCCTGTTGGAGAACTCTATATTTGGAAGTAGTGAAATCCTATAATGCTTACCATGTGTACATACTTATATCCGCCCTTCAGCAATCAATGGTTAGAATAATATCCTCACAAAAAATTTGCCCACAGAACATGAGTATATAACAATGCATGGTATGTTAGTTTCCTTGAAGAATTTGTTTGTGAGGACAGAACATGATTACATAACATGCATGACATGGTAGTTTCCTGTGAAGAATTGATTGCAAGATAACATGAGTATAACCATGCGTGGAACTTCTATATTTTAGAACCCAGTATACATTTCCCTGTATTTTCCTCCCAATTCCAACTGGGACATATCAATGATGTTTCTTGCATTATCCTACTCATACTCTAAACAATGCTGATCTTATAGTAACAATGCATGTCCTTTTTGATATGATGCAGTATCCCTACAGTTACTGCGCTTTGTAACCACACCAATAGGGAAGCACAACTGGTTCCTCGCTCGGTCATACGACGGCAGGAGACTGATGATCATTCGGACACATGAGCCGGAAAAGTTATATTGTAAAAAAACCACTGTGTATAAGCACCATGAAATACGTGAGTATCCGGATAGTGGCTATTACGTCTATGAGCAGGATACCAGCTTGTTGGGGCCTTCAGGATTTTTGAGTTGGAGGCGGGTAAACAGCCTTGGTTCACACTCTGTGTTTCTCGGACTCAATTATCCGATTAACCAGGAGATCACCATTGGCAAGGACTTTGATGGCAGAGAGGCTCTGTTTGCTATGGAAAACTGTGTCTACACGGCGAGCCCTAGGACTTCAGGAGCAAATTCCCCTGATTGTCAATGATACAGCCTGCAACCAAAAGAAGGTGAGAATGACAAAGGCATATGGATTAACTTTGATCCTTGGATGTCTCAAGTCCGGTAGGCAGTGATGTGGTTCAAGCCTTCAGGTTGATAGGTAATTGGGCTGTTGCGTCGAAAGGGTGGAGTACTGGTGTCTCTGGATCACTGGTCGCTGAAGCGGGGCTGCAAATTATGATCATGTTGGATCATCCCTCTTCGAATGACTTGTTGTCTTTGCTCCTTCTTCTGGATGGGTAGTTCTCTCTTTTGTTATGCATATTCCTTGTCATTTGGTCATCCTCGTCTATGTCACTCTTACTATGTAATAGTTGCCTCTATTTAGAATGTCATTCTAGTCTGGATCACGAGAGTGTAAGCGTTGTAGATGGGTGCGTTTTGGTGGTGTAGCAAGACTTCATATGAACTATCATGTCTTGTTGTCTATGTTAGTAGTAGTCACTAGTCAGTGTTTGAATGTTGTACATATCGTTGTTTCGAACTGTTTATTGTCTCGAACTGTTGGTGGGCTAAATAACGGCATCACCATTCTCTAGTGTTCAGAGTATATCCTTTTTTTCAAGTTATAATTTGAGCTCAGTATCTTTTCAATGATGTACACTTGTTAGGTCCAGTGAGGTGTCGTTGAATATGGGCCGAGTAGTAACGCAATGCCAAACAGGTCAATTATGACTCTCAGGCCGGGCTCTCAAAAGGCCCTCAAAAAAGGCCGGGCTCTCAGAAAAAAGAATAAGGACTCTTAGGCCGACATGTGGGCGCCACCGGTGTTTTCGTGCGCTTGCGCACCGAGAGCATATTGGAGCGTGTTTGAAATTCATTCTACCTTTTTATCCCCAATCTCCCGCCCCTCCCCCACCTCTGGAATCTTCATTCCTACTCTTGTTCCCCAAAATCCCCCTCCTGTACTCCCCGTACTCAAGCACACTATCATGTCGCTGGTTAACGCAGATCTTCGAGCCAGAGATCCTGAGGTCCATCTTGCCTTCGGGCATTGTGTGCTGTCGCTCAACAGTGGCATGGCGGAGCTTGACGACTAGTTTGCCGGCAAAGTGCTGACGGTAACCATCGACGGTGACCATCCTCCCGTCTCATTGGACGACTGTCGATGTCAAAACCGGCGTATCTCGGGTAGGAGGTCCCGAACTGTGCATCTAAGGCTAATGGTAATAGGAGGCAGGGGACATGATGTTTACCCAGGTTCGGGCCCTCTCGATGGAGGTAATACCCTACTTCCTACTTGATTGATCTTGATGATATGAGTATTACAACAGTTGATCTACCACGGGATGGTAGAGGCTAAACCCTAGAAGCTAGCCTGTGATTATGATTGTTGTTGTCCTACGGACTAAACCCTCCGGTTTATATAGACACTGAAGGGGGCTAGGGTTACACAGAGTCAGATACAGAGAAGGAGATCTACATATCCGAATTGCCAAGCTTGCCTTCCATGCAAAGGAGAGTCCCATCCAGACACGGGACGAAGTCTTCAATCTTGTATCTTCATAGTCCAACAGTCCGGCGAAAGTACATAGTCCGGCTGCCCGAGGACCCCTTAATCTCGGGCTCCCTCAGTAGCCCCCAAACTAGGCTTCAATGACGATGAGTCCGACGTGCAGATTATCTTCGGCATTGCAAGGCGGGTTCTTCTCCAAATTCTCCAAAGTACCTGTTGTAACAAGCAGTGTCCGGCTTCCCATTAATGTTGCACTCCTTGGCTTCTGTACTTTAATAATGGCTATCTCCACGTGTCGAGTGGATGCGAGAAGTCAGGGCATTTTTTCATTTGCCACCCTGACCATGCAAGTAGATCGTCTATTTAAAGAGTTGAGGATCCTCAGATCCGGATCACACCATCTCCTCCCAGCGAGTATCCATCAGAGCGCGCCCGGAAAAATCCATCCCATCATGGCCGGTAGTCGTGGCTCCTCCTCTCGCTCCCGTAGCACCAAGCCAGGCGATTGGGAGAAGTGTTCCGTTCCTCATAGCCGATTGGTAGAGTTGCAGACCCAGGGGTTTCTCCCGCCTACCTACATGGTCCCCGTCCGAGCCGGACTAGCCACTTATAATGGCGAGGAGCAAGAGGAGAGTTCTCCCAACCCATCCAAGGGGGAGCGGGTATGCTTTGTCCCCTATTTGTTGAGGGGACTTGGATTTCCAATCCATCCATTCCTCTACGGGATCCTGGAGTTCTACGGTCTCCAGCTACACAACTTTACTCCAGCCTCCATACTGCATATCGTGGGTTATGTCGCCTGCTGTGAGCTACTTCTGGGCTGCGAAGCTTATTTTGAGCTATGGAAGAGGCTATTATGCCTTGTACCCCGTACTCAGGAGGGGTCGATATATCAAGTGGGCGGAGCCGAGATATGGCGCATCGCCGGGACCGGATACCTGTCCGGTACTCCGAAGAAGACATCCGAAGACTGGCCTTTGGAGTGGTTTTATATGGAGGACGTCCCTCTTCAAGACCCTATTCAGTTGGGCCTTCCCGAGTTTGCAAATGCCCCGTTGAAGAAACGCCATAGCTGGCGCCCCCGGAGCCCCCAGGACGAAGATAACAGAGAGATCCTTTTCCTGATGGACAGGATAAAGACACTGGCCAAATCAGGACTGACAATAATTGAGGTTATGTCCATATGTATAATGCGGGGAGTGTAGCCACTTCAATATCAGGGGAAACCCATGTGGCACTACAATGGAGAAGACGACGCCACCCGCTACGGCCGTAAAGGTCCAGACTCCGTCGCCGCTCTGGCGAAAATATTGTCCTATTTTTTCAAAGGAGAAGAAGAGGAGTTCATCCATATTAAGCCACAGGATGGATTCTCCATGTACAACCCCCCAAGCTGGGTGAGCTGCTATCTTTTATTCCAGTCTTTCCTGCATTCTTTAGCACAAACGTTTACCTTGTTAATTCATAGCAGGAACTGCGCAAAGCTATGAGGGAGGATCACAGCCCGTCTCCACAGCCAGAGGACCCCGACCGGGCCCTCGACCCCGGACTCAAAGAAGATTCGGACATATTTGTGGAGCTCGTCGATAGGACATTTTATCAGTTAAGTTGTGATGGTGCCTTGGTGGCCATCATAGCTGATTATCATGGCCTACTCCTTGTATCACATGTAAGTAAAACCAGAGTCCCAACTTCCAAGAAGGATTCCCTCTTTGCGCCTTACCCATCGCATATGTTTTGCATTTTACAGGGAAGGCCATCAGACACCGTGTCGAGCCCGTGGTGACTCATCAACAAGGGGCACCAAAGCCGGGTAGGCTTAAAAGGAAGGCGGTCAGGACCGAGACACCGTTGCAAAGGTATGATTAAAAACCTGCTACATAATTATCGTCGTTAAAATATGACAATGTCCACTATTTCCTGGCAGAAAAAGCGCTCGCCAAACTATATCCAGAGAGCCTGCTGGCCACGCCTCCACCAGCCGGACTCCGAGGCTGGACTCAAGGGCAGAGGTCAATGCAGGGATAACGTCGGACCATCCTCCTATAGAGGATGCGGATAGATTCTCTGCTACGAACTCCGAAGTGGAGAACGCCATGAATCATAGGCGCCCGCGGGCCACACTATGCGACCCTAATTTCTTTGAAGAGGCGTTCAATGCCTTCAACTCAGGGGACGCATACATCCGAGCTGCTCAAGATGGCCTCGCTAGAGCCACGGACTAGTATGTAAAGGATATACGGGTAAGAAAGTTTCATAAGTATATATATCAGTAGCCCCTGAGACTTGAAACAGTTGGCACAACTGATTTAAGGATCAATTATATGCATAGGTTCTTACACAGAAGAATTTCCTGCTATCTAAAGAGCTGGAGGAGTGCAAAGCCCAGCTACGGGCCGCAGTCGCCGGAATGGAGGAGTCCAAGAAGGCCTCATCTGGTAATACTTGTCTTGATCGAAAAGAATGTATTGACATATACCAGTTAGTATTCAGCATGCATGCAAATCTAACAATAGATTCTGCAGACAATCCTGGAGGTAATCCGGAGATCGTATCGGAGGATGAACAACATGCTCAGCGACAGCTAAAGGCTGGCGAGCGCGTGCTTACAAAAGTTATACGAGAGAAGAATGATCTCCAGGATGCGAAGACCCGGCTGGACGTTGAATTAAAGGATGTTCGGGCCCAGCTTGCTGACTCCGTGAAGGAGAATAGGAGGCTTCGACGCGGCATTTTTAGTAAGTGCTCGAACGAACCTTTATAAAGTTCGGCGAAGAAGCGGGCTAACAGAATTATGTCTATAGGTATGCTGATAGGTCGTCCTGAAGAGGAGATGCCCGGATTTGCAGGCGATCTTCTGCAAGAGCTCTCACAGCTCCACGGAAAAATTCGGCAGGTGATGCAGAGTATTGCCCAGGCCTTGTGGCCGTCCGCATCCCTGCCCGAAGGCATGGGAGAGCTCGTGGAGATGCTCAAGGGAGCGCGGCGGCGCTTCCGATTATGGAAGATATCGGCCTACCTACAAGGTGCAAGGGAGGCCTGGGCCATGGTGAAGACATGATACACCAAACCTGACCCGAACCACATGGCCGAGGTCGGACCTGTAGGGCCAGATGGGAAATAGATCCCCGTTAGTCTGGTATATGACTAGGTAGCTTTAGCCGCGAAGTATTCCCAACAGGATTGTAGGCTAGACAGCGTGTTGGATGGTATAGAAGAAGAATTTAGTCAGTCTAAGTGACTTTGTACTTCAAAGGACATATTTTGTCCCTAGCCGGATTGTAAACCATTTGTCTTGGCGGACCTTTTTGCTTCAACCTCTGGACCCGATAGTCCGGAGTGTGTCCGAATACCCGCTCAGTTATGTAAAAACTGGAGCACGCGTGGAAACCAGGCGTAGGGGTCATAAGTGCTTGAACAGACAAGTACCCAACTAGCTATGTTATATTACATGGGTAGTAAGAAACATCTTCCAGGGAGAATAGTTCCGTTAAGGGTTCCTTTCCCTGGGTGTGCATGCATTAATGTGGCTATCTGAACTGTGAAAAAAATGATGCAGGATATAAGCATCTGGGGGCATGTTTTGCAATAAGTAAAAGACATCTTTTGTTCACCGACCGAATATTCCTTTAAGAACGCGAGCTTTCGGCTTCACCCAGTCTGAGGTACACATCTGGCTGACCCGGCAGTAACAATCGTAGAGGTGCTCCCCTTATGCCCTAGCCGAATTAACGGGAACGTAGGGCATAAACACAAGAGCCAGGCAACCCAGCTTGGCCAAAACTTAAGTCATATCGATGCATATAGTGGTGAAAAAAGGCACATATGGAGATATGATGCATATGTGGTGGGCATAAAGCCCAGAAGGTAATTATATTAAGCTTCTGTATAAGAAGCCCCTAGGTATATTGAGTGCGCATAGCACGGCAGGAGTGTGCGGTCAAAGCATACTTGAAGCTTTTAAGGCTATATATATGAAAAAGAAAGAGAGAGAGAGAGAGGATATAATTTAAAAAGGAAGACAGAGGTAAGGAGACACACACAGAGTTCAACACTAGGCGTAGAATCTTCGGAGTCTGGACGTGTTCCATGGGTTCGGCTCGAGTTGATTATCTGATGCGTCACGCAGACGGTATGCTCCTCCGGTGAGAACTTTATCAATGATGAAGGGACCCTCCCACTTGGGCTTGAGCTTGTCCTTTTTCTTCTCTGGTAGGCGTAGAACAAGTTCGCCAATCTTATAAGTTTTGGCCCGTACTTCTCTGCTTTGATACCTTCGAGCCTGCTGTTGATATAATGCGGAACGGGCCTTTGCAACGTCACACTCCTCCTCCAGGGCATCTAGGTTGTCCTGCCGATCCAACTCGGCTTCTCTCTCTTTGTACATGCGCACTCAAAGTGAGTCATGGATGATACCGCAGGGTAGCACTGCCTCTGCACCGTACAACATAAAAAATGGTGTGTATCTGGTTGTGCGATTTGGCGTGGTCTGCATCCCCCATAGTACGGAGTTGAGCTCCTCAACCCAGTGTGTATCTGGTTCCTTCAAGGACCGCACTAGTCTAGGTTTAATGCCACTCATAATAAGACCATTCGCTCGTTCGACTTGACAGTTTGTTTGAGGGTGATAGACGGATGCATAATCGAGCTTTATGCCCATTTATCCGCACCAAGTTTTCACCTCGTCGGCTGTGAAGTTTGAGCCGTTATCGGTGATGATGCTGTGGGGGACACCATAACAGTGTACGACCCCAGATATGAAGTCTATCACTGGTCCGGACTCGGCCGTTTTAACTGGTTTGGCTTCTATCCATTTGGTGAATTTATCAACCATGACCAACAAGTATTTCTTCTTATGGCTTCCTCCTTTAAGGGGTCCAACCATACCGAGCCCCCAGACTGCAAAGGGCCAAGTTATGGGGATTGTTTGGAGAGCGGTAGGTGGCATATGGCTTTGATTTGCAAAAAGCTGGCAACCGACGCAATGTTGGGCAAGGTCATGTGCGTCTGCTCGGGCTGTCGGCTAGTAGAAACCTGTACGGAAGGCCTTGCTTACGAGCGCTCGAGCTGCGGCATGGTGGCCGCCGAGTCCGGCATGAATTTCGGCCAAGAGCTGCCTCCCTTCCTCTTCGGAGATGCACCTTTGGAGCACTCCAGTCACGCTTTTCTTATAAAGCTCTCACTCGTGGAATTTGTAGGCTTTAGAGTGCCGCACAATGCAACGTGCCTCATTTTGGTCCTCGGGGAGTTCTTGCCTATTTAAGTAGGCTAAGAAGGGTTCTGTCCACGGGGGCGATGACAGCCATAATCGCGTGGGCCGAAGGTGTTATTTCGGTGGCGGAGCCTCCGATTACGTCAGATTGTTCGGGATCTGGGGTTGTGTTCGGATCCGGACTGGTATTGCCGGTCTCCCCTTCCCACACCACGGATGGCTTGAACGGCCTTTCCAAAAATATATTAGGTGGGACGGGGTCGCGCTTAGCACCGATGCGGGCGAGGATATCCGCCGCTTGGTTGTTTTCTCGGACCACATGGTGGAATTCGAGCCCCTCGAACCGAGCTGACATTTTGAGGATGGCATTGCGATAGGCCGCCATTTTTAGGTCCTTGGCGTCAAAGTCTCCATTTATTTGAGATATTGCGAGGTTTGAATCCCCACACACTTCTAGGCATTGAATGTCCATGGAGACTGCCATCCGGAGACCATGCAACAGGGCCTCATATTCGGCTGCATTGTTCGAATCTGTGTATAGTATTTGAAGTACATATTGGACTGTATCTCCTGTGGGGGATGTCGGGACAACGCCTGCCCCTAGACCAGCCAGCATCTTAGAGCCGTCAAAGTGCATGATCCAATTGGAGTACATGTCGTACTCTTTAGGGAGTTCGGCTTCTGTCCATTCGGCGACGAAGTCATCCAGTACTTGCGACTTAATGGATCGTCGTGGTTTGTATGTTATGTCGAACGGGAGGAGCTCGATAGCCCATTTAGCAATCTAGCCCGTGGCATCACGGTTATTTATTATGTCGTTGAGTGGTACTTCGGAGGCCACCGTGATTGAACACTCTTGAAAGTAGTGTCGTAGTTTTCGGGATGCCATGAAGACCGCGTATGCTATCTTTTGATAATGTGGGTACCATGACTTGCATGGAGTGAGGACAGTGGATACATAATATAACGGCTTTTGAAGTGGGAACTTATGTCTGTTTGTCTCTCGTTCGACGACGAGCACTGCGCTTACAACCTGGTGTGCTGCAGCTATATATAACAGCATAGGTTCACCGATATTTGGCGTGGCCGGGATTGGATTGGTGGCCAAGAGGGCTTTTATTTCCTCCAGTCCAGCCGTAGCCGCATCCGTCCACTCGAAGTGTTTGGTGCATCGAAGAAGGCGATAAAGAGGTAGTGCATTTTCTCCTAATCGGGAGATAAAGCGGCTTAAGGCGGCCACACATCCAGTTAATTTCTGGATTTGCTTGAGGTCTGTTGGGGTAGCCAACTGTGACAAAGCTCGGATTTTAGTCGGATTTGCTTCAATTCCTCTATTGGAAATGATAAAGCCCAAGAGCTTTTCGGCAAGTACGCCAAAAACGCATTTTTCGGGTTGAGCTTGATGTCGTATGTCCGGAGATTGTCGAACATAAGCCTCAAGTCATCTATTAAAGATTCGACGTGTCTGGTTTTGATGACCACATCGTCTATGTATGCCTCCACTGTTTTGCCGATTTGTGTTTCCAGGCATGTCTGAATCATGCGTTGATAGGTTGCACCGGCATTTTTGAGCCCGAAAGGCATGGTGTTAAAACAGAAGGGGCTGTATGGAGTGATGAATGACATTGCGGCTTGATCGGACTCCGCCATCTTGATTTGATGGTATCCGGAGTATGCGTCAAGGAAACACAATGAGTCCTGTCCTGCGGTAGCGTCGATGATTTGATTGATGCGGGGGAGGGGGAAGGGATCCTTAGGGCAAGCCTTATTGAGGTCCTTGAAATCGACGCATAGGCGCCAGGATTTGTCCTTCTTTGGTACCATCACCAGGTTTGGTAGCCAGTCCGGATGTTTTATTTCTCTGATGAATCCGGCCTCGAGTAGCTTGGCTAGCTCTTCTCCCATGGCTTGTCGCTTGGGTTCTGAAAAGCATCGAAGAGTCTGCTTGACCGGCTTGTATTCCTTTAGTATGTGTAGGCTATGCTCGGCCAGCCTGCGTGGGATACCTGGCATGTCTGAAGGATGCCAGGCGAAGATGTCCCAATTCTCGCGCAAGAACTCTCGTAGTGCGGCGTCTATTGTGGGGTTCAGCTGTGCCCCAATTGATGTTGTTTTTGTAGGGTCCGTTGAGTGGACCTGGAATTTGACTATTTCGTCTGCTGGTTTCAAATAGGTGGACATGGGTCATTTGTCGAGTATCACGTCGTCCCTGTCCACTATGGAGCGCAGCGCAGTTAACTCTTCGGCCGTGAGGGCTTCGGATAATGCCTCCAGGGCTAGTGCGGCGGTTTTATTTTCAGCGCGGAGTGCTATGTCTGGATCACTAGCTAGGGTGATGATTCCATTGGGCCCAGGCATCTTGAGCTTCATGTACCCATAATGGGGTATAGCTTGGAAGCTTGTGAATGCATCCCGTCCTAAAAGGGCGTGGTATCCACTACTGAACGGGGCCACTTGGAATGTGATTTCTTCGGACCTATAATTCTCTGGCGTGCCGAATACCACATCCAGCGTAATTTTTCCCGTGCATCGTGCCTCCCGACTAGGGATGATTCCTCTAAACGTCGTGCTGCTTTGCTCAATGCGGCTCTTATCTATTTCCATTTTGTTAAGAGTTTCCTCATAGATGAGGTTTAATCCGCTGCCGCTGTCCATGAGCACTTTAGTAAGCTGGAAGCCATCCACAATTGGATTAAGGACCAAAGCGGCTGGTGCTCGGACTGTTCGGAATTGAGGTTCATCACTGGCATTGAAGGTTATGGCCGTGTCGTTCCACAGATTTATTGCTGCAACGTGGCAGACTTCGGCGAGGTTGCGAACTGCTCGCTTGTGCCTATTGTTTGCGGCGAAAGTCTCGAAGACTGTCAGTACTGTATTGTTATTCTCCGCGGGATGGTGCTCTACGGTATTGTTGATGAGAAGGTCCTCGCCGCTCTTGGCCACCTGCCGGAGTATCCAACATGCTCTAAGGTTGTGTGTTGGTGTGATGCCCGGTGTTCTATGAATTTTGCATGGCCTGTTGAGCCATCCCTCTAGTACGGTTCCACGCCCTGTAAAGGGCTTTGGCTTCTTTGTAATTGGATTGGGTGACTTGCAAGAGCGCACCCTTTTAGTTTGGACGAGGGGTTTAGTGAGAGCCGGAGGATCCCAGAATTTTGTTTGGGTTTTCCAGGCACTTTCCATCGCACAGTACTTTTGTACTATGGCCGCCAAGTCGGCGGAGCGTGCTATGTCACGGCGACTTATGGCGTTGAGAATTCCCTTGTCTGTGCAATTTTTGCAAAAGAATGAGATTGCGTCTTCCTCGCGATAGTCCTTAACCTTGCTCATTACAAGGAGGAATCTGGCCCAGAAGTGATGTACTGTCTCTTGGGGCTCTTGTCTAATGTGGGAAAGATCACTTGTGTCTGGGTGGGTGAGTAGACTTAAGTCCAAATCCTGATCCGATCTGAGACCCAGGGGCAAAGAAGCTCCCGAGCTTGGCAGCTTGGACTCCAGGATGTTGCCCAATATTTGTGGCCCATTGTCCGATTCTAAGTTTGGAGCCTGAGCCATGTCCTCCCGTAGATGGGTATCCAGCTCGGAGAGCTTGGGAATCCAAACATAGTTCGTCCTCAAAAAAGAGGAAGAATCATTGTTTTGTTCCTCCACCACCGTTATCTGATGGGTGACTGGCGGAGAGTTAATCTCCCTTTGGTCGGGTTTAAGCCCGATCCGATCATAGTCCGTAGCGACTCCCAGGGTGGCGGTGCGATCCAAGAGCTCATTCAGGGAGGAGAGTTCTATTGGATCCATCTGCTCGGTGAATTCTGAGCTGACGTGGAGGCTGTTCTTGATGACCTGAGAAGTCATCGTCGGCGTGGCGGCCGAACGGGTGGCCATGATGAAGCCGCCCAGCCGAAGAGTCTGGCCTACAGCCAGGGTTCTTCCAGAGGTGACATTGTCCTTGACAACAAGGCGAGCCATCAAGCCTTATCGGGACGGCACAGTGGAACTCTCAATGAAAGCACCAATGTTGGTGTCAAAACCGGCGGATCTCGGCTAGGGGGTCCCGAACTATGCGTCTAAGGCTAATAGTAATAGGAGGCGGGGGATACGATGTTTACCCAGGTTCGGGCCCTCTCGATGGAGGTAATACCCTACTTCCTGCTTGATTGATCTTGATGATATGAGTATTACAAGAGTTGATCTACCATGAGATCATAGAGGCTAAACCCTAGAAGCTAGCCTATGATTATGATTGTTGTTGTCCTACGGACTAAACCCTCCGGTTTAAATAGACACCGGAGGGGGCTAGGGTTACACAGAGTCGGTTACAAAGAAGGAGACCTACATATCCGAATTTCCAAGCTTGCCTTCCACGCAAAGGAGAGTCCCATCCGGACACAGGATGAAGTCTTCAATCTTGTATATTCATAGTCCAACAGTCCGGCCAAAGTACATAGTCTGGTTGCCCGAGGACCCCTTAATCCCGGACTCCCTCAATGACCTTGTCCAAGATCTTGGCATTGCGCATGGCATCCAAATAAGTGACTTGCTCATCGAAGTCTGTCCGCCACCGGCTGATTTCTTAATCAGGTTCCGGACAACTTTCGATTGCAGTCATGTGTTTGAATCTTCCCGATGTTTGTTCTGTGATGGTGCGATGGTGAGCTTTGATCAGTGGCACCCAGGATGGGGCTCGGTGCCCTTTGAACTTCAGTTTTCAACAAAGCTTACCTTCCACGGCATGCCTCGACGTGCTTGGAACAGCGAGTCCATGAATATGCTTATCAACAACCGTGGAAGTTTACTCGTAAGTATGTTTGTTCCTCCAGACAGCTGGGCTTTGACGGTTATGGCATGGATGAAGAAGTCGTCCACCATACCAAAGGTGATTGGTGTTGAGATACCGGTGCAGGAACCGCGGTTGTACTATTCGTCGCCACCAAGGCCGTCGTGGACCACGTTAGGGATGTACCTGTATCGAGTGTTCGTGCATGTTGAAGAAGTGGTCAATCCATCAATCGAAGTCCTACCGCCGCCGCTGGTGCCAGGGTCCGTCGACGATGTCCATTACAGGAGTCAATATCAGACTTTCCCCATGTTGCTCAGAACGAAGGATGGCACAGGGCCTACTCCATCGTGCGGCGAAGGCCACTACTTCTTTGGGAGAAGAGGTAGGGCTGGCTGCCTAGATGTGCTCTAATTTGAGGTAACAACTGAATCTTGTCAGATACTAGTTAAATCCGAGCTATTGGTGTGAAGCACTGATGTGCCAGTACATTTGATGTGACATGTTCTATATTTGTACCTGAACTTTTTTTTAAAAGGGTTGTACGTCAACTTAATGTGCTAGAGAACTTATTGCGTTGTTTGTCTGTTTTCTTTGCACAACATTCAAGATATTTCCCCGTCATTGATAAAGATGATGAACCATTATGTACGAGTTCGTTGGTTTCAACGTAGCCATACCCGTAGCGATCCACTGCTTCCACCCTGATTGTGCCGCGTGCGTGAAATTTTTGTATGCAAGTTCAGTGTGCTATGATGTTCTATATGATTGTCTCAATAATATATGTTTTTACTGAGCATCAGCAATGTATATGGCTGAAAGATGTATTTATGAGCATCGACCAATGGGTCCCTCTCTCTCTCTCACACACACACAAGTGGGACCCATTGAGTTATTTCTTCGCTCGTGAAAACTTTTAATTAGGTTCCACCATACTCTAACATTTTTCTTAAGTTATCAATTGAACTCAGTCACTTCAAAAAGTTGTACATAAGCCTTGTTTGGGCCTTTCCGGCATCGCTGAGTCTGGGTTGAGTAGCCATGTAAAGTTGTATTGTACTACACAGGCCTTTTTTTAACATTAGCAATGCAACTAGGCCGACATTTGTAGGCAATATCTGGGTCAACTTGTTATTCTCCGCCCCGCTGGGCTGCAAATCTTTCCTAGAAGGGATGCATTATGCTTAACAAGAAAATGGGCTTTAAGAAATAATAAATGGGATGTAATTATAAAAACTGGGCAGTAACTATAAAAAATGCACCAAACACGTAATTAGTTTTAAAAAATATATTATTTTTGGAGTTTGAAAATTTTAATTTCATTACTTGTTGCGCGCGCAATATTTCATTAGATTTTTACGTAATTCAATTTTTTTGAAATTATATTTAATCTGACTAGAAATTTCGGGATAAAAATATTTTAGATCCCATCAAAATGTGGGAAATTTTATTGAATTCTGTTTTGAACGGTTGGTAGAAATTATTAATCGTTGTCCTAGCTAGAAAATGGGTTGTACTTTTAACAAACTGTAAATGGGTTGTAGTAAATTCCATTAGAATTCAAAAATGGGTTGTACATTCTTACAAATCGCAAATGAGCTATATGTTCTCCGCCACACACTTGTGGGCCTACTAAGTTGACGCGTCCCCTAAAAAAACTAAGTTGACGTGTATGCAAGGCTTTGTCAACTTATAGTTAACACACGGTTCTAGCAGGAGTGGTCGTTGGATGTCTATCCAACGGATGTCGTGCTTCTTCTTCAATCTCGGATATTCTTGCTTCAGACGCCCAAAAAATGATTCCCCTATGACATCTGGGGTGCACTGTTTTAGAGGCTGACATGTGGGCCTACTAAGTTAACACGTACCAAGGGCTTTGTCAACTTAGTCAAATAAACGATTCTAGCTGCAGTGACCATACGATGTCCATCCAACGGCCGCCGTGCTTCTTCAACCTCTGGTCTTCTTGCTCCAGCCGTCCAAACCAGCGTCGACCGTGCTGCCTGCTCCTGCCTCATGTGTCCGGCTGTGCTGCCACCGCTGGCCATGCCATCCCTCTATACTAACCCACACCTCCTGTTATTCTCCGACGACGGCAGCCTCACACCGCAGCCGAAGCAGTCAACCCACATACTCCCCTCCACGTGGGCATCCACTGCCGCGTCTTCCTTGGCTCTGCGTCGTTCCCTTCCTAGGCCTCGCCATCGTCCACCGCCCTAGTGCTCTCTGCGGGAGTCCTGGATTCGGGGGTCCTCTGGTGTCCGTCCCAGGAGTATGGGTCGGGTTGGATGGGTCGTACAAGATCAAGCTGAAGACTATCCTCAGTGTCCGGGTGGGACTTCTCCATACGTAAACGACAAGATTAGAGTCCGGGTGTATCATTTCCTTCCCTAATGAACTGACCTTGTACAAACCCTAGGCTCCTCCGATGTGTATATAAACCAGGGGGTTAGTCCATAGAGGCTATCCTCATTACCATCATCGGAATATTCATAGGCTAGACATCTAGGGTTTAGCAATTATGATCTCGAGGTAGATCAACTCTTGTAATCTCCATACTCTTTGAATATATTCAAGTAGGAGTAGGGTTTTACCTCCTTTAAGAGAGCCTAAACCTGGGTAAACATTGTGTCCCTTGGTCCCCTGTTACCATTGATCCTTAGACGCATAGCTTGGGCCCCCCTACCCGAGATCTGCCAGTTTTCACACCGACATTGGTGCTTTCATTGAGAGCTATGTCGTGTTGTCCACAAAAGCAATCTATGGCTCGCCTAGTCATCAACGACAACATCACTTCTGGAAGGAGCCTGACTTCTGGGCAGACCCTCCAGCTCGGCGGTTTCACCGTAGGGGTTTGTACGGCTGTCAAGCCCACAGCACCCCTACAACCGTTGAACACCATCTTCACATCGGCCTCGAGTACTCCAAAAAGATGGATCCGGTAGACATCTCATCCTTGAACGCGCTGCTAGATCGCATCGCCGCACTAGGGGTATCAACAGTAGGGATGGCAATGGGGACAATCCCCTATGGGGATACCTACAACATCCCCATCCCCATCTATTCCCTATCATCCCATCCCCATCCCCGTTTACATGACTGGGGATGAAATTTCCCCATACCCATGCCCCACTGGGGAACGGGGCCCCATTAGGGTCCCCATCCCCATAAACAAATACTCATATACACAATATGATACCCTATAATCAACATACATACATGGTTTTGTCCTTGTCCTGCTAATGTATATCTAGCTCGTATTGACTTCTTGGTCATGGTTGCAGCTGAGGTCAGGATGTGAGATAGGTTTAAGGTTTTCTCAAAGCTTTTTTTGTTTTCGCAAGTTTGTTTGTGAATATTTTAAGGTTGACCGCAGTGTCACGGTTACTAACCGGGTCCCCGATCGGTATTGGGTCTAGGGAATAGGATATCGTCCCCATCCCCGGTGTACCCTATGGGAATAAATTAGTTTGGTAAATATCCCCATGGGGATGTTTTTCGCCCATCCCCACCCCCTAATAGATGAAATCCCCATGGGTTTGGCGGGTATGGGGCCCCGTTGCCATCCCTACTCAACAGCTATGATCGGATGGGGCTCAAGCCTGACCAGAGGGAAATTTATCGCCTGCCGATCACCCACCTCGTAGCGATCGTTGAAGAACAGGCCAAAGACACTTCCCTTCCTATGTTGAGGACCAAGTATGTTTGGGTCGCCGAATCCACCGAGCCAGACACCCTCCCTTCAGACGGGACTTCTCGTCTCCTAGACTCTGGCTTGGATATAGGATCACGGGAGCCCTTGGATCTCCCTGGACCCAAACTGGGTCCCGGAGAACCTTCAAGCTCCAAATATAGGTGTGGGGCCAGATTCAAATTTTAAACCGCCCACCCACCACAATCAATATTCACCAAGTAACTCAGGTCCCCTAGATATATATGACCTGATGTATGTGCGGCAGCAACCTCAGGAAACGGTCCACCACTTTTGGGACAGATTCCTACTTGTTAAAAGCAAGATCAAAGATTGCCTAGACAATGACGTTGTTTCGGTCTTTCATCTAATTGCACCGACGAGGGAATATTGAATGCCCTCAACCGTCATCACATACAGAGCTTCATGGAACTATCACAGGTAGTACAAAAGTATTATGTGATGGAAAGCACATGGAGGGCCCGGAAAACTCAATTGGAACCCGCTTCCTTTAAGCAGTGTGCGGCCCGGACTAGACGGATACACCCTGGTGGGTCACCCGACCACCAGTTGATGGGCAGGAAAAATAAAACCTTCAAAGGACATAGGTCCATTCTGGATGAACTCCTTGACAAGCCATGTCCGATACATGCCACTCCGCGCACAGACCCAACCCATAGTCTTCGAGCATGTTAGGTACTCTGACAAGTAGGAAAAAGTGGAGAGGCCATCCACCGCTCTAGAGAAATACTCTCCAAAGAGGGACAACTTTAACGTCCTCGCGGTCTTCGAGACCTTTTATTCGAATAATCGGCGCAAACGGGTGCTCTGCGACCTCGCCGAAGTCCGGCAAGTTACTACACTAAGCCCATGGAACGACACGGCAATAACATTTAAGGCGGAAGACGAACCAAAGGCTCGGTCAGTCCGAGCACCCGCTGCCCTAGTACTAAACCCCATCGTGGGCGGTTTTCGGCTCACCAAAGTGCTCATGGACGGCGGCAATGGGCTTAACCTTATCTATGAAGACACGCTCGACAAAATGCAGATGGATAGATCATGCATCAAGCAAAGCAATACCACCTTTCGAGGCATTATCCCCAGTCGAGAAGCACGATGCTCTGGGATAATTAAACTGGATGTGGTATTCGGCAAGCCCGAGAACTACAGATTCGAAGAGTTGCTCTTTCATGTGGTCCCCTTCAACAGCGGGTACCACGCCATCCTGGGGCGGGATGCCTTTTCACGCTTCCAAGCCATAACCCATTATGGGTATATGAAGCTTAAAATGCCCAGACCCAACGGAATCATCACAATTTTGAGCGACCAGGACAAAGCCCTTCATGCCGAAAACAAAACCGCATCCTTGGCCCTCGAGGCGCTATCTGAAGCCCTAGCGGCGGAAGAATTAACCACCCTACGGTCCACGATGGATAGGGATGATGTGATTCTCGATAAGAGATCCAAATCCACCTCTTTCAAGCCAGCTGAGGAAATAGTTAAATTTCAAGTGCACCCGACGGACCCTAACAAGACAGCATCTATCGGAGCACAGCTAGATCCGGCAGTGGACGCCGCTCTATGCACATTCTTGTGAGAGAATTGGGATACTTTTGCCTAGCACCCTTCAGACATGCCTGGCATCCCACTCAGACTGGCCGAACGCAGACTCAATATAATCAAGGGATTTAAACCCGTGAAACAGACATTGCGGCGATTCTCTAAACCCAAGCATCAACTCATGGGAGAGGAGCTAGCCAAGTTACTAGAGGCCGGGTTTATTAGGGAAATCAAACATCCGGATTGGTTAGCCAACTTGGTCATGGTACCAAAGAAGGACAAATCCTTGCGCTTGTGCGACGATTTCAAAGACCTCAACAAGGCTTGCCCTAAAGACCCCTTCCCATTGCCCCGCATCGACCAAATCATTGATGCAACAGCAGGACAAGATTCTTTGTGTTTCCTCGATGCCTATTCCGGATACCATCAGATTAAGATGAAGGAATCGGACCGGGCCGCAACCGCGTTCATCACTCCTTATGGTCCTTTCTACTTCAACACTATGCCCTTTGGGCTTAAAACGCTGGGGCTACCTACCAGTGTATGATTCAAACTTGCTTGGAAAAATAAATCGGCAAAACAGTTGAAGCATATGGGGATGATGTGGTCATTAAGACAAAACGCGTCGAAACACTGGTGGACGATCTTCGCCTCATCTTCGACAACCTCTGGCCAAATGACATACGGCTCAATCCGGAAAATTGTGTCTTCAGAGTACCAGTCGGAAAATTGTTGGGTTCATTGTTTCCCATAGAGGAATTGAAGCAAACCCAGCCAAGATCCGAGCTCTGTCACAATTGGCTATACTAACAGACCTAAAGCAAGTCCAAAAACTAGCTCGGTGCGTCGCGGCCTTAAGCCGTTTTATCTCCAAATTGGGAGAAAAAGCATTACCACTCTACAAGCTACTACGACGCACTGACAACTTCAAATGGACAGATGCTGCCACAGCTAGATTGGAAGAAATCAAGGCCCTTCTCGCAAGCAACCCAATCCTAGTTAATCCAAGTGTTGGAGAGCCTATGTTATTGTATATTTTTTCAACTAACCAAGTAGTTAGTGTTGTGCTCGTCATCGAACAAGGGGAAGGACATAAATTCCCCACCCAAAAGCCAGTTTATTATGTATCAGAGGTCCTCACACCTTGCAAGTCCCGATACCCCCACTACCAAAATATAGCCTACACGGTCTTCATGGCATCCCGAAAACTGCGACACTATTTTCTGGAGTGTTCGATCATGGTGGCATTAGAAGTACCACTTAACGATATTATCAACAACAGGGACGCCACCGGCTGCATAGATAAATGGGCCATCAAAATCTTACCATTCAAAATAGTATACAAGCCACGCCGAGACATTAAATCACAGGTGTTGGCCGACTTTGTCGCTGAATGGACGGAAGCCGAACTCCCTAAAGAGTATAGTTCATACTCCAATTGGATTATGTACTTCGACGGCTCCAAAATGATGGTTGGACTGGGGGCTGGCGTCATCCTAACATCTCCTACTGGGGACACGGTCCGCTGTGTATTACAAATTATGTGTACGGACTCCAACAACACAGCTGAATATGAGGCGCTTCTACATGGTCTTCGCATGGCCGTCTCCATGGGTATACAACGCCTTGAGGTGCGCGGTGATTCAAATCTCGCAATATCCCAGCTTAATGCAGAATTCGACACAAAGGATCCAAAAATGGCGGCATATTGCCTCTTGAGCATGCGTTGGTTTTCCCTTGAAGAGGAAAGGGTGATGCAGCAAAGTAGCATAAGTATTTCCCTCAGTTTTTGAGAACCAAGGTATCAATCTAGTAGGAGGATACACGCAAGTCGCCTTGTACCTGCACAAAAAAATAAGAACCTTGCAACCAACGCGATAAAGGGGTTGTCAATCCCTTCACGGCCACTTGCAAAAGTGAGATCTGATAGAGATAATAAGATAAATATTTTTGGTATTTTGTGTATAGATTGAAAAGTAAAGATTTCAAAATAGTAAACGACATGCAATGTAAATAAAAGAGATATAATATGATGGAAAAGAGATCCGGGGGTCATAGGTTTCACCAGTGGCTTCTCTCAAGATAGCATATCTTACGGTGGGTGAACAAATTACTGTCGAGCAATTGATAGAAAAGCGCATAGTTATGAGAATATCTAGGCATGATCATGTATATAGGCATCACGTCCGTGACAAGTAGATCGAAACGATTCTGTGTCTACTACTATTACTCCACACATCGACCGGTATCCAGCATGCATCTAGAGTATTAAGTTCATAAGAATAGAGTAACTCAATAAGCAGGATGGATGTAGAGGGATAAACTCAAGCAATATGATATAAACCCCATATTTTTATCCTCGATGGAAACATCAATACGTGGCTTGCTGCCCCTGCTGTCACTGGGAAAGGACACCGCAAGATTGAACCCAAAGCTAAGCACTTCTCCTATTGCAAGAAAGATCAATCTAGTAGGCCAAACCAAACTGATAATTCGAAGATACTTGCAAATATATCAAATCATACATATAAGAATTCAGAGAAGAATCAAATATTGTCCATAGATAATCTTGATCATAAACCGACAATTCATCGGATCTCGACAAACACACTGCAAAAAGTATTACATCGAATAGATCTTCAAGAAGATCGAGGAGAACTTTGTATTGAGAATCAAAGAGAGAGAATAAGCCATCTAGCTAATAACTATGGACCCGAAGGTCTGTGGTAAACTAATCACACATCATCAGAGAGGCTGTGGTGTTGATCTAGAAGCCCTCCGTGACCAATTCCCCCTCCGGCGGAGCGTCGAAAAAGGCCCCAAGATGGGATCTCATGGGTACAGAAGGTTGCAGCGGTGGAAATAGGGTTTCGTGGTGCTCCTGGATGTTTTCGGGGTATATGAGTATATATAGGCGAAAGAAGTAGGCCGGTGGAGCCACGAGGGGCCCATGAGGGTGGGGGGCGCGCCTACCCCCCTGGGCGCGCCCTCCTACCTCGTGGCCGCCTCGTTGCTTCCTTGACGTCCACTCCAAGTCTCCTGGATTGCGTTTGTTCCAAAAACAATTTTCTCGAAGGTTTCATTCCGTTTGGACTCCGTTTGATATTCCCTTTCTGCGAAACACTGAAATAGGCAAAAAAACAGCAATTTGCATTGGGCCTCCGGTTAATAGGTTAGTCCCAAAAATAATATAAAAGTGCATAATAAAGCCCATTAAACATCCAAAACAGATAATATAATAGCATGGAACAATCAAAAATTATAGATACATTGGAGACGTATCAAGCATCCCCAAGCTTAATTCCTGCTCATCCTCGAGTAGGTAAATGATGAAAATAGAATTTTTGATGTGGAATGCTACCTAACATAATTTTCAATGTAATTCTCTTTATTGTGGCATGAATGTTCAGATCCAAAATATTCAAGATAAAAGTTTAATATTGAGATAAAAATAGTAATACTTCAAGCATGCTAACCAAGCAGTTTATGTCTTATCAAAATAACATACCAAAGAAAGCTTATCCCTACAAAATCATATAGTTTGGCCATGCTTCATTTTTCGTCACACAAAATGCTCCCATCATGCACAACGCCGGTTTCATCCAAGCAATTGGTTCATACTTTTTAACGTGCTTCAGCCTTTTCAACCCTCACGTAATACATGAGCGTAAGCCATGGACATATCGCTATGGGTGGAGTAGAGTATGATGATAGGGATTATGTGAGAAAACAAAAAAGGAGAAAGTCTCACATTGACGCGACTAATCAACGGGCTATGGAGATGCCCATCAATTGATGTCATACAGGAGTAGGGATTGCCATGCAATGGATGCACTAGAGCTATAAATGTATGAAAGATCATCAAAAAGAAACTAACTGGGTGTGCATCCAACTTGCCTGCTCACGAAGACCTAGGGCATTTTGAGGAAGCCCATCATTGGAATATACAAGCCAAGTTCTATAATGAAAAATTCCCACTAGTATATGAAAGTGACAAAATAAAAAACTCTCTATCATGAAGATCATGGTGCTATTTTGAAGCACAAGTGTGAAAAAAGGATAGTGACATTGTCCCTTCTCTCTTTTTCTCTCATTTTTTATTTGGGCTTCTTTGGCCTCTCTTTTTTTTCTCTTTTTTTCTCTTTTTTTTATTTCGTCCGGAGTCTCATCCTGACTTGTGGGGGAATCATAGTCTCCATCATCCTTTCCTCACATGGGACAATGATCTAATAATGGAAATCATCACACTTCTATTTATTTACAACTCAAGAATTACAACTCAATACTTAGGACAAAATATGACTCTATGTGAATGCCTCCTGCGGTGTACCGGGATATCCAATGAATCAAGAGCGACATGTATGAAAGAATTATAAAGGTGGCTTTGCCACAAATACGATGTCAACTACATGATCATGCATATGACGATGATGGATCGTGTCATAATAAACGGAACGGTGGAAAGTTGCGTGGCAATATATCTCGGAATGGCTATGGAAATGCCATAATAGGTAGGTATGGTGGCTATTTTGAGGAAGATATAAGGAGGTTTATGTGTGATAGAGCGTATCGTATCATGGGGTTTGGATGCACCGGCGAAGTTTGCACCAACTCTCAAGGTGAGAAAGGGCAATGCACGGTACTGTAGAGGCTAGCAAATTACGGAAGGGTAAGTGTGCGTATAATACATCGACTCAAATTAGTCATAAAGAACTCATATACTTATTGCAAAAGTTTATTAGCCCTCGAAGCAAAGTACTACTACACATGCTCCTAGGGGAAGGGTTGGTAGGAGTTAACCATCACGCAATCCCGACCTCCACTCATAAGGAAGGCAATCAAAGAACACCACATGCTTCAAATTTGTCACACAACGTTCACTATACGTGCATGCTACGGGACTTGCCAGCTTTAGCACAAGTATTTATCAATTTCATAATTACCCAACTAGCATGACTCTAACATTACCACCTTTATATCTCAAAACAATTATCAAGTATCAAATTTATCATAGTGTTTAATGCACTCCATATGAAAGTTTTTATTTTACCCAACTTGGATGCCCATCATATTAGGACTAATTTTATAACCAAAGAAAATTACCATGCTGGTCTAAAAGACTCTCAAAATAATATAAGTGAAGCATCAGAGATCAATAATTTCTACAAAATAAAACCACCATCGTGCTCTAAAAAGGTATAAGTGAAGCACTAGAGGAAAATTGTCTAGCTCAAAAGATATAAGAGAAGCACATAGAGTATTCTAATAAATTCCGATTCATGTGTGTCTCTCCAAAAGGTGTGTACAGAAAGGATGATTGTGATAAACTAAAAAGCAAAGACTCAAATCATACAAGACGCTCCAAGCAAAACACATATCATGTGGTGAATAAAAATATAGGCTCAAGTACAGACAAAGGCGAAAGAGGGGATGCCTTCTGAGGCATCCCCAAGCTTAGGCTTTTAGTTGTCCTTGAATTTTACCTTGGGGTGCCTTGGGCATACCCAAGCTTAGGCTCTTGCCACTCCTTATTCCAAAATCCATCAAACCTTTACCCAAAACTTGAAAACTTCACAACACAAAACTCAACAGAAAATCTCATGAGCTCCATTAGTGCTAGAAAACAAACCACCACTTTAAGGTACTGTAACAAACTCATTCTTTATTTATATTTGTGTTAAACCTACTGTATTCCAACTTCTCTATGGTTCATACCCCCCGATACTAGCCATAGATTCATCAAAATAAGCAAACAACACACGAAAAACAGAATCTGTCAAAAACAGAACAGTCTGTAGCAGTCTGTAACTCTCGAATACTTATGGAAGCCCAAAAATTCTACCAAATTAGGAAGTCCTAGGTAATTTTTTTATTAATCTTCTAAAAAACTAATAAACTGAAAATAAAGTTTCTATGATTTCTGAAAACTAATCTCGTGCGTGCATAAGTTTCTGTTTTTCAGCAAGATCAAATTAACTATCACCGTAGGTTATCCTAAAGGTTTTACTTAGCACAAAAACTAATTAAAACACAAAACCACATTTAACCAGAGGCTAGATGAATTATTTATTAATAGAAAGGAACAAAAATTAAAGAACAAAAATAAAATTAGGTTGCCTCCCAACAAGCGCTATCGTTTAACGCCCCTAGCTAGGCATAAGATTTCAACGATGCTCACACGAAAGATAATAACTGAAACACAAAGAGAGGATCATGAAACATGTGACAAACACATTTAAGTCTAACATACTTCCTATGCATAGGCATTTTATAAGCAAACAAATTATCAAGGCAAGCAAAAACTACCATATGCAAGGAAGAAGAGAGAAACAATAGCAATCTCAACATAACGAGAGGTAATTTAGTAACATGAAAATTTCTACAACCATATTTTCCTCTCTCATAATAATTAAATGTAGGATCATAAGAAAATCCAACAATATAGCTATCACAAAACATATTCTTAACACGATCCACATGTATGCAAAGTTGACACTCTTCCAAAATAGTGGGATTAACATTAACTAAAGTCATGACCTCTCCAAACCCACTTTTATCAAAAACTTCATAAGATTGAACATTATCCAAATATGTGGGATCTAAAGTTGACACTCTTCCAAACCCACTTTCAATATTATTGCAAACACTATTATCAATCTCATATTCATCACGAGGCTTAAATAAATTTTCAAGATCATCAGAAGAATCACCCCAATCATGATCATTGCAACAAGTAGTAGACATAGCCAAACTAGCATCCCCAAGCTTAGGGTTTTGCATATTATTAGCGCAATTGACATCAAGAGAATTTATAATAACATCATTGCAATCATCCTTTCATCGAAGGAACTATCAAGTATGGGTGCAATAGCAACGATCTCATGTTTAACATAAGGAACAATAGCAAATTCATCTTCATAAATATTGCCATCATGGCCACAAGAATAGCAAGCATCATGTTCATCAAGGGATATTTCAATCAAATCATCGGAATCATAATTATCTATAGATTCATGCATATCATTATTTCCTTCCAAAGCAACGGTCATTCTCTCAATAAATCCCTTAACATAGGCATTATGAGCATAGTTTTCATAGAAATATTTAAGTATGTCGGAATTTTCAGATTTGTAGAGAGTAATATCATACTTTTCAATCAAAGAAGCAACTTCATGAGCACCCTTAAAAACGACAAATTTTTCAATTTGTTCGATATCATAGTAACTATAAACACCCTTTCCATAAGAAGATAAGATTTCATTATCATTAAACTCACATAGGTAGGGAAGGTGTTTTTAGGGTTCTTAGAGCAACAAGTAAAATCATAAATTTCACAAAGATTCCAAGCATAGCATAGCAAACTATTTATTTCATACCATAAGAGCTTCCCCTTTTCAGACAAACGATGATGCACAAAATGAGCATGCTCGTCTAAAGATCTTCCCTCAACTAAACTAGTTGGGGTTTCAGCACGAGCACAAATAGATCGAAGATGATCCAAGTAGAACACTTTAACATATCAATAGATTTTTAGCAAGCAAAGATAAAAGCAAAGAGAAGGCACATGGAAACACAAACAAAAATACATACGGGAAGAATGCAAAAAAAAGGCAAAGGTTTTCAAAAATCATTTCAGGAGTGGGGGAGAGGAAAACGAGTGGCAAATGGCAAATAATGTAATGCGAGGGATAAGAGTTTGTGATGGGTAATTGGTATGTCTTGACTTGTGCGTAGATTTTTCCGGCAACGATGCCAGAAATCGGCAAGTTGTCGAGAGATCAAATCTTGACTTGACTTGGTGTAAGCCTCCCCGGCAACGGCGCCAGAAATCCTTCTTGCTACCTCTTGAGCATGCGTTGGTTTTCCCTTGAATAGGAAAGGGTGATGCAGCAAAGTAGCGTAAGTATTTCCCTTGGTTTTTGAGAACCAAGGTATCAATCCAGTAGGAGGTTACACGCAAGTCGACTTGTACCTGCACAAACAAATAAGAACCTTGCAACCAACGCGATAAAGGGGTTGTCAATCCCTTCACGGCCACTTGCAAAAGTGAGATCTGATAGATATAATAAGATAAATATTTTTGGTATTTTTGTTGTATAGATTGAAAAGTAAAGATTGCAAAATAGTAAACGAGATGCAATGTAAATAAAATAGATATAATACGATGGAAAAGAGACCCGGGGGCCATAGGTTTCACTAGTGGCTTATCTCAAGATAGCATATCTTACGGTGGGTGAACAGATTACTGTCGAGCAATTGATAGAAAAGCGCATAGTTATGAGAATATCTAGGCATGATCATGTATATAGGAATCACATCTATGACAAGTAGATCAAAACAATTCTGCATCTAGTACTATTACTCCACACATCGACCGCTATCCAGCATGCATCTAGAGTATTAAGTTTATAAGAACAGAGTAACGCATTAAGCAAGATGACATGATGTAGAGGGATAAACTCAAGCAATATGATATAAACCCCATCTTTTTATGCTTGATGGCAACAATACAAAACATGCCTTGCTGCCCCTACTGTCACTAGGAAAGGACACCGCAAGATTGAACCCAAATCTAAGCACTTCTCCTATTGCAAGAAAGATCAATCTAGTAGGCCAACCAAACTGATAATTCGAAGAGACTTGCAAAGATATCAAACAATACATATAAAAATTCAGAGAAGAATCAAATATTGTTCATAGATAATCTTGATCATAAACCCATAATTCATCGGATCTCGACAAACACACCACAAAAAGTACTACAACAAATAGATATCCTAGAAGATCGAGGAGAACTTTGTATTGAGAATCAAAGAGAGAAAAGAAGCCATCTAGCTAATAACTATGGACCTGAAGGTCTGTGGTAAACTACTCACACATCATCGAAGAAGCTATGGTGTTGATGTAGAAGCCCTCCGTGATCGATTCCCCCTCTGGTGGAGCGCCGGAAAAGGCCCCAATATGGGATCTCACGGGTACAGAAGGTTGCGGTGGTGGAAATAGGGTTTCGTGGTGCTCCTAGATGTTTTCGGGGTATATGAATATATATAGGCGAAAGAAGTAGGTCGGTGAAGCCACGAGGGGCCCACGAGGGTGGGGGCACGCCTACCCCCCCTGGGCGTGCCCTCCTACCTCGTGGCCGCCTCGTTGCTTCCTTGACGTCCACTCCAAGTCTCCTGGATTGCGTTTGTTCCAAAAACGATTCTGCCAAAGGTTTCATTCCGTTTGGACTTCGTTTGATATTCCTTTTCTGTGAAACACTAAAATAGGCAAAAAAAATAGCAATTTGCACTGGGCCTCCAGTTAATAGGTTAGTCCCAAAAATAATATAAAAGTGCATAATAAAGCCCATTAAACATCCAAAACAGATAATATAATAGCATGGAACAATCAAAAATTATAGATACGTTGGAAATGTATCACATATCGAAACGCCATATTAAAAATATCAGCTCGATTTGAGGGACTTGAGTTTCATCACATCGCTCAAGATAGTAACCAGGCAGCCGCCATCCTTGCTCGCATGGGTGCTAAACACGACCCTGTGCCGCCTAACACTTTCGTGGAATGGCTATTCAAGCCATCCGCAGTATGGCAGGGTGAGAGCAGAGAAGATAATGCGGACCTGGTCATACCCCCAGCTACTGAACATAATGCAGATACCGTCGGAGGTCCAGATATCGAGATAATGCCCTCTGCCCATCAGATCATGGCTGTTATCGCCCCATGGACTGAACTTTTCCTAGCCTACCTTAATAGGCAGGAGCTCCCCGACGATCAGAATGAAGCTCGGTGCATAGTTCGGTGCTCTAAAGCTTTCAAAGTGCATGAGGGTGAACTGTACAAAAGGAGCACTACCGGAGTCCTCCAAAGGTGTATCTCCGAAGAGGAGGGAAGGCAACTCTTGGCAGAAATACATGCTGGTATGGGCAGTCATCACGGTGCAGTCGGAGCCCTCGTAAGCAAGGTTTTTAGGATAGGATTTTTGTGGCCTATGGCTCGAGCAGATTCTCAAGCCCTTGTCCAACGCTGTGTGGGATGTCAGCTTTTCGCCAATCAAAGTCACATGCCTCCCACCGCATTAATAACAATCCCCATTACTTGGCCTTTCGCGGTCTGGGGGCTTGATATGGTTGGTCCCCTTAAAGGGGGGCCTCAAAAATAAATACTTGCTGGTAATGGTTGATAAATTCACTAAATGGATAGAGGCCAAACCGGTAAAAACAGCTGAGGCAGGGCCAGTGATTGACTTTATATCCGGCGTAGTCCACCTTTATGGTGTCCCGCATAGTATCATCACTGATAATGGCTCCAATTTCACAGCTGATAAGGTGAAAACCTGGTGCGCTAAGTTGGGCCTTAAACTCGACTATGCATCCGTATACCACCCTCAAACAAATGGCCAAGTCAAAAGGGACAATGGTCTGATCATGAGTGGTGTTAAGCCCAAAATAGTGCGCTCTCTACGAGAATCAGACAAGCATTGGGTTGAGGAAGTTGATTCCGTACTCTGGGGACTCCGAACCACACCCAATCGAATGATCGGATACACACCCTTCTTTATGGTGTACGGCGCAGAAGTCGTATTGCCCTACGACATTCTTCATGACTCACCTAGAGTGCGCATGTACGAAGAGAGAGAAGCCAAATTAGATCGGCGGGATGACCTAGACGGACTAGAAGAGGAGCGCGATGTTGCTAAAGCCTGTTCTGCATTTTATCAACAACAGGCCTAGCGTTACCAAAGCAGAGAAGTGCGGGCTAAGACATACAATGTCGGTGAACTTGTTTTACGCCTCCCAAAAAAGAAAAAGGACAAGCTCAAACCCAAATGGGAGGGGGCCTTCATCATAGATGAAGTACTTACTGGAGGAGCCTATCACCTTCGCAATGCAGTTGATAATCGACTTGAGCCGAACCCATGGAACGCTGCCCGACTCCGAAGATTCTACGCATAGTTCGGCCTCCTTAGGTTTCACTTTAACTAGGTTCTTTTCCTTTTCCCTCTCTCCCCTTTTTTTGATTTTTTCCCTTTTCCCTCTCAATGTATGTTCAGATCAACTGCATTATTTGGGGCACACATCTTTAAATGTACACACCCCACCATACATGGGGGGCTTCTTTAACGAAGCACATTATTAAAAGCTTATATGCTTCCTTTGTCCATGACGGTTGTTGCTTTTGCCATTTTATGCACCTCTATGACTTAAGTTTTTGCCAGGCTGGGTTGCCTTTCTCCTGTGTTTATACCCTACATTCCCGATTGTTTGACTAGGGTGTAAAGGGAGTACCTCTACGATTGTTACAACCGGGTTATCCAGATTTGTACCTCAGGCGGGTGAAGCCGAAAGCTAGCGTTCTTAAGTAAATAATTGGTCGGCAAATAAACAACGGACAATTTTTTGGAACAACTATGGAATCGGATGTCTGTAATTCGGATACGAGCCTAGGCATGCATCATTTAGCATGTCAACCCAAGGAAAGGAACCCTTAACAGAAATATTTTTCATGGAAGATGTTTCTTACGTTAAATAGTAATATAAGATAACTCCCCGAACATATTTTGTCTGTTCGAGCAATATGACCGAATTGTCTGGTTTCCGAAGATACTAAACGCTTCTTAGTTAAACATAGTATACGGAAACACTCCAACTTTTTGGTTTGGAGGTGGAAGCCGAAGGTTTGTGATGATCAATTTTTTACAAGTTCGGCAGGAGATAAGTTCGGTCATAAAGTATATTCATACATAGAATTGAATGCCTAATCTTTCTCTACACCATCTATAAGGCTATCTAGCTTACAATCTTCTTGCGAATATTTCGCTGCTATCATTACTTGGTCATATACCAAGCTTACATGAATCTCCTTCCCGTCCAGTTCCTGAGGTCCAACTCGGGCTATATGATTCAGATCGAGTCTGGTGTAGCGTGTCTTCACCATGGCCCATGCCTCTTGCGTACCTTCACGACATGCGGACGTCTTCCACAACTCGAAGCGACGCCGAGCACCCTTGAAGAGGTCTGCCAACGCCTCCATACTTTCTGCAGGGGCATCGGATGCCATAAGGCTTTGGCCATATTCTTCATGGCTTTCCGGGCACGCTCGTGCAGCTTTGACAGTTCTTTTAGAACGTTGCTTTGAAGCCCGGACACTTACTCATCTTGGCGGCCAGTCAATAGACATGTATGAACCGAATTATAACATTCCGTATTATATGATTATATCAATACTCCAGATGGTTCAAAAGTCATACCGAATATGCTGCCCTTCAGCTTTTGGTTTTCCTGTTACGCCTCCAAGAGTTGAGCCTTTAAGTTGTTTATCTCTTCGGCCTGCTTCTTCACTTCCTATTATAGTTTTTTATCTTTTCCCCCAATCATTGGGGCACTCTTGATTTCTTCGAGCTCTATGATAGCGGCATTTAGCTGTGCGTGGCTTGTCTCGAGCTCCTGGGACAATGCGATGTTCTTCTCCTTGAGAACCCGCGGTCATAAACGATCCTCAAATCGGTTAGTTCCTACCGCTTTAAGTCTGAGGGGCTACTGGTATCTATATATTAGATTTGCATAAATTTTCACCTCTATATCCTTTGAGAACAGGCGATTAACTCCTGTAAGTCCATCCCGGGCAACTCGGATATATGCGTCCATGGTGCTAAGAGCGATCAACTCTTGCTCCGAAAAGGCTGGGGCACGGAGGGTCTCTTTTAAGCGATGGTGATTCATCATGCTCTCCACCTTGGAGTTAGTGACGGACACTTCATTCGGATCTTGATGAGGTAGATGAGATGGCGCCGCCCCTGTATGCACCCTCATCCTAGTTGACGAATTCGGCATCGCGTTAGCTATGGCTCGGCTTTCTGGGATCTTTGGCATGGTTTGCCGTATACCTCTCCTGAGATGATAGAGGGAGGATGTAAATGACAATTCGGCTTTATGCTCAAGTATGAAATAAGTAATATACCTTTTTGGTGATGGAGCTGGCTCAGTAGTGCTCCCGGCTTCCTTTCGCTTTACACGACTACCCCTTGAGGGTGACGTCCTTCTTTTTGTTGCCCGACCTTGGGTACGACTCGCTGAGTGCTGATCCTGCAAAACACGGCCCAGTGCAGAGGGCAAGTTATTAGCGGGAATGCCACTCTTCTTAAATGATTTCCGAACACTTACCTTAACGAAGGGGTAGAAATCGGGGTAATCGACCATAATAGCTACTTCCGAGCCATCAAGGCTCGCTTGATAATAAACTCTGTCTTCAAATTCTACAAATATATCCAGATCCTCATGAAATCCGGGGTCTTCATGACATGCATGATCCACTAGTTGAGGAGGAGGGCAGTAGATGTTCTCGACTACCTTCCTCCATGATTGTTTTGAAGCAACCAGAGTATTCAGTTAAATGCATCCCAATAATAAAAAAAGGTGTTAAATGACTAAACTTACCTAGTCAATGGGGTTGTACATGGAGAAGCCTTCCTGGCAATTTAAACGGGCGAAGTCTTCTTCTTCTCCCTAATAAAGATCCACCAGCATGGCAGCCAATGTGGCTTGGTTATTCGGACCCTTTCGCGTATAGCGAGACACGTTGTCCTTCCTGTTGTAGTTCCATAAAGGAGCCACTCTTGATTGAAGAGGTTGGATACATCGCTTTATAGCAATGGCCATAACTTCATCGATGGAGAGTCCGGAGTGGGTCAACAATCTGACCTTGCTGACCAATCTCATCACTTCTGCACTATCCTCTTGTCTGGGGGACTTGGGGCGCCAGCTGAATAGCTTCTTCAAGGGAGCGCTGGAGAATTCGGGAAGTCCGCGCCGAACAGGGACCGGAAGAGGAACATCCTCAATGTAAAACCATTTTGAAGACCATTCTTCGGACCCCCCTCTTCGGAGTCCTGACTAGGTAACCGGATCCGGCTATGAGCCATACTTCAGTGCCGCCAAGTTCAAATATAGACCCTCTGCCCTGGTGGTGGGGGATGAGTCAAAAGAACTTTTTCCATAGTTTGAAATGAGCCTCGCAGCCTAAAAATAATTCACAAAGGGTGACAAAACCAGAAATATGCAGAATGGAACCTGGTGTGAGGTTGTGCAGCTGGATCCCACAATATTCCAGTAGACCCCTGAGGAAGGGGTGGATCGGGAATCCTATGCCCCTCAAAAGGAACAAGATGAAGCACACCCTCTCCCCTTGGCTGGGGTTGGGGAAATTCTCTGCCAATGCACCATCGCCCATAGAAGTTAATCCTGCCTGTATGGAGACTAGATCCACGGGGGGGGGGGGAGATATCCTTGCGTCTGGAGACGATTCAGCTGAAGATGGCATACGTAACAACTTTTCCAATCCCCCTCTTGAGCTTTTTTCATGGTTTGCTCTGTTGCTCTTGGGGCGATGTGGGATGGGTTTTGGGGGTCTAACCTCGTTATATAACGCCACTCGTGCCTATTAAAAGGGTTAAAATATAAAGGTAACAGACCATTTGCATTCGCTCAGACGCGTGGAAATCAAGGCACCGACAGGAAGAAATCATAAAGACTGGACACAGAAGCCGATGCCGGACTATCGTTAATCCGGAGTATGGTGGAGAACCCACCTTGCAAAGAAAAAGACTTATATCCGCATACCACATCATCATTGAAGGCAAGTTCGGGGGCTACTGAGGGAGTCCTGGATTCGGGGGTCCTTAGGTGTCCGGCCCAGGAGTACGGGCCGGGTTGGATGGGCCATACAAGATCAAGCTGAAGAATATCCTCCATGTCCGGGTGGGACTTCTCCATATGTAAATGACAAGATTAGAGTCCGGGTGTATCATTTCCTTCCCTGATGAACCGACCTTGTACAAACCCTAGGCTCCTCCGGTGTGTATATTACCCGAGGGGGTTAGTCCGTAGAGGCTATCCTCATTACCATCAACGGAATATTCATAGGCTAGACATCTAGGGTTTAGCCATTACGATCTCGAGGTAGATCAACTCTTATAATCTCCATACTCTTCGAATATAATCAAGCAGGAGTAGGGTTTTACCTCCTTTAAGAGGTACCGAACCTGGGTAAACATTGTGTCCCTTGGTCCCCTGTTACCATTGATCCTTAGACGCACAGCTTGGGCCCCCCTACCCGAGATCTACCAGTTTTGACACCGACACTCTCGGCGCAGTGTGGTCAACAGGGTCAACAAAGGACAACCATCGAAATAGGATTTTAGGAGGTGAGGCTGACAGCTGGAGCCACCAGCTACATCTTCGAACACAAGGAAGTGCCTCCTTATTACTCGCAAAATAAAAACGATTCCTCCCCCTGACAACTGGGACCGACCAGCTATATCTTCGCACGCAAGGAAGTGCATCCTTATCCTCCCTGACTGCTTGGACCCACCCGGTCAAAGCGTACGTAGTGTTGTCTGTCTGGTCGCGAACGTGTACGTACATATTGGTCGATCGGTCTGTCTACAAGTATGAACCATGGCCGAGTAAGTAGCGGCACGTGTCGTTGTAGAGCACCCAACATAGCAGTTCACGCAGTCCCTCTAAGTCATGTACACGTACGTATAGCCACAGGGCAAAAAATACGGCCACGTACATACATATGGGCGGGGTCTTGAGCGCGTACTCGCGCATATATACGGACGACCAGGGCTTGTGTACATGGAGAGGCAACAGACGGTAGCAATGGCGTCCTCTTCATCGGGCAGCGAACCGGCTGGGTCGGAACAAAGAAACTGCATCATGTTCATCGGGAGGCAACCGACTGGGTCAGAATGCGTCCTGTTCAACAGGAGCCTACCGACTTGGACGGAACAGCCAAAACGGGGCGTGGTGTACCGTAGAACAAAGGAAATAGCATTCTATTCGACCGGCCATGGTTGAAACGGGATCCTGTTCATCGGGAGGGGTCTGTGTACCGCAAAACGAAGGAAACGAACTTGTGTTCGAGTGCCTACGGTCGAAATGGGGTCCTGTTGATCGGGGGTGTGGCGTATCGCAAAATGGAGGAAAGGAACTTGTGTTGGAGCGCCTACGGTCGAAATGGGGTCATGTTCATCCACCGTCTCCCGCCTCGCTCTAGCCTCCATGGGCTACTGTTCATCCATCGTCGACCTCCTCCACCCTCCACGGGCTATTGTTCACCCACAGCTACTGTTCATCCAGCCTTCACCGGCTGCTGTTCATAGAGCCTCCACGGGGTCATGTTCATTCACCCCCAACCGGCTGGGGTGCGGCAGCCTCCTCGGGGTCCTATTCATCCAGCGGCAACGGCCTACTACCACGGGGTCCTGTTCATCCAACCCCCACCGGGAACTGATCATCCACAGCCAACCAACTGGCTCGACTCACCATGGCTCGACTCGTTCTACATATCGCGTGCACGTTAGCAACGGTCACTATTCATCGAGAGGCAACCCAACACCGGCTCGATCGGCTTCAGTAAGCAGCAGTGATTGATTGCTCGGGTTGAACAGCAGCAACGAAGGAATTGCTCGGGTTCAGTCAGCAGTGAATGAATCACTCGGGTTCAGTTAACAGCCAAGGGATCGATCGCTCGGGTTCAGTAACGTGCGATCGCTCCGAGTTCAGTTAGCCAATGCCTCGCACACACACGCGTACATGAGAGAAACGCGCAAACCATAGTGCATCGCTCGGCCCTGACCACCCACCGTAACCGGGAACTCCGCGATATTTTCCTCGCCCTCGCTTCTACCACGATTTTTTCTGTCATGGATGGCCCAAAGAATGTCATGTAGCTACGTCTCGGGCCCGCCCAGGACGAAAGGCCCATTTTTTGTCATGATATTTTGTCATAGAAGTAGGAGCCCACCACATCTATGATGATACTGGGTTTTGTCACAATTATCGTCATAGAAGTGTCATAAGCATGACAGGAAAAAAATCGTTTGGCCCAAAATGTCACGGAAGTGTCTTTTTTGTAGTGTAGCTATGTGTTTGATCTCTCTCTCTCTCTCTCTCTCTCTCTCTATCTCTATCTCTATCTCTCTCTCTCTCTTCTCTTCTCTCTCTCTCATGTTCTTGATTTGGCACGATCTTGATGTACCGCGAGATTTGTTACTATAGTTGGATCATATGGTGTTTCTCCATCTTTATCTTCTTGTGATGAATTAAGTTTTACCTTTAAGGTTTCACTATTATCGGATTGAATACTTTTATGGAGTTGAGAACACTTGATGTATGTCTTGTGTGGGATACCCATGGTGACAATGGGGTGTTCTATAGATTCACTTTATGTATGTTTTGGCACTCAACTCGTGGACTCCCGAGTTGACATTGGGGTAATCTATGCATAGGGGTAGATACACGTTTTCGTCCTTGTTTCTCCGGCAGAAATCTTGGGGCACTCTTTGAAGTTCTTTGTGTTGGATTAAATATTATGAATCTGAAGTTGTTTGATGCATATTGTATAATTGACCCACGGATACTTGTGGTGACATTGGAGTATCTAGGTGACATTTGGGTTGATTGATGTGTATCATATGGTGTTATTTTACTATGAACTCTATGGCTATTTGTGACACTAATAGGAATAGCTCAATGGATTGATCGGAAAGAATAATTTTGAGGTAGTTTCGTAGCCTACAAGCAATTTCAGCTTATGTTCTCCATGATAGGAACTTTGGCGTGACTCTTTATCGTGCGTTGAGGGATTGCCATATGATTTAATTATGTTATCATTGTTGAGAGACTTTGCACTAGTGAAAGTATGAACCCTAGGCCTTGTTTTCAAGCATTGCAATACCGTTTTTGCTCACTTTTGTTACTAGTTACCTTGCTGTTTTTATATCTTTAGATTACAAAAACCTATGTCTACTATCCATAGTATGCTTGTATCACCATCTCTTCACCGAACTAGTGCACCTATACAATTTACCATTGTATTGGGTGTGTTGGGGACACAAGAGACTCCTTGTTATTTGGTTGCGGGTTTCTTTGAGAGAGACCATCTTCATCCTACGCCTCCCACGGATTGATAAACCTTAGGTCTCCACTTGAGGGAAAATTGTTACTGTCCTACAAAACTCTGCGCTTGGAGGGCCAAGACGAGTCTACAAGAAGAAGGTTGCGTAGTAGACATCAAGCTCTTTTCTGGCGCCGTTGCCGGGGAGGTGAGTGCTTGAAGGTATATCTTTAGATCTTGCATTTGAATCTTTTAGTTTCTTGTTTTATCACTAGTTTAGTCTATAAAAGAAAACTACAAAAAGTGGAATTGAGGTTGCCTGATATGCTTCATCTTTTTAATGTCTTTCGTGAAAATGATGGAAAGGAAAATTGTGCTCAAGTGTTAGAAGAAGAAGTCAATAAAATGTTTGGCATGAAATCTTTGAATGGTGAGCATGATTGCAATGTTGTTAGTATGAATTCTTTGAATATCCATGATGCTATGATATGCAAAGCTACAAGCTTGGTGATGCTTGATACGTCTCCAACGTATCTATAATTTTTGATTGTTCCATGCTATCATATTACCCCTTTTGGATGTTTATGGGCTTTATTTTACACATTTATACCATTTTTGGGACTAACCTACAAACCGGAGGCCCAGCCCGTATTGCTGTTTTTTTGCCTATTTCAGTATTTCGAAGAAAAGGAATATCAAACGGAGTCCAAACGGAATGAAACCTTCGGGGGCATGATTTTTGGAACAAACGTGATCCAGAGGACTTGGAGTGCAAGTCAAGAATCTGCCGAGGCTCCCACGAGATA